>NC_068384.1:19010736-20210736 GCF_023724105.1 Carassius gibelio | reverse complement strand
CTATAAATAATCTCTTCTAGTAATCTCTAATAATAATAATAATAATAATAATAATAATCTTTAATCATATTTGCTTGCTAACCTGCTGCACTGCACAGCTCTGATAGACTCTGTTCTGTTATTGCAGTATGAAGATTTACAGACCAGAAGATGAACTAGATCTCAGACACAAAAGGGGATATTTGATGATTACACAATGGATTATAGCAAATGGGAATATATATATATAACAATAAAACAAATAAATTATTTTTGAAAAAAAAAAATCTGTGAATGCATGTTGTAAATGAATTTGTCACATAACAATTGTGATTATCTAAATTTGTTAGTTCTGTCCCCTTTAATGTGCCTTAGATGTAACAAATGTGGATGAGAAACATGAATGAGAAGGTTTTTTCTTTTTTTATTATGTTTTTCCTCTCCTAAAATGTTTTAATTTTAACATATGAACATACCAAGTAAATTTTACCTGATAAATTCAGCTCAGTACTTACAGACTGACATTTAAAATCTTGTCAAACAGTGTTCAGTGAGTATTTTCAGAGAAAATACTTATTTATTGCATATTAAGCTATAAAATTATAATCTCTTAAATACAGACTTTAAAAGGTTATACATTTTATATTCAAGTTTGGCTTTGATCTGTCCTTCCACGTACTAAAGTGATGTTTCCAGCTCATGACAACACAACTCGTGGCTTGTTTAAAAATATCAAATATACAACAGATGATTATCTGATTCCAAAGGAGAGTCATTCAAAAATGTATCAAATGTATCTTTTCTTCCTAACCAGTGTTACTTATTATTTTACAATAACCAAGACACTATTATAGCTTTTGTTAATATTTTAAATTCCATTTTTTTGTATTTTGTTTTCATTTTAATTAAAGTTTTTTTTATATATTTAATTTTTGTTCTTGTCATTCTTAGTGTATGTTCTTTTTTAATATGAATAAACAGTTTTCATTTTATTTAGTTTTAGGCATTTTAGTTTGTAACTAAAGTACTTCAAGTGAAATGAAACTTAAAGAATACACACACACACACACACACACACACACACATATATATATATATATATATTTATACACACACACACCTATATACAAACGCATACACACACAAACATATATTCATATAAACACACACGGGGTGGCACGGATCGCTAAAAAAAATACTATATATATATATATAGAGAGAGAGAGAGAGGAGAGAGAGAGGAGAGAGAGAGAGAGAGAGAGAGAGAGAGAGAGAGAGAGAGAGAGAGAGAGGAGAGAGGAGAGAGAGAGAGAGAGAGAGAGAGAGAGAGAGAGAGAGAGAGAGAGAGAGAGAGAGAGAGAGAGAGAGAGAGAGAGAGAGAGAGAGAGAGAGAGATTTTTTTTTTTTCTTTGAGATTTTAAACCTCTTTATTTTTCAAAACATGAGTTCTCTACAACACAAATAAACCCATTTCTGAAACGAAAAAGAAAAAAGCATAATTTAACTCAGAACAGTCCCAAAAAACAAGACATTTTCCACTACAGAACATAAAACATTTTTAAGACACCAAATGTTTATGAACTCCTCTACATTATTTGTGGTACTGTAGAAATCAAAATCAACTTTCAATCTAGCTTTCACCATTCTAACAAAAACAGTATTTATGTCAAAGTCTAAGGACTCTTCAATCTTATTTCTTCTACTGAGGTAGATAGCCATTTTTGCTTGACCAAATACAAAGTTAAACAATTGACATTTCACTCTCCTTTTTTGACTATAACTAAAACCAAGAATAAATAAATTCTTAGAAAATTTCTCTCCAAACATCATGAACATTTGTTGCAACAACTGAAAAAAAGAGCACAGTCTGCTACAATCCAAAAAGCAGTGGTAAACTGTTTCCCTCTGCAAACAAAAAGGGCACTCTTCACTTACATTAGGATTAATGATGGAAATAAAAGCATTAACAGCCACACTACCGTGTAGGATTCTCCACTGTAAATCCCCAACCCTTTTGGTCAACGGTGGTTTGTAAATCGCTCTCCATACTGGTCTGACCTCATTGTCAAGCCCCAAATGGGCTCTCCAAGGAGTGTCAGCCCGACCACTTAATTTGACTTTATTTACAATTTTTACAAACATTTTATACATAGTTTTTCCTCCCATGTCTTCAAATTCATTTGTGAGAGTCTCTCTGGACTCTAACAGTTCACCAGTACAGTCTTTAAAATCAGGAGATAGAGTCAATGCAGGAAAAGAATCATCAACAACTGGTTGACCTTGTCCATTACTGTAGTCATTTAGCAAAGATAATTCAGTCTTAGTGAGTTCGCACTTCCAAGTGCTAAGCATTTGATTTATGATCCTGATCGATCGAACTCCAACACGAGAAGCTAGAGCTGCAGTGTCGATCAAATTTGGTCCACACAGATCAACCACATGTCTCAGTGTAACAATCCCAGCCGTACAGAACGACTGCATCACAAAAGGTCCGGTTATGTGTTTTAAGTTGAAACGAGTGCCATTCACCACTGGCTCTTTCAACAGCCATGACAGGGACTCACAGCTTGCCACTCTCTTTTTATGGAACATCCCCCACACGGTGAACAGTCCATGGTAGAACTTTGGGAGGTTAGACAGCTTTTGAGCACTCAGGTCCATTAAAAACAAAGGCTCAGCAAGACCCAAATTCCCGCCTCGGATCAATATGGTTCTGGCTAAGGGTCTCCAGACAAGATCTACGGGCCCAACAAGAAGTCTCTGGATAAACTGAAGTCGGAAAGTGGCGCCCCTACTGGCGAGATGAATAAGTCCCTGCCCTCCTTCCTCTTTTGGCAGAAACAGTACACTCTGTGGGACCCAGTGCAGCCGGTCCCAGAAAAAGTCCACCAACACTGCCTGTATCTTAGCCAGCAGTTGTGCAGGAGGGTCTACGCATGATAACCGGTGCCACAACATTGATGACACTAAATTGTTGATCACTAGTGTTCGGCCCCTAAAGGACATGTGTGGCAAGATCCATTTCCATTTTTTGAGACGTCCTTCGACTTTCTCTAAAACATTTTCCCAATTTTTACATAGAAAAGTATCATCTCCAAGATAAACACCAAGGTATTTAAAACCACCCTTGTTCCAAATTAACCCGGCAGGTAAAACAAGTTTTCTGCTCAACTCATTACTATTCGTTAAAGCTTTGCTTTTCTCCCAGTTAATTTTGGCAGAGGACAATACGCCAAACCCATTAATATTTTCTACAAGGGTGTCAATATCTTCTTGTTTTTTGACAACAACAACAACATCATCGGCATAAGCAGATAATTTAAAAGAGGTTTCACATCCAGGAAGGTTTACACCAATAAGAGATTTTCTTAGTTTGTGCAGAAGAGGCTCTATGGCCAAGGAGTACAGCATGCCAGATAATGAACATCCTTGTCTGACCCCCCTATGAACTTTAAAAGGAGCACTTAAACCACCGTTGATCTTTACAATACTCTCAATGTCACTATACAAGACTCGAATCATGTTTATTAAACCAGAGCTGAACCCAAACGCACCTAACGTTTGCCACAAATACTGGTGCTCGACTCTGTCAAAAGCCTTTTCTTGGTCTATTGAAATCATACAAATTTCACAACCCAATGAATTGGAGAGGTCCAAAATGTCACGAATTAAAATAACATTGTCAGATATCAACCTATTGGGTATGCAATACGTCTGGTCAACATGGATAACATGCTGCATAACATTTTTCAGTCTCATTGCCAACACCTTCGACAAAAGTTTGTAATCAGTGCAAAGCAGAGCAACCGGCCTCCAGTTCTTTATCTCTTGTAAATCTCCTTTTTTGGGGAGAAGAGTGAGGATTGCTCTCCTACAACTCAAAGGTAAATGTCCTTTTCTTAAACTGTCTCTGAGAACAAGCAACAAATCTTTGCCAATCACAGACCAGAAAACTTTATAAAAGTCCACAGGAAGTCCATCAATGCCCGGAGATTTACCGCTTTGTAGACTCTGCAACGCAGAATATAATTCATCAGCGGAGATCGGTGCATCCAACTCCATGTTGGCCTCTTCGGAAACCTTAGGTAAGCCCTCATAGAAAGACTGCGCCACCTCTGGTCTCTCTTGGAACTCACTCTTAAAAAGCTTTTTATAAAAAACAACTACAGATTTACGAATGTCCCCAGACTCCTGCAGCAATTGTCCAGTACTGGCAGACCGCAGAGAGTGCATTAGTCTCCTTTGTCCATTTTTTTGTTCAAGGCCAAAAAAAAAATGAGAAGGTGCATCCATTTTGGCTATATTTTGATGACGTGATCGAACCAGAGCACCTTGACCAGAGAAACCCAACAGGTTAGATAGAGCTGACTTTTTCCTTTTTAAAGCTTTAAAATGTTCTACTTCTCTTGTTGAGTCTGCCAAATCTTGCAGCTTCACTATTTCCCTCTCCAAAGCTTTCATAGATCTAGTCATGTCTCTTGTGACATTAAGAGTATATTGTAGGCACAGCTGTTTTATTTTGACCTTCCCTATGTCCCACCACTGTTGTAATGAAGTGTACTCAGATTTTTCTTTTGTGTAACCACTCCAGAAATACTTAAAAGTATCTTTAAAAGCATGATCAGAAAGCAAGGATACATTAAAATGCCAATAGGCACTTTTACATTTAACATCCTTAACAAAGATATCAACTTGTACGAGACAATGATCTGAAATGCCAACAGGGTGTATTGAACACCCTTTTAGTACATTACTCTGATGTTTGAAACAGTAGACTCTATCAAGCCTAGCCAAAGACAAAAAATTATCTTTAACATGAGACCAAGTATACTGCCGCTGAGTGGTGTGAAAAAAACCTCCAAACATCACATAAATCATTCATCTCAATTACTTTTACAAGACAATTCTTACTGGCTCCATGTGGTTCTGGGTGGTTTCTGTCTAGAGCTGCGTTCTCAGTGCAGTTAAAATCACCACCCAGGAACATGTATCCATCAGCACTACATTTGCTCACTACATCATTGAGAGTGTTTAAAAAGACCACTCTTTCTGGGCCTACAGTAGGAGCATAAACATTTATGAAAGTCATTTTTACACATTCAAACACAGCTTGTATTTTTAACAAGCGACCTGGAATTATTTCCTCAGTAACACAAGAGATGGGTAAAAAATCTTTAGAAAACAAGATACCCACTCCACCACTATTACTACACTTATGACTGAGAAAAACTTCCCCATCCCAATCTTTCTTCCAGGCAGTTTCATTTTCAGCTGTGCTATGCGTTTCTTGTAAAAAAATTACATTCAGTTTTTTAACTTTAAACAAACTGATGAGGGAAACTCTCTTCACATCCTCTCTCGCACCATTAACGTTTAAAGAACCCAACTTTATGTCACACATAGAAAATGTTAAGTTGCATTTAAACAGAACAGAGAGGTTAACACAAACAAAGAAAAAGAAAAACAAAAGGCACTTAACCATCATTAGCTAATTGTGCTCTCGCTTTTATCATTAATTTTTTTAAACGAAAAATTTCCTGGTCTGTAAAGGTCAGTTGGCCTGAGTTTTCTTTATTTTTCATGAAAAACTTGACTGAGTCAATGAACAACTTTAAATCTGGAAAAAACTCATCAATTTTAACTGATCTCAAAACTTTTGGTTCTTTGTAAAAAAGACTGAATTTTAGTGAAAGGATAAGCACTCTCCACGTTCATCTGTGTGTCTCCACTAACATCACTTTCAGACTCTTGTGTGCTCATCAACACATCATCTGACTGAGAAGAAATGCTCATTGGATTCGTTTTTGATACTTTTGTAACTTGTTCAGTGTTTGATTTATTTTCTGGATTTTTTCTCTTGGTTGACAGTTTTGAAATTTCAGCATCCAACAAAGCATCTTCTTCATTAAACAACACTGACTCAGCTACTCTAGTCGCGGTTTGACTAACATTTTGATCCTCTTTTAAAACATCTTGTGCGTTTTGATCACTCGCTACACTTTCTGTCTGCTCATTCTCCTGATCACTATCATCTCCGTTTTCTTCCTGGACCGTTCTCTGCGGTTCGACGGGTAAAGAAGTTTCGCTTTCGGCCCGTACGGGCGGCAGATCCGCTACAGCCCGCACCGCACCTGCTCTCTCTGGGCACGAGCGAATCACGTGACCAACAATTCCGCACCCAAAGCATTTCATCGTCTCTGATGTTACATGAACGGTGTAATCAAAGTCATCAACCTTAAACTTAAACACTAAGTTTAACTCTTCATCGCTCTTTTTAAGAATCATGTGCACATGTCTCCTAAAAGACACAACATGTTTAAGATGAGGAGATTTACAGCTGATAGGGATCATCTTTATCGGAGTCACTAGTTTTCCGTGTCTCCCTAGTTCTTTTTCCAAAAGTTCATTTTTCATAAACGGAGGTACATTCGAAATGATGACTTTTTTGGCAGGGTTCACTAGAGACAAAACTGGTGTGTATGTATCTTGAATCACAACTCCACTTTCAAGTATCTGATTTACTTTGTCCACACTGTCTAAAAAAATCACGACGGCACTATTCATCCTAGAAGCCGATTTAATACTGTCATATCCGACAATCTCACCCACCGCTAGACTACAATCTTCAACCGAACACCCGTTAGGCGGAGAAAGTTTGATAGCGTGTCGGCGCGTGAGCTTGTGCAAACTACTGTGTTCACCTGCAGCAGCCATGCTGACCAGCCACGCCGGCAGCCGCCGCCTCCACCAAACAAAACAAACACAAACGATCCCCAATAAACACTGTCCCTCTAAAAAACTTCTCAAAGCATCAACAGAGAGAGAAAAAAAAGAGAATTAGAAAACTCACATTCAGCACGCTCTCAGCAGCAATCACTCCCAACACGCACCCACACCCTCGCGCAACAATCACACCGGAAAGTGAGAAAGGGGGAGAGAGAGAGAGAGAGAGAGAGAGAGAGAGAGAGAGAGAGAGAGAGAGAGAGAGAGAGAGAGAGAGAGGTGAATAATCTTCAAAATTCCTCGTAACGACATTGTTAAACTGTATCGCCCTGTGTTCTGTGTGTTTATGTTTGGGATGAACAGAGGCTGGTTTAGGATCATAGCAGCCAATCAGCGAGTCGTATTCTGCCACGCCTCATGAACGTTCGACCAATGAAATCAACCTACGGAGTTATATTTAACTTCCTGTTTACACTGTTCAAGAAAATGAAGCAAGGCATAATAAGAGAAAACACGGAAGCTCAGCGCCAAAGTAAAGGTGAGTTTATGCGTGTGAAAGAGCGAAAGAGAGAAAGAGAGCGACAACATTTTAAAAACATAAGTATTAAATTGTAAAAAAAAATGGTATGACATATTACATTGTCAATAAAACACAGTAATTTTGTTATTTGATTAATATTTGAAAATATAAATTAACACTATAATTATATTAGTTAAGCTTTGAAATTATTATGGGATGTTGGAGAATTAAATTGCTTAATAGCAGATCACAATAACACTATCCTAATAATAATAATAAGAAGAAGAAGAAGAAGAAGATGTATTTTCATACATATATATATATATGTATAGTTACTAAAGTATACATATACTGTATAAAAGATCTAAATATATATTGTTATAATAATAATACTTGTTATTATTATTATTATAATATGTGTATATACATACATTACACATATATAATGAAATCGCTAATGATAAAAGGCGAATTCCTCAAACGGGTGCACAGTGACCTTTATTTTGAAGTTGTGTCTGCGCGCGCGCTCATCAGGAACTGAATGTATATTTGTGTTGCAGTCGCAATTTTCTGAACAAATCTCGTCCATATTAAGTATATGTTGGCATTTTAATAAACGCACATTAATCTGATCATGGGCGGGTACGGGGTGATGGCGGATGACGAGTCTCTGGATTATTCCGTGCACGAAGCCTGGAACGAGGCCACTAATGTTTACCTGCTGGTCATTCTGGTCAGTTTCGCCTTGCTGATGTACGCCAGAAAGTACGCGTGCATTTCATTTCACCTTCTTCAACCGCAAGATCACAGTAACATGAAACATGACAGTAGATTGTAATTAATATATCCTCTAATGGCAGCCATGAATATCTCGTTTTGTTTTCATGCAGAAATAAGAGGAAGATCATGCGCATCTTCTCTCTCCCTCCATCAGTCGACAGATCCTCCGAGCCCAGCTTTTACGACAGTCTGCAGAAGGTCCGGCTCAGACAACAGCTGGAGATGTATTCACTGGGTGGGTCGAGCTCTTTTCTTCTTGTCCTTTGGAGGTTTCTCTGGTTTCTCTGAAAGTTTCTCTCAAAATCCCACGCAGTCTGCACACTTATTGTTGGTAAATACAACTGTGAATTGCATGACTAAATAACAACAACAGAAAGATTCTGAAAGCTTCTATTTGAAGGACATATCATATTCAATTATTATTTTAAATAAAATATATTTATGTATTTAGCACACGCGTTTATTCAAAGCTATAATTTTTTTTACCTTACGTGGATCCCTGGGAATCGAACGCACAACCTTACGCTGTTAACGCAATTTATTATTATTATTATTATTATTTATTTATTTAAAAATTCCATTTTATTTTTGTTGTGGTACTACATTGTAGCATTAGACAAGATTGCAACTACTCTATAAAACAAACCACAATCATTATACATATTACAGTATTTTTATTTTAGTTAGGAATAAACAGCATATTATGAAATAGCTTTATCATGCTCACATGCATCATTTATTATCAGAAATAGAGAGAGAAATAAAAATAGTAATATTGTGAAATATTATAAAACAATTTAATATCGTTTAACATACCTTTTAGTTTATTCTTGAATTTTCAACATCGTTCCTTTAGTCTTCGGTGTCACGTGATGCTTCAGAAATCATTCTGATGCGCTGATTCGCAGCATAGTTTTTACTATTATCAATGCTGAAAATATTTGTGCTGTTTTATATTTTCGTGGAAACTGTGATACACCACCATTCATTTAAAACGAAGAAAATAAAGATATTGATACCTTCATTCAGCAAGGATGCATTACATAAGGTAACGAGGTCCATTATTATTAATAAACTGAGCAGCAAATCACGTGACACTGAAGACTGGAGTAACGATGCGGAAAATTCAAAAATGTATTACATTTAACAAATATGTTACAATAGGAAACTGTTATTTTGGATGTGACTTTGGCGAATGAGACTACCTTCAAACACATTCAAATCTGAATGATTCCAAACTCGCTACATTTTGACATTTGTTTACATGTGTTTTACATTTCCGTGACGTTTTAAACATCCTGCTGTTTCAAAACTGAAACTGTTATCCAGGTTTTCCAGCTGGATAACAGATGAAATTTGGTACAAAAAAATTCCAAAATCTTTGGAAACTGGAATTTTATTATTATATATTTTTTTCCAGCTCGTAAGTGTGATCAGCAGCAGCAGTCGGATAGTGTGCAGCTGTCGATGGAGTGATGTCACCAGAGGGGGCGCTCTTCACGCACTAATGCTGCAGATGGGAGGAAAGGCGCTACAGGCCAAATCTGATTTACCAGCAGCTCACAGAGAAGAGAATTACTGTACTGGGGACAGTTTGCTAGATCTTATTTTTATTTGAAGAGTCTTTCGTTTTACTCTCATCACTCTCAAACATTCAGAAGAGAGTATTTTTTTTAGAACGGGTGATATGATTTTCCTTGAAGGACATGGGCGGACTTTTCATATATTTGACAAACACATTACTTGTACACATCATCTGTGTTGATCTGCATCCAAAAATCTTACCTCTCTCCTCAAAAACGTTGTAACAAAATGCTACTTAAGGTTTTCAAAGGAAAGATACTGTACACTGATTATGTTGTGCTTGTTCTTCAATGTCTTATATTGCCCTCTAGTGCTAGATTACATGCATGTCAGTCATTTTAGGCTGACCTGCAGACTGTAAAATATAAATCTGCTTAAAATAAAGATTTTAACGTTAAAATCTATTGCAGGCTCTTAATTTTGAAAGTGACTGCATTCAGTACCTGGTGAGACAAGCATCATTATTACTTTTTCTCTCATTCAGGGTTTGTGAATGCTTAATGCTATGTATTAAACAAGCGTTTATTCTTCACTGAGATATTACGCTGTTTCCGAAATCAATATAAATATAGCCATATAGTATTCACAGCAAGCTGCGGTAGAAAGAAAGCGCCACCTGTCATATTTCTAAAAACAATCGTTGATCACATATTTTTAATATCATACATTATTGACTATATTAAAGTAACATTTTACTAATGAGTTCCGGAAGCTTTATGAATAACATTAGTGTGAAGGTGGATTGTTTCAGTAATGCTTTGTTCTGTCTCATAACACTTACTTGATTTTCTTACAGTTTCCATTGCACTGGAAGCAGTGATGACATGCAATGAAATAGGACAAAAATCCAGAGTTTTGCATTTAAAGATCTGAGTCATATTTAGAAATCTGAATATCGTGGAGGTGGGAAACATCAGATAATTTGGGATATTAAGTAACCACCTAGCAACCACACTAGCAAACAGATAAAATGTCATGCATCATGCTGGTAACTCTTGTATGAGCAAGCACCACTCATTTTCTTCAAGTGTTAAAATGTAGTTTTTTTTCTCTCTCGTTTCAAAAATATTGGGTGAACAAGTCAAAGAATGAGTCCAAGGGATACAGAAGTGAGAAATGAAAAACACGGAGTGAGAAATAAAAAGTTAAAAGGTGTGAGAAAGAATCACAGTCTTGGCCAGTCTTTTTCTGCTTTGTTCTAATCGTTTCTTTGTTTCTTTAATGCCGCTCTTCCATCACTCCTTAGCTTCTGATCGGCCGTGGTATCATTTCCCCAGATGAATCACAGAAAGCTAAAGAAATGAAGCCTCGCCTCGCCTCAGTCATCTGCCTCCCCCTCCCTCTGCTTCATCTTGTGCTTTCCCTCAGGTCTCTATGGAAATAAGATGAACAAACTCTATTCTACATCATCTTTCAACCTCCAATAATTCTAATGATCCTATACCCTGAGAGTCTCGTTGCCAGCCGTACGCTGTTAGAACACGAAAAGAGAATATTTGAAGAATCTCCATGCAGCTCTTTCCATATCTGTCAAGCATCACAAAGCTTCACAACAGCGCTCCAAATGACTCATGTGCTCAATTCCAAGTCTCCTGAAGTCATACAATAGATTTTGTGAGGAAAAGAGTGAAAATTAGATTAATTAATTTTTTTCTTCACAAAAGCTTTAAAATAAAGAATGGAATAAGGGAGGTAAGATTTGATGCCACTGATGTTTGGTCAGAAACACACAAGAACCAGTGGTGTTTATTGGTGCCACTGATGTCATATTTGATTTAAATAATCATGCATGAGTCATAAGCACTTTTTAATGGAGCTTTTTTATTATTTTCAACCCTTGACAGAGATATGATCATATAAATAAGCAGTGGGAAGATTCTTCAAAATCCTCTTTTTGTGGAACGACATGAGGGTGAGTAAATAATGACAGAATTTTCATTTTTGGGTGAACTTTTTGCTTTAACACTTACATAACACATTATCTTTCCCTCTCTCTCTCTCTTTCTCTCTCTCTCCCTCTCCCTCTCTCTCTCTCTCTCCCTCTCCCTCCCTCTCTTTCCTTTTTTTTTGGTCTCAACCCATCTATTGTTTAACAAACACAAAGACAACTGAATTCCTGGTATTAATGCATGACATGCATCAACACAAATCTTAACCGTTCATTCTGCATCTATTTTCAAACTCAAACCAGAAAAAAATAAAATAAAAAATCAATAAACCAGAGCACAAAATAAACCAAGGGCTGAGGGGCAACGTTCACGGCGGCTGGATTTCAACACGTTCATCAGCGTATGGTGGATGTTTACAGTCTGGGTGTCGTCCTCTGCTGTGTCTCAATCCACTGTGCTGCTCTGAGACCTGTGGCTGCTTGAAGCCCAGACAGATGTAAACATGGCCTGACCGCATGCACTGGCCCCAGGCCAGCAGCTGGCACAAACAGCCTGGAATGTCAGTGCCTCGGCTCCCTCTCACTGGGTTTTTGCATTTAGTTACACCGGCCCACTGCCACAAGCCCCACAAAGCGGTCAATGTTAAACAGAATCACTTTATTTAAAGGCATGACACAAGAAGGTTGTGATCTGCTTATACAACATGCTTATGAATAGTACAAACATTTATAAACGCTGTGAGTCAGCCACGTTTGAGTTGAAATAACTGTTTATGAATGCATTATGCAGCTTTCTCTTTAGGGTAACATCCAATTACTTGGTAGAGAAGTTGAAATGATTATTTAATGGGGCTGCCCCCTCTGCTTTCTTATGAAGTTCTAAACGCTTCAGACAGCCTCCGGTCTTGGAATTCATATCATATCTAAATTTATATTGCACAGTTTGATCAGATACCATACCGGTAATAATTTTTAAAGCAGGATTGTGATATTGTTTTTTATACAACAGTTCAATAAACAAGAAATTAAATTTTAGACACAATCGTTATTCTCAGCCAATGAAAATAGTTCCAGACAAAAACAAAGCCACAGCATAATTGCATCTCAGAGCAACACACAGTAGTGGAGTTCATGAATCACTCAGTGGTTTTGAACAAATCTGTTTACTGAATGATTCAATGACTCTCTTATAAAGACCCTCTAACTTTAGCACACTAAAGTAAATAAAAAGCATGCCACTTTTAGACTTCACTATTAGCACTCCATACATTCAGTAAATGCTTTCTGATTTTGATTGCTTCTGTTGTCCTCATTTGTAAGTCGCTTTGGATAAAAGCTTCTGCTAAATGATAAATGTAAATGTAAATGTATATATATATATATATATATATATATATGATTAATATCTATAAAAAATTAACAAATAAGGCCTAACATTAATTATAATATATTAATTGATCTGTCTAATCATGTCTAAAAATATAATATTTATGTCTACCAAGCTCTGATAATGTATGGAATATTATATTTACAGACTATCCAAATTTTAATCGAACAGTATTTTTAATTTTTTTGGTGAACTATCCCTTTAAGTCAGTCCACTGTGAGCAAATGCTCTTAGCAAACTGTGCGTTCATCATTAGTTACTGGACAGACACATTGATAACTTTCCCACTCAGCCATACATCTGGAGAGTGTTCAAAGGGCAGATGTGAGCTCCAGATGTTTTAAACCGTGCAGGTTTACTGCATGCTGCGCTCGCGTGAAATAGAAACAAAGATGTCAAAATCACACCCAAATGAGCTTCTCTAATACTTCTTATGAAATTGATTTAATTCTAATTGCCATTAGTATAATAAACAGTGCAAAATACTTATTTGTTTATTCAAATATGTGTTGGCCTTTGTAAAATACGAGACAAATCGCATCCCATATTAATTTGATATGGGACACATAATTTTATCTTTTATTTTATAATTCCATAATTTAAGGGATGGGTGGCAACCCTACTGTCAGCTGTTTTATTCATAAGTGAATTAGCATACTTGGATGAATCAGTTGAGTGAATGATTCAATGGCTCACTCATAAAGACTGTGCTGTTTAGTTTGTGAACAAATCACTGGTTTTGAATGAATTAGTGAGTTAATGATTCAGTGAATCGCTTATAAAGAGTCTCCGCTGTTTAATTCATGAATGAATCAGTGGTTTTGAATGAATTAGTGAGTGAATGATTCAGTGTATCACTTATAAAGACTGTTAGCGGTTTATTTCATGAATGAATCAGTGGTTTTGAATGAATTAGTGAGTGAATGATTCAGTGAATCACTTATGAAGACTGTCTGCTGTTTAGTTGATTCACAAATCAGGGTTTTTGAATCAACTAATTCAGTGACTCACTCATAAAAACTCTTAGCTGTTTCATTTAGGAATGAAGTGGCATTATCAAACAAACTGGTTGAATAAATGAATCAATGACTCACTCATATAAGAGTCACTTGCTACACTGTATATTTTCAATAGGTTCAAGTTCGCCACTCAAATTTGCAGAGTTAATCAGCAAAAAGATGCTTGGTTTAAAGGCAGGGTAGCTGATTTGGTTCAAAAATGTAGGTTTTGGGTGATTTTTGTTTTGTTATGCTAATTAAAAGTCTCTTCACATCCATCCAAGATAGCAATTGGATTATATTATTTATCACTTATTAGTAGCCCACACAGCTTATATGACAGTAAAAATCTATTTTACTTTTGTAATATTTTATATAATTCTGTCTGAAACACGAGAGTAATATGCAGAAATTGATTGCGCAAAATACCAGCAGGAAGTAAATAGAGTAAATTATTGATGCCCTTTCAGAAATGAGGTACTCATTAGGATATGCCGTGTTTGAATTATACTGCGGGACAAATATGGGTCACAATGAAATACTCGACACTGCACAGAAACCTTGGCTTCTCTCTCCCTCCCTGTTTCATTTCTCCACAATGCTTTCTTCTTTCAAAGGCATCTGCGTCGCACAGAAGCACAAGTCTGTGTGTGTTTCCGTGCTGTGTGTCTCGGGATCCAAGCGCAGATGAGACATGACAAGCTCCTTCATCCTCCCCTCCGCTCTAGCGTTGTGGGGCCAAGCGCTTTGCCTTTCTCATCTTCATTCCACCATTCAGACTTTTTCTTTATGTCACAGGTGGAAACAAGACACGACTGGGAATGAAACAGAACAGGCACTAATTAGGGAAGGGGGACTGGGACAAAGAGACTGGAATAATAAGACGTTTAAAACAAGGAACTCTAATCTGGGAGGATTGGAAATGAGGTTGACTGGTGGTCGCTTTCTTTTGCTTCTCGCGGAGCAGAAGGATCAAAAGAGGAACACAGCTCTTTTCAACTGTCTTGTTTCCATGTTTTTCTTTTGTCAAACACAGAGACCCTTTAAATCAACAGAGTCGAACAAAACGGAAGCCATAGTCCCGTGCGTATATCCTTGTGGTATCCATAAGGATTTCAGCATCAGGTTTTCAGATAACGAGAGTGTACGAGAGGCCGTTTTGAAGCCGGTTACGCTCCAGGTTCTTGCTTCGGGACTGTTTGTACTGAATAAAAGTGATTGAGAAAGCGTTTCTGGCTCTCACCATCTCTCTGAGGTCTGCTGCTCTTCACACCAAAGTTCCACAAAGCCTCCTAAAGCTCGGAGCTATTAGTCATGTGTGTGGTTTCAGGTCCGTCCTAAGAAGAGCCCCTCGGGGGCTTCTGCGCTGGGGCAGACGGCTCCGGTCACTGGCAGAGAACAGTCCAGGTATGACCCAGGTTTCTGTCTGACCACCAGCCTCCGTGGAGCCAAGACCTGAACAACAAACACAAGAGACCCAGGCTGAACCTCATCTCTGGCCCCCACCCAGACTGTATCCACGGAGCCCGTCATCACACGTATGGACCGCCGTATGGATGTGAGCCATGGCTCCGCCACAGGCTCCATTTCACCTCACGCTTTCTGCAATAAACAACAAGAGGTGAACTGAAAAGCCACAGTCACTCATTGCAGGCCAAGAAGACACCTCAGTCAATATTTGCCTCGGTTGTGAAATGGACACAAGAAGGCCAAACTCAGGATGGGTTGATCTGACGAAAAGCCAGACATGTTTATTACCCAAGAGATATCACTTTGAAATCTGTTAGCACCTAAATTGATAATGCAGTAAATCATTTTAAATGACTTAAATGTATTCACTGTTAAAAAAAAAACACATGGTGTTCAAACAAGTAATGTGAGTTCAGGTTTTGCTCACGTCATTAATCCACTGCCTGACATTTTTTGTTTCCCTTATTTTATATATTTTATTTTATATATTGCTGCAGCCTGGAATTGAACTACTGATTTCGTCTGGTCAGAGGAGAACTGGCCCCCCGACTGAGCCTGGTTTCTCCCAAGGTTTATTTCTCCATTCTGTCACCGATGGAGTTTCGGTTCCTTGCCGCTGTCGCCTCTGGCTTGCTTAGTTGGGGTCACTTCATCTACAGCGATATCGTTGATTCATTGCAAATAAATGCACAGACACTATTTAACTGAACAGAGATGACATCACTGAATTCAATGATGAACTGTCTTTCATTTTGCATTATTGACACACTATTTTCCAAATGAATGTTGTTCAGTTGTTTTGACGCAATGTATTTTGTTAAAAGCGCTATATAAATAAAGATGACTTGACTTGACTAAAGTGTCCTGCACCCACTAGTAAAAAAGAAAATTGTAAAACAATTATATCTGGTGTCTGATTTATAGTTTTACTGTATACACTGTGTATGTATGTATGTATGTAAACCATTGAACCATTGTATATTTTAGCGCTAAACATTTCTGCCATTAAAATAAAAATAAAAATATTATACATCAACAACTACAAATATTTTCACACATGGCAGATTTTAACCGATGCTTTACTTTAATACCCAAATTTAGCATATTCCCAAAGTTTGCTCTATCAGTGCATCTCATGACTGTTTTCTCTCTGTTTCTCCTTTCTTCCCATCTACCCATCATGGGTTGAACTCTCTCTCCTATACTTTAATACGGGTGCTGTGTACTGTATTGACACAGACAGACTGCCTCTTGTCTATTTGTTGTTAGTGGTTTCTGTGCTTACTCTTCTGACCTCAAATATTTCTTTGGACAGTGCTATAAACCTCTGTCAGCTGCGGTTGTATCAGGAAGAGCGAGAGACTTTTCTCTTTCTGTGGGCACTGGTGCAGTCGATGAGAGACGGGGTGGTCGTGTGGTCACATGGTGGTCAGTACCCAAAATCAAGCTTCTGGGAGTTCGAGAGCTGCACCGGCCAAGGAAACTACAGCTGGTTGACATTTTCAAGCTTGCATTTGGAAATTTCCCATCAGTGGTGAGTAGATCTTTGTAGATGGGTTTTGTGGTTCTGCTGACGGTTAAAAAAGGTAAAGTCCACCTCACACATATACTACACTAAATGCCCTAATAAACACAAGTGCGGTGGCCAAGGTTGTGTCACTACATCTAAAGTGTGTCACCTTTCAAAGAAGGTTCTTCATCTGCATTCTTGCACATGAGCACCATTTTATTTTTAACCAAGATGACCAGACTTATTCAGATGCATGTAAATACCAAGCCAAAATAATGGGATTCAAACCAGCCTCACCTGGCATGGGAGGACAACATGCTAACAGTGATGCTAAATACTGCAGCGTCTGGTGTACCACTTGAGGTCAAGGGAGTAAGGTTTAATAGCAAGCCTGCTCTAAACTTATATCCTTATCCGGGTCATGGCACCATTGTAACCCATACTCATACCACTCAATCCGATGTGCTTCCAAAAGCATTGCTAACCAATTATGGATGCATTTCACGAAACTATAATATCAACATCAGTACAGCATCACAAACTCATGTGGTTGAAACTATAACTCTCGATAAGTGGTTAGCTCTGAGTTTCTTGTTAGTATGGACCGTAGATCATGCTATGACTATATCAGTCGATTTGCTTTAGTGTAAGCATTTTTAAAGAGTTTGCATATGCTTAAATGCATACGGGAACCCCAGAGCATAATGTACAAAAATAATTAAAGTAATGATAAATATTAAATAAAGCAAAATGACAGGGATCAAAAAATAGTCAATAGTTCTCAGGTGTCATGTTTAATACAGGAGCATTTTGGAGAAAGCTGCTGACTGAACGAATCACATGTATGGCCTACAAAAGTATGCCAGTTACTGCATTTTAACATGATTAAAAAAGGGACTGGACTTTCGGTTCATGTTGATTAATTAGCAGAAGTTACTTCACCACCTATATCGTCCTGTCCTAAACCAGCATGGATCAAAGACAGAGGTGCAACCACTTATCTACAGATTCTGGAAACATTGGTGAACAGCAATTTAATTTTTCCAACAATTCATCGCATTATGGTAGTTAAGCATTGAGTTACGATGTAACATGGGAAACACAGCCCTGAGCAGGGTTCAAACCAAGGTCAACCAGTGCAGGAGGCTGGTCTTCGTAGGTCGCAGTGTGCTTGGAATCGACTGCACAATTTTAAATAAAACTGAAAGTTTGGCCACAGCTTTTAAAAACTATACAAAGAAGAAAATGGAAAATTCCGTCGTGCATAACAAAAGACGAAGGTGTGAGAAGATCAGAAGGGACTTGCCTCTGTATTTGAAACTCAAAGCATACAAAACAAGCATATAAACAGAGAAATGACTGACTGAAGAAAAAGGAAAAGGAAAACCCTTATATGGAGAGGTTTGGGTGTGTATTATGCTAATTACAAACTGTACACATTCTCTGGATTTTTCAACATTAGAAGGAGGATATCAAATCTGCTTTGCTATTGTGACCTTTCTGTACACATACAGTAAGAACATGTGTATGAACTTTTTAGTGAATGAGACCCTATAAGCTTTGAGACCCAAGCCAAGGACAAGACGACCCGATTTATTAGGGTGGAATGGATGCTTTGCTAACAAAAGCCCCATACTGTGTCTAACCCCATCTGTGATCACACAATCTGCTGCCTATAGTTGTAGCATGTGCCACTTGAATGGCTCAGTGAAGGACCACATCTAAGGGGGACCCCTTTCCACCACACCCCCTCATGACAATCAAACCCGGATATCCTGTCGTTATGTTTTACACTTCCCTCGTTTGTGCTGCACATGTTTCAGTTTCTGATATTCAGGTTTGTTCCATTAAGAGTCCTTTATAAGCTCCAGTGGCTCATTAAAAAGCAAATGTTGGTCCACTTCCTGTACGGTTCCAGCTGCTTTCTGGAAACGGTGTATGAGAAAAAAGGCAAAAAGGGTCTTTGAGGGTTTTTCCCTCCAGTGAATGTGTCGAGGGTCGGACAGACGTAGGACAGTTTGGCCCATTCTTTGATTTAGAGCTACTCTGACGCCCATGTTTCTTTGATGAGGCCCGTCGGTACGGTTTAGCTCCAGCGGACTCTTCTTGTCAATTGATCCTGTCCTCAGGGCACATCCCTGGTCTTCAACGTGCTTTCCGTCACACTGCTGTTTACGCTGTGAACTGACTTGCTCTCTCTGTCCCGGGGCAGAACCACAATCATTAACGGTGCTGAGAGGCGAGGAGCGGGAGATGACCTGAGTGAAGTTTTGGCTTGGACCCACTGACTGCTGTTCTAAGACTTAAATGAGTCTTTCCCAGTAACCAGAAATTCATCTCAAGACATCTGTGAAAGAAAACATCATCTGGAATGCATTATGTTCTATTTTAAGTGTCATATTTGTCTACAAACATCTGATAAACTTCTTAAAGGCCCTATTAGCAATGGTGATCAAAGGGAGTCCATATATTAAATATATTAAATACTACATGTATTAAATATCCATATATTACGTTTATTGTCATATCAAGTAAAAATGTATATGAAACTTATTAGAAATTGGAACAACTTCATATTTATCTAGCCCATGTGTGTGTGTGTGTGTGTATTTGTGTGTGTATATATATATATACATATGAGACGTATTAATAAAAATTACAAAACCATATATAAACATACAGTTTTTGTGTAAATATGTTGTTTTAATAAAGTTGCATATAAATAATATATATTAATGCACACACACACACACACACACACACACACACACACACACACACACACACATATATATACATATATAAAGTTGAAATTTATGGTTGCGACATATAATACCATATGAAAAAAAATATCATATAGTTAATATACCTATCCAAATGGGGATTACTGTTGGGATTTTATTGGGGATTTTATTTGTGTTATAATATATATATATATGTTTGGGGTCAGTAACGTTTTTGAATGTTTTTGTAACAAGTCTCTTTTGCTCACCAAAGCTGCATTTAATTGATCAAATAAACAGTATAAGCAGTAATATTGATACAGATACAGTAATATATAGTATTTTTGTTTTGTTTATTATTTAAACCCTGAGTCTGGATTCAAAATCCTGTTATTTGACACATGGATGCAGAATATGCACAATAAAAATACATTTTAAAATGATAGGATGTCATTGAATGATCTGATGCCTGAAAGTGACATCTTGCATAGTAAACACACTTCATATCTTGAATGTTTGCTATCAGTGACCCCACACAAAGCATACCAATGTCCTTTTTTTTGGGGGGGGGGGGGGGGGGGGGGCTGCACTGCCCTACATACAGAACGATGGAATTCGACCAACATGGCTTTTGAAATAAGTTTTGTTTCTCTTTGAGGAGAAAATTCTGTTGAAAATTCCCCTTGCGGTGAAAAACAGGGGCGTGCTGATGGCGCTCTATAAATATGAGTGTGAGGGGTGAGTGTGGTTAACCATAATTACCAGCCTCTTAAAATCTGGCTCAGCTAAACTATCTCCCTGCTGCCCCGCACACACGAACACATGCCATTGAGGATGTCAACTGGGTTTTTCACTCCATTTTCACAACACTTGTCTCGAACAATAAAAGACGTGTTAAAACGTGTTACATAATACCATCTCTTTTAAAAACAACTTGTTTTTCGCTTGCACAAGTTTACAGACAATAACCTTTTTTTGCAAAGCGTGTTTTTCAGACAGACAGACTTAATAACTTCAGATCTGCAGAGCCAAGATTCCCAGAACTGGAACTATTCATTTTGGTTTTCTGCGAGCTGATTATCTCAGGATATTTATGGTGCACTGTGTGACTTCTTTTAATCTGGCGCTCATTTATTGCTTTTGGACAACAGACGTGTGTGTTTTACAGTACATCTATTAAAATGTTACATATAAACTCCTGTCCTACTTTTGCACTGAATTTTGTGTATGATTGTGAAGAGAGAGAGAGAGAGAGAGACAGAAGAAGACAAATAAACACATGAGCAGTAACTCTCACTGGACTATCATATAATCATCATGATACAGGCAAAGCAGGATCCGTCTGGATGGAAACACAAGTCTTATTTTTACTTATGTTTTGGGACAACATTTCTGGTTCAATTTTCCCCATTTGGAATTTGGTTTCTTTGAAATGTCTGCATCATCTCATAAACAAAACATATAATTTTGTCATATTTTCGACTTGTACTATCAGATTTTTTGCTTTTTTGTCATTTGCATATTTAAAAACCCAGTTTATGTATAGGTGTAAGTCTTGACAATAGAAAAGTTATTGAACATTTCCACCGTTCAACAGATTGAACAATGTAACAAAAGAATTGTTTCACTTATTTTTTTTAATGTTTTTTTCTTAAATTTTAGACCATTTAAAGCATTAATTATGAAACAATGTTGTTAGCTTAGTATTATGCATGTACCATGTCATTTTTTTTTGCATGAGTAATAACACATTAGCTTTATTAAAAAAAAAATTGAGTTTTCATGAGCGCTGTTAATTATACACAAAACAATTCAGCATGTAAAACTTCTTAACAAAACATTAAAAATGAAATCATCTTACTGAACTAACACTTGTAACTACTTCCTGTGTGACAACTTGTGAAAAAGATACTTTTACAAACTTTTTTCTAAAAGATTATACTTGCGTGAACTGAATGTAATGTTTTCAGACACTAATTTGCATCCTATTTTCAACTGAATTAAAATGTTTTATAGTGTAAATGTATATTAAATGCAATGAGCTGAACTTTAGAGTGTTTTTGATCTTTATATGAAATTCTTGAATTATTTCTATCGTCTGAAATATGATTAAAGTGTACTGTTGAATGTATTAACAAAGCATTTAAACTAAAATTTACGTTAATGTCACTTCTATTGAAACGTCTTTGTCATGTATTTAAAAATATTTGTAATAAAGAAGTTGTAATTTAGTACATTTAAAATATATTAGCCTTGAATGTAATATCAAACAGTTCAAAATAGAAGTGCATTAATATGTTAGTCAACACATCAAAACAATTGTACTTTTTTTTAAACCATGACAAAAGGTGATTAAAACAATGATTTAAAATGTACTTTAAAAGTAAAACTTTTTAATTTGACATTATTACAAAGTGCACGTTTTAAAGCATACTTAAAGCAAGTGAGAAAGTCAGAAACAGTCATGAAAGTGTGCTCTCTTTAAATACACTTAAGTGCTCTTTTATTTCAGTAATGTTTAAATATATATATGCTTTTAAGATTTGAAGTGTAGATTTTTTTTTTTTTTTTTGCTCTGTCAAGTATAAAGTGAAGCATTTCCAAGCTTACTCTTCTACAAGAAAATAATACCGCTTTACTGCTATATATTCCCAAACTGTGATGCAGCCCTTGGACGGGAGTCTTTACAAGAGCCTCTTGTTATTTTACACATGCTGTTTCACGCTGGTTTGGGCTGGGCTCAGACTGAGGTCAGATAGACAGGGGCCACACGTTTCTGTCTGTTTCTCTACACGCTCCATTTCTGATGTTCTGCACTGCCTGGCTGCTTATATATCAAGCTCTCATTGACAGGTTTATAATAGCACACAACACACTCGTCCTGCGCTGCTGTACGAGCAACTTGTGTTTTAAAACCATCCCTTTTTGACGATAGAGCGCTCATAACATTTCTAACATGATAGTGGGCTTTAT
Organism: Carassius gibelio; assembly: GCF_023724105.1. Taxonomy (NCBI): domain Eukaryota; kingdom Metazoa; phylum Chordata; class Actinopteri; order Cypriniformes; family Cyprinidae; genus Carassius; species Carassius gibelio. The sequence continues at coordinate 20,188,201 of NC_068384.1, read as the reverse complement.
TGTTTTGTGAAGCACGCTGCTTTTGAGCGTTTACTTTGTACTAAGAGTGTGTAACTTTAAGAGGCTTCTCAAAGTCCATCTCTTCCACTGTTCACTGCAGTGATTCTGGGATCAAAGTGCAAAGCCACTGACTGCACGCCTGCTCCTCAACATCTGCTTTTCACACTCATTCCTTTCCGTTCTGACAAACACAGTTCGTGATGTTTTCTGACAAAATCAAGAATCTGTCTGAATAAGGAAAGAGTTTGTCTTTTAAAAGGCAGCGAGACGTTTGGCACTTTGGGCGTTATTATCAGAGTGCAGGCGTTTTTTTGAAATCGCTCACATTCTGTTCACACTCTGTTTTTCTTTCTGTTAATCGAACTTCATTTCAGGCATTATTTGCAAGTTTAGGTTATTATGGAACTCATAACCCAGAATCACATGATCACAAATAGAAATCTCTTCCTTAAAGTTACCATCGCATATTCCCTTCACTTACAGACTTCTGGAAAGGCCATTCATACTTTAGCAGTTAAAAAAAATATATATTCATGATTCATGTTTTTAATTAAATATTTTATTAGTGCTAGTAGTATTAGTAATAATAATAATAATAATAATAATAATAATAATTTATTATTCATTTTTATTAATTTCAAATAATTTTACTAATCTAGTTTTTATTAAATATTTTGATAACAACAACATTAACGGTTATTATTATTGTTATTATTATTATTATTATTATTATTATTATTATCATCACATCAATAAATTAAAATAAAATGGTTAGAACTTATATGAAATTAGTAGAATATATAATAATAATAGTAATAATAACTATATATATATATATATATATATATATATATATATATATATAATTATTATTATATAAATTCTACTCATTTTAAATATGTATTTTATCATGTCTGCTAATTTGAAATAATTTCAATTTATTTCTACTAATTTAATTTGTAACCATATATTTTGAATAATTAATTAATAATTTATTATGCATATTTTATAATTTCTACAAATGTTTCCTTTCCTTGGAGTTGGCCGAACTCAGCTGGAACCTCATTATTTTAATTCGCCAAAGTGTAATGCTCAGGGTCAGAGGTTTGTTTAGGTCTGTGGTTTTCAATTTAAACAAGGCTTGCCTTAGCAAACACCACTAACAACTGTTCTTTTCTGAAGACCGAATGAATCTCACAAGCCCACTCTGTTGTATATACCAGCCCATGCTTGCACCTGTTAATATTCAATCTTTATTATTGTTACTGCAGCATCGCACTGAATGAGGACTTGAAGGTTCACCCCAACATTTACTGTAGGTGTCAGCAGAGCTGTGTGTTGTGGCCTGATGCTGCTGCGATGCCTTGAGCCAGATGTGGTCATGACAGCCGGGTGGTTTTCTGAGGCCATCATCAGCTGTCAGTCATCTGGACATCTGTGCATGTACCGTACATGTTTGCTCAGTGTAGAATATCAGGGCAGAGATGATATGTGTGCAACTATTACACAGACCTATCAGTCTTACACCCGCTGAAAGCTTCATACGAGTTGCTGTGGAGACTTTTGTGCTTCTGTCTGTGATGATTCATTGTGTTTGTAGCAATACACAAACACCGCTCAGCAAATACGCTCACAGAGCATCATCTTTGTTTAACCTTCAGCCGTGCCATTTTGAACCTGTACAAACGGGATGAAGGCAGAGAGGTTTTCTGGAGTGTTTTGGCTTTTATAAAAAACCTTGAAGTTCTTTTGAAGCGTTCTTCTCATCGTGCTCACTATTACACTCCATGAATAAAGAGAGTTGGTCAACCTAGACTGACATGGAAGTAAACAAAACCTCTAAAACATCTAATCTGTTCTTCAGAAGCGTCTTTGCTGTCCGCCAACACATAAACACCACTACAGAAATGTTAAAAGTGTTACAATATTGCTCTATAAGATGTATTGGTATTATTATTATTATTTTAATTTTTTTACAACTTGCGTTGCTTTTTCTCAGTGTCAGATCTCCAAAATGTAAATACGTGCATGAATTTCAAACATTTACGGATAAGGATTCCATAAGATGTAACCTTTGTGCTAAAGGAAAACAGCACATAGCCTACATCTGACAAGAGGGCATTACATAAATAATTGAGTTAGAAGCACTTTAAATAAAGCATGTCTCATGTTTAGGAACTTCTGCACATGCACTGGTTAAAACACTACATTTGTTCGGTACACATGCAAAGCGCTTGAGAATTTGTGGCACCAATATGTTTACCCCTACATGTTACATGACAAAGAAATGCAGCAGTGTGTAAAAAATAACACGCACAAGAAAATGCATATATGTAGTATGAGTTACTTGTATTGCATGTTAACATTACTCGAGTGATACAGGTTTACTTTTATGCATTACTTCTAGAGTTGGGTGTAAAGGGTTACACAAAAAAAAATGCATTCTAAGTTGTAAAATATTTTGCAAGTTGTTACACGTTACATGTAACACGTTTCCCCCAACACTGCATGCTAATATGCAAAAAAAGAGAAAGCTGAGATGATTTGAGCTGTGCTTGACCAAGATGTTTGTCAGTGGCACTGCAGGAGCGCAGGTGTCCCCCTGCAGACCGTGAGTGTGTATGGAGAGGGGCGATGGAGAACAATGGGATCGCTGCGGCGGCCGTGCTGCTTCTCTGGGGCTTGCGCTGTGCTCGCTAATTGCGGCTCTGGATGTGTTCAGATCTCTTTGAAGTATGTCTGAAGAGGATGCATGAAAGACCGGCAATTACCGCACATCATGTAATTGCTGTGAGACAGGCAGCCGTATGAGAGAACTCACTGCTTTCTCTGAGAGAGAGTGTGTGTGTGTATGTGTGTGTGTACACTTTGAATTAATGGAGTAATACTTCACAATATCTGTGTAAGAAAACATTAAATCAAAGGAACTGGAAGCCGAGCACCAGAGCGGTTTGAGCTCGTTTGATGCGCCATTTGTATATAGTTTCATGAAATGGCTTAACTAAAGCTTAATTTTGGTTACATAAAGTTAATCTCATTTGCATTCATTTTTTAATGAATAATTCATTGTTTTACTTTTCATCAACTTGATGATACTGATCAGCATTAAAGTTATTGCAGTGTTTATTATAAATAATTAATCATCATGGTTTTCAAATTCATGTGCCTTTGTTAGCTTTAATCAAAACAAAACAATGCTACATTAGTTCGGTTAACACATGTGTTGACCTTAAAAGACCCGTACAGAACATTTTTGGTATGAATATGTGAGCTATTACACCCCGTATAATAAATATGCAGTGCATAAAAAAATAAAAGCAAATGTAACATCTATAATCATATGTGTAGTATTCGTTACTTGTAACACATGTAACATGCGTAACAAGTAAAGAGGCGTTTACACAACACCATTTTTAACTAAAAATGGAAAACTTTTTATGTGTTTCGACACATTTACACGTTTATAAGTTTTTGGGGCTTCTAAACGCAAACTTTTCGAAAGAGGTTTCAAAGTTCGAAAAAGATTCCGTTATAATTTTGCGAATTTGTGAAAAGGTTTCATCATGCACATGCATTATGTGTTCAGTTTATAATTTTTTTGGTGTTTGTGCGCAGACACATAGCGTAAGGGACATGACCAACTGCTGGCTTAGCAGGAAAATACAGCAGCATTTGTTTTGTGTATACTGTATGTGTGAACGGAGATTGTTGTATGTAGCTACACAAAACCTTTCAAATACGCAAAGCTAAAACTTTTCCATATTTACAACATTGCTGTGTAAATGTCACACACCTGGACTCATTTAGTGTTTTTGCCCCAGTGACCCAGTTTCTGTCTTTCCGTGTTTGATTAGTTCCCAGGTGTGTCCATTATCTTCCTCATGTGTTCCATGTCCCTGTTAATTTAATGATTCCATCCACCTGTGTTTCCCCAATTATCTGTTGTACATAAGCCTTGTCCCTTCTGTTCTGTTTTGTCGGGTCTTCTCACTTGTGCTCACTTGTCCTCACTTGTGCTCACTTGCTACTTACGTGTGTCTACCTCTGTGCTCCATGTTGGATATCCCCTGTGTTGGATATATTAAAAGCCTTATTTCGTTTATCCTCGGCTCCGTGTTCCTTCCGGCAGCGTAAAACCGTGACAGAAGACCCGACCTCAAAAGAGAAAATAGAAAACTGCGTGTTCTTCCCTCCGTTTTGCTTTTGTTTTTTCACAGTCTTTTCTTTTCTTAGTGTCTATGGATCCCCTCTATCGTCCCGAATTCCTCATCCTCCTGCTGAAGCAGGAAGGACGTTCTCTCGAGGACCATACCAGACAGTTTTTCCTATTAGCTAATGCCACCAGCTACCCGGACGGCGCGCTCTGCACCTTCTACAACACCAGCCTGAACTCCAAATGCAGAGCGTTGTCGTCCGAAGATGGTCCTCGAGAGGATTTCGCCGCATTTGTGGAGTGGACTCTGGCGAGAAATGGGTCATCTCTCACCATCTGCCCCATAGAGGACCTCGCCAGCCCCACTCCCGACCCAGAGACCAGCCAGCCACCATCACGCCACACGGAGCCAGAGCCCACCGCAGCCGCAGAGCCCGAGCAATCCATTGACAGGGAACCGGATCTCGAGAGCGCGACTGACCAGGTGTGTGAGCCGGCAACACTGTGCATCGTGGGAGTCCTCGTGGAGATCGAGGGCATGGAGGAAAGCCCTGCCCACACTCCTGCAACTGAGGGTGAGCTGTATACAGTCTCTGAAGGTCATAAGGAGCAAGCTCTGGATCTGATGGACTGGTCTATGGAGGTAATCCCTAATTTTCCTGTTTCCCCGCTGGTTCCGTCCAGCCCTGATTCCCCTGTAAACCCTCTCAGTCTCCCACTCCTACCTCCTCCAGTCATTTCCTCTGCTCCATTTCCGCTGGTTCCGCCCAGCCCTGAGTTTTCTGTTTCTCCGCTGGTTACGCCCAGCCCTGAGTTTTCTGTTTCTCCGCTGGTTACGCCCAGCCCTGAGTTTTCTGTTTCTCCGCTGGTTACGCCCAGCCCTGAGTTTTCTGTTTCTCCGCTGGTTACGCCCAGCCCTGAGTTTTCTGTTTCTCCGCTGGTTACGCCCAGCCCTGAGTTTTCTGTTTCTCCGCTGGTTCCGCCCAGCCCTGAGTTTCCTGTATCTCCGCTGGTTCCGCCCAGCTCTGAATCTTCTGTGTCTCCGCTGGTTCCACCCAGCTCTGAATCTTCTGTGTCTCCGCTGGTTCCGCCCAGCTCTGAATCTTCTGTGTCTCCGCTGGTTCCGCCCAGCTCTGAATTTTCTGTGTCTCCGCTGGTTCCGCCCAGCCATGATTTTTCTGTTTCACCGCTGGTTCCGCCCAGCCCTGAATCTTCTGTGTCTCCTGTATTCCCTCCCAGCCTCCCTCTCCCGCCTCCTCCCAAACCTGCTGGTCCCTCTACTCCTCTTTCGCTGGTTCCGTCCAGTCCTGATCCTCCTGTCCTTCCTCCCATCCTTCTCCTCTCTCCTCCTCCTAGACCAGCCAGTTCCTCGTCATCCCTGCTGGTGCCAGTCAGTCCCGCAGCTCACCCTCAGTCCGCGCCATCGGGGCGCGGTGGTTCGCCGCTGGACTGCCAGTCTCCAGCTCCGCCTTGGCGTGTTAAGGCCCTGTCTCCGCCTCCAGCCTCCGAGCCCTGGACTCCTCCTCGGTCCTTCGACCCAGCGGCTCCGCCTTGGCTCTTAGCTCCCTCGTCTCCACCGTGGCCTGTCATCCCACCTGCTCCACCGGGCTCCCTCGTCCCTCCGGCTCCACCTTGGTCAGTCGTCGACCATCCGCCGCCTCGGGACTCCACTCCTCTGGTTCCACCTCGTCACTCCATCCCTCCGGCTCTGTCAGGCTCCTCCTTCCCTCCGGTTCCACCTCCATCCTCGGTCGCTCCGGCTCCACATCGGTCTGCCAGGACCCTGCCCCCGCCTTGGTCGCCTGAGCCTTCAGCTCCACCTAGGCCCTCCGGATCCTCGACGTCACCCTGGCTCTGCGGCTGTGCTGCTCCATCTTGGGCTCCTCACCCACCGGTGCAGTCTCCGCCTGTCGGCCCCCTGGTGTCGTCGACCCTTCCTTCACCATGGCTCCTCCCGCCGTCGACTCCACCTTGGATCTCCGTCCTGGCTGGTCTCTGGTGGACCATCTGGCTCCTCCTGCTCCTGTCTCCTCCCTGGCTCCTCCCTCCGTCGTCTCCTCCCTGGCTCCTCCTTCTGTGGTCCCTGTCTGCTGGCCCCCTCCTGGGAGTCCGTCCTCCACCGGAACCTCCTCCCAAGTTCCCACCCACGCCTCCCTCGGTTGTTTCTACGGTGCGAGGACGCACCTACTGGGAGGGGGGAGTACTGTCACACACCTGGACTCATTTAGTGTTTTTGCCCCAGTGACCCAGTTTCTGTCTTTCCGTGTTTGATTAGTTCCCAGGTGTGTCCATTATCTTCCTCATGTGTTCCATGTCCCTGTTAATTTAATGATTCCATCCACCTGTGTTTCCCCAATTATCTGTTGTACATAAGCCTTGTCCCTTCTGTTCTGTTTTGTCGGGTCTTCTCACTTGTGCTCACTTGTCCTCACTTGTGCTCACTTGCTACTTACGTGTGTCTACCTCTGTGCTCCATGTTGGATATCCCCTGTGTTGGATATATTAAAAGCCTTATTTCGTTTATCCTCGGCTCCGTGTTCCTTCCGGCAGCGTAAAACCGTGACAGTAAATGTACCCTAAATTACTTTTACACATAGCTTTCAGTGTTGGGGGTAATGTGTTATACATACCATGCATTACAAATTAAAATATGCTTCAAGTTGTAAACATGTTACATGTAACATCTTTTCCCCAACATAATATACTGGTGGTCAAAAAAGAGAAATGTGAGATCACTATATCGTATTATTCTGTTATTTACAGTACTGGAAGTCTTTAGGTGGACCGATAATTCCTAAATAAAGAAGCAATCCAGATCTTTTCTCTGGTCTGGATGTAACTCAGTGTTCTGGATGTGCATTTAATCAGACCTGAAAAGGTTCACTCCATGAAGTGCACATGGGATATATAATTTATGTGGACACATCTGGTCTGTGCTTCTATGTGGATTTACATGTGTGTGTGTGTGTGTGTGTTAAACAGTGAGAGAGAGGAGGAAAAGCAGAGAGAGCTGTGTGGATGACTGCCAGACTCCTATGGAAGTGCTGGCATGGCCAGCCGTGGTGTTTACCTGAAGGTCACACTGCATATCAGCAATAACCCTGAGCACATCTCTTCACAAACAGACACTGAAAATCAAACATAGAGTCAAGACTGAACTCACTGTCCAGTAACCACCAAAACCCTAATCCAGTATATAAATACATTTAACCAAGATCAATAGAAGTGAGTGTTATTGCTTCTATTTTATATAATATAATAATATCTCCTGTTGGGGAACATGTCAAACTAGCCATCAAAGACTACAGATTTTAGCTTAGGATCAGAGGAAACTTTGGCCACAATTAAAATTTTGGCCAAAGCAGTAACAGCGAAAGCAATGCTAATTAAAAACAAACACAATCTGAACACGGGTGTTGGTAGCATTGGAAGACCCACCCACTTTTTAAGACCAATGATATTGGACCCACTCACTTTTACAATCTCTAATTTAGCGCATATGCCTGTTTACTTTTTAGAGGACCATCAGTCAAATCCCTAATAAATCAAATGCTAGTCCACGTTTTAGCTTCAGCCTTGACTTCCAAGCTGCTGCTTGCTGAAGTCATTCCACTTGGCTCCATATGAATTAAACTCCATTCCTTGTTTTCAATTGCGCCCGCTGCTGTGTGCTCACATACTGACACTAAACAAACTTCTATTTCAGTGAATGTTCATCATTTGTTCACCAGTTTTATTGTAGCATTGAATTACAGTTACACTTACACATGAGAATTGGTTCCCAAACTAAAGAGTGACCAGAATTTCAAATAAAAAATTATTGCTGAAGTTTTTTTGTGTGTCCCAGCATGCATTGCAGAATGGATAAATCATGCGGTTGCTGTTTCACTATTCATTATTTGTCGTTTTGTTGTTTTAAGACAATAGTTAAGAGAACCTAAACCTCTGAAAGCAGTACAATCAGTATGCTGTACTTCAAGTCATGTAAATCATGTAAATGATAACCAAATATCTATTTTACCAATAATACTTGAAATTACTTCCTAAACTTGAGGTGAAGCTTGTTGGAAGTTCAAGTGGAGCTCGAGAAATTGGTTTGTGAAATGTGAATGCTTTGTGATTTTCAACATGATTTGACCATTTTAAATCTGAGCTGAATGGTAGACTTTAAATGTTAAAACCAAAAAGATGGCCTCGATGTGTTTAGCTGCTCTGCAGATAATGCTTTGATATGAGTCGAATAAACAAAAAAAACAACAACCTTGAGGCAAACTCCACATTTGCAGTTATGCCAGGTATGCAGCTGTTCTGCGTCTGTCACATTTTGAGCACAGCGGAGTAGTTCAAGTGAATGCACACGGCAGGTGACCTTAAAAAAGTCTTTATTTTGATAATAGTGTTTCAGTGAATCATACATGTTCGGTTTTCTGTTTTAAAGACAAGTTTTAAAGACATTGGGTGTTACAGCAGTCTGAGTATCCTGTTCATTATTGTTCCATAAATACGTGTACTGTAGGCCTATATTTATTTTATTTGCATATGTGGTCTCTTTAATATCTTAGCTCTTTTTCCTTGACAGCAGTGACACAAGATCATGCAATCAAACTATAATATCAACATAACACTAAATGTCAGCAATTGCATTTTGTTGCTATTTTTAGGCACTTCGTGGGGTTTTAATATTTAATTAAACTAATAATTTTCATAATAATAAATGGATTAACAGCTAAAGAATTGTATTTTGTAGCACTTGAGCACTGAAGTTCATTTCATCTGGTTTGTGATGTCAGAGTTGGAGCTCAGAACGCCATTGGTCCAGAGCTCAGCAGGCCATGATGTCAGTAGCTCAGCCGGGGTTTGTGGTAGCAATGGATTAGTACGGATATTGGTTTTGGAGAGTGCACGTTAGGACTCGTGATGTAAGTGTGTGTCTACAAGGCCTTCATGAGGAAAGTCCTATGTGCTTTGCTGTCAGAGGGAAATTGTGACATGTGGCATTCCAACATTATTTTAATGTATTCATAAATCATATTAGAATTTGTGGCACTGCATTAACTGAAAAAAATAGTTTATTGTTAGTAATATTTCAAGATGAACACTTACTGGACTAAAGCAACTTATGTCTACTTGATCATCCACAACACATTTTTATTTGTTTATTTGTTTATTTTTATTTTTTAATAATGTTAAAATGTATCAAAAATCCATCTGTATTTAGCGGAATGTTTATTTGAATGTTTATCTCTCAGTCAGTCATTACTGTATATGCGTTGCATTATATGTTTTAACCTCCAAAATAAAAACTACAGAGGTTTTGATCAACAACAATTGAACAATTTAAACAATATCTTATTAAAGCATCCACATGCCATACCTCCTCAATTATGAAATCATATCAAATATGATACTCAAAGAAGAAAAAAAAACGGTAAACTTTTTTTTATTATTATTATTATTTTGTTAAAATAATTTTGTCTAAAGGTTCAATAAATTGTTCAAACTGTTAAACTTTTTTAATAAAATACTGTGTTCAAAGTTAATATAACAAATACTAGTTTGGTTTAAAAAAAATATTAGATTTTTTCCAACTTTACATAGATTTACATAGATTTACATTTTCTTCAACTTTTAAAACTGTTCTGGTTTTATTTTGTAATTTATCTACAAATGTCTGCCTAGCCCCACGCCCTGATCTCACATGGCTTTAAAATAACATTCTAGCACACACACACACACACACAGTCACACACACGCACACACACACACACACGCGCACGATCACCATTCCTTCACACAGCAGCAATCAGTAATCAGAAACCTCTGGCCCGGTTTCCACACACAGAAAAAAGGCAACTGCCAGAAAGGGTGAGAGAGAGAGAGAGAGAGAGAGAGAAAGGTTTCACCCAGCCAGTTTACCAGGGCAGACAGCCAATACTGAGAAAGAGAAAAAGAGTGAAAGGGAGGGAGTGAAAGGGCAGGAAACTCCATACATAGCCAACAGGAAGACAAGAGTTGGGGAAGGAAGTGCCTTGTATGGTCACAAAGGTTTCCTGGCTGGCCGTGAGAGACCACATGTCTTTAGCTTGTTGGCTCCCTAAGCCCGTATCACATGACACGCAGCAGGAGAGGAGAGATTTGTGTGTTTATGTGTGTGTTCGGCGCTCAAGCCACTCCCTGCTCTCCTGCGCTCCAGCTCTACTGCTCTGTCACGCAGCTCGCGGTGACTGGGCTAAGCTAGGCTAATCCTTCCAGCTCAGACTGTGGTTATGTATGCTTTAAAAAAAACAACGACAATCCCTCAACAACCACTCTGGCTGAGCGAGTCAGCCACACATTCCTTGAAGTCGTCTTTATGTCGTAAACGACAAAACAAAACTTTCCAGACTTAAATGAGGAAAGTTCAACAAAATAAGGAGCAGATCCCACAGCCTTAGTGAACCGCTAGTTAGAAGTGTTTGAATTCATTCTGATCTGCATTTCTGATAAAACACTCATTTGACCGTAATATTTCATTCTCTAAATGTAAACCTCCCGTGATTATTGAGAGCATGAGAGTCTGGCTCGATATGAGGATTCAGGCTGTTTTCACACTTGCTCTGAGTTCGATCCAACTCTCTTCCCCTGGCCTCCACACATCCTAATTAAATAAAGGGTATAGTGGGACACTGAATAATAAGCAAACTTAAGCATGATCTATCATTATCTGTATTTTGTCCATTGCTAAAAATCTTAAATTCATCCTAAAAGGTATGAAAAGGTATGAAATGCCTAAAATGCCATTGATCATAATTACCATTATCACAAAGTGTATCGCTTCTCATTGTGTTATTTAAGTATTTGTTCTTTTGGAGTAACAAAACAAAACCTAATAATAATGATAATAATTAACATGCACATCCTTCACAACTTGGTTTAAAAACAATGTGTGTTTTATTTAAAATGTAGTGGATTTTAACTTCTATAAATGTGTTTAAATATATGTCAAGTTTCAATAGAAGTTACATTAAAGTCATTATAAATGCTTGTCTGTGCATTTGGTAGTACACTTATTTATCCATATTTACCACAAGACAATAGGGTTATTATGAGTTCGACTAAATCCATTTGTTATAAAAGTAAATTGTAATACATTTAATACAACATGCAATTACGTTTTTGAAAACAATACGTTCGATTCACACTTAAAATATGGTTATAAGTATATTATTTTCATAAGTACTCTTTTTTTCAATTACTTTTTCCCACTAGAGTATTTTTAGATATAAAAATGCATTTATTTTTGCAGTGAAGAGATGTATTTGCATGTATGCATTTATTCAGAAATGGGAAATTATAAGAATTGCATGAACAACAGCAGGGACAGAAACTGTACGTCATAAATGGCAGTTTACTTTTGTGATTAATGACAGGTTTCTTTTATTGTGGACTGCAACAAACTGTAGTTAAAAATAAAAATAATAAAAGAAAAACAATTCTGACATCAAATGAACCAACACACCAAAAGCAGACTGGTAAATATCAAATTAAAGAGCCACAACTAATGATGGACATCAAAACATATTCTATATGAGTTATTCAGAAATCTCTATGAGTGGATACGAAACGCTTTGGGAAAGCAAGCCTTCTGATTGTTGGTTCTCAAGAGGATTTCTACATGAGGCTGTTTTACCTCATCAGCTCATATGCAGGACAGCATGTGACCTTTCAGACTGCACTGAGAACAGAACAGTCGATTTTCCAGCCTTAGCGCTGTAAAGAGAGAATCTGAGAAAGAGAGAGAGAGAGAGGAGGCCAATCACACAGATTTGAGTGTTGAAGCCACATCGATGCATCGACAGCAGGTCCTACCAGATGACTGACATGTTGATGAGCAAAAATCAATTCACACTCATTCAATTATCATCAATTACTGCTGTCTGAAAGGATTCAGTGTAACTGCATGTTTATTTCAGTGTGTCACAAATCATCATCGATTCAGAAAACAAATGGTTATATTACATTATTGGCAGAGATGTAAGTGGGAAATTATTGTGTTTGTGAAAGCATGCATATCTAGGCTGGATATTATATATCAGGCTTTGTTTCATTTCAAACACAGTTTAGACGTGGCATAATTCCGGGAAAAATGTACATAGAAATATGTAGACATACATAGCAGGTGTTTAATAATAGAAGTATTGCTTTTTAACACTTAATAAGGGTTCAGATTCATACCGGGACATCGGGAGCGTTTTTAATACAGACCCAGAGAAAGAGAAAGATGTGTGTGTTATTCATAAATTTTTCCTGCATGTGAGACATGTAAGTTCATACACCTGCTGTAGCTGTGTATAGCAAAAGATGATGGATGTGTGTGTGTGTGTGTGTGTGTGTGTGTGTGTACACAAACCAAGGGATGGGCTGCAGACAGACATAAGGGCAGTGAAGCAGACGTCCATCTTCTGTAAATTCATAACATACGTTGGGACTTAACCACACACCCAGATTGTGTGAATTCACAGAGCAAGTTCTTAGAAAAACACAGGTGATGGACCTTCTGTCCCTCCAGGAATGTTACCACACCTGAAAAGTGTTTTCGCTGAATATCGCACCACACTTAAGTAATTGAGTAATTCAATTGACTCCAGTACATCAGTAAATCTTTTGTGAAGTGAAATGTTGTACATTTGTAAGAAACAAATCCATCATTAAGACTTTTTAACTTTAAAGCAGAGTACCAAGTTCATGCTCAAAAATAACGTTTCCTCCAGTGAAAAAGTCCATCCTCTGTAGTCTTTTCACATCAAAATCCATCAAAATATTTGTTTAGAACTTATAAAACTGGACTATTTTCACTTGTGCATGGTGCTTGATCCGTGCAGATTTCTCTCCTGCTTCAGACAAGACAACATTTTCATTGCAGAAACCAAAATTATGGAGAGAGAATTTGTATTTTAGCAACAATTTGAAGATTAAAACATTTGAATGATGGATTTGCTTCTTGCAAACATGCATCTTGCCGATTACTGTGGTGTTTTTATCAGCTGTTTGACTCTCATTCTGACGGCACCCATTCATTGCAGAGGATCCAATAGTAAGCTAGTGATGTAATGCTAAATTTGTTTCCAAGTTTGTTGCAAAATTTGTTCCCAAGAAGAAACAAACTCATCTACATCTTAGATGGTCTGAGGGTTAGTACATTTTCAGCAAATTAGCATTTTTGGCTGAACAATTCCTTTAATAATCTAAAGAACCTTTTGTGACAGCTTCTATGGATGTTAAAAGTTCTCCATTTAACTATAGAAGCCCATTAAAAAACCAATGATTTGGTCACCATGTATGTATATATATATATATATATATATATATATATATATATATATATATATATATATATATATATATATATATATATATATATATATATATATATATATATATATATATATATATATATATATATACATATAGTACATACAGTATATGTGTGTGTGTGTGTGTGTGTGTGTTTGTTTGTTGCTCTTGGCTATATGCAATTTCTGAGTGACACTTGGGCCATTAATTTCAGCTTTCTAAAGCTCAGAATGAACAGTTTTTCTCTGTGCCGTGCTGATTCAATGCTGCTGCAATTGTTGAGGCTGTATTGTTGCAGTTATCTGTGATGTGTCCATCTGTCTCTGTCACGCAGCTGTGGCCTGTGCTGTCATTATTTTGAGACAGTTCTGCTCAGCTCATTAGACATCTTTGCACCTTCAGTTTGATCTCTTTGGAAATCTGTTAGCTGCTTAAATCCCAAACACATCAACAACATGAAGTAACTGACAACAAGATTTATACATTTTTGAAGAAAATGTGCTTGCCGAGCTAAAGTCAGCTCCTCATTGTTCCAGTGTTGCCAAGTGATTGCTATGTTGTTGCTACACCGATTCTGAGTTGTTCAGAGTTCAACGTGTATAAAGTATATGTGGTTATTAGGTTTTTTAGTGGATGACACTGTAGGAGGTTTAAAAATGGGTTGTTATGGTGTTGCTATGTTTCTAAGGTGTCAGTTTTGAGCTAAATTACTTTTAGTAAAATGACTGGACTGTTGCATTTTTAAATATGTTTTAGGTGGTTTTAATGTGTTGATTTGTCATTTCTATGGTGTTTGGAGGTTTGGTTGTTACAGTGTTCTTGGTGGTTGCTATGTGGTTTTTAAGGTGTCCTGATGATTTCTAGCACATGTGGTTGTTACGGTGTTCTTAGTCATTAGGGTGTCTAAAATTGGTTGCTAGAGTGTTGCTATATGGTTTCTAAGGTGTTCGGAGTGTCTTTCACCATGTTGCTACAGTATGTGGTGGTTCGGGTGTTCTTGGTGGTTGGTAGGGTGTTTTAAATTGATTGTTAAGGTTTGGCTTTGTGGATTCAAAGGTATTCTGAAAGTTTTTAGAACATTACTTGTGATTGTTAGGTGTTTCTGGAGCTCTGTCTGAAGTTATGTTTTTGTCAGGGTGTTTCTAGGTGGTTGCTAGGGTGTTGCTATGTTTTTATGTGTTTGTCAGGGTGTTTCTAGGCGGTTGCTAGGGTGTTGCTATATTGTTATGTGTTTGTCAGGGTGTTTCTAGGTGGTTGCTAGGGTGTTGCTGTGTCGTTTTGTTGTTATGTGGTTGCCGGGGTGTTCCTATGTGGTTGCTAGGGTGTTGCTATGTTGTTATGTGGTTGTCGGGGTGTTCCTTGGTGGTTGATAGGGCGTTGCTATGTTGTAATGTGGTTGTCAGGGTGTTTTTTGGTGGTTGCTAGAGTGTTGATATATGGTTTGTTATATGTCCTGACTGTTTTTAGCATGTTGCTATGTGGTTGTTAGGGTGTTTTTGAGGGCTTCTAGGTGGTTGCTAGGGTGTTGCTGTGTTATATGGTTTCTAATGTGTTCTGTAAAGAGAAATGGTTTGTTAAAGCAATAACAACACTCTCAACAAGCGCTGATTTAGGTTTGTTCAAACAGCTAACCATAAGCAATAGTAATACTGGTGTTTGCTTAACTAATATTAAATAAGCACTAATTATCAGACCTCTTTCAGCTGACCTGCTAATTAGCATTCTGTCTGGCTCATCTTTTCAGTTGCATATTTATAAGTGATATTGCTGTTTTAAAGTATAATTCCTTTCTTCTCATATATATTTTTAAAACAATTTTATCCATCCATCATCTATGTGTGACGTCCCGACTCATGTCTTGACTAACTCTGAGCCAAGCCATGTTTGTGTGCATGTGTTAGTGTCAGACAGTAAATAATGGGCATCCCATAGGAGGTTACTTCACTCAGCAAGATTGTCAGGGTCACGGCGAGAGCCTTTACAGTGTGGGACACGTGCGTGGCATTGCTAGCGTTTTTCTGGCTGGAGGATTGTGTGTTCCCTGCATTCATTTTGTAATAAGATTTCCCCAGTGGAAGTGCAGAGGCAGTTCAGCTGAAGAACAGGACACTAGTGGATGTGCTTTTGGACCTGGCAGATGTCACTGAATTAGAAAAGTGCAGCTGAAGAAAATCTGCTTTAAAGCTTTTGTGTTCAAATACCTTCTTCTATCCCAATTCAATATGCAGCAACACCTAGGTTGATTTTAATCTATTTCAGGCTTTCAACAATCTGCCAAAAAGGTCTGTTACACGTCTGTAGAGTAACACATCTGTTACTCTATGAATAAACACAATTGCTGTATATATCTTGTTTGAATATGACATGTCTTATTTTGTCATATTATGCACTAATGGGAAGTTTGTAATTACGAACTGCATAGGAAGTCTTCAGTCAGTCGTGTTCAATTATTTTGGTCCCAGCAAGATAGCAGTGTCTTTTTGTACAAATATTTTATTTACAATTTGTTTGTAAAAAAAATCAAACAAAAAAAAGATTATTTAAAAAAAAACTTTCTATTTCTATAAAATGATGAATAAAGAATGTTTTTATGGTTTTTATGGTTTTATTTAATTCATGAAGATGAAGTAAATTGAATTATTATAAAATGCTGTTATCATAATTACAGAAAACTGTGGGATTGTCTACATAAACATTTTGATTGTTTTTTGTAAATTTTAGAAAATAAGAATTTAGTTGATTTCAACAATTTTCAATAAAAGGGCGCTTAATTCATTATATTCAACATGTTTTCTCCCATCTCAGAAACTCAAGACTTTTGCTGGCTTCACATGTTATCGGAAATGCCCTCCTTTCGACCTCAGAAGTTGTAATTATGAGTTTGTGACTTTCTAGTACTTTGTTGTCGGAAAGAACGGGAATCATGGTGCACGGCCTTTTCATGAGTTCATTCTTGCTTATTTCTTGAGAAAATCTTATTAAACCAAAAGATATTTAGTCAATATCCAACAGGTTTTGAATAAAATGCAGTGCACCATTCACTGGTGACCATATAAGTATCTTGATATTCAGCTTGTTCTTGATTCTGAAATTTCTGTCAAATAAATGCCATTTTCTCTGTGTCCTATGCATCAAATGGGTATTTATATGCCTAAATATATATGATTGTAACAGAAAGCCAAAGCAATGTAGATTTTACATTACTACAGCTATATTTTTCCCTCTGCCAAGTTTGTAAATTATCCCAATTATCCCAGAGTTTCTCAGTTGTAAATTCAACTTGAGAGGCCGTTCATATCCAATTCCCGACTTGGAAACCCATATTTAGGACAATTCTGATAGCACATGAAGGCAGCAATAAAGAACGTGTTTCCCACTCTCATGTGCATTTAACTCGTAAAATATAAACTTGCCAACATGTCTTGAGCATACCATAAACCCCCAATGAGCCTGCCATTGCAACATTGTTTTAACCAGTGGTGTAAGTTTGATAGGACTACATGTTTGTCCAACCAATGGAATACAAGTAGCGTTTGTAAAAAAAGAAAAACATGTTTAGGAAAACATTCTGGAAAGTCATTATTCTTGCAATTACATTAGGTGCAGCTAATGGCACAGAAATTACACCGTGCACTGAAAAAGTGTGTTGGATTATATATATGTGTGTATGAGTGTGTGTGAGAGAGACTAAAAATGCATTTATCACTTACCTCTTCAACCTCAACATACGCTGATAATTGCTTTCTGACATCCATTAATTTCAGTAAGCTTTTGATGAGAGCTTGAGAGGGAAGTTCTCCACTTCTCCATAAAAGTAAACCGAATTCCGATTTTCACGTGTGACTGTGCTATGCCTGATCATAGAAAACTGCCTTCTGACAATATAAATTAAATTTCAAGCTCCAGATCTGATATTTTTAAATAACGTGCTCTCTAAATCAGCATCTTTCACACTTGTGCAGTTTCTTGCTGGGGCCATGCAAACATCTCTCCTGACCTTCAGTGAAACAAATGCCTCTCAGCTACATCAAATTTGTAAAAGAGTGACACAGCAATAGACACTGTGACTTATTCACTGAGACTCAATTGAAATCGGTCCTTTCAACGAATTCCCGAGGACGCCATGGACAAGTGATACGTTACATCTGCTTTAAAGGCCAATATAAAGCAGAGGAGAATGGCTGGCGAACTGAGGCCGACAGGTAAAAGCATAGCGCTCATTTCCATTCTTATGCAAGCTTTTACCCTGTATAACCAGATGGAATAACAGCACAGATCGGAAGGTCATTACTCTCAATGGATTTCTATTAGGGAGCATCAGGGTCCACGGCGGAGCAGCAGCCGGCTGGAGTGAATAACACTTAACAGAGCCCGTATTTCCAGCGGAGGGAGAGAGGGAAAATACCTGCGAGGTACTCTTTTGTAATCTGATGCAATTATCTAAGGCTTCACATACATTAGAGCCAGAGAATAGAGCGGGTTAGAAGTAGGGAAGGTTAGAGGGGGTTATTGTGTATTTATAGCGCTGCGGCTGCTTGACAGGCCGGGGCTGCAATCCAATCACGCAGCTTAACGCTGTAATGAGGATGGGTGTCAGAGCAGCAGGGTTTTTAGGGAAAGTGAGTGTTTTTTCTTTGCCTTTTTTCTCTAGTGATTTTGTGTTTAACCTGGAATAGCTACAGGTTAGGGTTGTGAATACCCATGAGTGTCTCTGTAATGGACAATAACATGTTAAAAGCACATGAGATGTATTACATTAGCACTTTACACGGCTCGGTTTGTATGTGGACTGCCCTCAGGATACACCTCAGAATGAGACAATATATCGACTATAGATGACAGCAAAATATATATAAAATTATTTAGAAAAAATAAACTGGTTTGCTTAGATGTGACAGATTTACTGGAGAGCGAATCGAACTGTGAGACAACAGCTAATTTCCAAAGAGAGCTGCTGAGTAACTAAAATGTTCTTAACATTGAAAAGCTTTTTTGAAAGGTTTCATGTACAGATGACAATGTTGTCAAAATGATCCCTGTTCACACAGATCTGCATAAGCTAACTGAAAACGCTGTATTGTGTATGCCAGGCCAGTAGTTGGCGATGTCACTTTGTAAAGACACACGTGAACATGCAATACACATGCGCATGACGTCACCGTTTTCACAAATTGAGGCTTTTTTTTTACATTTTATACTGAGACGATAATGGTATTGTTTTCAAAAGAAACAAAGTGCTAGCTGTTAACATTTGTAATGTGTATTTGTAAAACAATTTTGTTATATATAATATTGCTTTGATCTGTTTGCTAGCATAGTGTTTTATTTTTTTTATGCATTGCTTTTTGGTTGATAGATGATAACAAATGAGATTTCAATTGTAATTTGATCACCGAACAAGAAATTCATTTCAGAAATCTGATCGCCGTAGACAGTGAAGCAGCTCCCTAGGTTTGTAACTAACTAGTCCACTAAACCGAAAACTAGTTTAGACGCACTTCAGAGAGTTATTGCTATAAATTGTATGCATTTTGTCTTAAAAGATGCAATATGTTAATAAAATGGATGAAATATGGATGTTGACAACAGAGCCAGTCTGATACTCTCCTCATTCTCACTCGAGAAGCCAAATCAATTCTTTATAAAAGACGCACCATCTTTCATGTTAACATGATTTGAAAATGGTTGACATTAAGAAATCCATAGAAATGTGAGCGCATGTACCCAACAATTCGCCAAACACATCTTCACTGGTCAGTGTTCAGCTTAGCAATCTATTGGAAGCAGATTCTGCTCAGCTTATATTAGTATGCAATTTGTATTGCTCTAATTTCTGGGTGGTAAGAGACTACACATTTTCACAGCAGGTCGCCCAGCATCCCTGCCACATGCCCACGCACCCCGGTGACATCAGCCTCCATAGAGAAGAGAGATTGGTTCCACCTCATCACAAAGATCCTAAAAATACTGCAGCTTCTTTCACTGTATCAAAGACGGCTGCCAGGAATTTTGACTTGAACAAACACATATGCACACAGTGGTCCTCATCCTTTTTGTCTTTTCAATAGATAAAAAACTCTTTAGCACCATGCTGCCTTTAATTTGCAAACCTTGCATTGTATGGATCCATGGCCTTGCAGCTATGTAAACACCGAGCCGGTATTCACTTCATATTCTGGTTCTCTTGTAGCCGTTTCTATTACAAAGACTGTCACCGAGCAGTATTTGAATTCCCAGTCTCGCGTCCCTGCAAGGATGCCTGTGGCAACAGTGGCAAAGAAAACAACTATGCTGTGACACAACAACAACAGCAACGAATTATAATCCCTAGATATTCATGCAGACACAAAATATTAGACTACTAATACAATCAAAAGAACCGAGTTATTTTTGCAGAAATCGGCTTTCTTTGTTGAGTTATGTTTTCCTTTATTGTTGCTTGTTTCAATTCACTTTTATTGTTTGGGTTGTTTATTGTTTCCTCTGTTTTCTGTTTGAGGGTTGTCTTGTTTATAATTTAGATTTTTTTTTTTTGTTTTCTTTAGTTTATCTAGTTTTGATTTGTTTTTGTTTTTGGTTAGCCATGTGTTGTGTTTGTTTCGTTTCTTGTTTTGCGTTTCTCGTTTGTTTTGCCCTGTGTCAAGTTTGTTTTGTCTTGTTTCTTGTTTTGTGTTAATGTTTTGTTTTGCTTTCCGTTTAAGCGTTGTTGTTGTTTTTTTATATGTGTGTAATTATTTTAGTTTTCTCTTGTTTTGCTTTGTTAATTTTGTTTTAGCTTTTGTGCTTTTTCAATTTATTGCAAAACAAAATCTGTGTTATTAGTAACCTTTCATACCGTACCTATACATACAGAACAAAATTACAGTACTACAGCTCAAAATGTCTAGAATTAGGATTATCTATTTACAAAAATAACAATAAGTCATTTTAATTGAACATATAAACAGATGCGTGATAACTTTACAAATGTATTGAAGAAAGGTATTTCTATGCAATATATCTTATTCAAATAGCATACAGTCTTTGTGTAATGTATGAGGTTGCTTTTGATGGCTGTTTTCAATCAGAGCTGATAAAGATGTATTTCTCATTTTGACATCAGCCTTCAACATTTGGCATCCATTGATGAAGTGTTCATCATCCTTACTGGCATGTGCCATTAGTCAGTGTCTTTAGCATGAAGAAAGCCATTGTTCAGTTGCGTAACCAAATGTTTCATTCATATCACTTATTGCATTATTTATCACAGCTAAAGTTCACACACAGACGATGGCGTTACCTAACAAGTTGCGTGATGGATTTGTGATGGCACATAGCCACGGCTCGCTCTGTTGTCATGGTTAAATGTGATCCTAGCATGCCATGAGAAACTTGTGTGTGACATACCAGCATTCATGTCTGAATGCATTTCTTTTTACTTCAATTACAGCTGTTAGCATGTCTATGTTGACTTCAGCTTGATAAATCATTAAAACCATTTAAATGCCTGAATAATGGTCTTCCAGTGAGGGTTATTTGGAGTGAAACACAGATGGACAGTTGGTCGTGGTGTGTATCTGTGTGCGTCAGGGCAGGTGTCAGCGAGATGGTGAGAAGCTGCTCTCACTGTAATTGACAGGCGGTGTGTGTTACGGCTGAAGTGAAATCACTGGCATGAACGCAGCAGGTGTAAATGACACAGGACATGCGGAAAAGTGCCGGAACATTCTGCCTAGAGGTCCAGTCTGATCCGAGAGCAGCAGGACAAAATATACCCAAGGAATGCATGGCTTCAGCTCATGAGGATTGTATAATTTATAGTAAATCAGGACAAAATATAAAACAACATGCTTTCCCACTAAAACAACTTTCGGTTCCAGCTGATACATGTTATCAGTTGCCAAGCTTAATCATTAAACACCATGTTAATATTACAAAGAAAACGTTTTTCCCTGCTCATGAGTTTGCAATGATGTTACATAAAACTGTATGGATTGACAATTCCACTATTTTGACTAATAATTACAGCTATATCTGGCCAACCAAGCGTAACTGTCTTTTATCAGGTAAACCTCAAATCTTATTTGAATTGAAATCATAACAATGGACTTTGTACTTTTGTTACCCCTAAAGGGTGCATATTAGTGTCTTAGAGTAGTAATATGTACATGATTATTTGAGAGTGAGGGACACTGAAATTACCATCAATGGACATGAAATCTATCCTAGACTATAGAATAACCCTAAAGTTTAAGAAGCAATTTCCTTGATTTTGTAATAACAATTATCTTTGGTCAATATGCAAGGCTTTTTATAGGATTTCATAGGATTCTGCAGGAAAGTGTCCATAACCGTACAAACCGGATCTTCCCCTGCGTTTCTAGCAGATGTGTGTTGTGTCCAGACTGATGCTCCTCCTGTGCAGCACACTGAATGATGTCACT
Source organism: Carassius gibelio (assembly GCF_023724105.1). Taxonomy (NCBI): domain Eukaryota; kingdom Metazoa; phylum Chordata; class Actinopteri; order Cypriniformes; family Cyprinidae; genus Carassius; species Carassius gibelio. Next base: position 20,166,292 of record NC_068384.1, on the reverse strand, counting down.
GCTGGCTACTGCAATTTCCCAGAGCATGCAATCACGATCACAGATGCGATATCACATCTGTACAGCTCAGTTCTCCGGTAATGTGACACATACTGGCCTTAGTGCGGATCACATCCTGTTCGGTTTTCTTAATATGTGTAAACAATTTAAAAAAATGTTGTGCTTGCAAAAAATTGCGCAAGGCACATGCTTCGTGAGTCTTTGCTTGAAGAATAAGTCTGTTCTGACTGTTCAGGAGCAGACTGAATTCTTGCAGGAACTCAGTATCCCTTTGGTTTTTAAATTGACTTTATGAATATAGATCACTTTTTTCACAAACTGCATACACAAAAACAACTTTTCATCCAAAACCGCCAGGCATATCTAGAAGTGAGTCAGGGTGGGGCAGAGAGTAATAAACTTGAGTAATAATGTTCCTGCTGAAGTTGATGCCTGTTTCCCAAAACTACATTAGTGCCCAAAATGTTGCCCTGTGTGGAGCACCTTTATATAACAGATGGATAGCTTTACTTTTTAATACAAACCCTGCAGGAGGAAAATGACTTTTTGCTTTATATTAGTCATGACCAATGTGGACAGCTTATAGTGAAACAGCTGTGAGTGTGCACGTAATAGCACATGGTCTATTGGCAGATAGGAAGTGCATTATTGATGAGGCACTGAGCAGGTGTATACTTTTGGCGTTTGGAAATTGTGTATTTCAGGGCATTTGATGCAAACAGTGACGTATCTGATGACTCCAATCTAGTTCGATGGTTGCAAATATCAGAAAGGTCAATGTTTGTGGGTGGATTTTAAGAGGTTTGTCACCAAAGAAGGAAAGGACAAGAAAAATGGAAAGTGAAAAGTCAATGACTGCAGCTCTGATATGTACCACAAGTATGCATATATTAAACCGATAAATAAACACTGCTTAGTTATAAAAGTAATGCTGGCAATGCAAACAGCACTGCCTTCTTTACAATATTACCTGGTTCATACATCTATTCGTGGGTTTTGAGGTCTGAAAGCAAGCAAAGTTATAATTTTTACCTGCCGAACAATTAAATTGGATAACATATGACAGATTTACACTGAAGGAGGGACCCAAACCATATATCGAGAGCAGAATATCATTTTTATAAGAAAATTTATCTTATTATTATTATTATTATTATTATATTTTTTTACTTAGTCTTGTAAGTAACTGTATACGGAATAACAAGATCTCCACAACTGCTTAGCAATGCTAACTGTATAGCAATGTATCTGCAACCACTTAGCAACATTTTAGCAACCAGAACACTCATCAACCAACTGTTTAGCTTAACATGCTAGCAACTTCCCCTGATAAACATGCTAACAACTTAATATGCTACCAACTTCCCCTGATTAACATGCTAACAACTTAACATGCTACCAACTTCCCCTGATTAACATGCTAACAACTTAACATGCTAGCAACTTCCCCTGATAAACATGCTAACAACTTAACATGCTAGCAACTTCCCCTGATTAACATGCTAACAATTTAACATGCTACCAACTTCCCCTGGTTAACATGCTAACAACTTAACATGCTAGCAACTTCCCCTGATTAACATGCTAACAACTTAACATGCTAGCAACTTCCCCTGATTGTAAGCCTAAAACTGACATTTCCTGAAAAGTTATATCTCAATTCTATTCAATTAGCAACACAGAACCTCAGATCAATGTTAAAATCCAGTCTAATCAGCAGTTCCTAAACGATGTACGCCCTGGAAATAATTTCCATAAATTACCTCAAATAGTCAGGAAACCTAATCATTTTAATAACGCTGCTGTTACACAGAGGGGTGAGAGACGATCTAAAAAGGTGAAATCATATCCTCCTGCATTTCATCTGTGAAGAGGTGAGCAGATTTGAGAGTTGAAGTGCAAAGCTTTGTGCCTCAACATCATCAATTCTCTCTTTCTTTAGCGCTGTCTCTCTCCCGCTTGCTCTCTGTCGCCTGCACATTAAAGTCAAGCCCTAATCACTGTGGGGACTTAGCCAATGATGTGCTTATCAAACAGCATATTTCAAAAAGAGATCTTAAAAGGCCTGAGGGCAAAGATGCAATAAGAAAGCATTTGTAGTTGGATGAAAGGGAGAAAATGACAGAGAGAAAGAGAACGAGAGAGGGAAAGAGTTGCATATGGACCTTGCATCAGAAATGGATGGAGCTTATTAGCATATGCTATTCAACTGGGTGCAAGGATCGAGGGATAGACAATGAGAATGAGCACAGGTGTCTTTCGTTCTTTTCTTTTTCATTTTTTCCCTCCCCACACCCTCCAAAAAAGGTCCAAAAAGAATAAGAGAACAAACACTTTTTTAAAACAGGCAGAAGCCCTGTAGTGGAGGCTCATGGGAGAATTGGCAAGGTGGCTTTATTGCGAGTCGACGAGTGGGGAAAAGAGATGCATCATCTCACTTCCTCCATCTCCATGGCTGTCATTCTCCAAAACTGAGCGGGGCCTCCATGTCAGCCGGTGACTTTGATATAAGCAAAAGCACTAAGTTGCTACGAAACCCAGCAAAGGGAAAACATTATCAACACATCCAGTGCTCTTGAAAGAGCTCTTTTCTACTCTTTAAGTTGGGTGCGAGGGGCACGTTGTCACAAAGTTGGCTTTAAACTTGTTGTGGGACGGCGCTTTGAATTCTCTCTCCCTAAGGAGTCTTCAGATGCTGCTAGCGCTCAACTAGCGCTGCCCTGTGTGATGCCTGTTGAATATGAATTTCACCGTTCTGAAATGACCACGGATGTGGGGATTGGGGTTTGTTATGACAGATGCTTCAGAGCAGATCAACATGTTAGAGCTCTGCCTCTGAATTAACCTGCAGTGAATAAAAATTAATTTATAGAGAGCTTGTAATCAACACTAGAGTAGATCTTTACTTACATGGATAGCAGTTGTACTTTATTTTAACCAGCTTGAAAGCATAGTTTATGGAAAAATTTACATAATTAAGTATTAATTAATTAAACCATTAATTAATGCATTAAACCATGTTGATTCATATAAAAGATTTTCATTAACGGCATATCAACGCCACCAAACGACCACAGCCATATACCTTTTAATGGGTTCTCCATATTTTATTCATTAACATAAGGTCGTTTTGTTGTTGAATGTTTGATGATAATGCTAGCTTACATGTGTGTAAGTAATGCTTCTATTGCTTATTTCTGCATCTTTTTCTTTACTTGTTTTGTACTGTATAACAGTGAAAACATGGATAGCCCGAAAATATTGTCAATAATGGCGGGGAAAGAGTTAATGTCAGATTATTGCTGAAATAACAATACAAGTTTGTGATGCTGCTTGCAAATGTTCATTGGCTTCAGAAAAAAAAAATCGAGACAACATGGAAACTCATGTGGGTCTAAACTGGTGGTTTTAGCGGGGAAGGTTTTTAGCTTGAGACCCCCAGGGAGACTCCTGTGCAATGTCTATTAAAGTGACCCTGTGAAATAATAGGTATTTTTTCTTCATTGTGGTTCATTGACATCTGATTCAGGCAGCGGTTGTCTCACTGAAGACATTTGTAGAGAGTCAATTTGGGATTATGAGACCAATTACCCTAATTACCTTCCTTTGTGTTGTTCTTTCCCTTCAACTCGCTCTGTCTCACCACGGTTGTTATGCATTCGAATCTGGTGCTGCTCTGTGGCTTCATCTTTCGGGCTGATATTGCCTCATAGTTTGGGAAAGTCCCCCTACACAAACAGGCCAATTTTTCCATCCGAGGGCTGCCGACACACCCTAAAAGTCTGAGATTTTAACAAATCAAGCAGAGCTTCAAATGGTCTTACTCTCAGTGTGATGGAAGAAAATCATCCAAATTCTTTCTAATCTGTTCACACATATGGCTATGTTTATATCCAGTAAGAGAATAATCAACCTTTATTGTCTTTGGCCATTGAAATGCCACACATTTACATTTTTCCCACTACTTCTGTCACTTTAAATCTGTTCAACTTGTATCTTTCCCATCAAGACAGTTGAACCGTGCTATAATGAGCACACAAAGTGTATACAGATTCCAGGGTGGAAAGAAACAGAGAGCATTTTTTCATTTGATCTTTTTGGTGGCAGATAAATTAGTATGAGCAGATTATTATTCTTTTCTTTTACAAAGGCATTCATGTGGGAAGGTAGAACATATAACAGAGCAAAAGCTGCCTTACTCTTAAAAGCAACTTCGATATTGAGACTTTTTCCCCTGACAAACTCAATAGACACGGAAGCCCATTACAAGGGCGTCTTATTAGTGTCGACTGATTTTACAAGATTGCTATCTATGTATAATTAAGCCCCAAGCGCATCCAGTCACATTCGTACATGCTATCTTTTGATATCATATTCTCATGACACCCAGGAGCTCTTTTGATAAGTAATATAGAGAGACAATCTGATCTGCCGTATCAGCTCCATGATTGGCTTCTCGCTTTGCCGAACTTCAGAACAAAAGAACGCATCAGTATATATTTTTGATGTCAAGTTTTATTTATTAATTTTGTTCTGTTTTTTTTTTCTATTTTGCTCTAGGTTATATTGCAGTTTTGATATCTTTTTTTATGGAAGACACAAGGCTTGTTCAACTTAAAGCTTGGATGCTTTCAAGCAATTGTAAAACTACAATGAATTAATTTTGAAAATGCATACACTGTTTGAGGATGAAACATTGTCATTATTGGTCCGAGCTATTGAAATTATTAATTGTCAGTTACTCTGTCATTTTAATTACATAACATTTTATAAATGTATCCTGTCAGGTCTATGAGAAAATCAACTAATAATTGAAATTTTGTAACTTGAGACCATGATCTAATGGCTTTTAATGAAATATTGTATTACAATAAATTGTTTTTTAATATGCAGTGGTGTGTTTGTGTGTGTGTGCTCACTCTATAAAGCAGTATTCATTGAAACCTGTTGCTAAGTGATGAAAAGTATGACAGGGATTCAACATATATATATATATATTTAGGTTTTATTTATAGTTCTGTTCTTGAAGGATATCTTTTACACCAAATATCCCATTGGCAGTTAAGCGCATTCAATGTGTTTAGAAGCCATAAACAGTCACTTTTTCAAACAAACACAAATACAAAATAAAAATAACAACAAAATAATGGACCGCATGTAAATAACATACAAAAAATCCCATGCCTACTCAGTAGGTAACTAAAGCATTCCAACTCCTCAAGATGTAGATATGTACATTTCAATTACAAAAATATAGTTTATAGTTTTCTTTTTTGCTTACATCCCAAAGAAATGCAGTGCCCTCAAATCCTTTCCCTTCTTTACTTGAAATGACTTTCTGAATATAGAAAAAAGAAACGAGAAAAGAAAATCCATTACACCTTAAGGCTAGATGCAATGCATCCACACGCTGATATCTGTCAAAACATCTGCAAGGCTTCACAAAAGGCACCAAAAAATTGAAGATTTGTGGTTGGTCTGCTTCTGATGTTTCCCCCCTCCATTTAACAGGTTTTCATTGTCACATTTGAGAAAGAGAAAGAAAGTACCAGTGGATGATATTTACAAAATAAGAGAAACTAACATCACTCTTCCACATGCGTCAGAATACTTAAGTGCTTCTAGTCAAACAAGGTCAAGAACGTATCACAGCATTTTTACTACTTAATACAGAATGTATCTTATAAAATATGGCCCTGCTCAAGAATAATACAATGCAAACATTCAAATCAATTGTCACAACAATGGTACTTAAAAGTAAAATCAAAAAGGAAACATGGCACACGTACAATATACTGTAGCTTATGTATATTATTCAAACGTATTTTGTAACTGTACACCTGTCGTGTCAAGCTTCTTTTGAGCCTGTTGCCCACAGGCTTCGATGGCACTGTTAAGGTCCTTTGGCCATCCTGCATTGCAAGGGAAAGCTTGCGGAAGCCTGTTGCTTTTGTTTGTTATTTGAAAGTCTCGTATGCCTCGTTTGAAAGGAAAGGATTCGAAAGGGAGAGAACGACACAAAAATCCCTTTTGTTATCAAAAGTCTTTGCTGAGTCCTTGACTGTTTTGTAACCGAGCCATGTTGGGAGCATGGGCAGAAAAGTGCTTTTTGCAGAGGGGACTTAGAAGTCATTGATGCTTTCCGTCCCTTTGAGTCAAGGGAGAGCCTGGGAGTCTGGGGTGGGTGACAAAAGTCTCAGCAGATGTCCGATGTCCGAGGGGAAAGCGTGGCTTGCATGTCGGACATTGGAGTTGTGACGGGAGAACTGTAGATGTTGCTGGCCACCGAGGTATGAAAGGAGGTTGTCATCTGTGTCTGGTAGGTGCTGGTTGCTGAGGGGTAAGTGGTAGCTATGGAAGGGGAGGGGTAGGAATTGTGGACTGGTGAGGAGTAGCAGGAGTTCACTGGGGATGGGAAGGAGGAGACCGGAGAGGGGTACGAAGTGATGGGAGAGGGGTAGCTGGACACTGGCGAGGAAGCTGAGATGGATATGTTGGTAACCGAGCTCTGGACTGCAGTGGTGCCTTTCTCCACCTTCTTGTCCTTCTGCCGAAGGTGGATCTTAGTGTGGCGCTTGCGCTCATCGCTGCGGGCGAACTTGCGGCCGCAGATCTCACAAGCAAAGGGCTTCTCGCCCGTGTGTGTGCGGATGTGGGTCGTCAGGTGGTCGCTGCGGCTGAAGTTGCGCATGCAGATCCTGCACTGGAAGGGCTTCTGGCCAGTGTGGATGCGGATGTGGCGCGTCAGCTCGTCTGAGCGCGAGAAGCGACGGTCACAGGTCTCAACGGGGCATGCGTAGGGGCGCTCGTGTGGAGGTGTTTTGCTTGGCCGGTTTGGGTACTTGCGCATGCGACTTGGCTTGATTAGCTGAGATTGGTAGACGCTTTTCAGGTCCTGAGAACCGGTTTGGGTAGCAAAGGCCTTGATGGTGGACAGCGGCGTTAGGGAGGGCTGTTGACCCCCTTGTGTCTGGAAGGGCTTCTGATCTGGGGCCACCAAGCTTATCTCACTCTGCTGTTGGGGAAACAGGTAGTCGGGGATCATCGGCACAGGGAAGCTGGTGCTACAGGCCTTGCTGTTGCTGTATGTCGAAGGGTGGTACTGCAGTGAGGTGCCCACTGTGGTGGAGAAGTTTGGGCCAGACTCAGGGAAGATGTCTGGGCTAGCGCTGGAGTAAGTGGGAGCCGCTGAGTAGATAGGGTTAGGCTCACTCATGTGGACGGAGCAGCTCAGGCTGGCGCTGGATGTGGATGACGTGGAAGAGGGAATGGAAGCTGAAGAAGAGGAAGAGGAGGGAGTTGCCTGAGAGTTCGAGGACGGAATGGAGGTGGGGGGTGGGTTGATGCCCACCAGCCCACTCACCAGACTGAACAGAGGCTCAGCCCACAGACTGTTACTGCAGTTGTGCGCAGGTTCGAGGGTGAAACGGCCCGTGTAAGAGATGGGGGGCAGCCGTTGGGTGGAGTAGGTCTGATCTGCCAGAGATTTCTCGATGGCAATTTCTGAAAGCGTGTCTGCAAAAGCAAGCACAAAACAGGGAGAGAGTGGATTAGAAACCATAGCACAGCTAGTTAACTCTAAATTGTCTTGAGCTCATTTGATTGCACATAAATGATCCCAAAGGTGTTTTAGTTGTGGGGGTCCTTCTGGCTGTCGAGACTGTGTTTTCCCACAATCTCAGACAGAGCAGCAGGTGCTGATGGAGTGCAGGGACACCCCCTCCCCCCACCAAAACACACTAACACACACACACACATTTACCGATCTCCCTCGGAGACAAGAGCCAGCGCAAGCTAAACCATCTGCATGTGCACTTCTCTCAGCGCTCCCTTTCTCATTACTGTCATCCTGATCTCTCTTTCCCACTCGCACAGTTTATAATTATTCAGTCTGTACTTTCAACGATTCAAAAATTGGGTTTTAAATTAAGCTGTCCTGCAAATTCTTAATGTCTCATTCATTCAGATGATTTTACTTAGTAATAAATACTTAGTAATTTGCTGTCAGCTTTGTTGAAAATTTACATTTAAACTTAACATCAGTTCAAATTAATTTCAAAATATGTTATTATAATAACTCTTAAATGTATAAGTTTACATTTAAACAAAGTCATATAAAGCATAAAGAGACATTATAATTAACAACTGTATTTTTAGCACACAAAAAAAACAACTCTCGCAATTCTCTTTATAAAAGCAGCATGCAGCTTTTTTACCATGCAATGTAATCAAAATGGATTTAGTGCTTACCTCCAGCAAGGTGGTCAAACTGATCCCCGGGATCCCCAGAGCCAAAGCCTGTGCCTTCAGGTGCCGTGGCATTGAGGAATGGAGTTCCTGAGTTCAGCATGATCATCTCCTCCAGCTTGGGATAGTTATCCATGGGGGAGTGAGGGAAGCTCAGGTGGTCGGAGATCTGCAGAGCAGGCAGGAGCATCTCTGTCTTGGCTGCAGCCATTGCTCTCTGGAGTGAGCTCGGTGAGGAGAGAAGTGTAGTGGAGAGATCAGCAGCTAAACCCCTCAGGGACGACAAATGTGAAGATGCTGCTATGTCTGTCTCTCCTTCTTTCTGTTGATCTCCTCACTCTCACAGTTTGTCTTCCAGTTGTCTTCACTCTTCTCCTTTTTTGATTGTCCAAAGATGCAGAACAAATCCACTATGTCTCAGAAAAAACAAGTGAGATTCAGAATGTCCCTTCTGATCATTCCCTAATTTTCACTTTTTCAGCAAATTAGGTCGATGTTTTGTTTCTGTTGTTGTTTTGAATTGACTGTCACATTTATTTAACGTGTTTGTTATATTTATATATATATATCGCAACGTGTTGCCTGTCAGCTGTCTGCACGAGTGCTGAATCGCTTGGGCTCTCTAAGCTCTTTCTCAGCTCAGAGAATCCCGACTCCTTTATATACCCTCTTGCCGTGACGTAGATGTCCATATTTGGAGTGGAGGAAGCCCATATTTAGGCACTGCAGTGGAGGACACATGACGTTTGCCTAGGGGGAAAAAGCAGATTGGGGAGCTTAAACATTAAATCCGTGCATTAAATGGAGGGGAGATGCCCGTTCCTCCTCCACAGCAAACCAATGCGTGTTAGCGCAGTGTCTCGCTGAGAGAAAGAGAAACGCAGTTCGACCATTTCTGCTCAAAAGTCTCGCTAAAATGTCGGGTTTCCCGTCTGCGCTGTAGCAGAGCACAAGCCGGAAGATACCGCTCCGCCATGCCATATAAGGTCGTGACTACATAAGGCTTGATTCCGGTGGGTTTCCACTTCCATGCCCTTATTTGGAGTTTCCTGATGTAGCGCTGATCGGCGCTTGGCAGAGAAAGGGAGGCTTGGGTGCAATTGAAGTCCAGAGCTCCGCACAATAACTAATGTCAGCAGTATGCTGCCTCGCCCGTTCCAAGATTTATGAGAGAGAACTTTTTTTTTCTTAACACTTAAAACAACAGTGCGCCTTCAGTTCAGAAATAATAAGTTATTGCAACATTAGCACAGGCACTTTAATTCTAATGACTAGAGAGAAGAAAAAAAACTTCAAAATGAAAATACAAGAAAGGCTTATTTATTCCAACGTACTAAACTGAACACATTACAACGCAGTTGTAGTGGAGCACAGGCGAGCAGCTTTGTTTTACTCTATGCAACACGTTCATTTATGAATTAGACACTGTAACAGAACTTACTACTTTTAATGCGATAACTATGAGCAGTCACCCGTTTTGATTTCCCAGTTTCTTTTTCAGCATTATAAAAGACCTATTAAAACTAATGTATGTTACTCCAAGTCGCTATATGTTTTCCACATATATATATATATATATAATATATTCCATATATATATATATAAATAATAATAATTATTTTTTTTTTATTATTATTTTTATTTTTTTAATTAAACCCGCTTGCTTGTTTTGATTTAGAAGCGACACTATTCAGTGCACGGCCGCCTAGCTGGCACTGATGGATGGCGAGTGCTGACAGAGGAGAGAGGAGATCTGTTTAATTGGGGGATGTCCCGGACTCGATACACAGGGATCCTCTCTGTCACTCAACCCCCGACACCCATGCAAATAAGCGCTGCAGCACGCTCTCCGGACGCCGGTGGTGTACTGATGCTCTGTAAATTCAGGAAAGGAGCAGGGAGTGCCTCGTAGCTTTGGCAGAGAGATCGATGGAACTTTGCTGACTCAATAGACCATAGTCAGAGTAGAGACCATTTGAATTTAACGCGTATGAAAACGAGGCTGTGAGCAGTCCATTCAGTGTGGTGTCTAAAATTCAAAGTGCATTACAAATAGACAACATACTGAATGGCAGAATGGCATGCTATACTACATAATATAATGGCTGCTAAATCAGAGTTTTAGACTACCTGTTACAAAACTGTTTGCAACATCTCCAATAAAACTGTTTTTTAAGTAGCCTAAAAGTAGCCTACTAACAAAAATGACATAACGGGCACATTATAGATTTGTGAGCAGGCAGTCAGTGTTTATTTATGAGCTGTTTTCACACAAAAGCGGTTTATTAAGAAGTTTTTTTCTGACATCGGCCGAAAAAGAAAAGCCGTTTCACAGGTGCAGCAGGTTCATGACGCAAGACTACAAACAGACATTTTCCACCTTTGGAATAACATGCAGAATCGTGCACAGTTAAAATAGAAACCTCAAACACATCTTGTTCTACTGAGGAAAAAATCAATAAAGCAGTGCATCATAGAAAAAAAAAAATCAACAAATTTTGATAGATGACTATGCTTGCCATAAATTGAATACAATGAAAGATAAAAATGATCATGAATAGACTGATATGGACTGCAATATAATTGCACAGGTGTCTCGAAGAGAGATGTAGGCGAATGTCGGCCTTCTAATGATCAACAGCTTTATATAACCAGAACCTCAGATGAGGACACGGGGAGGCAGTTGGTGACTCAGAAGCTTAACAAGAGTAGTGGGAGGGTGTTCCCTTACCAGGGAATGGGGTGGAAGAGATGGGACAGCCTGGGTAGCTTGTCTAACCTGATGTGAAATTGGCTCGTTTGTGTATATATATATATATTCTCATGTGGAAGGGGTTTCTCCTTTTCCTTGTTATGAAAGGCCGGTTCTCCCCGCACCTACGCCGAAGCCCACGCCTGTGCTTGTCCTCGCTCGTTCGGTCTATCTCCTGCTGGTTAATATTTCATTAAGATCTGCCAGCCAGCCTGGGTACAGAGAGAGAGAGAGAGAGAGAGAGAGAGAGAGAGAGAGAGAGATAGAGAGCGAATCACACCCCCACGTTTAGAGGCAAATACCAGGCATCTGCTGGAATTAATCACTGGCTCTGGCTGGCAGCCTGATGGAGATGCTCTCTCTCTCACTCTCTCTCTCTCTCTCTCTCTCCTTCGCCCACCTCTGCCAACCCCCCCAACCTGTGCCATCTCTATCATCAGCATAAAGGTGAGCCCGTCAGGGGTGGCCGAGGAGCAGACAGTATTACTGCCTGATATATGAGTATTTGACAGCCTATTACATGATTTAGGGTGGATGGAGCACCCTAAGTATGTTATACTAGCTTCAGGAGAAAAGTGAGTGGAGCTCATGGATGCTGTGGTGGTACAGTGTGCTCCAGATGATGATGGCAAAGCGTAGAGAGCGAGAAAATGAAGTAACGGTGTCTTTAGATATACAGAACCGGCCAAAAGGTAACTAAGAAAAGATTCCTGTGAATAATTGCAGTCTGAGTATTGGGTATTGAGGAGCGTGGCATTATGAGATTGAGAATTTAGGAGCAAATTTGTCTGCTTTACTCTTTTTCAGGTTATTTTTAATTTCCATTAAAGAAGTGTCTTGCTATATAGACTCAGAAGCACTTGCAATAAATGTGTTTGCAAGAAGGAGATAATGTATTGATATGTCTGGCTCAATAACCTTTTACAAGGGTTTGCTCTATCTGGGTTCTGCCTGGTTAGGGCTTTTAGCCGAGCAGGGTAAATCTTTATTGCTGTGAATCACTTTAGTCGAAAAGTAGGTAGCGAAAACATGGTTTTAAATATGGGTATCAACTGATAAGAATGAAAAACCTTTCAAATAAGAAGATTGTTTACATAATCTTTCATCAAGGTTACACAAATCGGGTCCCAAGGCCATTAATGCATCAATTCTCAGTGGATAAAATGAATTGCACACATTTTCTCACTAAATATTTGCAATATAGCTCCATTTGTAATTACTCAACATTATGGAACTATAATAGGATGTCAATTCATATTAAATGTAATCTGTAGAAAAGAATGCTGAAAAAAAAAAATTGGTGTGCACTACCTTTCTAAAAATTGCGGTCAGTTTTTATTTTTTATTTTTTAAAGAAATTCATACTTCTATTGAGCATTGAATTTATTTATTTGTTATGTTACAAAAAAACTTCTATTTCAAGTAATTGCTGTTCTTTTGAACTTTCCATTCATCACAAATCCAAAAAAATGTATCTACGTTTCCACAAAAATATTAAGCACAACAGACAATAATCAGAAATGTTTCTTGAGCAGCAAATCAGCATATTAGAATGATTTCTGAAGAATTATTTGACACTGAAGACTGGAGGAAAGACTGATGATGGCTTTATCTTCACAGAAATAAGTGACACTTTAAAATATATTCAAATAGGAAATAATTTTAAAGTGTAATATTACACTCCTGAAAAAAATCTTAAGAATGGAGGAAATATTACAAGTATTCACATTGCTTGCTGGTGGATCGTAACCCGGTTGTAAGTACTGCTTCAAAATGCAAAAAGAAGAAACAGAAGCAAAGAGACAAAAAACAGAAATTAGGCAATTTATTGAAAACTGAAACATAATGTTTCTCTCAGTCTTAAGATTTTGTTCAGGGTTTTATCTTAGTGTATTTTGATCAAATAAATGTAGTCTGCATAAGAGACTTCTATTAAAAACCGACCCTAAACCTCTGAACAGTAGTGTATATGGCGTGTTTATTAAAAAAACTAACATATACATTTGTATGCGTTCTAGATATGTTCCATTACATTATTCAGGATAATTGTTACATACTAATCTACATCAGGAACTCAGCATGGCATTTGTCGTGACTGTGATGTAGGCCCTAAAGCACAACTTACAGTATGTCCTGACATCTGATGCATTTGTGTCATTAATATGACAAATGCCATGAAGCCACTGCCCTCTTGGGATTTTTAGCCAGCTGAAGGTTACAGGCGACAGGAAAACAATTACCAGAGCCCACGAGGCAGCGACAGAAAGCCGGTCTCTGAGACCTGCCCCCAACTGAGTCATTGCCTGCCTTTGTGCTCTGTTTGATGTGTACAACAAAAGGAGGTTCAGCTATGTGTCAGAAGACCAGTACCTGAGGCCTATCTGTTACATTTAAGGGGACTTCCTGAAAAGAGCTGCTGCACGTCTAGTTTCTAATCTAGATAAATATACAGAACTGCCCAAAAGGTTCAAAATATCTTAGATTGGAATCAAGTCACAGCATTTCACCATGAATGGTTAGGCCACATGCATGAAGTATGAGTAAGATATAACCATTTACAGTGGAATAAACGTCTAGCTAATTTTAGTAGCTGGTGTGAAACAACAGAGAAGTGAAACCAAATGACTAGCATGGTTTAGTACAGTTTTTAATGGACCATTGCCTTGTTGTTTCTTATGCGGTATTCTTTCCATCTGTGTTTGGCTAATACAGAGTGTTAACTGGGAGTGCAGTGTAGTGGTAAAACCGGCCGGCTGGATTTTTGTTCGAGAGTTTTAACTGGGTGTGAATCCACATTCGTTTGAAGACAGACACTTCCAGATTTCTGCTAGGCTCGTATTTCACTTTTCGCCGCTCTCAGTTCAACATGAGCTACCGTATTTCTCTTTTAAAGTCTATTTAGAGTTGAAGGATGTTCTCTTCATTTTAGGAAGATAATGTAAGGTGCTTTCCCATGTAAAACTTGTAGTTATGATGGTAGTGTTTTGTGCGTGAGTTTGGAGCGGTTAGCACATATTGCTATATGGTTGCCAGCGCTGTTCTGGTTGATTGCAAGGATGTTGTTAAGAACCTGACCTGGACCAAGTCAAATGATCTCTATAGTTTTTTGTCACACTGTTCATGTAGCACAAACAGTAGAGCATGGCACTAGAAAACCTAAGGTCATGGATCTGATTCCCAGGTAATGCAAGAACTTAAAATAAAGTAAGTTGCTTTAATAAAAGCCTCTGCAAAATGCTTAAATGTTAACAATGTGCTGTAGTTTAAGTCGGCAAGAGGCAAGGGGAGGTCGGGGGTCTAATTCCATTTCATGCATTTACACTGTTCAAGAGTTGGATTATCATGTTAAACATGGCCAAAGTTTCAGAAAACAATTTGGACGTATGATGTAGTATTTCTGTGAGGCGTAGCTAAAGAGTAGTGTAAGTGCTTGCAACTCCTTAGCCCCGCCCACAGCACCTCTCCAGGAGCTCAGCTGTTTTCGGAGAGAAGTGTAAAGCTGAGATATGAAGGATGCAAACTACTATATAGGTACGGCCTGAGATTGGCCGGAACTGTGTGTTTGCTATGTCCGTTTTAAAAATAACATAACACCTACACTTAACTCTACCCTAAAGTTAACCGATAGTGTTAACAAAAGCAAATGTGCGATAAACATACCACATCTGCTGAAGGATCCATTTTAGCTTTGCTCTACAAGTCTTTCAGCTCTAGTATTATGCGTTTCACAGGACTTGTTCCTGAGCACTTTGCATCACAAATGCAGTGCTTTACCAGGTGCGCTACAGAGCAAGTTTACTCGATTAGAAAAGCCATACATATGGAGCTGGCTATGTCAAATGTATTAGTTTGCCAATCATGCACTATGATGAAAGTGTTTTGAGGTCATATCATTCTACTGCATTATATTGCATGGATGACATGTTTTATTAATCAGTAATCTGTCCCGTAATCATAATTTATGTGAAAGTAGCAAATGTTTTACTGCTATTAGTGTTTATTTCAGTTCAGTTTGTATAACTTTTTTTTTTAGCAGAAATGCAATCAGAGTCACATTTTTCCAATGAGCTTGAGTTGTTAAATCAGTAATTCTAAGAGTGAGCAATAATAGTACTGTTTTGATGCTTGCCCTACCAAATACAACTCTTTTTTTAAATCCAAAACCTAACATGAACACATTTGAGTTTTTTGTCTGTAGAAGTTTACTTTTCTACAAGATTCATCATGTATATCAACCTGTTACTCTCTACCCAGTGGACACAGTGTCAGGTGAGGTTAGGCTGGACTGATAGACCACAGGATCTTGTCGATTCAGGATCGCCTGCAGGTAACTCAATGGCATCTGCAGCCAGAAATGGGGGGAGTTCCAGAATCATACAATAATCATAACCATTGGAACACAGCATGTCATGAAAGATGACAAGCAAGAGGTAGCTGTGGACTCGAAATCATCATGACAAACAGCACAACAGCAGTGGAAAACCTGGGCAAAATAGTGAATAAATCAGAAGGCCCTGTCAGAACAGCTCCAGTCTGGATCTCAGTGGTGGTGGACGAAGTGGTTCACAATAGGTCAGTGAGATAATGTTGTGGCAAAGGTCCACAGTCATTAATGGGATACAGAAAAGATGTGCAGGTCAGTCAGTCCATTACATATGGGTTATATCCCAAGTCATGATTTAACACACTCTTTAACGTTTTATGGACAAGATTCTCATATCCCAATGAATATCATTTCTCACACAAAGTGCATTAAAGATGCAACTCCGGTAACATTAGATTATTTATTTTTTCACTGATATTATTGCAATGCATGGTGGGATTGCACTTCAAAGTATTCCCTATGACTATATTTAAAATTGATGAACTGTGGATTTTTCACAGAGCTTGTCGCAGTGTATTCTGGGATTGCTTTATGTGTGAAGGAAGGACACACACAATGTTATGCGGTATCCGAGAAGACAGCATAATTATACACTTCCTACTGTTTGGAACAGCCTTCGCTTCAGGAACAAGTCTGTGATGCCTTAAAACACCGTCAGCTCTAGGTGTTGGAGCAAGGCACTAATTGACAAATGCAGTTAGTATTGATCGAATGGGGAATTGGAGTATAATGCTCAGAAATTCATCCTTCGTTCAGATGGCGTAATTTTTATGGGATTCTAGCAGGCATATATCATGATGCAGATCTGAGACAGCTGTTTGGATTATGTCACTAATATCCCTCCAAGCGCCGCTCCAAAAACTGATCAAGGTCTATTTCGCAGCTGAGACACACTCTGGTTTTGATATTAAATTGTACATTCATATTTTTGCATTAACAAACGCTATTTGCCATTTGAAAGTTACCATCCAACCATCCAACCAAACCCTTAGACAATCTAAATGCACTTGCAACCTAAAGGTGAAGGCTAGAAGACACATAAGCAGCAAGACTGTAGGATGTGCTCTAGTTTTGAACTCATAAAACAAGGTTCTCTGTTAATGGGAAAACCGTGTCTTGTGTTTTGATAGCACACTGAAAAGCTGCTTCCCCGGACTTGCTAGGGCACAGACTCGACAGCTCTTTCAAATAAATCTGTTGATGAAAGATGAAAACATGCACATTACATCTCTTATAGTACACACCTTTTGTGTGACCTACACACAGGCGTCACTGTGTTTTATAAAGTGGTGGGAGCAGCCAACAGGGTTAAATGAACTTTACATAACATATTTAGTTAGATAACTTCATTCGTCTTTCGAGTTTGATCCTGAGATCTTGTAGGTCACTAGATGCACCTTGTGAAAAAATAAGTCATACTTCTAAAAAGAGTACTTATTATGGAAAAACACACTTTAAAAAAGTACTTAAGTGCAAACTTAATGTAATGTTTTCGGAAACTAAAAACATTACTTGTGTAATTACACTGTAACAAGGACACCTTAAAATTAAGGGTAGCTAAAAGTGTACTGAAGTGTTTTATGAAACATAGTCATGAAAGTTTAATCTCTTTAAGTGCACTTAAGTAGCCTTTTATTTCGTTAATATCATATTATCTGTAATTATTGTTTGTTTTTGTTTTTTTCTAATTGCCTTCATTCACTATTATTTCATTTTTTGTTAAACCAAACCTCTTTTTAATACATTAAAGCAAAGCTGGAGCAAAAAGTAGTAGGATACTTGTGCCTGACTGAAGTACAACCTCACTGTTTCATTTCAGATCTTAGATTTACCAGTAGCTCATATCATATCTGGCATGGTATCAAATGCGTCATACTTTGTTAAGCCTCGAAACAAATCAATCAACGGTTTCCTTGAGCAAAATATGTCAGTAATGCCAAATGAATAGCATGAATACAGTGACGGAAGAAAACAACTGAGGGCATTTCTGCCTTCATCTGACACACGTGACCCAAGTTACCTTTTAACTCATTGTTAAATGCAGTGCGTACAGAAGCTTCTTTCTGTTGCCACAGGAAATTAACACAAGCTTTCTTTACACACAGTAGGTACCTCACACTCTCCTCCCTATGTCTGCTGATCTGTGTGTGTTTGCTTTGCACTCCAGCATTTGAGGAATATGAGTGAGGGAGAAATGCAGAGTAGACAAAGATACACCCACATTTGTGCATTTACACATATACGTGAACTTGTACACACTTGTAGAAAGTCAATAGAATCCTCAGCATTTGTTGTTATCAAGACCTCTAGATTCAAAAGACGTGATAAAGCTTGATTTGACACGTTCATTGTTTACTGATGAAACCCGACAGTGCACACAATGATATTTTTTAATAATACACATAGTCTGCGTTTAGAAATATGCTGAAAAGAAAAAACCTGCTCTTATTGAGCATTGCACAGGGCCAAGCTACAATAATACAACTTTATTTCGGTCGTACGACTTGACATTTTCTCTAACAAATGTGCATTTATTTATTTTTTTCAAATATAATGGTGTGAGATGTAAAGTAAGTTGAAATGCAGAAGCGAACACACTTTCTGCATTCTTTCACAGAATGTGTTGGTGAAGCCACATCACTGCACGGTATCTCAGCACACAGTTGCCATGGCAAAGAAGTCCTATTGGTCTCCAAGGTACCCAAGCCTATTGTCTTTGCTTTCTTTATTTAGATGAAAACATCATTTATTGTAGAGGATACTTTTCTGCTTTGCCATAAAATGGTCAAATTAACGTGTGTGTGTGTGTGTATGTATGTGTGTCTAATATCAGACCACATATCTTCATTTACATGATTTTTTTAAAGAAAAATGGAATATAATGTTGTTAGACACTTTATTACATGTTATTTGCAATTGAATTAAAATGTATGCCATTTCTATTGAAATTTGTGTCTTATATTCAAACATTGATTTATAATTACACTTTTATAATATATTATTTTACATTTAAAACATATTAGCTTTAAATGTAGCTATGAATAACATTAAAGTTAAAATTATTTTTAGTCAATTATAATCAAGTATTTATATGCGTATATATAGTCTTTCATTTATTTACTTTGTGCAAACTGAATGTTTTCCCATTTAATGAAATGAAAATATATTATAGTTTAAATTAAATGCAATTAACTGACCTTTAGAGTGTTTTTCCTCCCAACTCACTTGTGTTTATATGTAGTTTTATAATTTCCATAGTTATTTCTACTGTGCATTACTTTTAAATGTAACAATGAATAACTCTACAGTTAAAATTCTGATTAAGTGTTTATATACATATATGTCTGTTATCAGATGGTGTGTCTTTAACTTATTTACTCAGAGTTTAAGTATTATCATCTTTACTTTAGCGTACACAGACATATATAAAAAAATATATATGCATACACACACATATATATATATATATATAAGCTGTATATATTTCCGGCAGTGATGGTCAACCATCAAGTGGTAGACATGACTGTTAGTAGTAGGTGACAGTTTCCATCATACACAGTGCATAAGTGAAAGCTTATCATCCATTGCTGTGGCCATTTTACTATGCAAAACCCTCCCGTGAGGTTTGCACCTGTGGTCTTCGCGCGGTGGAAAGTATACAGTTTACAGACTGCTGTTTGTTCCACGCCTGTTTTACATACACCGATCATACATCCTGAATTCAGTTCCCTTGATTATGATAACTGTTCTATCAATAACTCATTTATGCACACATAACTGAGCTCTTGTATTAACAGTAACTCATGCGATTTTATCAGAGGTAGCTGTTGTAGATTTAACCAAAAAGCTTTTTAAACACTGAATATGTGACACTGTAATTATCTACATATAAGAAAAAGGAAACATTTCAGCCTGTTGTTAGAAAAAGGCAAAAAGATGCCAATAAAGCAACACGGTTACGAGGCTAACCTCTAACCACACTCATATCCATTTTCCAGCACAGCACAGCTGTCATTTGTCGTCTAGCCCACATTTACCAGGGCTCACAAACAAGGACGTGATGTCACTTCCTGTGCTCCGTGATATCACAAACCCAGAAATGGAGAGTCTAATGCTGACGCGTGGAAAGCGGAAACAGCTCTGTCTCACAGACAATGCCGCAACAAGTCAGATCCTAAAAAACAGCCATGTGACTTTGCTTAGAAGCAGACAAACCAAATGAAAAATGCAGTTATCTGATGAAAGCTGCTTTTGATTGCTTCCCTCCACTGCTAGTTAATCTTTTTTATGGTGTTGTTTTGTAGTTGTTGTTTTTTATCTGGAAATAGAGATAGGTCTGTGCATGTCTGACTCAATTTACAGATTTAAAAGATGAAAATAACACCTCCAGTAAAATCATGCCTTTAGTCATAATCTAAAGTACCAGAGTTAAAATGGAATATTCTGTCTCCGCTTACAGAGATACTGAACAGAATTTCAGCTCCTATTAATACTTAGCGAAATGTTTGTGTAACTTGTGTTTAAAACATCTCTTTAGTGCAAATAATGTTGTAAATGCTATACCATTAGCTCTGTGATGAAAGGCCAAGGTGACTAATAGTTTGAGAGTATGGAAAATTTGACGTGACAGCGGTGTAATAGTCGTCTGACTGGTTGTGATTGGATTGCAGGACAAGTGTCTGCATGCTCTCTGGTCCTACAAGTCAGCAGGATTGTCTTTCCACACTCCTGAAAGGGCTCATTATTTCAGAGAAGTCCTAATCTGAAGCTCTACAGGTGACGGTAGTATAATCTGCTGTTTAAACACATTACAATGACTGGACATGCACATGAAAAAGTCAAGCATTTACAATAACACGTTTGCTTTTGAGCAGGATTCATATCAATATGTTCCTGACTAGTTGTTTCGCCCCCTAAAGCTCTTTACCGCCAATAAAGCGGCACGGCGTAGGGCAATATCAGTCAATCTCCGTGGTGTGAATATAAACGTCCCCACCAGACCTAGCTATAGCCCCCTCAGAATTAGACCACAAATCCTTGTATAATTCTTGCAGAAAAAACGCCCACCAATAATATCCCGCCGGCTCTCGCTCTTTATTGGCATCATATTTCCCCCTCTGATTACACAATAATCTGAGATAGAAGATTTATGATGGCTGGGAATTGGAGCTCAGTTGAGATGGTACTACAAAGTTGTATCTAAAGCCCTGTGTTTTAGTATTCCCTGAAAGCATGCTTGCCGAGTGTTGTTGAGTGATAAAACTTAGATGTGCTGTTGATACAATTGCTTGAATAATCTTCTGACCAGATATCTTAAAAAACATTAAGAATTTGGAACTGACCAATTAGAACATAGAAATATACATTACAAACAGACTTAATATTTTTCAGTTCAGTATTTAGCCACATGTTAGTACCACAATGCTGGTGTTAGATGGTAATACCATGGTACTCCATGATTAACATATTCACGTACCATGGTACTTACTTCAAATGTTCCTATAAAAACAATTAAGTAAAATAAATGTAATTTCATTATAAAACACTTTAAAATCACTTAATATCCCCAATTCTTATCTTCTCTGGACAGCAATGACATGAGATTAAATAGAGAGGAAATTAAGACTTTTGTTTTGTCCTTTTCAGATCTGTCTCCTTTGAAGAGTTCCTTGTAATATCAATTTCTCCTCTAGAGTATCAGAACAGATTTGAATAATATCTCGCCAAGATACCAAAGACAGAGATTCAAATATGAGCTCAAATGTTTCTAATCAAATTCTCCAAAGTACCAATAATCTGATCTTCGCTGTCCAAATGAATTTTATAGCTCTGCATTCTACTGTAAATCAACAGTTGTCTCATACCCCATTTTTTAAATCAAAAACATAACTGAGAACCGAGTAGAGCAGCATATAAGCAATACAGTTTGCCTCTAGGATGGTTTTATCATGGTATATCATAAAACAATGGTACTTTTTCGTAAGTTTTAATGTCTAAAGTTAATATCCAAATAAAAGTAAATGTAGCTTGAGTCTCTAAAAAAAGCAAGGTCAAAGGCCAGAGGTTATAAGTTGTGAACTCTGTTTGCTGAAAGGATAAGGAATGCCAGAGGACCTTTTAGAGGCCAACTGAGGAATTGGATGCACAGGAAAGAATGAGAGCGAGAGTCAGAGTCAGAGTCAGAGGGAGGTGGGGGAGACTGGAGCCAATCCAGGGGAAATCCAGCTCCACATGGCAGAGCTCAGCCTCAGCTACAGTCAAGCAAACGCACAGGGGATTTCATACAGTACACTGTTCATCAGCATAAAACAGCCGCCTCATAGACCAATAACAAATTAAAGTCCCCTATAAATATGAAACTACCGTAACTATCTCAGCCCATATTAAATCTAAAATGGCTCTAGGAGTAATTTCACTGTATGGGGTTTTGGTGGCTGAATTCGGTAACAGTGTTTAATAAAATTTGTGTGTTATAGCAGTGAGGCAATAGCCTCAAGATTGCAATGGCTGTTTAGAGACTTCTTTAACCAAGGTTATTTTTCATTGACACGTAATATGTTGACATGATGGATACACTGTCACAACGTGTTTATGAGGAGACTCTCAAGTGTAATGGCAGAGTAAACAATATAAGCTGTTTTTGAGGTACCTTATCCCTTTAAGTTTGGACTATTCCAAATGTCACTGTAATAGGAACATAGTACGCCATAAAATATAACAGGCACTGTTGAAAGACCTTTTGAGAAAGAGTTTACCCAAAATCCACAGAAATGTAGTCATTATTCAGTCAAAATCACATCTGATTTTGTTTTAAAGTGAAAATGGCGAGACTTGTCACGTGCCAGATTTGCTCTTGTAGCTCAAACACTAAAGTTCATTTGTTTGATTGCATGAACAGTTTGAAAGCTACGGAAGTTGCTTTGGATGAAAGTATCTGCCTAATGGATATATTCTTGGTGCTCCTAAGAGACTGTGGTATGTTGAATTTGAATATAACAGTTATGTTTTGGCCTGCTTTTCACTTTAATCCACTATATTTCATCAAAAGTGGTGGGATATAGTGATATAGTGCAGGAGTATTATGGACAATTATTATGCTTTGTAAAGATGTTTTTTAATGGGGTGTCAAATCAAGTCACCTTTATTTCTATAGCACTTTACACAATACTGATTGTGTCAAAGCAGCTTCACAGAGATAAACAGGGAAATAGCAGAATCAATATGAAGACAATTCTGATTCTGTGTTATTATTTAGCTCATGTCAGTTCATTGTTGGCTCAGTTCAGATTATTAACAGAGTAAATTTAATCAATTCAACAAGTTCAATTTAGCTATAAGCGGTTGTACAAAAGCCAGCATTGTTGTTATCTAATTTGAGTCAGTTCAGTGTTGATTCAGTTCAGTTCAATACTAGCGATAATGTTACAAGATGCGATTCAGCTCTACAGAAGACAAAAGTGCAACTTAATCCAGTTCAAGTTTTGTTCTCATCCAAAACTATTAATCAGCATTGTCATATAAATAGATTACTGATAGTTAAGTGTCTTCCAGACCCCAACTGAGCAAACCAGTGTTCAGTTTAGTAATAGTTCTTTTAATATAAACTCTCTCTCTTTTTTTCTCCTTGTGGATTGCGTGAGGGTATTGAAGCCCGTTTTCGACTCCGAATAAAAAAGAAAAAAGGTAATTGCAACTTTTATCTCTGAATTCGGACTTTTTTTCTCAGAACTGTGTGATACAAACTCGCAATTGCAAGTAAAAAAGTCATGATTGTGAGATATGAACCGAAATTACAAATTTATGTCTCGCAATCATGACTTTTTTTACTCGCAGTTGCGAGTGTGTATCACACAATTCTGAGATAAAAGTCATCGCGAGTTATAAAGTCAGATTGTGAGATTTTATATTTATATTTCAGTTTATATTTGACAATTCTGACTTTATAAATAATTGTGAGTTTATATCTCACAAATCTGTGAAAAAAGTCAGAATTGTGAGATAATATGTTTTCTTTTTTTTTCAGTGGTAGAAATGGTCTTCCATATGAGGGTGCATAAATGATGAGTGAATTAAGATTTTGTGATAATAACTTTGTTTCAAAGTAGTTTTCTTGTAAAGCTCTTTGGATCAACGACGGTTGTGTTAAAGTTGTGCTCAATAAATAAAGTTGACTTGACTTTGTGTGAACTATTCCTTTATAAAAACAAAGGCAGAAGAGTATCTGAAAGAATAATTCAGTATGTACTGATATTAGCCTCAAACATAGTGACAGCAGAGTAACACAGACACCTCAGTCAGGTTCATTACTGCTATCTGCTCAATGCTGCTGCTGGAGGACTCTACATCTGGCTATTTATAGCATGGCTTTTGCTTTCTTCACTCACAGACAATAAGGTCTAATCTGCTCTCTTAAAGGCTCCGCTGACCCAATGGCCTTTATTCATGTATAGACAACAGTTCAAAAGGAAGGGGATAGTAAAAGGGAAGGAGGGATCTGGGGTGTGTGTGGCTTCTCCCAATCAAAGTAAAATACATGGAAATACACTCACTGAATCAGTTTCAGTAAATTTGACCCAACTGCTGCCTTGTGTATAATAAAGTATGTCTATAATTAGCTTGACAATAAAGCTAATCAAATTGTTTTTTGTAGATTTGTAACATTTAAGTCAACATACAAGAGCACTGCTAAGAAAACATATTTGTGTATTTGAACTTTTGACTCAAAGCTATGATCTCAAGTCAACTTCCTCTACACACAATATTTAGCATGACAATTCACATGATTCAACCCACTTCATGATTTCCAGCACATTTCCTGTGATTGTCATGATCGATAAAGCATAAATTGAAAATACTGCATGTGTTGACGCGCACCTATGCAGATAGGTATAGAGTCTTTGGTTCTCTGAGTGATCAGAGAGACTTTACTAACATGCCAAATCTAACCTCAACAAACAAAACTATGACATGTTTTACACTCCCAGTGGTTTAAAACCCACCAAACACCATTGTTTAAACTATTTATTTTAGTCTTTTGAAGCCCCTATATTTAGACACTGTGGCTTCAGAACAGCATGGAAAAGGTGACTGAATTTGTTTTTGCTGCAACATTTCCTGTGTGTCGCGAGGAGAGGAAAACCACATGTGCAGTGACGCTGCAGCTGAGAAGACAGAAAGGGCAAGTCAGAGGCGTGGAAAGCTAGATAGCAGGAAGTAAAAAAAAAAAAAAAAAACAGAGCGACAAACTGAACTCTTTTTATCTGGTTTACAAAGAACACTCCCTTTTAAAGTGAGAAGCCAGAACCAAACAGGATAGGGCAGATAATGTTTGAATGGATTCAGAGAGTTACTAAAGATCATCTTTTTACTGAAGAGAAAAGCAAATGTTCACTAATATTGGTTAAATTTATGCTTAAAATTAGAAAATAATTTGCTAATGGATTGAAAAGCATACAGTTAATTCAAGATGAAAATAAGTCAGAATATCATAAGCAATGTTCATTGACAAGTTAATCTTGTTTTTTTGGCAGCAAAAAAAGACACTATACACAACACAGTTTCATGTCCTCACAGAATGTGACTCTTTCTTTATATGCTTTTATTTGAAACAAGATTTCACCTTTTAAAAAAAACTAAGTTAGCTGACCCTCATTAAACCCCAATGGAAATCTGTGGGGTTTAATGGAATACTGCAGTCCACAAACAGTCAAATTTAACTGAACTTGAGCAGAGTGGGCAAATATTGCAAAGTCAAGATGTGCAAAGTTAGAAGAGACGAATCCCAACAGACTAAAGGCTGTAATTCAACAAAATACTGACACAAGTTTGTGATACTTTTTCTAAATTAGTTTATGTTTTTAAATTATTTTTTATTTTATTTTTTATCTTTTTCTGACATGTTGGTGTTACATATTTCACTTGGATGTTATAAGTTGGACTGAGTATATACAGCTGGATAAATCAAAAACTGTGTCCATCTACATTTCAGGCTGCAAAGCAACAAAATGTGATTATTTTAAAGAGGGGTGATTTTTTTTTTTTTGCAATTCTCATTATTCATTAACTGTTACCTATGATTTTTTTCCTTAATAAACTCCCAGTTTGCTGCTATTAACAGTAAGTAAGATAAAAATATGGTTATGTAGGATCAGACAATAATATAAGGATTTTTTTTGTTGGTACTACTAAATAGCCAATATGCTAGTAATATGCATGCTAGTTAATAGAGAGCATTATTCTTTAAAATAAAGTATTCCAAAAATTTTTTTTTACTTCAAATTGTAACTTTAATGCGTTACTTGCCATTTCTTCATAATTGTGAAATGTACTGGCATCATTTTTATTTCGATGTAATGTATTTTCTTTGTCCTTTCAGAAATTAGGAAACAAATCAGCTGACTTGATGGCTCTAAGTAGAAAAAAAGGCCAGAGTGAAACTGAAAGAACCGTGTGCGGTTGTGTGTGTGTGTGTGTGTGTGTGTGTGTGTATTAACTTACTCTATAAGGATATGTTCTAATCAATCAGGAAGTAACAGTGGAGCACATCCTCATAGCTCAGGCCAAGGGAAGAGACTTTCCATCGGCTTGTGTGTCTGCACCAGACATTTTCCACATCTCATTAACCACTGACCTCTTCAGGATATCCTCGTGATGAACCAGGCCTTCTGGAACATTCACAGAGGCTCATCGAGGGCTTTAACAATATCATATTGATTAGCATAGTCACTGTTCTCACCGTCTCATTATGGTGCCTCCAAAAACTATCTGAACACATTAGTCACACTAAAAACCTGTGGGTTTCTAAGGGGAGCGAAGTAGAGCTGCTTCCATAAAGAGAACCATCCAAAGAGTGCTGCAATGTTTGCAAGTCCCATCCTCTCATTCATTTCCTCACTCTGGGGTCATTACAGGTTACCTGCTTTTTATTATGGATGCTGTGGTTTTGGTGATTCATCTGCTTCTTTTCTACTAAATGTGTGCCCTGTGGACTCTGTCTGTCCTGGTGGGGACCAGTCGCTCCTCCTCAGCTCAGCATCAGCTGTGACACAGCCAGGTCTCCGTATGGCTGGAGGTCGTGAGGCCACCTCGGCTCAGGTGAAGTGCTCCTGCTGCTCTTGGAGCAAGCTGTTCAATATGGCTGCTGTATTTCTGATGACACCTGACCACGGAAGCGATAGTGAAGCAGGAGACAGTGATGCCCAGGGGAACAAGAGCAGCTGGATGGACGTCAGGGCTGTTTACACACACATACATACACACACACACTGCTGCCAGTTCAGGTCACTACTGCTCAGTGCTGGGTGGAAAACAACGAGAAAAGACATCAAGCTCAAGTCCTGAAAAAAGATTTTTCTCGAGAAACTGTGAGTTTCTGCTTGTGCAAAAAAATAAAATAAAAAAATGAAAAAATGAAAAGAAAAATAACAGTTTTTTTCTGTTACTGTCAAATGCTTTTCTAATATGTTCCTTTAGGGTGTTCATAGGTGGTTTCTTGCTCGACCAAGTCAAAAGGACCAAAAACAATATTAATATATAAATAAATGTATACTCTACAGATTGAAAGTTTGGAGTCAGGGATTTTTTTAATTATTTTTTTATATTAATATTTAATATTATTATTATTATTTTATTAGTACTTTTATTTATCAAGCATAAAATTAAATTGCATACAAGCATACAATTAAATTGATCAAAAGTTTAATAAAGTCTTTTGTTTTTGTTTGAACTTTATTTTTATCAGAGAATCCTAAAAGAAATGTATCATGGCTTCCACAAAAACATTAAGCAGCACCCTATGTTTTCAACACTGATAATAATAAGAAATGTTTATTGAGCAGCAAATAAGCATATTAAAATGACTTTTGAAGTTGATTACAATTTTTTTTTAACCTGTTAAACCCATAAGTTACCTTATCTATGGTGAAAAATTATAAATTTCTTATAAATTTATTTATAAATAAATTTACTTTAAATATAAGTATACAAAATGTAATGCCATCAAAATGTTCCTTAGAAGTCAATTTGTATGACAATTTACAAATAATTATATTTTACAATTTACAATTTAAATCTATATAATATTCAACAAGAATAAAATTCCACATACTCAGACTTGTGCCGTCTCTTCCAGAAAACTGCCTGCATACTTTATTATATATAATAAAAAACATAAGCAACCTCATAATTTAAATAAATAATTAGATATTACATATAACATAGCATGACAGGACATGACATAACATAACAACATAAAACATAACATTTAACTTGGTGTATTAACATTTTATAATTTATACAAACATACAACTGTAAGTTGTGAAATTAAGTACTGTGCTTTTAAAATATTATTTATAATATAATTCTGCTGTATTTTTGATCAAATGAGCATAAATGACTTCTTTGAAAAACATTAACAAATCTTAGCAAACCCAAACGTTTGAATGAGGGCATTAGTAATACCTATTCATATTAGCATAAACATGTGGGATGAGTTACTCATCAAAGTGTAATATTTAATACACTTGTTAGTAGTGAATTGGCTTGGTGTATTTGTGATCCACATGACTCAGATGCATTATTATGTTTTACCTTCACCCTGCTCTAATTTAAAGAAATAAATCACCTCTAAAGATCTTTAAAACAAGCTCAGAAGTGCTGCAGAATGTATACTTTTTCTTCCTTATTCCTCACAGTTGGACAGACACTTCAAATGACCTCCTTTATGTCATCTCCTCCTGTGATTTAAAAAAAGAAAAAACGCACGCTAACTCGCGTTAGATGCAGCTCCAAAGCGCAGTTTCGATTTTTACATAAGTTCAAGAGATGCAAACAAACATCACCTGACTCACTTTAAAACAAAACACAGAGCGAGAGAGGACTGCGACAAGTAATATTAAAATAAAATCACCAGGAAACTTGCAGAAAGCGGACAGAGACTGTAGTATGACCCCAGGCGTAATAACACCAAATATGATGAACGCAACCAAATATGTGGTGTGTAATGTGTTTTCATAAAGACTTGTTTGGCATGCTGACTGAAAGGGGTTAAGCTTTAACACTTCAACGTCTGACAGGAGCATTAAGAGATCTTAATATCAATTATGAGACGTATTAAGAGAATCAGACATCAGCATGTCGAATGAAAATGTTTTGATATTTTACACTATCACACAGTTGATTTGTAGGTGTTGACCTTTGGGCTGTGAACATAATGTGAGGAGGAGGAATCAGCATACAATGTAATATTTAATTATAAATAAATAAATGTCAAGTGCATATTGCAAAAGTGAGTCATGCAGAAATGGAAGATTTACATACTGCAAAGTACAAAAATGAAAGGCCATGCGTTCTACAGTTTTTGGAGTCGGGGAAAGGTGATGTGGTTGAGGTTCTTGCTAAAAGCAAAACCAGTAAGTGCCTCAGGTTCTTGTTCCACATCAGTTACAAACCTGAGTTTAAAAACACAACTATACGTACCAAACGAGATCTGATCTTGAAAGTTAAAAGGGGAGAAAAAAAATGGTAGAAGCAATGGTGGTGCGTTTTGAACTTAGCTGTGACAGCCGTGAGTTTTGCAGAGAAAGTTGATGATGTGCCTTATTTCTGTCAGAATAAATTTTCCTCCTGGATCCGCACACACACAACTCTCTAAGTAAAACGTCAAGGTGCATCTTTTATGCTTTACTACTGATGTTCCTCACATCTCTGATACTCTATCAGCAGAAAGCTCACAAGAGCTACAGCATATACTGCGAGAATTAAACACATAAATGGATCATTGTCTTTTATCGGTCTACTGATTGATAGGATCTGATAAAAGTCTTTCTTTTGCATAATTTCTCGGGTGAACGTGAAGCGTAAACCAGCAATGGTGGTTGATGTTCTCCATGTCCTTGTTCCTGTTTAAAAACACTGTGCCGAGAACAGCAAAATAAAAGGGAGCATAGCATTTGAAATATTGAAGAAGACAAAAAAAAAAAAAAACAGTGTTGTCAATAATTGATGCAAAAGGAACTATGTGTTTATGTGTGATTTATGAGCTATGACTAAGGAAAGTACAGATGTGCGAAGCAATGTTGTGGACTTCGGTGTGCTCTAGATGGAATTTCTGACATCTTGTGTACAATACGTGCTAAAACTAAGATGTTTTAAAAATAACAGGAATGTCCAACAGACATTTACATATCAGCGGTAGACGATGTCACTAGCGTTCACTCAGAGTTTAGCCCATGTATACACTGTAGTTTCATAGTCCCACATTGCTCTGAAAAGGTCAAACCCGTGAGTCACCGTCCACCAAAAACCCCGCATCTGCAACAATGTGCTGTGTATTTTGGTTTTATGTATACAAACAATTCGCATGTCGCCCACAACGAACAGCTAATCTTGTGTAGTGTAGCTGTCAGTCCATTGGTGCGGCAGGAAAGTGACAAAACACACCCACCCGGGGAAAGTTTGAGTCCTGCTGTAAACTGATCACCTGCACTACTGTGATAGTGAGAGTGTGTGTGGGCTAAATGTGACAGTGTACTACATTCAAAATGCTGACTACATCTGTATATCTATTGCTGAGTATAAATATAATAAACATACTTCACCTTTTTCTCCTTCAACCACTGTGTGCTTTGGGATATTGTCATGTTGGAAGGTAAACCTTATTCCCATTGACAGCTTTCAGATATTTCTTAAGAATTTGACATATTTGGCCCCATCCATTTTCCCTTCTATCCTGACAATGCTCCAGTGCCTGCTGCAGAGAAACACCCCCATAACAGGATATTACCACCAAGCATTACTGGAGGAAAGTTGGCAGAGCTCAGTCGTGACTGCAGCTGTGTTCAAATGGCAAACTTGCTTACTGTCCAGCACACAGTGTATACTGCCTACTATACACTATATTATTAAATGAACGTAACTTTATTGGGAAAAAAACCCTCCCTACACCTATACTGCTTACCACCTAATAGCACTGTATTATTAATGAGACATTTTATTTCCAATTTGCAAATATTTCCTTTATTTTTATTGAAAATAAATGCCTTTCTGATCTGTTATGTCATGGAAAAAGGAGAAGCCTGGAACAAGTTTTTCTTAAAGGGCGGTCTCAAACTCGGGACGCTCGTGTCAAAATCATTCATAACACGTCTTTTACCCGCTACGTTACTGATATAACAGATGAATGGGCATCTTTTGCAGTGCTGTTTATCACAGCCAGGCATTGGTGGGCAGAGTTATTGTAAGCAGTCTCTGCCAACAAAATATTTATATATTATATTACTTCAATATTTTATTTTTATTCAGTATCTCTGAAATAATCTCTACTGTATAAAGCATTAAGAGATCGAAAACGTGCTGTAGAGCTTAAAGTACCATTCATGTCCTACTTATGATATTGTTTTTAGATACACAGCGATAGTTTGTAGGTTACAGTAACATGTATGTATAAAAGTGTTTTATAATTACCATTCCCCGTCTCTGGTTAACTCATGCCATTTAAGATGAAACATTACATGCAGTGTGTTGTGTTCTGGGAAACAGTATCCCATACAGTGTTTTCAGATGCATACGTCAAATTTTTTTTCAAATGAAAAGCACTAGTGTCTCGCGAGATTCTCTTTCCTGCAGAGTTTAGCTCTAACCCTAATCAAACATACATGAGTTTGTCATAGGTAGGTTTGTCTGATTAGGGTTGGAGCTAAACTATATACTGTAGTAGGATTTGTATGGTAGTATGCCATTCTGAACACAGCTTCTATACTGATTTCAGGATACTTCAGTTATATTTAGAAGATTCTGGGAACTGGGTCATCTGGGTATTTGATTTATACAGACAATTTGCACACTATGCACAGCATACATACTGGATACTGCAGAAATAGTAAGAGTAGTATGGTAGTATGGCATTTCGAACACAGCATGCATGTGGCCTTTCTTGAGGGCTGGCTTTTTTTAATGCAACCCTCTCATACAAGCCACATATGTGGAGAATTTGTGATATTATTGTCATATGCACACAATGACTATCCTCATTAAAAAATAAGTATACTTCAGGTTTATTTTATTAAGTAAAATTCAAGAAAATTTTCTTTAAGTGAACTTTACATTATACTTAAAGTATACTAGCATACTATGTAGGGTATATTTTTTGATATATGAATATCTGAACATACAAAACATCAAAAGAAAAAAACAGGGTAGCTGCTTGTAAACAAAAAAAAAAAAAACATTTGAATGTGGGTACCTATCATAAATCAAAATAAGAAAGAAATGATATTTTGAACAAAAAGCTGAAAAAGAAGACTGATAATCAAAATGTAGATGGAGTCGATCAACACAGCAAAGCTTGAAAGTCATTTCCTCTTCATTTATCCAACATTTTATTCCATAACGTTACACAGTTTTGATGTGTTTTATGTCTGATTGTGTTACATTGCAAGTGGAAGCATCTGTTGTCTTGGTTTCTTCTTTGCTTGTGTTTTGGAAATTCTGTACAGAAGGTGTGTAATAGCGTGCCCTGAAACAATCAAAACATGGATTCCTGGAGCACAAGCTGTAGGGCAAATATATATTTATATTTTTCTAAGTATAAGTCAAGTAAACATAAATATAATTTTAAGTATATTTCTGAAAAATTACATGAAGAACATTTCTGGTAAGTACATAAAAGTACACTGAAAGTATACTTTCATATTTTAAGTTTAAAAGAGGTTTACTAATGGCACACTTGAATAAACTTAATTATCATAAGGGCACTCTCTGTCATGAATTCCTGCAGCTGCTTCAAAGCTGATGTAGGACTCTTTGTCACCTCTCTGACCAATTTCATCCAGTTTGGAGTGATGTCCTGATCCAGGGAGGCTCTGTGTTTTACCAAATACCTTCCTCTTCTTATTAAGAGACTTCTAGACATTGATAAAGCCTTTGTTTTCTTGTATCCATCTCTTGACTTGTGTCTGTCCACAACTTTATCCCGGAGATCTTTTGACAGTGCTTTGCCACCCGTTGGATGTTTGCTTCGGTTACAAGGACTGTTCCAGGAAAGCTCTTTTCATGCTGAGCTGGTCAAAATGACCACAGCTTATTACAGTTGAAAGTCAAATGGCTTTGTGTGCCATTTAGAAGGTGATTAGCTACACCTGACTGAGTTTATAATATTTTAGGAGGGGGATGATCCTTTTTCCAACTCTGGAATCTGTTTTCAATCTGTCTGCCTGTCAGTCAGTCTGTCTGTCATTGGTTTGGTTAGTGATGTCAGCAAACATCGGTGTTTTATGCAGCACTAGTGGTTATGTATGATGAACACTCAGATTATGATTGGTAGCTCTTAAGCAAATCATCTCTGCTAATAGCCAGAGAGTGTTTTTTTATGATGTTATATAAATTGGATGCTTTTAATGACTTATTTTCTGCTGTCAATGATCTATTAAATTACTCATTCCATCCTATTTCTGTCCTCCCTTTAATTGCAGCACAATATAAAATTTCAACAATGTCATTTCTGCCCCAGGGGCATGATAACAAGCTGTGAAATGAATCATGACTTGTGTAGTTTAAGCAGAAGAGGGGATTGCGTTGGGCAGGCTGAGTCTCATGCTGGGTGACACTTTCCTTTCTAGTCTTGGGCAGTTTTTGTTTACTTCTAAACTCAGGCCACTATCCCAGTTATCATTTGAATTTGGCAATTAAGATGTTTCTATACCAGAGTTTTCTGACTCAATTACATGGCAAGCTACCTGTGCTGCTGCACTGGGAGCAAAGTGCCTTGTGTTGTGTGTTAGTAGAAATAGCACCCCCTATTGGTAAGAGGACATGTTATTATGTGTTGGTTTTTCATCTGCTCCTTTAGACTGATTGCTGCCTGCTATTCAAGGTGTAATGATCCCAACTAAATACCTTGCTCCAAAGCCATAACTGAATACATTTTGTCACAGCAAATCGGTGACATGAAATTATGAAACCAGCCAAACGTTTCTTATAATGTAGGTGTTGCACAGAAAACCCCATATCTGTAGTTTATACTCATACAACAAATCATGTCTCAGGGTGTGTGTGCTTACTGTGGGAAACTGCACGATGGACTCTAAATGCATGCTTAATAATATGAATTAACGTGAGTCTCCATGTGTGCTTCTAGCTCTCGCAGATGTTACTGATAGCACCTGTAAATGCTAAATAAAGCATGGCACATGGTTGCTTTTACATGCTCCTGAAAGAAATGCTTTGCTTCAGTAATATATATAAATGGCAAATAAAAAGGCTCATAAAATGCATAGCCATGGCCCTTAATTCTGTTCAGTGTTCAGCACCTACTGTTAGACTTAACTAACATATTATTGTTTTAAATACACTTATTTTACATATTTATTATTTTTTGTAAAAACCCTTAAGGTAATTGCATTTATGCAATTTGTATTTGCTTTTATCAAACAACTTGCACTGCATTATACATTTTATAACTTCATGCATTCCCTGGGAATCAAACCCATGATAAGATGTTGTTAGCATCATGCACTCCAAATGAGTTACAGTAAAAATGCATTGTCATTATTGTATAATATAGCAATATCTGTAATTCACAATATGACATTTTTACAGTACAGAAGCAGGTACAGTGCATTCAGTTTTTTTTAAATAATGTACAATGTGTACATCTTCTTGATTACCTGACATTTCTGCCATGTTCACACCGTCAGAGTTTGGGATTGACATCTACACTTACTTACTGGTGTTCTGTTCACACAGGGGTAATTTCTGTATTCTGTAAAGCTGATCTCATTGGTTCTGTTTCAGGTCTTTTGCATGTGCTTTTGCATGGAGCAGTTTTAATCAAGATTAAAGGTGATCATAACTAATGAGAGTATCATAACTAATGTCCATCACATATGCAGATTAATATCTAAACTTTTATTTTTCTTCTGACCTACAATTAGATATTAAAATTGAGTAATTCACCAACAGTTAAAACGGCTAACTACACTCTAAGAAAGAAAAAAAAATACAAAAGCTGTCACTGGGATGGTACCCTTTCAAAAGGTATATTTTGTGCCTTATAGCAAGCATTTTAGCATCTTAAATGTACATATATGTGCCTAAAGTGTGTATATGTAATGTGGGCCAGATAGTAAAAAGCTGTAACATCCACAACTGCTTTTGACACGTTTGACACAACAAAAAGTGATATTATCTTTTTTTTTTTTAAGATTAACCAAAGGCAGCTTTTATATCTCAGTAAAGAGTAGAGCATTTGAGTCATGCAGTTGTGATTAGCTCTAAACTTTCAGACACACAGCTCATATCTGGATATCTGTAAGTTACCAAAACTACTAAAGAAGTAGTGAAGTGACATTCAGCCAAGTATGGTGACCCATACTCAGAATTTGTGCTCTGCATTTAACCCATCCGAAATGCACACACTGTGAGCAGTGGGCAGCCATTTATGCTGCGGTGCACGGGGAGCAGTTGGGGGTTCGATGCCTTGCTCAAGGGCACCTAAGTCATGGTATAGAAGGTGGAGAGAGAGCTGTTCATGCACTACCCCCACCCACAATTCCTGCCGACCCGAGACTAGAACCCACAACCCTTCGATTGGGAGTCCAACCCTCTAACCATTAGGCCACGACTTCCCCAAAAAAGACACGACAGACAACAATTTGTCCAATATCCATTCAAACGTTAGAACTTTGCAGTGTCCAGAAAATGTACAGGTGTAAATTCAATTATAGAATGAGGTTGTTACTCCTGTAAATAACCCAAATGTGTGTGAACGCAACCATATAAATGGCTCAAATATAGGACTGACAACGGTATTCTTCTTGCCTTCAAGTAGTTGTAAGTTGTAAAAGAAATCAAACTCTCATTTTTAACACCTACATTGTCTTGCTTTGTCCTCATATATTTGAATGGTTTAATTAGTAATGAGTAGTATCTGATTTATAGCTGGGCCAGCGACTGGGGTTAATGCTTATCTTAGCTTACAGCTCCTCTTCTTCTGAGGCACATTAATAATGCTCCTCACTGAAATTACCCAAAAGATAACCCAATTATGCTCGGACCTCAGGGAAAATAGCCTCTCTAGAAAACCTTAACTTGATCGCTAGGAACACGGAAACCATGCCTTTGTACAAATTAGTTATGTTGTTTGTTAAAAAGTTGCAAGCGAGCCTTTATTGTTTGACAGCTCTGTGTTTTCTAGCCAGGGGGTTTACACTGTAAAAAAATGATGTACATTTCATGGTTAAAAATGGCAGCTGTGGTTGCAGGATTTTTACCATAAAAATACGGAAGCAACATTTTAGGTTTTACAGTAAATTTACATTTCATTAACTGATACATATACTGTTAATATACCATCCCATTGAAGTACTGTAATTTTTTCGTACCTATGCAATACACTGATAACCACCAAATCAACCCATTCTCACTCCAAAGGCGTCAAAAACCGAAGCATGGTCAAGCGCCCCTAGCGTCACTTTTATGACGCCAAATGTGCCTCTCGGCGTCGACTATCGAAGCACTACGACCTTCATTGCTTTCAGTGGGAAACTTTTGGCGTCAGAATTCGACACGAGGACATGAGATGTTTATCGCTATGAAATCACGTTCAAGAAGTCTCATTCAGCACACATCGCGCGATACTTGCTATCAGTTCCACAGTTTGGGTGAGTAGTCGTATATACGCTCTTTTAATGCCTTTTATCAAATGTATTCTGTCTTCTTTATTAATCAGATTAGTGCCATATGTTTAATCGCTGTATTATATCGGTCATCCGCGGCTGTCTTTGAGTTTCATTGCGTTTAAATAAATGAACACAGCTGCTAATTAGTGTGATTAAACTCTATCTGTCACGTGACGTGCCATAGACCTTCGATCCGTTTTATATTATTATTAATTTCAGGATCAATGATGTAAGTTGTATTTGTAGTAAAATCATGGTAATCACGACACAATAGTAATAAATGAAATGTGAAGTTAAAACACAGTAAATGGGACATTAGTAACTGTAACTGTAGTTTTACTATGATATATTAATAATCAATACAACAATACAATAATCACCAAACCAGCTATGTTTGTATCACTGTAATGTTAGTGTTTTTATGTGCTTTTATATGACAGATATCACAGTAATCATGTGTTCTGTACCATGCTTTTAATACCTTTTAATGTGAATCCAAAAAAAAAAAAAATCAAATTAAAAATAAATAATAAAACATGTATTTTTCCATCTTGCAGTTCATTCATATCAGTTTATATATATATATATATATATATATATATATATATATATATATATATATATATATATATATATTAATTTTTATATATATATATATATATATATATATATATATATATATATATATATATATAAATATTTTGCTCACAGATCATTATTAACATTCTGTATATAATTCAATTTTATTTTCTCTCCCCTTTTTTATTATTTATATTTTTAGCTGAAAAGACGTAAAGGCAGTCAGCCCAGTGGTGTTTCTGGAGAGGGATTCCTTCAGAAATGGAGAAGACAGAAAGCTGCGGAGGCAGATATTTGCAGCAGTAAGTCTGTGATAGTTTGTCTCTTTTATCAAAAATTCCTGCTGTTATAATTTGTACAGCATTTGTTGTTTCTTAAACTGTTGCACTGTCCAAATACCCACACTTGCCATCTTTTCACTTGACCACTTGATTACTTATTTGAAGTCTTTCCTGTATTTGGCCTAGTGTTCGAGTGAGCATGATGACCACGAGTGTGTGTCGAACTTTTCATGACCTGATGACTGTGTTTCCCAATCCTGATCCTGGAGAACCCCAGCACTGCACGGTTTTGGTGTCTCTCTTATCTGCCTTGGAGTCTTCACTGATGAGCTGATGAGTTGAATCAGGTGTGTTTGATCAGGGAGACATCTCAAATGTGCAGTGTTGGGGTTCTCCAGGACCAGGATTGGGAGCCACTGCCTTATGGGACACTTATGTGTTTAAAGAGATTTTTAATATCTAATTATCAATATTTCACATACTGTACATTGGACAGCTTTCCATGACCTCTTGTGAGATCTCGGCAAAAAGTCTGACGATTTATTCCAAAACATGATGCATGATGGGATACACTAAGCTTTGTATAGCGCTCCAGAGCAGTATTGGAGAGGTTTAGTGTGTGTTAAGGACGCTGTGCTTTGGCATTATTAAGACCGGGGACAGTCTTGTGCACACACTGTCACGTACACACACTCTCAAGTGGCCAAGACTGCAAGTGTGGGTATCTGGACAGGGTCAAAGTCTTAAAAATGATCCCTAAACACATCACAGTCTTAATAATCCAGTTTAACACTTGTATGATATTGTACAAGCCCCAGGACTGTCTCATCTGACACTATCAAAGAATTCATATGACTATAGCTTGTTATTAATTACTTGCTTTCAATAATGGATTCATTTAACATTTAATTATACAGCATCTTTACAGAGGTGTAATGTACAAGCTGCACGTAATTAATAATATGTCCTTCCTTCTGTCTTACAGGATTTTTTCCAGATAATGCTGTTCTTCTTTTTCAGGTCTAAAATATCGAGCTCAACAGCTATTTTAAGAGCCAACCCTCACAAACCTTCCTAAAACCTAAAAGAGCTATTACTGAGTCTCAGCGAATCTTGCCATGATCAGCTCTTCCCAGGTACATTTGTTTACTCCAAAAATGCTCTGGTCTGAATCTTACTTTAAATTAACTTAATTATGTTTAATGAGCAATATTAATTGCACAAAGAGTAAGTAGAGATTATCTTGTTTCACAGAAGAGAAGGAAGACCAAGGATATGATTTGCTCAGGATGAGGAATGAAGATGGCCATCTTGAGCTCAAACAAACAGAAGTCCTCTGGTATGTGTGTGTTGAAGCAATGTTATACAACATTTTATGATGATCTCTCACAGAACTGGTCATGTCAGCCTTGATTTCGTTTTATACTATTACAATTACAGCATGTTAGCAAAGTGTGACTGGACATTTTTAATATTATGTTTTTAAAAACACACCACCTGTTTTATTAGCAGACAAGTGTCATGAAATTGGTTTAGTTGATATAAACACCAATTGACATTATTTCATTGTTTTGTAAATGTTATGTTATTAATTGTGAATTGATAGTTGATTGGTTTGAAGCCAGGCATTACACTGCACAGACTAAAACACATTTGTGAGAGAAGTCAGGAACTTTGGAGAAAGATTCTAGAGGAAAAAAACACATTTACTGCAACAACAGATGAATTCTAGAGTCTCTGAGAACTACACATGCTAATGTCTCATGAGCAAGACCTTTGCTTCTGTAACTTTTTCTTAATTCTTGCAGAATGACATATTTATTGCAGTATTTTTATTTGTACAGATGATCTCATCAGCCAAATGAGGGGTTTTGACCAAGTGATGCTCTTGAAAGGAGTGAAAGAAGAGGATGTGGTAAATTGTCTTCAGAGAAAAGCTTCTCAAAAGATCTTAAAACAGCTTGAAGAATGGTAAGTGTACAGTACTACAAGGGTCATAGTTACTCACCCTGCTAAAACCACACAGAACATAAGCTGCGCTCTCTGTCCATTAAACAACTTCTTCTGCATTGTTTGTTTCACTTTGACCAGGTCTGGGATCTTAGGACTGAGAGATCATCTGGCTGAGAACAAGCTACACCTCATCAGTGCTGGACATCAACCACAAACTGTTTCCAGACACGAGAGAAGAAGATCACGATGGGGAGATGAAACCAGTTTAGATGTGATGATGGGAATCATTATTTTCTGGAACAGTATCACATGTCTAATATGTATCACATGATCTGTATCACAGTTGACTGGATGGGACTGTGTGACTTTTAAGGACATTTCATCACTCATCTGTGTGAACTGATTTATATATGAGGTTAATGTATCTTTGATGATAATTATTTTCATTGAATCTTATTTGTCTTGATGCTACTTTATCAAGTTTATAGTCTATGCTTCAATAAAATGAAAATGGTGAATATTGTGTTCTGAAGATTCTTGGTAAATACATCATTTTACTAGGTAGGCTCATATGTGTTTATTTTAGACTTGGAAAAACGACCTTTTAATTATTGGGATTATTTTTTTATTTAAGACATGAACATTTTTGATCGGATTAATAACATCTGGGACATCAGTACACCAGAAAGTAATTTTTTTTATATTTTAGTAACAAATATGCAAATTTTTTGTGAAATACAGGGAGTTACAAGATTAATTATTCTGCATTACAAGATGGTGCCATGGGCTTTATTGTTACAAGCACTTGACGGATAACTGAGAATGTAGCAGGAATGATCAATGTGGATCTTGTACTGCATTAAAACCAAGAGCACGCACATTACTGATGTCCAGCACATGAGGAGCAAGATACGGGGGTGAGGAGGACATTTTTACACTGATTTCGGCTAATTAGTTATATATAATGCTAATATATATATATATATATATATATATATATATATATATAAATTAATATTCTTAGCACTGCATGAATTTGTCCTTGTGTAATAGTGAAGTATCACAATGTGTATACATTGTCCTTGATTACTGCTTTACAGTGGGGAATAGATAATGGCAAGTTGTTGCAGGTTCATCCATTATATTTCTTGCCATTTACTTCAAAAATCAAAGAAATAATCTATTATTTTCATTATTAAATCATTGCTTTATAATTTTTCCATGTTTCATCAGATGGCTTCACAATGTCCTGTCAAAAGGTATAATAGCCATGATGAATAGAATAGAAAACAGAGGACTGTGAAAACTGTCAGATATAAATGTGACTCAGCTCAGTTTGTTGTTCATGATGAGGAGAATACATATATGTAGGTTTTACTGCCCTGCTACCCCCAGGGGCCCAGTAGCACCCCCCGGAAGAGCCCAAAACTGTACATTTCAAATGGCTGTAAATCAGAGTCCAATTAACATATCAAAGAGAAAATGGGCAGGATTATTACTTATGCTATGCTGATAAAATAATGTTGAGCTCAGTTTTCAGAAATAAGTGGAAAGCTGGCATAAAAGCATTTTAAATATTGCTCACTGTAAAATACCACATTTCAGCCTGCCTCTCAAATATATCATAGAGGTTTGCACAATAAACATATTTAGATATCCAGTTTACCTTAAAATAAATTATTTATTTAGTTTCGTTAATAAAAAGTTTTAAACTACATTACCCACAAGCCTCCGTCGTTCTATCTATGCAAAGGCAACACTAGGGGGCTGTTTTTGTAGTTCATTGAAGTTATGCTTAGGGTTAGGATTAGGATCTCGCTAATGATGTCATTTTTCTCAAGATAGCAACACTTCATTGTTGACTTAATATATTACTAATGTGATGATAGGAGCAAAACATACTTTTTAACATGATGCGCTGTTTAATATGGGTTAAAAGATAGTCCAACCACAGACTGTCCTGAAAAGTCATAGCCAATGACATCTAAGCTGAGCAGCAGCGTCACACTTCCTTATCCATGTATGACAGATGTCTTTCGTTTTTCGGCTGAAGGGATAGATTCGGTTAACAATAGATTAAGCTTGCTACTTATTAGATTCTGTTTTATTAACGTCTTCACCTTCCTCCGTTGTTCAGCTTGACAAAAATTAGGCAATATTGATGTGCACATGCCCAGCAGTCGCAGTTGTATCCAACAGATAGATTCCTCTCATTAAATATAAGACACATTTTTAAGATTTGTATATTTTTTTTTTGACCAAAGACAAATATATTTACTAATCAAATGACGTGCTTCTAAAATTTACATTGTATATTACATTGTGTTTTAAAGTTAAAATTGTTCACATTTGTGTTTCTGTGATTTACCATTCTCTACCATTTGAACCCTAGGAATAAAAACAGAAATTATAAATGAATGAATGAATGAATGAACAAATAAATACATAAAGCATAATAAACATGCATATTTTTGTAAGGATCTTCCATTATTTATTGATATGTCAAACTCATTTAAAGTCAACATGCCCAAATTACTACACTGCATCCTCTGTCACCAAGCTCGTTTTTGCCACCATAAAGAATAAAAAGGCAGTTATGTTGTAAACATTAACTATTTTCAGTATGCAAATGAAAATGCTTTTATTAAAAAACAAAACAGTAAATACAGTATGTCTTTCAGAGAACACTGGAAAAAGATAAATTTTATTAAAAAAATTAAATTGACCAAAATGTTATACAACACAATGTAAATGTTTCAAACTCACAAAAAAACACCATGAAGACATGCATGTCAAGTGTGCAATATCATCTATAAAACTCAATCAGCACAGCATCAAATAAACACTGATTGTCTGAACAATGGAAGACAGAGAAAGTGTTCAGGAAAACAAACACCTGCTAGCTTTGACAATAACATCATGAATTCACTTCATGACTGGAGCTAGGGGATGACTGTGTATGAATATCTCCTTTACTAAAACTCTTAATTAAAGTCTAAAAAGTTCACTGTATGAAGCTTGAAAAAGAGAACAAAATGCTTTATCAATACGAAAAATACTATTTTTAACTATTGTTTTCATCACTGGTTCTGTAATGTATTCATTATGAGCTTATAAATAAAACAAAGTTACATCTTCTGCAAAAATCAAACCACTGCAAAGTCTAATCACTGATCCAGGGACCATATCTGTGTGTGTGGGGGATAAAGAGTTAACGAGGTGAGTCCTTGTGCATGATGGAGAACTGCAGTGTTATCCTCAAACAATCCTGTAAAACAGAAATATTACATTACATTCAACTTATACATTACACTGTGTTTTGTTTAGACCATAAAAGCAGCCTCTGTAAAGATGCTGTAAAATTAAATGTTAAATGAATCCATTATTGAAAGCAAGTAATTAATAACAAGCTATAGTCATATGAATTCTTTTGATAGTGTCAGATGAGACCGTCCTGGGGCTTGTACAATATCATACAATTGTTAAACTGGATTATTAAGACTGTGATGTGTTTAGTACAGTATGTGAAATATTGATAATTAGATATTAAAAATCTCTTTAAACACATAAGTGTCCCATAAGGCAGTGGCTCCCAATCCTGGTCCTGGAGAACCCCAACACTGCACATTTGAGATGTC
Organism: Carassius gibelio; assembly: GCF_023724105.1. Classification (NCBI taxonomy): domain Eukaryota; kingdom Metazoa; phylum Chordata; class Actinopteri; order Cypriniformes; family Cyprinidae; genus Carassius; species Carassius gibelio. Next base: position 20,123,783 of record NC_068384.1, on the reverse strand, counting down.
TCCCTGATCAAACACACCAGATTCAACTCATCAGCTCATCAGTGAAGACTCCAAGGCAGATAAGAGAGACACCAAAACCGTGCAGTGCTGGGGTTCTCCAGGATCAGGATTGGGAAACACAGTCATCAGGTCATGAAAAGTTCGACACACACTCGTGGTCATCATGCTCACTCGAACACTAGGCCAAATACAGGAAAGACTTCAAATAAGTAATCAAGTGGTCAAGTGAAAAGATGGCAAGTGTGGGTATTTGGACAGTGCAACAGTTTAAGAAACAACAAATACTGTACAAATTATAACAGCAGGAATTTTTGATAAAAGAGACAAACTATCACAGACTTACTGCTGCAAATATCTGCCTCCGCAGCTTTCTGTCTTCTCCATTTCTGAAGGAATCCCTCTCCAGAAACACCACTGGGCTGACTGCCTTTACGTCTTTTCAGCTAAAAATATAAATAATAAAAAAGGGGAGAGAAAATAAAATTGAATTATATACAGAATGTTAATAATGATCTGTGAGCAAAATATTTATATATATATATATATATATATATATATATATATATATATATATATATAAACTGATATGAATGAACTGCAAGATGGAAAAATACATGTTTTATTATTTATTTTTAATTTGATTTTTTTTTTTTTGGGATTCACATTAAAAGGTATTAAAAGCATGGTACAGAACACATGATTACTGTGATATCTGTCATATAAAAGCACATAAAAACACTAACATTACAGTGATACAAACATAGCTGGTTTGGTGATTATTGTATTGTTGTATTGATTATTAATATATCATAGTAAAACTACAGTTACAGTTACTAATGTCCCATTTACTGTGTTTTAACTTCACATTTCATTTATTACTATTGTGTCGTGATTACCATGATTTTACTACAAATACAACTTACATCATTGATCCTGAAATTAATAATAATATAAAACGGATCGAAGGTCTATGGCACGTCACGTGACAGATAGAGTTTAATCACACTAATTAGCAGCTGTGTTCATTTATTTAAACGCAATGAAACTCAAAGACAGCCGCGGATGACCGATATAATACAGCGATTAAACATATGGCACTAATCTGATTAATAAAGAAGACAGAATACATTTGATAAAAGGCATTAAAAGAGCGTATATACGACTACTCACCCAAACTGTGGAACTGATAGCAAGTATCGCGCGATGTGTGCTGAATGAGACTTCTTGAACGTGATTTCATAGCGATAAACATCTCATGTCCTCGTGTCGAATTCTGACGCCAAAAGTTTCCCAATGAAAGCAATGAAGGTCGTAGTGCTTCGATAGTCGACGCCGAGAGGCACATTTGGCGTCATAAAAGTGACGCTAGGGGCGCTTGACCATGCTTCGGTTTTTGACGCCTTTGGAGTGAGAATGGGTTGAAATGCAGGTGGTAATGAGAAAAATACATGATGAACCACAGCCCATCACAAGCAGCTTTTAAATAATAACATATTCAGAAGGTGGACAGTGTCATTCACACAAACACAAAGTCCCATCGTGGTAACACACATGAAACTGATGTAATGCAATAAACATTCATTTAACATTAGGGTGTAGCATAAAACCCTAAATATACAAGACTGAAAATACTAAGTAGTACCCCAGTTAATGAAAAAACAAACAAAAAAAAACATCAAATTTGAAATGTAACGCAGGGAATTCTGGGAATGTGAGTTTACGGTTATTTACTGTAAATTATACAGTCTTTTTCTTTTCTAAAAACGGAATACTACCGTAAAATTACATGTAATGTCCAATACAGTTTTTCAACGTAAATAGTAACCATTTAACAGGTTTCTTCACAACGCATTTTTACCGTCTTTTACCGTTAAAATCAAGGACATTTTTTTAGAGTCTATGCTAGCGTGCCAACATCTTTTATCATTAATGACTTGATTTGTCTTTGAAGTATGGTGTTAACTTTAACCTCTGTTTGACAACATTCAAGAAAGCGATATACGAACGGTTGGCGAAATTACATTCTGACACTTGCAGCGCTCTCTCCATTCCTTGACTGACTGATAGAAAGCAGTCAGGCTGGAATGAAGACATTTCTTGTGTGAACCTTTTGTCCTGAGGGACTGACTCGCTAAAGCTGGTCTCATCTCCCTGTCCTTTGCACTTAGTTGCCGTGGAAACCCAGAGGTAACTATTCTGAGGCTCGGAAACAGGAGCGCGATATTGACTTGGTGTCGGAATGCTCTACACAAAATCATCAGTCACATCACATTCCTCCAAACACAAACTCAATGGGCTCCATTATTCTTTCACCCTTCAAAGCACACAGCTTGCTTGAAATATGTCACCAACTGGTATTTTTCATATGAAAAGCTCCGGGTTCGGCAGCACAATATTCAGTGTGACTGAAGGAAATGGAAACCTTGAACGTTCATCCTTTCCCGGAGTTGTTCGGCAGAGTTTGATGGGAAGACGTAAAAACACAAATGTGTGAGTTTCACCTGTCCTACACCATGCCATCACAGAAAGACTTGTGTTTATGAGCCATCCAGAAGCTCTCGCCCAGCCTACTGTCAGTTCTGCTTCAGCCGTGCAGGCGAGGGCAGCTGAACTACCGTAATCGCTGCATCAATTACATGCATCTGCGGAGAGCGCTTGTTACTCAATATGTATGAGATTAGAGGCCTGAGTTCAATTGCCTTATTCATGTTTGTGAGGGAACAATGTCAGGAGAAATTACAGAGTGCACTACTCTTTTTTTTTTTTTTCCTATACTTTTGTTCTCCTGCTCATGTCTGGTTTTTACGGACAAAATTAGACTTTCTTTTCACCTGCTGGATAAGCTGTTGGGTCTTGCTGATGTGGACTGTAATGATCTTAAATGTTGCTTCATTATGTTGCATGTGCTCATTTGTCATGCAGGGTATTATGCTGATGCCGGCTTTAGGGTTTAAAATATGCATGTATCTTTGACGAGTATTAATTATGGCACCATACATCATGCACGCTAGTTCTGCATGTGTTTATACGGTATGTCTACTGTTGTCTGCATTCTTTGAACTCCACCAATGAAAAAAATAAAAGGATTTTTTCAGTCTTTCTTTGCAATAAATCTAGTTAGTACTGTAGATCAAATGCTGCTGAAAGATGTGTGTTTAAACCCTAAAAAGACATGAGTGGAATATTATCAGCCAAAAATCATCAATCATGTCACTTTTTATATCATCTGGAGGTTATGAGTTGAATCTTGCAGGATATGTTGCCCTATTAGGGTATAAGAAAAGCCAAGGTCCACAATATTTATGTGTTTTATTTGATGCAAAAGTATGTAATGTGTAGCATGTAGTATTGCATTCAGAGCATGCATTGCAACTGTTCATGCATTTTCCGGGAATCTGTAACACTTTAGTTTAGGGGACCAGTTCTCACTATTAACTAGTTCCTTATTAGCATGTATATATATTCTGCATGGCCAGATCCCTTAAACCTAGTTCATAGTTAATAATTAATTAACAGTGATAACAGGTCGCCAAACTAAAGTGTGACCAAACGATCTTGTCAAAGTTTTTAATCAGTTTTGATTTTGTTCTGTTTACAGTAAAAAAAATTGTTGATATTCCATTAAATGCTTTTTAGATCAGTATTGTGCTTTCTAGGCTGTTTAAAGTAACAATTTTTTAAATGGTTTTCTCTAATGTTCTTTGTAGATCTTACAATTTTCCCTACAATATTTGAATGCAAAACACATTTTGGTCTTAACTAGAATCAATAAGACTGAATAACTTGTGAATGACATTGTTTGTCTGTAAAATGTTATATTGAAAGAAGTTTTCCAGGATCAAGCTCAAAACATTTGACAGTATATAGTGGTTTTTAATCCATTTCCCATCCCTTATATCCTGCTGTCGAGAGAGAACAATATCCAGAACCCATGTTTCACCTCTTTTACCCCATCTTCTCCCAGCAGAATGTCTTCAGCCTTGTTTCTGTTTCAGCAAGCTTTACCTCTTGAGCTGCACATTTTGCGCTTGTTGTCAGGTTGCTGGTTGCACATGGACTCACGGGAGATGCCAGTGAGTGATCTGAGGTGACAGCCCAGCACGGCGGCAAGCGAGCGAGAATTTATGCCCCCCTCCACATATTCACTTTGCTGTGACATGGCCCTGCCAGTGTCCCATGGGCCTCCAGTCACTGGAGTCATGGGAGATGGTGAGACCCAAGGGTTCATAATTTAATTATTTGAAAGAGAGAAAGAGAGAGGGAGCAGGGTCTGATAGCACACGACACATTACTTAAAACCAAATGCACAGTCTTGCCCCCACCCCATCACTCACACATATAAACACACACACTGATAAACACACAGAGCTGTCCATGGAGAGGATTGGTGGAAGGAATTACATTAACATGGCTTTGAGCTGAGGGGGGTTTGATACTCATGCAACCTGATTGCGGCAGGAGGAGCGTGAGGGATGGAGATGAGTGCCAGCACTGCTGTCCTCTACCCTGCGGAGATGTTTATCCAAATGAAAGTGGAGAGAGCAGCGGCGCGCTCATGCTGAGGCCAAGATGCCTTCCTCAGAAACTGCATTGGTTTAGCCTGCTGGGGGAAATGTTTCTGTCTCTGCTTTTGAACAATTATTCTTTATAAGTTTCTACATGAGTTGTGCTTTTCACGCTGTGTGCCATGATGATGAAGATGGTGACAGTAAAGCTGGGGATGACTGCGGTTGTGGTGGTGGTGATGATGATGATGATAGTGATATTGGAGGTGTTGATGAAGATGGAGCTGGTGATAAAAGTGATAACAGAATTGCGCTGATGATAATGAACACAATGGTTGTGATCATGATGAGGATGTGATGATGGTGGGAACAGTGGTTGTGATGGTAGTTTAAGTGATGATAATGATGATGCTGGTCATATTATGATGATGATGATAACACTGATGATACATTTACATTTAGCAAACGCTTTTATCCAAAGCAACTTACAGTGCATTCAGGCTATACATTTTTTTTAACCAGTTTGTGTGTTCCCTGGGAATCGAACCCACAACGTTTTGCACTGCCAACACAATTCTCTACCACTAAGCAATTCTGATTATGGTGGTTATAGTGATAGTTATAATACAGTGATGATGACAATAAACACTGCAGTGATCATGACGGTGACAATGTGATGATGTTGGTAATAACAGCATAGGTGAATAGGTAACAGTGATGATAACAGTGATGAAGCTAAAGCTGGTCAAAACAGTGGTTTCATGATAATGGTGAGCATGATGGTGATAATTTAATGATGGTGGTTATATGTTGATGCCTGTATTGGCGATAAAAGAGATGATGATGATGATGATGATGATGAAGATAATGATTAAAATAATACTGATGATGATGGTAATAACAGTGATGGTCCTTTAAATCAACAGTATTTTTATGTTTATGATGTTGATTATAGTGGTGATGTATGTTGGTGATAACTGTGTTGGTGATGATGATGATAGCTAATGCATAACAATGATGATAATTATTATAGCAATGGTGATGATGAAAATGAAGCTGGTGATAACAGTGCTGGTGGTGATTATGATTATATCAAGTGGCAATGATGGTGATTGCATTAGTGATGGTGATAAATAAAAGTGTTGATGATGAAAATGCAAGCTGGTCATGGCAGTGGGAATTTCATTATAATGGGGAGCATGCTGGTGATAATGTGATGATGGTTGAGGTGATTCTGATGGTGATAAAAAAAATTATGATGATGGTGATTACAGTAGTGATGGTGATTAGTGTGGTTATGATGAAGCTGAAGCTGGTCAAAGCATTAGTGTCATGATAATGGTAAGCATGATGGCGATGTGATGATGGTGATAACTGGTGGCGCCTGTGATGGTGATAAAAAAGGTGATGATGAATAAGATAATGATGATAACCTTTATTTTATATAGCGCTTTAAACAAAATACAGTGCATCGAAGCAACTGAACAACATTCGGTAACACTTTAGAATAAGGTTCCATTAGTTAATGTTAGTTAACTACTTTCGTTAACATGAACTAAGCAAGAACTATCCTTCTACAGCATTTATAAGTCTTAGTTCATGTTAATTTCAACATTTACTAATGCATTATTTAAATCAAAAGTTGTGCTTGTTAACATTAGTTAATGCACTGTGAATTACCATGAACTAACAATGAATAACTGTATTTTCATTAACTAACATTAATGAAGATGAATAAATACAGTAATAAATGTATTATTCATTGTTTGTTCATGTTAATTAATACATTAACTAACATTAACTAATGGAACCTTATTATAAAGTGTTACCCAACATTCATTAGGAAAACAGTGTGTCAATAATGCAAAATGATAGTTAAAGGCAGTTCATCATTGAATTCAGTGATGTCATCTCTGTTCAGTTAAATAGTGTCTGTGCATTTATTTGCAATCAAGTCAACGATATCGCTGTAGATGAAGTGACCCCAACTAAGCAAGCCAGAGGCGACAGCGGCAAGGAACCGAAACTCCATCGGTGACAGAATGGAGAAAAAACCTTGGGAGAAACCAGGCTCAGTTGGGGGGCCAGTTCTCCTCTGACCAGACGAAACCAGTAGTTCAAATCCAGGCTGCAGCAAAGTCAGATTGTGCAGAAGAATCATCTGTTTCCTTTGGTCTTGTCCTGTATAACAATAATACTGATGATAAATGTAATTATGATTATGGTAATAACAGTGAAGGTACTGATGTCCCCTACATCAACAGTGTTTTTATGTTTATGATGGTAATTATAGTGGTGATGATAAAATGTATGCATTTAGCAGACACTTTTATCCAAAGCAACTTACAGTGCATTCAGGCTATCAATTTTTTACTTATTGTAGTGATGATAGTGATGATGTGTATGATTAAAGTGTTTATCATATGAAAATGAGTATATAAAGTAGCGAAAATGGAGATTACAATAGTGATGGTGATGATAAAGTGTTGATGATGAAGATGAAAGCTGGTCATAGCAGTGGAGTTTAAATGATACTGGTGAGCATGCTGGTGATACTGTGATGGTGTTAACACTGGTGGTGACTGTGATGGTAAAAATAATGATGATGATGAGTGTAATGATGATGGTGATCATAGTGTTTTTATGTGGTGATGGTGATGAACAGCAGTGTTGATCATAATAGTGATGATGTGATGATGTTTGTCATAACAGGTGGTGATTATGATCCGATAACAGTGGTAATAATGACAATTATGCTGTCTGTGATGGCGGTGATGATTATGTAGTGCTCATAATGTGATGATATTGGTGGTTACAGTGCTGGTGATTATGTTTGTGATAACAGTGGCAATGATGATGATAACTATAAAAAAAAATAAGAAGCTGCTCCGAGGTGTGTTATCATGAGTTATATTTCCCCTTCGCTTTGGTTTACATTGCTACACATAATGCCACTCTTTCAAGAAGTGAGCTGAGAAAAAATATCCATCTTGATCCACAAATAAAGCCAAGATGTCACTGGCCATAAGGTAGAAATCGACTATCCTACTACAACTAGCCCAAGGCTGTTCCACATCACTGAAACCAACGTTACCACATCAGTCGCTACAGCTACTGCTGTAGTACATTATACAAAACAATGCTGTTTTACACATTCTACACATACTAAGCTGTCCATATAAAACAATACTTCACTCTTAAAAATAAAGGTGCTTCAAGATGCCTGTCACAATCATGGACTGGCATTCTCCTATTTGGTCACTTTCCTTTTCTTGTTAGGTTAATTTATAACTTGTGTTTTATAAACCCTTTCTGTTTAGTTCATAGAAGTATCATAGCGTGAAGTTTATTTAAGTTGTGTATGTGTTTCTTCTCCACCCTTGTGATCATTAAAACCTTCTCCATTATGATTATCCTCTGGCATCCTTCTTTGGATGACACTTCATGTTACTATGCCATAGAAGAACCTTTTTGTGTAAATGGTCCCATAAATAACCTGTAAGGAATCATTCAACAGAATCCAGTAGCGAGTAGAAATAAGGTTTATTGAAGCAGTCAGTAGACCAAACAGAATTGCTGGCAGACAACGGGCACCAAGCAGGTCCTAGGGGACACAACAGCTGCAGTGTAGACTCCAAGCAGGGCAGACCAGAAATGTGATGTGATGAGACGATCCTCAAACATAAGCAGACCACAGATCAAGCAGATATATAAGCTGGATCTCCGAGCAATCCAAGAGCGTGACCAGAACTGCACAGAACAGAGATCAGAGCACACACAGCAAAACAACGATCTGACACAGCCGTACATATAGGGCTAGTAAACGAGACACACCTGCGACTGATCTGATTGCTCGTCAGCGCAGCTGGCGCTGATAGGCAATCAGATCAGTGCAGTACACACAAAATGAGCAAGCTGCGGACCGTGAAATAACCTTTATCATCTGAAGGACCTTTCTGTTTCACAAAAGGTTAATTTTTTGTGGCGAAAGAAGGTTCTTTAGATTATAAAAAGAAAGAAATGGTTCTTCTATGGCATCGCTTTAAAGAACGTTTGGAGACACAAAACACGTTCTGGTACCTTTTCAACAGCCTTGTGCATACCCCATCAACTGAAGCCTTGAAATACCAATGAACAATGAAACGAGACAATGAAAACTCACTGACACATTGAACACTGTATATTTCTCAGGAACAGCTGGATGCCTTCAGTCTGTACAAAGTGGATGATGACCACAGACAGCAGACAGAACTGTAATGTTGAGGATCAATAATATTTTAGAAAAGGCATTTCATCTATAACTTAATTCCATTTCATGGCATAAGAAGACTTGTCTCACAACTGTGGCACGTAAAATATTTAACAATACTTCATCAAGTATCACCTTGGAGCAGAAATCTCAGTGAGCAAAGAATAACATTGCAGCAAATCACAAATGGAATGTGGGAAATATACAAAAGGGAAGGCAGGGGGAAACTAGATATAGAGATAGACTAGGTAGGAATCTCACATCAAAGAGAGGATACTTTCACTTTCCCAAGGCAAGCCTCTAGCTTAACCCGCCACTTTTCCTCATGGAGAGTTCATTCCTGGTGCAGTGAGAAGAGGGAGAGTGGAGGGAAAAGAGAGAGAAAACAAGTACAGTAAAAGCCTTCGTTGGCACTGCAGATTTTTTCAGTAAAATAGGGAAGTAAAGTAATAAAAAGCTCCCTTTTCAAATCAGAGTTACAAGCCTAGATGTTAAACCACATTCTTTAACACATTGGGTCATGGTTCTCAATTGGACAGCAGGTGTAAAATATTAGCAGTGCAACAGTTCTGATGTTTTTAATATTTCTCTGGTGTACTGATAAATAATAATGACTAATAGAAAAAAAAATATGCTGATTATGATGGTGTTGACAGAAGGAGTAATGATAATTAATGATGATAGTGGTGACCACATCGATTGTGATAATGATGATGTGATGAATATTGGTGGTGATTTTGATGATGATATAAGTGGTGATGGTGATTATAACAGTGATAATGAAAAAGCTGGTCAAAGCAGTAGGGATTTCAAGACAGTGATAAGCATGATGGTGATAATGTGATGATGGTAGTAAAAGTAGTGGTGATTATGAATGTAAAAAATACAATAATTGTGGTGGTGACGATGATGATGATGAAGGTGATTATGATGGACATAATTATGATGATAATGAAAGTTATGATTATGATGATGTAATAACAGTGGTGATGGTTATGATTGTAATAAATGTACAATAGGTGTGATGGTGATTATGACAGCAATGATTATGATGACAGTGATGGTGATTATAGTGGTGGTGGTGATGTAATACTGATGATGACAGTGATGAACAGTGATAGTGACCATGATGGTGACTGTGGTGGCCCAAGCCACACAGGATGACCAATTGGCAAGGAAGGGTAATACCAGCACCCAAGTTATGTTTTAGGTACATAGGTTAAGTAATTTTTTGCAATAGCCACACCCCAAACAATTCATGATTTAGAAACATTGATAATATAGTTTATTTCAGTTATCATATAATATTATTTGTCTTAGCAACACACTGTTTAAATGAAGTACACACATTTTCACATTGTAGGGCTATGTAAATATTTTCTGTTTATTAATCATTGTTTCTTTGTTACCATGTTGGAGAGAGCTCTGTCCTGGGGGGGGGGGGGGGGAAGAAAGGTGTGGCCAAGGGTGGAGGACTGTGATATCCTGTGACCTGCCAATTAAGCCATACCATGTGCTGCCATGTTAGAGGGGGGTTTGGGTTTAGTTTGTTGGCTCTGTAATTGTTTGTACTTGTCTCCCATTTTTTATTTTCCCCTTTTTGTGTAAATTGGTTTTGTCAAGTCACTATATATGTTCCCTGGTGTCTCATTCTGTTAGGTGAGGTTGTTAAGTTCATATTCTGTTTTGCTGTATGCTGTTTTGAGTATAGTTATATTTTGTTGACCTCTTTTATAGGCCTAGTTGTTAATTTTTTGGTTTCTATTGTTCAGTATTTTTTTGGGGTGTAATAAAATAACCCATTTTCTAAAGAAACTTCTGTTTTCCTCATGGCCGGACTGTTTGGACCGTGACAATTGGTGGCAGCGGTGGGATATGAATCAAACTGAGAAATAGAATTCAGGTACCTGAAGTCGATGCAGAACCTTATGCTTCCGTCCTTCTTTGGCACCAGGACCACTGGGTTACACCACTCACTTCTAGAAGGCTCAATGATCCCCAGGGACAGCATCAGGTCAGTCTCCTTCTTCAGTGAGGTCAGCAGCCGTTCCGGGATCCTGTAACTAAGCCTCCTTACTGATGACCCCTCCTTAACAACAATGTCATGTTCAACCATATCGGTCCTCCCAGGATTCTCCTGGAATACCCCATAACCACAGATTTCTCTCACCTGAAGCTGCTTTTCTTCAGAGAGGTGGTTGAGGTTGTGGCCCCCTAGAACCCCAGCTGAAGGCAAGTACTGTTCATCCACTTCCTCTTCCTCTCTCACACCTCTGATAAGCATCACCTCTTTTTGTTCAGGTCGCTGCACCCACTCCTTCAGGAGATTTATATGAAGTGTCCTGCTCAACCGAGGCCGCCTAGGGGTTGCTACCTGATATGTGGTAGGCCCAAGTTTCTTTAGAACCGTGAACGGCCCCTGCCACTTTGCCAGAAGTTTGTTGTCGTCACTGGGGAGGAGCACCAGCACCTTCTGTCCCGGGTTGAAAGATCTCTGTCGGGCTGACCGGTCATACCAGGACTTCTGCTGTTGCTGGGCCTCCTCCATATGTGATTGGGCGAGTTCGCTCATCCTTTCCAGCTGCTCTCTCATCTGTACAACATGGGATATTATATTAATCGATTCCCCTTTTCCTTTTCCTCCCTCCCAAATCTCTCTCAGCAGCGAGAGAGGACCCCGTACTTCATGCCCGTACAAAAGTTCAAAGGGAGAGAAACCAGTGGAGGCTTGGGGTACTTCCCTGTAGGCAAACAGGAGATAAGGCAGCCACTGATCCCAGTCTGTACCACTATCGTTGACAAATTTCCTGATCATCTGCTTCAAGGTCTGATTAAAGCGCTCTGTCAGTCCATCTGTTTGGGGGTGATACGGCGTAGTTCTCAGGCTCCTTATACCGAGTAGCTGGTACACTTGTTTTAGTAGTGTAGACATAAAATTAGTTCCTTGATCAGTTAGTATTTCAGAAGGAAAACCTACTCTGGAAAAGAACTGCACCAAACAGAAAGCCACTGATTTTGCTTTTATAGACTTTAGTGGAAAGACTTCAGGGTATTTTGTAGCATAATCTGTTATAACCAGCATGTACCGGTTCCCCGATTTACTTCTCTCCACAGGACCCACAATATCCATTCCCAGACGCTCAAATGGGGTGCCAATGATGGGTAAGGGTCGGAGGGGAGCCTTGGAGGGAGTTTTAGCCGATGTAATTTGGCACTGAGGGCAGCTTCTACAAAATTCAGCCACCTCTCTGCTTAAGCCAGGCCAGTGAAAGTGGCGTTTGATGCGTGCTGCAGTTTTGTGCTTACCCAGGTGGCCAGCCCAGGGAATAGAATGCCCCATGGTGAGTATGGTATGTCTAGTTGCTTGAGGAGCCACTAACTGCAACACTGACCCCTGTTGACGGTAGAGCAGGCCACTTTGCAGAATGTACTCATCTCTGTTGGAGTCTTGCCCAGCTCCCGGGTCCCTCCCCTCTGCTTTCTGAAAAAGAGACACTAAAGATGGATCAGCTTTCTGCATTTCGATTAGGTTCTCTGGCATTTGAAATCCCAAGGATAACTCTGGTTCAGGAGGTGTTGATGGTTTTACCACTGTATTTTGGAACTTCTCCTGCCGTCTCTGTCTGCGAGTTTTCTGAGACTTCCCGGGTGCGGTCTCCAACTCCTCATTATAGAAAGGCAGGGTACATAGAGTCTCAGAGTAGTCATTGGATTTGGTCGCCTGTGCTCTAGTAACAACTGCGTTGCATTTTCTATGATCTGACTGCATCAAATCAAACAGCACTGGAAAGTCTCTCCCCAGCACAGCAGGAAAAGGTAAGCTATCAACAACCCCAATGTTCAACAGGTATGTCTGCCCATCTACTTTAATATACATATCAGCTGTCGAATAGCTCTTTTCATCCCCATGTACACAACAGATAGGTATGGTGTCTTCCGTGCTAATTATGTTGGGAGGTACAAACTTCCTATGCACCAGAGTCTGATCACTTCCGGAATCAAGCAGAGCCTTGAGCATTATTCCATTAACTTCAATATCTTTCAGTTTAATAGACTGGACCTTCTTGAGATTAGGCTCCTCCTGAATTCGTGGTACAAAGCACATCTGAGTCACGTTAACTGAATTTTTAGGGCACATAGGTTTTGTATGGCCTTCTACTCCACAAAGATAACAGATCGGCTTTCTCCCTAAGGATTTTACTGGTCTGTTAGCTGGCTGGCTTTCCCTCATTGGAAACTTACCCACCCCAGCGTCTGGGTGGTATGTTGGTTTGCGATAGTCCTTCGCATTTCTCCATGAGTTGTAACTCCATGGTTGACGCTTCTCTCGGGCAGCCACAAAAACCTCAGCCAGTCTAGCAGCCTCCATGGCCGAATCTGGGTCATGCTCTCGGACCCAGACCTGCAGCTCAGGAGAAATCTGTGGTTATGGGGTATTCCAGGAGAATCCTGGGAGGACCGATATGGTTGAACATGACATTTTACTCTTGAGACCGATCACAAAGCTCTTCAGTGGCTGAAGCGAAGGAAGGATACTAATGGCCGGATTACTCGCTGGTATCTGGCATTACAGCCTTTTCGCTTCATAATCCAGCACATCCCTGGCAAAGTAAACGTTACTGCAGACTACCTCTCTCGCAGTACCAGCGAGAGTCCTAAAGAGGGGGGGTGTGTGGTGGCCCAAGCCACACAGGATGACCAATTGGCAAGGAAGGGTAATACCAGCACCCAAGTTATGTTTTAGGTACATAGGTTAAGTAATTTTTTGCAATAGCCACACCCCAAACAATTCATGATTTAGAAACATTGATAATATAGTTTATTTCAGTTATCATATAATATTATTTGTCTTAGCAACACACTGTTTAAATGAAGTACACACATTTTCACATTGTAGGGCTATGTAAATATTTTCTGTTTATTAATCATTGTTTCTTTGTTACCATGTTGGAGAGAGCTCTGTCCTGGGGGGGGGGGGGGGGAAGAAAGGTGTGGCCAAGGGTGGAGGACTGTGATATCCTGTGACCTGCCAATTAAGCCATACCATGTGCTGCCATGTTAGAGGGGGGTTTGGGTTTAGTTTGTTGGCTCTGTAATTGTTTGTACTTGTCTCCCATTTTTTATTTTCCCCTTTTTGTGTAAATTGGTTTTGTCAAGTCACTATATATGTTCCCTGGTGTCTCATTCTGTTAGGTGAGGTTGTTAAGTTCATATTCTGTTTTGCTGTATGCTGTTTTGAGTATAGTTATATTTTGTTGACCTCTTTTATAGGCCTAGTTGTTAATTTTTTTGGTTTCTATTGTTCAGTATTTTTTTGGGGTGTAATAAAATAACCCATTTTCTAAAGAAACTTCTGTTTTCCTCATGGCCGGACTGTTTGGACCGTGACAATGACAGTGCAATAGTATTAACAGTGGTGGTGATAACAATGGTAATAGTAGTGATGATAATGATGATGAGAGTTTATACCCTAGCAGTTAGTCCAACGGAGAGATGATTAATGATATAGCTCACAAATTTTGTGTGAAACATTCCTGATTTTGTCTGCTTCACTGATAAATAAAATTCTAATTTAAATAAAACTTGGTTATAAAAAGCCTGTAGGCTTAATGCAATAAATTAAATTTAAAAAATATTACAAAGGCACGTGCAGACGAAGGTCCTCTACACAAGAGTTTAATAGAATCCAAGAAGATGATGATTCATGAAGGCAAAGGGAACACGCAGCATCACAACATCAACAATAACCCAACACAACCGAAGAGTGCACAAGGAGGAACATAATTACACAGATAAAGATAATAAACGAGGTGCAGGTGAACAGAATTAACTAATCAAAGGATGACAGAAACTAGGTCAGGTGAAACATGAAGGGAGAAAACTAAAAGTCCATGACCATGACACAATCAGAATGAATTAAAATTGTTTTCTTTGTGTAGGCAAATTAACATTTTAATGAATGCACAATATCTTAAAACCCTATTAAACCTTAAGAAAGCTTGTTGCTTACTTCAGTGTTTTCAAGCTTTGAGTCTGTGCTTGGCACCGACACACACACACGCACATTTGTTTTTGTGAAAAGTGGGAACATCCCACAGGCATGATGGTTTTAATACTGTACAAACTCTATATTCTATGGCCCTACACCAACCCTGCACCTAACCCTAACCTTCACAGGAAACTTTGTGCATTTTTCGTTTCTAAAAAAAAACTAATTCTGTATGATTTATAAGTGTTCTGAAAAATGGGGACATGGGTTATGTCCTCATAAGTCACCCTCTTCTTGTAATACCTGTCTCATACCCATGTCATTATACAGAGTTGTGTCATGATATGTCACAAAAACAAGAGCACACACACGTGCGCGCACACACACACACACACACACACTTCATTTCACTTTCTTAGTATAAACCTGTTGTTTCTTGTATTGGACCTTGTCTAACAGTTTCCCTCTCCTTGCTGACAGTTCTGAAGCATGTTTGCAGTGCATGTGCATGTATAGATTATAGTTTGTGTTTGCATACTGTATGTGTTTGCCTGCATGTGTGGGTTTGAGTGTGGACAGGGAATTTGGTATTCTTCCAATATTGGCAGCTATTTTCCAAGAAGTGGCTGATTTGGAATACTGTAAATAAACAGCAACTTTATGCATGACAGAATCAGCAAAATGCGTGGAAGCCTCGCAAGTGATAATGTTGCTAAATCCAGAAAACCAGAAATGTACTGGATCACATTCATTCTTTTTATAATGTGTACTTTAATTTACTTACAGTAAGATATTTTATATCAGTATTCCTGAAGGTCCATGAATAAAGGAATATGAATGCAACCTTAAACCTTTATTCCAGTGCCATTCTACATGTGGCCTTATCCTCCATCTCAAACTCAAGAATCAAATCAGCTAAGCAGACACCTTTCAAAAGAGTGTACATCAGCGCATTAAATGTGCATGCTATCTATAAAATTATCCCCTGCCAATTAGCCTCACAATATAATTTTAATTAGAAAATTGAATAAGCAAAAACAGTGCGAGACAGTGACTAACTAGCATCTCTTGCAAGATCTTAATTAAGAGCGTGTTTTGATGAGTCTATGTTGACAAAAGCATTGATCAGACACTCAGAACGAAAGGACAGCCTTGATGTTGAGACTTGAATGATGATTATATGTCATCATTTATGCTTCACAGCTTTTAAATTCAGTTATTTTTATTATTATTATTATTATTATTATTATTTTGCGCCAGTTCTGAGGGTATGACAAACAAGTTCCTCAGGAAAGCATTACTATTGTTATTGATCATAATCATTGTTTTATTGTTAGTTTGTTCATCAAAACAGAAGGTTGATGAATAAAGGAATATGAATGCAACCTTAAACCTTTATTCCAGTGCCAGTCTACATGTGGCCTCCATTACAAGCTCAAGTTCAAATCAGAACATCTCTTGCTCACCAGTGGATCCTCTGCAGTGAATGGGTGCCGTCAGAATGAAAGTTCAAACAGCTGATAAAAACATCACAATAATCCACAAGTTATCCACACCACTCCAGTCCATCAGTTAACATCTTGTGAAGTGAAAAGCACTATGTTTGTAAGAAAGAAATCCATAATTTAAGCATTTTAACTTCAGACTTCTGGCTAAAATACCAGTCAATATTCAACACGTTTCCTTCAATGAAAAAGTCCATCCCCTATTGTCCTTTCACATCAATATCCACCGACATACTTGTTTAGAACTGTTTTGGACTGTTTTAGCTTGTACATAATGCATGATCTGTATATATTACTCTCCTGATTTTGACAAGACAACTTTTTCATCTGAGAAAGCAATATTATGGATAGAAGAGAGTCAAAAACATCATTTTGAATTTGTTTTAATACAAACATTCAGCTTTTCACATTAAAATACATTAACTGATGGACTGGAGTCATGTGTATTACTTCTGGATTATTATAATGTTTTTATCAGCTGTTGCTGGACTCATTCTGACGGCACCCATTCATTACAGAGAATCCATTGATGAGCAAGAGATGGAATGCTACATTTCTCCAAATCTGTTCTGGTGAAGAAACAAACTCATCAACAGGAAATGGCATCTATTATTTATCATGCTAGATACTATAAAGCAGTATTAAGTATTAACCCTAACTTTATCAATATCTCTTCCTCCACCCTTTCCACCATTCTAAATGACAAATAGTCAGCTGTAATTCAGGCATATATTGATAAGATATATATATATATATATATATATATATATATATATATATATATATATATATAATTTTGTGAAACTACTGGAAAAAGCATTCATTATAATGTAATTTTCAGGTTCATAAAGAATAATGACAATAAGAATGTGAAATAATTGCAAAATGGTATCACGTTGTGATAATAATTTTATCATAGTAATGTTACTGCTATACAATAATATCAGTAAATTATTATCAGAGTCATGCCCACATACAATCAAATTTATATAAACACTAGCATGTATAATATCACAACAATGGAGAGACTTGCAATCAGCCGCAGGATTTAATCAGGCGAGATAAAGGAGCGATCTGTTTTTGATTGCTATAGTTATCCCTTCACAGTAAGAGGTTAGCATTACCAGAAAATTCCCCTACGTCACAATATTCCCTAGTCATTCACAGAGACCCAGAAATAGAGCGGGGGTTAAGTGTACCATCTGGGAGTAATTAATACTTAATTAGTGTGTGATGTGTTGAATACTCGTTAGGGGGGACATTTGGGAGCACCTTCCATCTCCTAAAAATATCCTGTGCTCTGCCAAAATGGACTTTTTTCGCAAACAGCCTCAGAGACACTCAGTGACATTTAAACACGTGTCCACAAGAAAACGAACTCATTCTCTTCAGCACCTCATTTAGTATTCAGTTTCATCAAATAAACATTATTACAAAGCTGTTTTTCCATT
Source organism: Carassius gibelio (assembly GCF_023724105.1). Lineage (NCBI taxonomy): Eukaryota > Metazoa > Chordata > Actinopteri > Cypriniformes > Cyprinidae > Carassius > Carassius gibelio. The sequence continues at coordinate 20,106,084 of NC_068384.1, read as the reverse complement.
TCATAAATTAAAGCATCCAATTTACTGTTCATTACTTACACTCCTTGGTGCCCAATTTGACACGTGCAAAGCAATTGATGAGTCAAATTAATTAATGTTAAAATGTTCTAAAATAGACCCAAGCCATTGCAGATACATCACGGCATGTTGGAAAATGTTAGGGAACTGGAATGATACATTAATGAGTTTTTTTTAATGATATATTTCCAGTAGAGTATATTAAAGTGTCTGTTTTGTAGATTTTATTCACTAAGTAAGGATTGATGAGTGATTTCACTTGTTGCTGGTGTTAACATAAAAACACAAGCGTGCTGGAGCAATGGTACAGGGTGGAGCATGTTGCTCATGTTGTTCTCAGAAGAAACCAGTCTAACCTGGGGGGTATTCCAGAGAGTGACATAGCCAGGTATGTTTAAAGTTAAGCAGATAAACTCAGCTTTCGGTTCCAGAAACGGAGGTAACCTTTAGGATATGTTTTTAGCCATAGCAACTCACTCCCTGAACACAACCTGCTCTGGAATAATTCAGATTTAACGAAGAATCTTCTGCAGTGAATGGTTGCCATCAGAATAAGAGTCCAAACAGCTGATAATAATAATAATAATAATAATTCTTATTTTGTTATTTCCTAAGAAAGAGAGGGTAGAAGGTAAACAGACAATACATTACAAAGACAGTGCATAAAAAATGTACAATACTGTACAAGAATAAAAAGAAAAGCAATATGCAATAAGGGACAAAACAACAAGGAATAAAAAAAACTAAAAATAGCTGAAAAAAAACCTGCATTTTTGTAAGAAACAAATCCATCAAGGCATTTTAACTTTAGATAATTTTGCTGAAATATGAGTCTATAATCAATAACGCTTTCTCCAGAAGATCATTGTTACGTGTGAGCCTGGACAAGGAGGAGCAAGAATCCAAGTGCAAGCACAAAAGCTCATTAAAACACAAGCACGGATAATCCAAGAAAAGAATCAGGATGCGATCCATAGAAAGGAATCGGGAACATAATCCACACAGAGAAGGCAGGAGAGCATCACCTGGGAAAATGCATACAGGAAAAATTCCCGTCAAACAACAACTGACGTACAAACCTTATATGTATCCAGTGGTGAGCAAGTGATGTCATGCTAAATGGCGCAATAATGCTAAGTGATGTAATGCAAGATTATAGGAAACGGGGAAGTCTGTGAAATGAATAGGAATGAAAAATACTTTGTGAAATCAAATCCTTTTCAGTTTTAAAGTCCATGCCTTTAACACCACAATATCGGGTTACATGAGAGGCAGAAAACACCATTAACTTCACGTGCGATCAGAGCTCAAATCGCTTTATCGCGAAAGCAAAGGCATTCTGCGTTTCCGTCAGTTTCCCGGGCCTTCACGTAACCCCTCAGATCATCTCTCAGTTCAAAGAGGAAAAAAAAAACACACGGTTTAAGACAACTTGTAGCCTCTCTGTTTCAACAGCTGTGCCTCTGTATCTGTTAGGATGCACGTTTCGGGTTTTCTCGCCGCTCTTTTGGTTTTCCTTTCTTTTACTGCCAAGAGTCAAAATCCCTTTCATAAGAGCCACAGGGGAGCAACTATCCCCGCTGGTGAGAGACACTTAGTAAAACAATTCAAGATAACCTTTTATTATCACGGTACCTCATTACTTTTTAACGAGTATAATCCTAACATGCTACTACTCATGAATAATTTAAGGAGGAGAGCTCAGCCTGGAGTGACAGGAGAACAGGAGGGAAAGTTTATGACTTCAGCTGCAGCACTTATAATTAAGATCGCTTCATGAAAAGTACCTTTTAATTGCACCATCATTGATCCATGGGAAAGGTGAGGCACAAGCCTTTGATAACTAGTTAATAACACAGTGACATGAACACGGGTATCGTCAGCCATGGCTCGTGCCCTTTATAGTGCTCTTTGAATCGGCGGTGAAATGGAAACCGCACTGATAACTCTCTCTTTTAGTCATCTGTCATAAGAGACGGTTGCAGCGCACAGAGGTGTCTGAGTTCACCTCACACTCATTAAAATCCAATACAAAACAATTACTGTTGCACTGACTAGATTTAGCTGTGAATTACATTGTAAACGGATGAGATTATGAAGGTAAAGGTCTGGAGGGGAAAATGTTTGTTTATCGACTGCGTTGTCATCATCTCAGAAGGAATTCGGGGCCTGAAAGTGATTTTGTGCTGATTTTGGAGTGCTGATTGAAACCTTTGCAACCCTGAGTACAGAAGAGGGTGTTTTCATAAAGGACTTAAAGGCCCGACGGCTCTGAAACCAATGAGTCATCAGGTGAGCTGAGATTATTAGGATGAATGTGTTAAGTGAGGACACGAGGATGAAAGGAAACATTAGCGCTGTGTTGAGTGTGGAAAGCCTCGGGCTGGATGCTGTGTTTCGAAGAACTGCTTCCCGCTGCTGGTTTGGACACATTCACTTCCATCCCAGCCATGAGAACACTTGCTGTCTTTCTAAAGCTGTATTAACACTGCAAAGGTGGCACAGAAGCTGCATCTAAATTGGCATTTTGGCAATTTGTATCCTGTTTTAGGTGCATATTATGACCCAGGTTTATTACAAAGCTTTGCTTACAAACATAAAAATAAGTTAGCAATTATATGTTGCAATGCAACCGTGTAAACATTTAGATTTATAGTATTAGATAAACAGTAGGCGAAAAGTACGACCTACTACTTCCAAATGGCAGTGCTGGCAGATCACGTGATAAACAAGAAGTGTCAAATGTTTAGGAGCATCGAGATAAGACATTGCACTTTTGTCCCACAGCCCTTTGAAAGTGCAAAGCAGTAAATTTGATGACACATTAAATGAATATCATAAATGTGTGACTGTAGTCAACTAATGGCTTAAATGAATGACTAACAGGAAAATCTTTGGTGGAGGCAGCCTAAATGGGTCACAGTCAGAACCGCATTGAACCCCAGTCAATCACAATTGCAGGAAACAATGTATCGCATGCAATTTACCTACATGCTGAATGTCATGACAACCAGTTTGAAGTGGCTCTACTGTTTGTGTTTGTTCACATTTTGGAAAATGACAAAAGAACCACTGTTGAAAAGACTGTCTAATTCATTGACTAAGTTAGCAAAACAGCAGTCACATTTGATTCTGAACCTCTTAGTGCACAAGTCAAATAGAAGTCGAATGTCTACGAGAAGGTAAAGACAACCACCCCTCCGAAAGCGGAGAAGAAGAAGAAAGGTGAAATCATGAAACACATTGCTTGCTTCCAAACAGAGCCAATTTGTAAAAGTGAAGAATGCTAGTTATTTGGAACAAATCCACTTCCTCTCTGAGGAACACAGACTGAGCACAAGGTAATCTCCTTCTGGATTAATGCATTCCTAATTTAGTTTAACACTTGTTTGATAAAATAATGTAAAGTCAAGGTTGCTGGACAAGTTACTCTTTTAATTTTAGCATTATTACAATTTGGAACTTAATGGCAAAATTGTCTATAATGACAAATGAATTATTGAAACCCACTGCCATTGAAAATGTTGGCACATCTACTCTTTATATGAATATTTTCCATATTGTAGAATGCATGACTGATGCAAGTAACTATGCAATAAAACGAATGGAAGGTGTTTATTTATTATTTTATTTATTTAAAATAAATAAATAAATACATTTTGTAGGACATTCTTGCAGGCATAATTTGTGTATGTCTACCAGGCGACTTAAAAGCAAAAGCCTTTCTGAGATTATTAAAAAAAAATACATTCATACAACATTAGAAGCTTCCATCCATTTGGCACTTGACTTATAAGACACCATAATGCAGCTTTGCGAGATGACAAAGTGCTTTCATGCCAGTATATTAAATCAACTTAAATGTGTTATTATAAGGGACTTTGGGAAGGGGTACAATAAGGCAAAGTCCACAGAGAGCCACTCATCACCATCTAGCACACGACTATCTTTGGCCTGATAAAACATTTGAGCGACTCATTGGAGCATGGCTTTCCCTTGAGGCACCAAGAGTCCCCAGTGTGGAATGAGATCATTAAAATAATCAAATTACGGCCACTACGAAAAAAAATCACCAATGCCTAAAGTTGTTTAAGAGTATTATAAATAATGGCACTAATGCTGCTGAGAAGCAGAGTCATTTAGAGAGCTTAAACAGACCTTGAGCGCTCCACACTTCACAATAATAGACACGATTCAATCGCTCCCAAACTAATACAACCGTATCATCATGAAAGATTCAACAAAAGTACACATTTTGAATGTCAGTTCTTGCCTGTTTCATGCTTGACTTTGATTGCATGGTTGAAAACGATTAAAGCATGTCTTTCTGGCCGACTAAATAATTGTCTTTGCCAAATAATAAAGGCAAAGTTTTGTTCATGCAAAATAAACATTACTAACTTTAATTACGGATTGTTTAATTTCCCTTTCCTTCAGCACCTATAAAAATATCTCCTTTGAGGCAGTCTGTTATGAAAACGCCGTTTAATTTAAAGGAGAATTAATACAGCAGTAATTACTTTATCCTCTCATCTGATGATCTTTATTGTTGGCTAAAAAAAAAACAATATTTCATTTCCCAAGGGAGTCTGCTAAGAACGTATTTCCCTTGCCTCCTCATCAATTTTACTTCAGCAATGAGAAGACGGCAGAATTGTTCTCATTTGAACCAATAATCTCCTTGTCAATGCCACTTATCAAAAAACTTCCAAATTAATTATGGCAAAATGCAAGTTTTTTTTTTTTTTTTTGCATTGGATCCGTGAAACTGCAAGTGTGCCATCAGTTAGGAACGGCTCTGCAGCGATTACAGTTGATTTTATTTTCTTTAACGAATTTAATGTTGCCTTTTTTCTTCCTTCCTCTTGGTTAATTGGATTATAATGTCTGTCTGCTTTAATGTTTGGGAAGAATGAAAGAAGTCTTTGCCTTCATATCTATCATGAAAGTTTTCTCTTGGTCCCCGAAGATTAAACCAACTTCTTTATTTGTTCAAAATCTCACTCCTGACACAGAATGATAGGAAATGAAAGGGTGACAAGTGATTACTGAAGCATACATTCTTTTTCTTCTGCTTTGATAGTGCAAAGTCTGCAAAAATAATGAGGACAGGGGGTGGGGGGGAACAAAATAAATAAAGACTCAATTTGCAGTGACTCATTTTGAGATGTTGTCCAAAATGATCCGTCTGCCCTAAATATAGAGGGATGTGAGAACAGTGCAATGGTATGTAAATCACTGTGGCAGAAATGATGAAAACATGCTAACTTCTCAACACATCTGCACCAGCCAGTCAGTGTCATCGCTGTACAGTACAATGTTTTGGCGGACATCTGTGCATTAAAGGCTTGTTAAAATTGTTATTATAAATATAAGACTAAACCGTTCTAAATTTCGTTAACTCCCTCTGTTGACAGTGGAACTGAAAATTGTAGTTGTTGTAGTAATTATTATTATTATTAATCATAAACAGTTCAATAACAGGAGGTTATGAGAAATGGTAGGGGAGAACCGGGGCGAAAGTAACACGGGACGAAAGTAACAAAGCGATTTTCTCCGAGCCTCTTTCTGCATTTGCATTCCCAGCTATGACAGCATGTTCAGCACGCAATCCTTGACGGAGCTGAGAAATATCATGTGATTTCCTCATCGTTTCCAGAAGTTAGGTTCGTAAAACTGTTTTCGAGTACAAAAAGTAAATTGTTGAAGCAGTAATTTTTTTTTATTAGTCGTGTTGTTTTTCTTGTTTCATGTGTCACAGTAATTATCAATCTACAGGTTATTTAGTGCTTTAACACATCCTAAAGTTTGCATTTTCAAATTTTTTTTTATATAAAATTAAATCGAGTTTAAATGTCAGGAGTTCCTGTCGGGACGAAAGTAACAGTTTTTACTTTTGTCCCGCTACAGTCACAAAAAGTATTTATTTTGTTCCAGTGCAAGCTATATTGTGAATTTCTGTGTCTTGCATCATTTCTTACAAATGTTAATGTCATATTATACCAAAAGAATATGTCTTAGTGAGGGTCAGACAGACAGACAGAGGATTGGTTTTATCCAGATGTTTTTGAGAGGGCGTTTCTGGACATGGAGGAACATCTCTCTCTGGGCAGCTGCTACATCACATTTATATTTAGGTTTTAGCCATATCTTAGCCTTTACACCTCCACCTGTGATTTTGCAGTGTTTCCAGATCCACATTTTCAATTCATGCATAAAAACAACTGGATGGAAACATAAATGGACCTATTGTTACACTATGTTTAGAGTCTTTTTATTATGCTAATGTGATAAAAATTTTATATTGTGCATTCTGTAGAATTTTTTTATTATTATATAAAAATACATTGAAATTTAATACAGTCAGGTTTTAAGACATCTGATGAAACTGAAACTTAAATTTAAAATGAAAATATGAAAATGTAATTTAATAATTTTTTTGCAAAGATAAAGGACAAAGTATGTTTGCAGTTATTTATTAACAAGGTCACAATCAGGTATACTTAAGAAAAATAAGACTAACAGAAAAAAATCTAGCTTATATTGTTGTGTTACTTTTGTCCCAACCGATGGGGTCGAAAGTAACAATGTGCAACTTATGTTGAAAGTGAAATTATACTGAAGTCTTCCTACATTTCTACAAAATACCACCTGGTATTGTTAGACCACACTTATGCTTTACTGACCACAGCAGAAATATATCAACATTATCTTTTAAAATGAAGTTTTTCTGAAAAATGGTACTTTCGCTGCCTGCTCGCCCCTATTACCAATAAAGAGCTCTTGATAGTGAAAGCTCAGCATTGGAAATTGATGTTTTTAAAGACTTTAATGCCAGTTTGAGAACTCCATCATGATAAAGCCATCTGCGTTAATTCAGCTTGTTTTAAAAAAATTATCTTTTAATAGCAGAAGTCCAGCAATCAGTCACAAACGAGCTCTTAAGCTCCTCCCATTCCCATATAACACCGCAAATAACGTAAAAAAAAAACTGTAAAAAAATAAATAAATAAAAATAGCCCTGCTAATCATTTAAGTGCCAGGTCATGCTAGTTCACTGAAGCTTCTACAACTTAGCAAAACAAGATAGTATAGTTACAATCAAAACTTAACTTGAATGTGGACCAGAATTCATGCCGATAGTGAAGTCTGACTGTGTTATACTGCTTTAGTAGTCGAAGTGATTCCTCTTTGTCAACATCTTTAAGTGAGGAAGTGAGTTCTTCTAGCTATTCAAAAGTACTTCAGGCTTCACGTCAGATGTGCTGGAAGTGTCTTACCTGATGAAAGCCGAGAAAAGAAAGGAGATACACGCAGTCTAAAACATTTTTCCTGCCTGAGACAACCCGAAGACAAGAAAGAGAGGAAGTTTGCATTAAGTCTAACTAGACAACAGCAGTGAGAGACAAACCTCTTCCATTTTTCACTGTCAAAAAGCCCTGATTCAGGCCATATAGACAAAAGTGAATACGGCGCTGGAAGGATCTAACAGTGTATTGTGTTAAACAGAGAGAATCAGAGAAGTGACACTGCATGTGCGTGAATGTATGAAGGTGGTTTGAAGCACCAGGAGGTATTTCGTAATGAGCACGGCGGATGAGAAACCGCTGCGTCCTGTGAAGGAATTAGATGCGTGAGGCATCGGAGCGGCACAGTACCATCATTAACGCACTTCCAAAATCACCATTTTCACTGTATTAGTACCCTTTAGTTACACACGCATATTTTCTTTTTCTTCCGACTATACAGGCACAAGAGCAAGGAGCGAACGACTTGTCAGTTCCGCAGCAATTTCAGAACCATTTCAAGAGAAATTATGCTAATAGGGTGTAGCCGCTAGCAAGCGTATAACTATTCCATCCGAACCCAGTATGAAATAAATGACATCCTTACAAAGGGCCTACTGAAGAATGAAACACCAGGGTCGGAAAATCAAGGCAGAATCGGCCTGGTTTGAAATAACGAAGGCCATTTGCGTTTCATCTTGGCATCCCCTGCTGCTTCCCACCAGGCACATTTTATAATTTGGTTGGAAATAACATTAGTATTTATTTATTATTTCTATGCTGACCACTTGTTAACATAGATGTGTACTGCTGCCGCTGGCTGCATGCTCACACACATTTAACACCTGTTTATAAATTGTGCTTTTAGCTGCGTCTTTAAAGGTGCACAGAGGTACGTCCATGTTCACACACACACACACACACACTGCTGAGATGACTGTGGGAAAAGGATGGGAGTCCTTGTGCTCCACTAAGTGGAAAACTCAATCTTCTTACCTCAGCAGCTTCATACAGGGGAGAGCAGAGGACATGTGTGCCAGAGAGAGGTCTTGTGTTGTTGATTAGCAGTTTGCTCAGGAAAAGCTAGCAGACTTCTCTTAACAAAACAACAAGATCTCACCAAAAACTGGTGCACAGCCAGCATTCGCAGGGAACGTTTATATGGTCAGTGAATTCACTATGAATCACTTTTGTCCAGCTGTATGTCATTACAAATACTTTAGTCTTTATTTATTCTGTAGTTTCATCTTTGAGGATGTTAAAATGATTTTGCTTGATAGTACATTCAAAAGTAATGGATTTAAAAGCAGCGTATTAAATAAAAAATTAAAACGAAAGATTAAATTAATAATTTATTCACCCTGATGCTGTTCTGAATTCATAATACCAGGGCTCTCAAGTTTTATCAAAGGTTAGGAGTGTGATTACATCTGTTAGGGGCGGAGCCACTCAAATATGCACTTCAAGTTTTTCTTTGGGGCCAAATTTCTTATTTGATACATTTGAAAATACATTTAAAATATATAAAACAATTTATTTTATTTTATTTAAATCAGATTTACCAATTGTTATACCAATCTAGCAATTTCCTTAGTTTCAGGTAGCCAAAGCTAGGCTGAAGCTTTTGTTCGCAAAGCAGTTGGTTTCGGACCGCATCAATAATAATTTAGTATAAATTTGGCTATATTCCCCAACAGCTCTCACTATCTTTGATCACTTGCAAGCGATTTCTTCCAGGAAGTTTAAATGCTAAAAAAAATAAAAAAATAAAGTGGTTGCCTACAGCATTCATCAGATCTTGCCTTTTCCAACTTCCACTCCATGTGTGTGCGCATCCGTGTTGCCTAGTAACGAACATGCATGCAGCGGGATCAGGTAAATTACATGGAAACAACAAATTCTAATTTCTGATTGACTGGTAGGTGACATTTAACTCTGTCGAACTCAAGACAGCTATGAACTCGACAGAGAACGTCCCTCCATATGCCTGTGCCTCGTCCATTAATTGTATATAGTGGGACATGTTATTCCTTACTTCTTAGCATGTGGCATGTGTGCGTGTGAATTGGTTGAAATGCGTGTGTCTTACGGTGAATGCATGAGACTCGAGAGCCCTGATTTTACATGTTTGGCAGACGCTTTAATTCAAAGCAACTTCAAGGTACATATACTGTATATCAGCTCATGCATTAGGAATCAAAGCCATGACCTTGGAGTTGCTAGAGCTATGCAGGAATTTTCCCTATGGAACTCAGGGAACTTAAATATACTCAACTTGTGCTTATATTGCAAGTGTTACTATAGCTTTGTGTGAGGAAAAGGACAAAATTTGAATTGTTATTTGGTAAAAAATCATCCCATCTATTATAGCTCTCAATTCTAATTTGCAATCAGGATCTAATAAATTGCATAAATATTTTCTGCAACTTAAAAGTAGGAGGATTTGTTGCAAACAATATCAAGGCCATGGGTTTGTCTGATTCTCCGAAAAAGCAAGAACTGAAATCTAAAATCTGAAAATAAGTTGCTTTGGATAAAAGCATACACCAAATGCATAAAATAAAATAATAATAATGATAATAATAATGATAATAATAATGATAATAATAATTATTATTATTATTATTATTATTATTATTATTATTATTATTATTATTATTATTATTATCATATACAGATTTCATCCAGATCAAGATTTACCAGTTTGACTGAGGTGTTTACATGAAGGCTTTTGAGTCCATCACTCAGGTTATAAACAGATTATTTGGGTACATGTAAACGCAGCTACTAACATAAAACCTGATATTATATATATATATATTTTTTTTTTTACTTAGTTTCACCAGTCCCCATTCACTCCTACTGTATGGAAAAGAGCAGCCAGGATGTTCGGAAAGATAACTCCTTTTGTGTTTTATAAATAAAACCATAAAGGTTCAGGTCAAGACAACATTCATGTAAGTAAATAATGACAGAGTAACAGTCAAAGGTGACTTTGTCGCGGCTGTGTTCCACTATTACCACCTTCTCTAAAAGTCAAGACCAGTTATCACAGACATCACCCTCTTCTGTCCTCTCAGTCTGACCTTTATGTGCCTCTCTATGTCCATTTTTCCTCTTTTTTCCTTTGCACTCTCTCTCTCTATGTCTGGCCAGCTTAAGTTTAGTAGTCTAGCAATTCCTCATAATGATGTCAGCTGGCAGTCTTCCTCATGTACATCCGCTCTTCTCTCTGTCTCAGCGTTTGTGTGTGTGACTCATTCAGGGAGTCCGGATGCAGGTATGAAAATGTTTATTCAGCACAATAACTTTCCTCTTAATTGCAGAGAGTGTTCTCCAACACATGAGATCCATAAACCTCCTTCGTCATCACTCATTACCCATCACTCTCACTCATTCTTAAAGCTGTGGATTTTGTTTTTGTTTTTCCTATTCCAGTTTAATATGCAGAGATGACTATAAATAAGCCATCCGTAAGCCCTATTTGGATGGCATGAGTTTTCTAAACTACAGTGGCCATTACAGAATGTCAAACTCTGCAGTTGCATGCGTAACATATGATGTATATGTCTTTTAATGAATTATTTTTTAATATAATTTCAATTTAAATATACATCACATGAATTCATAAAAGTGACAGCTTATAATAGACCCTTGTAAATGTATTGAACATGATGCTTATATTATAATAGCCATTCAGAAGTTTTAGTGATTTGGCTCTTCTTAGTTAATTTTATTGTATTTCTCTTTCTTTTATATTTGAAAAGTTGAAATATTGAACACTTTTAATATTTCAATATGGACTTTGAACTAACAAAAGTCCAAAAAGCCTATGCATAAGCCTCGATAATCCATATAGGTGAAAAGTTGCAAAAAGGCCCACACACTAAGACGAAATTTCATTCCTAACTGATATTTCATTCATTCCTCTTTGTTTTCCCAACCTTGCGCCTTTGGGTACAACAACACTGCACATTTTAAGACTTTTTCGAATTAAACATAACTGATTCAGTTCATGAGTAGAGACTCTATACTCTGAAATACAGTATATTGGTCAGGTAAGGCAGACATCTAAAATGTGCGCTGTTTTGGTGTGCCTCCTGGAACAAGCTTGGGAACACTGGAGTTGCATGATAGTAAAAGATCTGGGCTGGTTACTGAAAGGTTGCTAGTTCAAGTCTTTTAGTGATGATCTATCAACTATGTGATACTGGCAAGGCAATTAACCCCAGGTTGCCCTTTGTAATAAGTCTACTGTAACACATTTAGGATACAAGTGACAAGTAACTGTAGACTATCTACCACACAAGAGGACTGATGCTGTGCTTCACAACAATGTTAAGTCAGTCATCAGCTTTCAACATCTTATGTCAAGTTCATGACCATGACTAATTAACATTTTCTAGAACTTATTAAGGACTCTTCAAATAAAGTGTTGCCTTGGAAACAATAACATCACGGGCATGCCATGCCTTTATAATAGCTGAGACTATGTGATTATGAGTGTCAGGCTCCTCTATACAATGGGTGGATCAGAGCCACACTCCAACAATCAGAATTATTACAGCAGAATGACAAGCCACAGTACTGCCATTCAGCACTGTCCAAACTAGTTATTTCGCCTTGAACCCCTTGTGAGCAAGTTTATATATAGTACAGCACATATGCGACGACATGTTAGAGAAGGGGAATGGTAATTAGTGAACAATGAATTGAGTGAGTGACTGTCTCGTTCACTGGTCAGATGACAAGTGCTGTTTAGCGAGACAGACTGAGGTCTGTACGGGCGCATGAGGAGTGATGGTTTTGGGAGTTAAGTGTCACATAGATAAGTTAAGACTCATGGGATCTGACACATTCTCAGAAAAAAATTTACCTACAAAAAACAATGAGTAGCGGACTCAATTCATTCATTACAGTGATTTGTGTGTGTGTGTGTGCTCTTGTTTTTGTGACATATCAGGACATAACTCTGTATAATGACATGGGTATGACACAGGTTTTACAAGGAGAGGGTGACTTATGAGGACAAAACCCATGTCCCTATTTTTCAAAATGCTTATAAATCATACAGAATGAGGTTTTTTGTGAAAGTAAAAATGCACAAAGTTTCCTGTGAGGGTTAGGGTTAGGTGTAGGGTTGGGGAAGGGTGATAGAATATACAGTTTGTACAGTATAAAAACCATTACGCCTTTGGGATGTCCCCACTTTTCACAAAAAAAAAACAAACAAACGTGTGTGTGTGTGTGTTTCTGGACGCATGCACAGGAATCCATGGCTCATTATCACCTGCTCATTGTAGTGTGAGTGTGTGCGAATGTTTATGCCGGGAAGGTAATTTGAGAATGCATCGAGTGTTTGAGGATTGCATCTGCATTGTTTCTCTAAACTGAGTTTACAGCTTGCTAATCGATACCATTGTGCTGGAGCTCTCTGCATAACAATACAATCCCTTTCCCTAATCACGAAACACTTATACATCTCCTCCCTTTAGTGTAAAAATATGAGCATTCATCACACTCAAGATGTTTGCCATTTCGCCGTCCGCACACAGTTCCTGCAAATTCCGCATTCAACCTCCTCGACAGCGCGAGAGCCCCCAATCATCAGCCCCGCACTTCTATTCAAACCACACCTGCATAATTGCCACATCTGACCTTTTCCAACCTGTCTCAGGCAAGCGCGAACGCACAATTGAGCGGCGGTATAAATAGCAGCTCATTTCATGCTGCTGAGGCATAAAACAAAGCTTGATTTTCATACCCACTTCATCTCACCAACTCTGAACCGAGCCACCAGGGCCCATTTCCTTTAATGATACCGACCCAAGCCGATGGTGCAGCCAGAAAAGAGTCAGTGGATGTTAAAAGTTGTTGTAAATACGAGCTTGTTGTCGTTCCGTTGAATTCGATTCTCGCCAACCCTTGTGAATTGGTAATAGCTCTCTGGATGACTAACTTCAATTACTGACAGCCATTCTCTAAGCAGGGTAGGAAGAAAAAAAGTTTTGATATTGAAAGCAGCTCATAGTCTTAATCCATAATTATCCTTAAAGCTTTCCTCTGTCTAGGAGCTGTTGTGCCCCTGTACTGATTCGCCTGAGATTTCTTTAGCGTGTGAGCGAGCATTAGAACACAGATTTGCAAACAATGCACACATGCATAACAACGTGCAAAGCACGTGAGTTGCATCTTCTTAACCAGCTCGACGCATACATCACAGCTAAAATGCATCTCGGTGCATTCTAAAAACATGACCCCGATGTGTTGCGGATTATGCTTTTTTTGTGTTTTTGAGGCATGATTACAGACGCTTGCATTTTTGATCTCATTACAACCGATTTACAGGATGTTTTATAAGCTTATTAATTCATTGGATCAGATTTGATCATTCTAAGGAAGATCATTCCTTTGAGAAGGGCTTTCCACATGTGTGACTGCTTGATATAAATCTGCTTGGCGTCTGCAGTGATGGGAAACACACAAAAAAAGGACAGAGATGGCGTTGGCCTAACACAAGAGGATCCCTTTTAATGCACCACAGACAGCTGCAATAAAATGACACAGAAGGGACGTCTTTTCATGTGAAGTAGAATACGCAACGAATCTCACACAATCACTGAACACAGAAAACTAGAGTAAGAGAATTCTTGAAACTCGGTACAGAAGTAGAAGAGCGTGGGTGGACGAGGGTGGGTGTTAATAGGGAATTAATGAGAGAAGAGCACACTGGATGAAGGGATGAACATGGAGCTATGGAGGAAAGATGCAGGATTAGTCGAGAGTGGGGTTGTTTTATGTGGGAGGGATTCTCCTGTTAGAAAAGTAATGGGATAGGGATCCCTCTGGAAACAAGAGCCCACACACATTGCCTCAGACTTGCAGTACTGCTGTGGACAAGCAGGAGCACTAAAGCTGTTGTGCTTACATTTAGGGTGAGAGTTTTCTTGAAGAAGTGTTCAACTAACTCGTCTTACACTACGGACATGAATGCTACCTGACATGAATGAGGAAAGGTACACTATTTCTTTTCTAAAAGATCAGATTTACAATTTTCATCTGCTGGAAAAAAATACTCAAGCTTACATTAAGGGAATGCAGTCAAACTGCTTTAGATTGAGCCATTATCCAACTGCCAAAAAGAACACCCAAACAACTGCATTAAACACCTTAAAACTGCTCTGAACACCCAGCAACTGCTATACAGTATTGTTCAAAATAATAGCAGTACAATGTGACTAACCAGAATAATCAAGGTTTTTCGTATATTTTTTTATTGCTACGTGGCAAACAAGTTACCAGTAGGTTCAGTAGATTCTCAGAAAACAAATGAGACCCAGCATTCATGATATGCACGCTCTTAAGGCTGTGCAATTGGGCAGTTAGTTGAATTAGTTGAAAGGGGTGTGTTCAAAAAAATAGCAGTGTGGCATTCAATCACTGAGGTCATCAATTTTGTGAAGAAACAGGTGTGAATCAGGTGGCCCCTATTTAAGGATGAAGCCAACACTTGTTGAACATGCATTTGAAAGCTGAGGAAAATGGGTCGTTCAAGACATTGTTCAGAAGAACAGCGTACTTTGATTAAAAAGTTGATTAGAGAGGGGAAAACCTATAAAGAGGTGCAAAAAATGATAGGCTGTTCAGCTAAAATGATCTCCAATGCCTTAAAATGGAGAGCAAAACCAGAGAGACGTGGAAGAAAACGGAAGACAACCATCAAAATGGATAGAAGAATAACCAGAATGGCAAAGGCTCAGCCAATGATCACCTCCAGGATGATCAAAGACAGTCTGGAGTTACCTGTAAGTACTGTGACAGTTAGAAGACGTCTGTGTGAAGCTAATCTATTTTCAAGAATCCCCCGCAAAGTCCCTCTGTTAAAAAAAAGGCATGTGCAGAAGAGGTTACAATTTGCCAAAGAACACATCAACTGGCCTAAAGAGAAATGGAGGAACATTTTGTGGACTGATGAGAGTAAAATTGTTCTTTTTGGGTCCAAGGGCCACAGGCAGTTTGTGAGACGACCCCCAAACTCTGAATTCAAGCCACAGTACACAGTGAAGACAGTGAAGCATGGAGGTGCAAGCATCATGATATGGGCATGTTTCTCCTACTATGGTGTTGGGCCTATTTATCGCATACCAGGGATCATGGATCAGTTTGCATATGTTAAAATACTTGAAGAGGTCATGTTGCCCTATGCTGAAGAGGACATGCCCTTGAAATGGTTGTTTCAACAAGACAATGACCCAAAACACACTAGTAAACGGGCAAAGTCTTGGTTCCAAACCAACAAAATTAATGTTATGGAGTGGCCAGCCCAATCTCCAGACCTTAATCCAATTGAGAACTTGTGGGGTGATATCAAAAATGCTGTTTCTGAAGCAAAACCAAGAAATGTGAATGAATTGTGGAATGTTGTTAAAGAATCATGGAGTGGAATAACAGCTGAGACGTGCCACAAGTTGGTTGACTCCATGCCACACAGATGTCAAGCAGTTTTAAAAAACTGTGGTCATACAACTAAATATTAGTTTAGTGATTCACAGGATTGCTAAATCCCAGAAAAAAAAATGTTTGTACAAAATAGTTTTGAGTTTGTACAGTCAAAGGTAGACACTGCTATTTTTTTGAACACACCCCTTTCAACTAATTGCCCAATTGCACAGCCTTAAGAGCGTGCATATCATGAATGCTGGGTCTTGTTTGTTTTCTGACAATCTACTGAACCTACTGGTAACTTGTTTGCCACGTAGCAATAAAAAATATACTAAAAACCTTGATTATTCTAGTTAGTCACATTGTACTGCTATTATTTTGAACAATACTGTATATATATAACAACTGCACAGAACACCCTAGCAGCTGTCCAGAACACCCTAACAACTGCACAGTACACCCAGAATATGCTATAAACAATGGTCCAGAAAACCCTAACAACTACATAAAACACCTTAAAAACTACCCAAAGCACTCAGCAATTATATACTGTAACCAACTGCATATTACACCCTAACAACTAGAACACCCTAGAAATTGCTCAGAATACTTAATATATTTAACCCATCCAGGTGCACACACACAACAGTGAGTATAGTGAACACGCACAATGTGAACATGCACACAGTGCTGTGGGCATCCATTTTTGCTGCGGCATCCGGGGATTTGAGTTTGTTGCCTTGCTCAAGGGTCTCACCTCAGTGGTGGTATTGAGGGTGGAAGAGAGTGCTGGTCATTCCCTCACCCCACCTATAATCCCTGCCTGTACAGAGTCTTAAATTCAAGATCTTTGAGTTACAATTTTGACTCTTTAAGCATTAGACCAACACCTAGTATTCATCCAGAACATCCAAGCAGCCACTCAAAACACTTTAGCAACTGCACAGCAACACTGTAGTAGAAGGTTGTGCATGGTCAAGCACCACTACCAGTTTTTATGCAAATTCTACGTGTGTAATTGAATATTTATGTGGTATTAGAAGCATGCATAAGCCTTTGAGTAATATACATACATTTATCAACCTACAGTATAAGCAGCAGGAACTGACTGAATGTAAATGCACATTATTACCATTTTAGACACCAGGAAGTACACTGAGAATTTATGTCAGGCACTAAAGTGTTGCATGATGCAGATGCTGATGAAATGCCCATGGAACAGAGCTTTATATCAAATAAGAAAGGCAATGTATTAATTTGCTTTATGCTCCTACCTTTCATTTGTTTCAAAGGTCATAATATCTGATTACCATTCACGTGAATGGGTACATGTGGCCAGGTGAATTTTTTTAATTAATTAATTAATTATTTGATCTGCAAATCAGCATATTAAAATTTAAGGAATAAATTCAATTTTAATACATACAGTGTGTGTATATGTGTGTGTGTGTGTGTGTATATACAGTACTACGGACCTCTTCTCCATCTACATGACGTTATTAGGATCTGTCATTCAGAAGCATGGCTTTTCTTATCACTGCTACACTGATGACACCCAACTGTACTTCTCAGTCCCACCAGATGACCCGACGGTAGCTGCTCGCCTGTCTGAGTGACATTTCTAGCTGGATGAATGACCATCACATTAGATATTATTTTATGCCCATTAGATATTATTTTATGGCTTTTACTGGAGTAACTGGATAATTACAATTATTAGTGCTATTACAGACATATCACTTATTTCTTATTTATGTATGACTGACAAATATGCACCACATTAAGATTATTAGTTAGTCTAAATGTTAAAACTGTGCAATCAACATGATGGAAATTTTACATGCAATTAAAATTAATGAGTCTTAAATTTAGGTCTAAAGTCTCAAAAAGCATTTATGCTTTTTATGTGAATCAGCCTATAAAAGGTTTACTTATAATCAAATATTAAACTGGGATAGAAGCATTTAAACACTGACAATGTGCAATTCTTCTTATTTGTAGATTACAACAGCATGTGTACTTGAGTAGAGCAAGTTTCTGGCATTTGTAAAATAAAGTTGCACAGCTGACAATCTGGAGAAATGACACAGCGCTCATCACAGCAACAAGTCCTCAAGACTCGCGCTCAAGAGCTAAGTGTGCCGTGCTTCTCCAGGTGTCTCCTCTGGGCAGATGGGCTGCGCGACTGCCATTTATAGAACAGCAATTACTCAACATCTGCCACAGTGATGAAGCCTCAAATTATACCGTGGAACCCAGCAGGGGGCTGTAGGTAGGAGCTGTGGGTTTTCATCATGGGAGGGTGGAGAGGGACCAACCTACCAGGTGTTCCCTACACTGAATGTCTCAAGGGGCGAAGGAGAAAAAGCCGGGGAGGTCTACAGTTGAGCTCATTTAGCCTCAACAAAACATTAACTGCAAGACACCCAGCCTGGCAAGCACAGTTTGAAGCGCTAAGTTTTACTAATTCATACATGAAAACAGGACAACATATTGGCAAGATTCAGCTTTTAAGTTCCTAAATATTGACAAGTCATATAGCTCCTTTGGTCTGCCTCTCATATATATTCATGCATCACATTTCCCGTTGCAGGCCTGAGATTGTAATGCATTCATATCTCGTACCATTGTTGCGTTAGTTTCAGATGCTGCCGCCTTGAGCCAGTCAAAAACCTTCAAAAACAAAATGGATTTGTGCAGTGTGTGAGATGACATATGCATTCACATGTTCATTATTTAAAATATAAGTGCTTTGGCATGCAGAATAATGCTCGTCAAATGTTCTTCGACATCGGATCCACCCAAAACCAGGCAGGTTACCAAAAAAAGAAAATGAAATAAACAAAAGAAAAACAACTGAAATCCGAATATGCAAACACTCGTTCCTTTTACAAGTAAATAAATAAACATAACAATAGTTTTGTGTTGTCAAATCACAATTCAGCTTTTCTCAAACCTTGACAGATGAGACACAAAGGTACAATAGAAGGCAGGAACGTGGCTCCTCTCCCAAAGACAGCGGTGATGGTGGGACTGATTGAAAAACAAAGAGAGGAATTGGAAAATTTGAGAAAGTTAGAGAAGGTCTCTCCTGCATTACGCCAAACGGGGCATGTTGCCTGGAGTCTTGCCTACGGACATCAGCATGGGCAAACACACACACACACATACACACACAGACACTTTCTCCAGTTGCTTTTTTCAGTCTGTTTTATTTACTAGCAGTATGGCGCACATTTGCATGACAACAACAACAAGATGTCTCAAAAGATTTCTATTAAAGTTTTCAACGTGTCATCTGTCTCCACACGTTTCTCTGCACTTAACTTTAGCTGCCAAGTCATTTCGAACTGAATTCTTAACATCAGGAGGAGAGGAGCGATTTTGAAAAGTGCATTTGGGGACAGCAAAGCATGAATATTAGTAAACCTTGAGTGAGATAAAGGTGGTTTGGCTTGCAGTCTGAGATTTGCTCTTTGAATTCTACCTTGAATCATTTAATCAATGAACCGACGTTTTGTGTAGCAGACTGCAGTGTCCTGGCGCATTACTTAAAACATATCTTAAATTATTTAACATAACTATTTTATAACAATTTTCTATATAACATTGTTGTAATTCTTTTAGAATTATTATACATGCAGTTTTGACCTTAAATTAATTTACTATTTAATTGAACTGAAAAAGGATGAAAAGTTATTAAATATTTAAAACCATAAAATAAATTTCAATCATTTTAAAAGTGTATATATATATATATATATATATATATATATATATATATATATATATATATATATATATATATTTATTTATTTATTTATATATATATTTATACCATTTATTTGAAATATAAATCCTTTGTTACAATATAAATGTCTTTACTGTCACCTTTGATCAAATTAATGCATGGTTGCTGAATAAAACTATTAATATTAATAGGCCTACTTAAGAAGTTAATATGAATATAAAGAAATATATTAATATATTATAATATATTGCGCATAATAGTATAAACTACTATAGAATTTCAGCTTTAAGAGCACTGTATAGTTGTATATAAATGTATAAAATGAAAAATCCCTAAAATAATTCCATTATTGCAAAAATACGGCACATTACTTGTGCAAAGTGTTACTTTTTTCTCCAGCAGTGCATTTCTGGTTGCGCTGGAGTTGTATAAAAAAAAATCGAAATTCTTCCCACTGCTGGAGCCTCGGGACTAACGGCCTGAAAGAGGAGCTTACACTGTGTTACCCGGTGTCATGAATCTTTCATAAAACTGTCACAGGAAAGATGGAGCGCCGATGTAGCCATAATTCCCAGTGCCGACGACACAGTCCCAGTAGAAAGTGTGTTATTGAGGCAGGTGGATGCTTCGAGTCTGTTGCGTTAATTGAGATTGGCTATAATAATATTTTACATCAAGTCACTATAAGAGTGTTATTACAATTTCAAGTGTCAAGTTAATATTGAAAAATGACTTTCTAAATCTATTCTTTGCTCTTAGTTCTTCACTCTGCTCCTGTTCCAAGTATTTCTCTGTATTTTCTTAAATGTGATGAATTATCCATTCCTCTCTTCAGGAAACTCTGTCTGCCTCGCTAAAATAAGAGAGATTGCCATTTGCATGCGTAGATAAAGGATAAAATATTCATATCCATACATTGTTAGCTTGTGCTTTTTTGTTCTATTTTCTTACTCTGGAACATTTCTCTGCACTTTATTGTTTTTCTTATTCATGAAGAGCACTGAAAGTGTCCTTATACCAGCATTATGAGACATTTAAAGGCTCTGCTTGGGAATTAACTTCAAAAACCTTAACATTTTCACTCCCATCCATACATACATGCACATCCTCACATGACTACACTCTAAAACCAATGGCATGACAAACCAAAGACCTTTGACAACATATAGTGGCAATTCAACTACTGCTTCAAATATCAATACAACTCGGTGATGGATGTTAACTACATTTCCATTTTATAAAATTTTCTTTATAGTAGAAAGGAGATCTTCAAATTATAAAAACGTTCTTTACACTTAAAAAAAAAATGTTCACTAAAGTGTTATTTGGCAAACCAAAAATTAAAATCAGTATCAAGCTCTCAACATAAGAGCTTAAAAGCATTATAGTTTTATCTTTCTCATTAATTAATAATCATCTTGTTTATAAAGACTCATTAACAAACTTTGATTTAACAACGAACAAACAAAAAAACAGCCGATTCTAAAATGATTTGTTCGTTTCCTTCACTTTCCACTTCTCTGTGGAACCCTTCAACAGATAATGACGAAATGGCGTCTGCTCCAGCTCTAGTAATGACCTCTAATGTGTTGAGCTGGGATAATGTGCATTACAAGTTGCATTTGCGTTGAGTTTGGAATATGCCTCCACGCTTTAATACCGCGCTGCAGCGAGAATCCATTATGGTAATGCAGCACCTGAGGGAAGCAATGGGAGATATCAGTCTTCAAGTGCTTATTACCAAAGATGACTGTGTTTAATGAAAGTCTCCCTGTGTGAGAAGGTAAGCCTTTCTCTTTCTTTCTCTCCCCCTCTCTTCTTTTTCCATTTGTCCTTTCAAACCTGTTTCTTCCAAAGTGCTTCTCTCTGTTGCCATCCAGCCTTGTGGAAGCTACTTTAAAGTTATAGTTTGTATAGCTCTGAAAAAAAAAATAGCGACACTACAAGCTTCTACAAGACTGAAAGGACCAATATGTATTTACAAAACATTTTGACCACAGTGAATGATTTATAAAATGAAAACCAATATATTTTGACATTTTCTTCAAATATCCATATGTATGAGTAAACTTACTCAGTAATGTACCTGGTACAGCATTGCACTTACAATATGAAGAGTGTGGTATGAGTCCTGTGAAATCAGAGTAATGAAAAAAGAGCTCAAAGACTTTTAAATTAGGGCTGCACATTTAATTGAATTTCTAATCGCAATTACAATTATGGATGCCATTTACGTGATCGTTTAAAAATGGAAATTAATCGTTCAAAGTCCACTTATGTTATTCTATGTGCTTAAGATGCATTTTTTTCTTTCTACATGTTATCTTAAAGGTTTTTTTCCCATTATTTTAATTTTAGTTTTAGTATAATATTATAATGCCATTCATATTTTTTACTCTTTTATAATTTAAAGAAGACACCAATCTGATGCATAGTTGACATCTGAGGCTTAATACTATAAAAAAAAGCACTAAAAGATGCAAATTGTGATAATCGTAATTAATAATCGCAACTACAATTTCAAGGGAATAATCGATAATTATGATTTTTGTCATAATCGCGAACCCCTAGGTAAAATGGTATGTTTGCTTCAGAAAATGTGTTTTTATCTCCGTCACAAACTGCACAGAGGAACGAAGGCTGATGATCCAAGTGTAGATTTTATTGACAGGGTAATCCACAAATGTAATCCAAAAACAGGCAAGTTGTCTCACACAATAAACAATCCAAACAAAGGCGAATCAAAAACCAGGATACAAGGCTAGGAAATGCAGTTGTGACACAAGCAAGTATTAGTAATGAATGGCTGAGAGAACTTATATACAGAGGGCTTATATAGGGTGAGCTAACAAGGCTAATAAGACACAGGTGCAAACAATGAGTGCTGAGGATTATGGGGAATGAAGTCTGTGACAGAGTGTCGGTAGTCTGGGATGGAATACCCTCTGGTGCCCATCAAGGTGGTGCTTGCAACAATCTCATATTTGCTTATGTAAACACAGTTGGTTAGGTTTAGTGTTGGGTTTAGCAAAGGTGCTAAGTTATTTTTTTTTATTTAGCATGGCTCATCACATTTCCAGTTACTATTTCTCCCATTCATATGTGTACAACAGGTCCATCTCCTACAAGTGGCTTTTAGCATTACTCCACTTATAATATCTCAGACCACACTACTGAAGTGTGAAGTCGGTATGCTTTGAGACTTTATACACTTCTGACATCCCCATCCAGCATCTTCCTTTGCTCTTCCTTGTCCTCCTCTCATGTCTCACCATCTTTCTCTTTACCTCCCCTCTCTCATTTGTCTACACCAAGCAGTGACAGCTTATGTAACAGCTCCAAACTTAGCTTCCTATTTGAATGACATGTTACATTTCAGTTTTTTTTTCTTCCATTACTTGACTCATTTTAGTTATTACCCTTTGACAAAGAGAACAAGATGAGGAGAAGGCTGAGAAACAAGAGAGAAAGATAGAGAATAAGAGGAAAAAGAGTGAAGAAGAGTGGAAGCGTGGAAGAGAAAATAAGGATTCAGTTATTTAATCTTTACAGACTGAGTCTGACTTTGGCTCTATTCATAGGCCAGAGGTGCACGATGCTTCATGGGGGCTGCCCTGGGATGGGGAAACAGCAGCATGCAACACCAACATTTTGAGCAGGTAACATGAAGGAGGAAATCGTGAGTGAAAGAATGAGGGAAGTGAAAAACAAGCAAAAGAGAAAAATGGAAAGCACAGGAGCTCTTAGTCACTTGTCTGCCTTGTAAATCTTCCGTGATCAGTCACATGCATTTAATTACTTATGCTTTAAATTCCCAGTTTTGACTAAGTAAATGCTGACAAAAAAATAAAATAAAAATGGTGTAACAGATATGCTTATAATAAATTTCAACTTACACAACTTCTGACCAGCCAATCAATTATAGTGGGAACGGAAAGTATTCAGACCCCCTTCAATTTTTCAATTTTTGTTATATTGCAGCCATTTGCTTAAATCATTTGAGTTCATTTTTTTCCTCATTAATGTACACACAGCACCCCACATTGACAGAAAAACACAGAATTGTTGACATTTTTGCAGATTTATTAAAAAAGAAAAACTGAAATATCACATGGTCTTAAGTATTCAGACCCCTTTTTGTTGTTATGGATTTGGGGGTGCATTATTTTCAGCTATGAAATCAACAAAAAAACAAACAGTGAAAATACAGTATAATTACAGTTTGAAATATCTGTTTTGTATTTGAATAAAATTTAATTTATTTCTGTTATCAAAGCAGAATTTCAGCATTACTCCAGTCTTCAGTGTCACATGATCCTTCAGAAATCATTCTGATATGATGCTTTGCTGCTGAAGAAACATTTCATATTTGTATCAATGTTGAACACAGTTGTGCTGCTTAGCAGTGATACCTTGATTTCAGCATTCTTTGATAAGTAGAAAGTTTAAAATAAACACATTTATTTGAAATAAAATTATTTTAAAACAACATTTGTAGATGTCTTCACTCTCACCTCTTTTTAAATAAATTTAATGCATCCTTGCTGAATAAAAGTATTTTATTTTATATTTTCACTGACCCCACACTTTTAAATGGCGGTGTCTTTCAATGACTTTGAAATATTATACATTGAAATAATCTATTCTGAAAAGAAATGCAGATGCATTATGCACACTCATAAATAAATGCATGACACTTATTATGAAGCTGAATGCAAATTATGTCCAGTTAACTTCTTATAATAGTGCTTAGTGTGTAAGAAGCAGTGTACACTATGTAGGGACCATGTGAATTGAACAGTGTTAAATTAAGGGACAGTGGAGGGAATTTCCTTGTACAGTGAAATTATCCATAGAGTTCCCTTCTTTCATTTTTCATTTCTACAATGCAGACAACAAACTCGAGAGAGCAAGAGAAAGAAATTGAGGTAAGACAAAAGAGAATGTGCAACAAAGCTGATATCCCCTTGACTTTGATTGTTATATTACACATAAATAAGACTAGGAATTTCTCAGAGTGATTAAGTAGGTCAGATTTCCATGCTATTCTTTGCATCCTTTACATATGAGTATAAACAGAGTTGATATTGGCTTTCTAATAATTGCTTTGAGGCAGGAATTTTCTCAATAGTTTTGCCGGAATAGCAGAAGATGGAAAAGGAAATGTCTTTGTTGCTGTCTGACTGAACCGCCAGGAACAAATATTAGAGGGAAAATACTACAACTTTGTCCTCTTTCACTCCTAATTGCTCTTTTTTTTAAACCATACACTGTGTTTTGCTCTATCTACGCTCATCTCCTCGTTCACTTATTTCTCCAACAGATTCCGTCTGCTCCAGCGCACGGGTGAATCAGCGCTCCGCACGGCCACAGCCACTAAACTTCTGATAAAATCAGTGTTTAATTCACATCGCTCGAGGCCATTGACAGAAAAAGTGGAAGCCTTTCATCTACAAAGGGATACATTGGGACTCCTAGCACGAAAGGATTCTCGCAGAATAAGAGCAATCGTCACGAGTTGTCCCATTTATTTCACTGAGCGTGTTCTCTCACTGACACTAAGAAGATCTGAGGGGCCTGGAATGAGACGCGTCCCGCTATCCGCTATGTGGACAGAGTGCAAAATGCAACTTTTAGTGCTTTGAACAGACTTTATGGTATAATATCGCTTTGTGGTGGAAATTATTTGAGGCTGATCTTCCTACCTGAAGGCCATTCCCAGACCAGAAAAAGTGAGTGACATGACATTCAGCCAAGTATGGTGACCCATACTCAGAATTCGGGCTCTGCATTTACAGTAACCCATCCAAAGTGCACACACACAGCAGTGAACACACGCACACTGTGAACACACACCCGGAGCAGTGAGCAGCCATTTATGCTGCGGCGCCCAGAGAGCAGTTTGGGGTTCAGTGCCTTGCTAAGTTGTGGTATTACCAGCCCGAGATTCGAACCCACAACCCTAGGTTTAGAAGTCAAACTCTCTAACCACTAGGCCATGACTTAAATTGGGAATATTGTCACATGCCCTTTGATGAGGGCACCCTATTATGCATTTTTATTTGTCATTTTGTCACAAACTAATGACTTTGCATGAGTATTTTTTTAAGTTTGAAATTTTGTTGGAGAGACACGCTCTTAGTGGGTCATTCTCAAAATCTAGTGATTTCATTTATAATATTTAAATCACGACACAGAAAAACCCCCATAGAAATAGTTAAGACACTTCACATAAAAGGCATTACTTCTTAAGCTAAAAGTTTATTACTTAACATAAAATGGCCTGACCCAGATATTTATTGACCCAGAATTTATTTATTTGCTCATTTTGTTCTAAAAAAAAATGCAGATTTAATAGTTCAAATATTGAAAACACTATTAATTTAGATTTAAATTGATCTCTTTGTTGTGGACTAAATAAAAGTATCACAAATATAAATATACCAAAATATACCTAGGTATTATTTGAAGTAAAAACCACAAACTGCAGCTAACAGGGAATGTTTCCAGAAGTTTGGCTAACGTTCTGGTTAGGTTTTTGCAAAGTTATGAACTATTCTATTATCAGTAACGTTAAAAAAGCATTCATCAAAGTTAGCTGGCCTTTATTAATGTTCTCAAAACATTAGCACAGAAACATTATTTATGCATCGTTTATGGACCACTTTTCCTGAATTGTTTTAGTCGATGGGTTTAGTGATTTAGTTTAGATGTTTGTCTAATAAAACTACATGTTTCAGAATGTTTAGTGAAATTCCAAAAGCAACAGTCCCATAGTGTTTGCAAAATGTTACATTGGAATGTTCCATTAATATTCCAATCAACAAGAACAAAGGATTTTAAAACATTTTTTTTTTTTTTTATGAACATTGTGAACATTTGGAGAACATTCAGTAAATAACTTAAATGGGAATGCTAGCATAGAACTTATTTTTGTTAGCTGGTCTCATTATGTATGGTTTATTCTGGCTGTGTTAAATTACTTACCTCTTGACCTGAAACATCATTTGATAAGCATTCATGAACATCAGAGGCATAGCTGAATATTTTCTGCCATGTTTTGTTATATCTCTGGTCAGTTAGGTGGGGGGGAAGGGGAAAGGCACAATCACCAACCTCAGTCCACTGTAATGCCACCAGAAAGCTTCTCACTTAGAATTCATTTCTTCGAATGGGCCACCTACAAAGCCCTGTCCATGCTGCGAGCTGGTATGCCTCACTCATCCTGCCAAACAGCAATTTGTCAACCTTTTGGAAATAGCTTATGTAACCCCCCCATCCACCATCCCAAAAAAAGGTATAAAAAAATATGCTGGCTTTCGAAAAAGCATAAATAATTATCATTTTGTTAGTGCAGAGATAGCTTATTAAACAAAGCAGGAGCTTAGCGTTTGAAGTGAATAATCCAGCTGAATATGTACTTGCCCTGCAGCGCTGAAGACACGGCCAGAACCATCACACCGTACAGAGACACTGACACGTGACTCACTGCTAAAGCTTACTGAGACCTGATCTTCAGCAGCAACACGTCAAATCTGCCATGTGCTAAACCCATTCCTCAATAGATTCTAAAAATGTTTGTACCAACAATCAGATGCCCACAGGCGATGGTGGCCTATCAGCTGGTGCATTGGATGGCACTTTAGATGAATATAGTACACTTTGATGTTCCTTTGCTATAATGCTTGAAATTTTTTTTTATCTTTAAAGTATTTTCTATCCATCTATATATATATATATATATATATATATATATATATATATATATATATATATATATATATATATATATATATATATATATATATATATACACATTCATTCCATGTTCCACAAATACCATTTATTAATTCATTCCATGTTCCACAAAAATCGTGTTGGAAATCATTCGCATTTATGTATACCAATGTTATTGTTAAAAAATAAATAAATAACTCCAATACAATTATAAAATGTATGGTCAATATAAATTTAACAACTGAAACCCAATATCTGGTTCCAGCTAGACCCCATACTTAGCAAGTTAGTTATCCGTTATTTTCTTTTCTTTTCTTTTCTTTTATTCTGATATCTATTTAATGGCAGAAAATAATAAAAGTACATAGATAAAGGTTTTCGGACAACTAAATTCAGCTTATAAAACATTTAATTTGCCCTCTTGGCCATCATTTTTTTCTGAAGGTTAAAAACTTTTCTTTTGACCATTTCTTGAAAAGGAATTATGGCTGTATATGTCTATTACATGGTGAATGCTGTATCCTTGGATCTTTCATTCAAATGAATATTGAATAAGTTGCAGTTAACTAGCGCCTGAATGAAAACTAAGATTAAGGAGAACAATGCAATCAAATATAACCTCCACCTGATTTGAATGCATCTCTAAGGTAAAGTCTCTTGAACCTTTCTGGGCTGATGGCATGTGACTCATTTGAATCACAACACAGTGAAACTCATTTGCTGATAGTGACGGATGGAGAGAAATGTCAGACCTCTGACCTTAAGATTTGATCCTCGGGCAATGGTTGGGCAAGCTTTCTTTAGGAAGCAATATCAGAAATGTAGCTAAAAATACAATCATGAGTGGTAAATATATGTACTTTAACTCTCACTTGTTTCTGCTCAAGCTGTTTGATTACTACAGCATACAGTTTACCCTGAACAAAATGTTATTCCATGACTTGATGAAAAATGTCATACTTCGAGATGTTACCATAACTTTTTAAAAGGAATAACGGAGGCTTTAGTAATTAAAAAGCCACTTTGGTTATATATACAGCATTTGTTTGTCTTTGACACCAACAGTTGGTGTATGAACACAAAACGGCTGTTTGTGTGTCAAACAAGGAAAATCACCCCACACTCTTCAGAAGAGGCTAAAATCATTTTTCTGTATACATTTACTTCATATGTTTGCACAAGAGTTTATAGTTATGACCTGGCAGGTTCCAAGAGCTCTTAGAAATAGCGTCCAAACAAGAGATTTTGACTCACCGACACTTTTAGCTTAGTTTTGTGGTCATGTTTGTGTATCAAACATCACCTTGATAGCTCCTCAGAGGTGACTGTCATGCTCCAGAGCGAACAGCATGATGTGGGTGTTGACCTTTGCCCCGGTGACCTTAACTGACCACTGCTGTTCTGAACACACTGCACCGGTTTGAGAGAGAAAGTTCAAGGCTGGATGCTCACCAAACATTTCCTTTTAGCCGCATAGATGGAAGAGTTTTGCTTATAAATAAATCAACTGATTCTGACTGTTTAGAGACAACTAGTGTAAGGCTCATTTTTGGGAAATGTTGCCATTCGTGTCAAAATAACTTACTGCTGATATAATTAACAGGAAAAAAATCACAGATACTGAAAATTATTGAGAGGCATAACCCTGAACATTGCGTAATTAAAAATAAAACTGATTTTAATCTTATTAAATACATAAATTATAATAAAAATATTTTTAAAAGCAAGAACTAAAAATGATTTTATTTTTGAGAAGTAAGGCTTATTCTTTAGAATTGGTGCAATTAGTATCTTTATGACTTACTGCTGATACAATTAAAAGGAAAAATCACAGATACTTAAAATTATTTAAGAGATGTAACGCTGCAATAAAAACAATACAATTATTTATATATTTTTATAAACGAATAAACTATCATAATACAATTATTTTATTTTATTATAAAAAAAATAATTATTGTTTATTCTTACCTCACAGAACACATACTAATTGCACAAGCGGAAAAATAATAATTTGTGCACTGTACAGACACTGTATAGTTTTGTATATTTTTCATTAAAAATCTGCTATGTTCTTTCCCCAATTATATTTTACATAAATGCTGGACTAGTCCTGCCATGAAAGGGTTCCTGGGGAAAAGCAATCATCTTGTTTAGTCATCGACATTCATGTAGTTTGTGTTACATATGATATGTTTCTGAAATGTGAATTGGAATAAAAGTTGGTGTTTTATTGCCTCTATTGTTCATTTTAGTTGTTAATCTATTGTTCATGGTAGGCACATTGCATTATCAAGCGCGAGGTTGGGGGTTCGATTCCCCGGGAACACATGATAAAATATTGATAGCCTGAATGTACTGTAAGTTGCTCTGGATAAAAGCGTCTGCTAAATGCATACATTTATTTATTTATTTAGTGAAAGTTTGAGCCTTAATTGGATTTTATGATCTATCAACTGTGAATTTACATCAACTGAGCTGTAAGATACTGTACAGTAGTTCAACTATCTGTAAGACATTCTGGCAAGGTACTGTATGCCAGCTGAACCTCAAGTTTAGATATTTGCAGGCACCCCGGGAAGCTCTCAAAGAGTGAGCCCACTAGACAGGTCAGGTCACTCTCAGACTTCGACAAATCTTTCCCATCTCCTTGTTTACCTCCTCTGACCTGATTTGAGTCTGGCCCTTCCCTGGAATATCAGAAGCAACTCTAATCCTTCCTCAAGACTTTTTTTTTTTTTTCAAATCTCAGCGAGCAGGAACAACCCCGGCCATCTGTGTGTCTCTCTATTGATCTGGCTTCCCTGAGAAGATTCTGGAAGGCTGGAATATCCCCCCTCTCTGCCACCAGACTGCACCGCTCAGCGGTCACCACTCATCAGGTTGGCACGCGCTGTTCTGTGGCCTTTCTGAACATAAAGGCATGTCTGGATGTCCATCTCCTTTTAGACTTAATCTCTTCTAAGATCCACGACGGTATGTTGTTTAATCAGTAGGGTCTAACGTTTGATGAGACCATTCTCAGTGTTTGTGGAAGACCTTTCACAAAACAGCACTTTTTCTTATAAGGTGAATGCAATTTTATTTATTTTTTCATATATTGCCTTATAGCAATATGACATTCATCTTGGAATTACACTAACTGTACACCTAGGGCCAGATTGACTAAACTGGGCAAATTAGCGTTAGAATAACACGATACCATGAAATTGCTGATGGGAGTGGGAAGTTTCTGAGGGTGATCGACTGACAATACACAAATTAACAAACAGATGCAGCGATTTTTATATTGACTAAAGCGATCTACCAAGAGCAGAGCAAATTAGCATAGGTAGGCAATCAAGTAAAAAATAATGCTTAGATATCCAAATAAGTATTAAAAATGACACGAACTACTTATGGTGGTTGCATCTCTTTTTAAGTCTGTTTATGTCCTTGTTTACACATTTGCAGAGACAAGTGAGGCACACGACTGAGGCATCCCTGACTGCTCGGACAGTTCGACCTTCTGCGGCGGAGGGGGGCCGAGGGGGGAGTCCCCGTTCCCTGCCCTGCCCTACAGAGAGGGCCATCTGTGCTAGGAAACCTCACGCCGAGGACCTGACCATGTGTGCCATGCCCTGTGACTCAAACACACACACACACACAACATACACATACACTTTAGCTTTCAGCCTTTTCACTGAGAGATACTGTCAACCCTCATCCCACTCTCCATCTAACCGTGCCGAAAACGATCACAGGAAAATGCTATGCAATAGTTTTTTTGATGTTTGGGTCACCGCTCTCACCTACCAAATTAACATCACATATATTTCTGATGTACAAAAGCAGATTTGTGATATCAAACGTGACCTGAGGGGAATCATTAGGACGTCGTACATGTGTTGCGTGCTGTGAAATGTGATAACAGAATAAGTGGCGGCACTCTGTTCTGGTCTCATTCGGGGAGCCGGGGAGCTTGTGGCAATATTAAACCTCCAAAACATCTGTGTGAGGGGCACAGGATGGGGGCGAGCCAGGAATATTCAGAGAATATGTGAAGTGGAAAAGCATTTTTAGGTCAGTGAAATCAAAAAAAGATCAACAGAATGAGAGAGAGGATGCAGCGCTGATGGTAAAGCCATGCACATCGAATTCAGTCTAATGTGATTTTGTGTTCTGTGTCTATTCAAGTCAGCCTTGATTTGGTTTCCAACACTAATCGCATCATCCAAGAGATTTGCATGGGCTTTTTTTTTTCTCATCTCTGTTTTTTTTTTTTTTCTGCCTTATTGAAACTCTCATAAGCCATTGTCACCTAAATCCCCCTGATGAATTAAAAATGATTGATTCAGACGAGGAAACAGCACCATAGGGGTTGGGGGGGGGGTCTACTGGCAACAGAGGACAGAAAGGGAAACATAATTGAGTCCACATTCATTTGCGCGTGAGAGTCAGGTCCTGTAATCACCTCAGGAGTGAGCATACCGCAATCAGTCCGCCCCTCGCTTTAACCTGCCGCGCTTTTTAGTGCACTTTGTCAATTAGAATCAGCTTGATGATTTTGTATTGAATTTCAGCATGAAAGGGCTAATATTGACGAAGTGTGGTAAAATAAGCCTGGACGCTTTTTGTGCTAATGGGCCATTCTCTCCACGTACTGGCTTATCAGTCTCAAAGGAAACGGATCCTGCATTACATTTAACATGAATCTGACTTGCTCCCAGGAGAATTATGTTCAAAGTTTAGATGTACATTTCCACAAAATAATACATATGTTTGAACATATATTTCTTTAAGATAACTGAATCGCTTTCCTGCCAGAGTAGTGTGTGTGTACTGTTTTTGCATGCAGTTTTCTGCCTGTTCTTTATTAGTATGTGACAGTTTTAACTAATTATTCCAACCAATAACCATACGAGCAATCAGGGAACAGATTAAGGCTCAACACTAATATTTGTGATGCTTTTTTAAATGTTTTATCCTCATCTTGTTCCACTTTTACACAGCCTGTTTGACCAAATTTCATTTCAAAACTTGAAAATGTTAAATACAATTTCAGTTTCATCCTCATAACATCACAGACCTACAATTAAGTTTTTTAATTTAGACATTTAAAGTTTCATTTGCAGTGGGCCTAACATTTTCAGTTCAATCAAGGAAAACATATTAACTGAATCTAATACATCAATCCACATAATAGCAGGAGTTATAATGCATTAATAAGCTATAAGTGGCATTAGATATAAGTGGATATAAGTGCCATTTATTAAAAATAAAAAATAAAATACAAAGGTGTGATGACCTACAGTTTACCTTTTGTTACTTTCTGAACACCTGTGTGAACTTGAACTTTTTTGTATTGGTTTATGAAAAATTATGAAACTTTATGAAAAATTGTTATATACTAAAATTAAATTAATCTAATTCAATAAACATCCCTTTCTGATATTATAAAATCTGACTCTTTTCCAGCACGTCATGAGATCAAAAAGGCACCACACACAACAAAATGATCTGGAGTGAGTTGTTGTTGCTTTACTCTGACTTTCTAGCATAATAAAACTTTGTATTTTTTGAATAGAATAAATGTGCTGCTCTGTCCAGTTATAAACTATACAATAGTGTTATACAAAAGTATAAAAAAAAAAGTTTTGGTGAAGCGAACAATGTCAACCTCAGATGCACCGTAGTGTGTCTACAAATAAGCCTTGGTCCCAGTCACACTCAAAAGTGTATTATCATTGTTATTAACATGTTTCGCACAAAGCGGATCTTATTTCTGCCCAGGTTTCCCTGCACACGGCACGCACACATACACACTGCTCCAATTAGGAGGGAGTGTTGTGTAGAGTCAGTGTCGAGGGATTCAGCTTTCTTCTGCGCTGTCAGGTCCCATCAGAAAGGCGGCTCATTAGTGTCAGGTTCAGCACTGCCACCGACTTTCCCTTCTCTCTTGCTCTCTGTCACTCTCTCTCTCTCTCTCTCTCTCTCTTTCTCTCTCCTCCTTTTTCATTTTCGCACAAACATTTCAAAAGAGCCTGCTGTACGCTTTCATATCTATATCATCAGAGCACGGTCTTGTTCTTCAGCCTCCCATGAATGCTCCCTTCTCCACCGGTCCAGCCGGAAGAGGTAAAACGCATCCAGAGTGTGAAGAAGGGTTACAGATCATCACGTGTTGTCTGTTAAAAATGGTTTTACTTTTATTGGTGAATCTCACAAAACCTGTCAAAAGCATGTCCCAGTCATATTGCACCCCCAAATCAAACACATCTGTCTGGAATTGCTGGTCAATCATAACATTCATCGGTCAAATAGGTCATAAGAATGATGCTACACCATTAAGACATTCAATAGAGTTTAAATCATTCAAGCACAAAAAGACGCGAAAGGATACAAGTCAGTACGCACACAGAGAAACACTGAATTGAGTTTTCTTTTGCGTCAATAACTACTCCATTTAGTCACGTCTCTGGCAACACGCAAACATAACAAAACAAAAAAAAACATGAGAAAATCACTCACTTCTCATGAATGAATAAATATTCTGGCTTTAACAAGGATTCATCTTTATTTATTTTAGGCTATACAGTGAAGAATATGCAGTGTTACATTTGATTATGCCGTTTCTGTACCTGAACACTTACAAACCCAAATACCTGAAGCATTGTTTCATTCTAATCTTTGTCCTGTTTATTTATTTGTGCAATTGGATATAATGTTTTTATTGTTTTCTTATTCACTGACTGTTTACTTGTCTTAAATAAAGTTTGAACCTTATATTTGTTAGACTAGTAGTAGATCTTTTTGGTGGCTTATTGTGCTTAAAACTAGTTTAAACCTCAGACATGATCATGTCTAATGGATTTAATGGACACGCACACATGGTGGCCATTGTAAGTCCTCAAGACCGCAAGTGCACATGAAGTGTGTCAATTCGGACAGGGCCACTGTCAACGGTTACAATATTTTCCGGCATCACCAGGGGCTTAAGCTCAGCTCGGGGCCCTGGGCTTAAGCTCAGGTAAGCCTGTGCATTAATAAAACCCAGTACACCACATAACTGACCGTTGTCCCTGGCAGTCAATCTCCAACACTGTTCCACTCTGTATTACACTTGCATCACTCTATGGTTTATTACTGTCACATAATAAATCATATGAACTAAAATCAATAATTAATGTCAATTTATTTATTTATTTGGCGAGTAGCTGCATAATAAGCAGGACAACATACGGCCAGTTCATCATAAAAAATAAAATTAAAATTGTATCCTGTATACCCTCTCATTGCATATTATTTCAATAATAATAAATTATTATTAATAATATTATTAATACTAAAAGTTATCATTATTATTATCACTGATATTACTTTAGTTTTTATTAATACATTAATTTTATTAATTATATATAATAAATATTAACAGTTATTTTGTTAATTTTATTAATAATTAAAAAATACATGTTTATATTTTCCATTTTCATTTTAGTATGTTAACGTTTTAGTAATTTGTACACGTTTTATTATATATTTTTATTGATTGTTTGTCTTTAGTGTTCATACATTTTTTATTACAGGTTGTTGTCATTTATTCTTAGTACAACAAATTAAATGACAATGAAAAAATACCTTAAAAATAAATATATATATAAATATATATATATATATATATATATATAAATACTAGTTGGTGCTATTCTTTATCTATTCTATCTGTTTTCTTTTCATTTATTATATTATTTAAAAGCCCTTGCTATGTGTACTGTGTTTAACCTAACTGAGACTTGTTATAGCACTTATATATCATTGCTCTTTTTGTTGTTTTTGATTGCTTCCACTGTCCTAATCTGTAAGTCGCTTTGGATAAAAGCATCTGCTAAATGTAATATATATATATATATATATTATATATATTATTTTATTTCATTTAACATTTATTTTATCTCAAGTATGTAATAATTACATTGATAATAATCGACTGCTTTCTACTTTACATATTTTGCTTAAAGAAAATCTGTCATATTTTAGTACCATTAAGCATCAATTTATACTGTAACATTAATTATCATTATCATAAATATAGTATTTATCATAGTGATTTAGATTTATGGTCTAAATAATAATAAAAAAATTATTACAGTAATATTTAAATTTTATTCTTGTATTATTTTTTATTAAGTATTAGTATTAGTTTGTTATTATTACATTTAGACAGTGCCGTAATGAGAAATGTGCTTAACTGTCAAAAAATGCTAAAATAAAAACCTTAATGTCCTTTAAAACAGACATTTTCTTTATGTAGAATGCAACACTCATATTTCCATAACTAACATTACAGAGCCTTACAGATGGGCGAACCGTGAAAGCGCTGGCATTAGGCATTACAGAGTATTTTTACTCTCGTCAGCAGGAGAGGTGCAGAGGCAGACTGGCAGTGAGAGTAGAAGGAAAACAGCACTAATGGTCTCAATGTGTCAACAGGTTTTCGCCAAGGACTCCATCTGCAGCCACACACACACACACACACACACACATAGCTCTACATCAAGTAATCTTCAGGATGAATTTACACTCCACACACTTGATAATTAATCCTAATCTGTTTATTTTTGAATCTCTGTTATGACTACAGTGGTTTAAATGAGTCTATTATTGCTGTAAACACATCACTGCACGCTTGTCAGGATTGTGTATACTATAAACCAGGTTGGAGTCATACACAGAACTTATATTCCAAATTTCACAAAAGAAAGGGAATGCTGTGTTTTTTTTTTTTTTTTTTTTTTTTTTTTCAGAGATCCGTTAAAAGGTGGCGGCATGAGAGAGATTACTGTGGTGTTACATTTAAAGCAAAGCTACTTATCTTAATACCGCTGCCATCTGAAGCTGCACAGAAACAAAATATCGTTTCAATCACATGCCAGAAATAAGTGGCGGACTTGTAAATGTAGCACAACTGAACACTTATCTGAGCAAAACAAAGATAAAAAAAAAATAATAATAAAAAACTTTGATCTCAAGTCTCATCTTCTCCATCATCTATCCCCCAAAGTCTCTCTCTCTCTCTCTCTCTCTCTCTCTCTCTCTCTCTCTCTCAGCAGCCCAACCCCATTACTATTAAACCCTTTAATTAAGAAAACAAGCTTTGAATTCGACTGTGCAACCCCATCTCCATGTTGGGGAACATTCAAAACTCATTCTCTTTCCCAATCCATCCAAAGGTTTTTTTGTTGTTGTTGTTCGTGCGCTCGAGTGCATGCTTGCAACTTTGAACCATATACTCAGAAAATGCCACACAGATAAAAGCCGGCAAGTGTCAAAAAGCAAGCAAACTTTTTCTTCCCTCCTCTCTCCTCCACTTTCCCTCTCCTCTTCCCTTCTCTGCGGCGTGTGTCTTTTCATTCCATTTGCAGCGACCTAATGAGGACATTTCTGTCAAAAAAATCAATCAAAGGCTCGGCTGCGAGCGTGTTATAAGTCTCAGGTATCTGAGGTGCCTCTTTTCCGGCGGATGAATGATAATAAAAATAAAATAAAATAAATAAATAAAGAGTGTGTTTAATTCAGTGACACGGGGGGCTGCTGGTGAGGAGGGGGGAGTTGAAAGAGCACATGCTGGAGAACAGACGCTGGTTGGATTCCCTAATCTCTGAGAGTGCATAAAGTGAACATGCCAAACACCTTCAAATTGTAAAGAGAAAAGTGTGACTCATTTTTTCCCCCATCCTGTTTTTTCTCTGTGCATTTATTTTTAAGCTCCATTAAAAGGCATTAAGACGAAGCGTTTGTGCATGAGCATGTAAATACATATAAGGAAGAGATGCACAGCAGTGGGCAGCCCTCCAGCGCACCCAGAGTGCCTCACTCCGTGCACATTTTCACTTATCTCCAGCAAACAAAGATGGATGTGCCTCAGCGCTTATTAAACCATGCTTTTTAAGCTCCCGCATGCCTTGTTTTGAAAAGCAAATTTCTTTATGCTACCGATTGACAGAGCAAACGCGCGCAAAAAATGCATGTGAGAAACTCTCTACATCGCGCGCATGATTACTTGTTTTAATGCGGACGCTTTGAGCTCGAGCGGGATCCTGGGTTGCCTCTCATGTAGGGCTTAGCACTGTATTCTCTCAAAGGGGTGCTGATCTCTTAATTACAGGCTCGTTTCTCTCTGATCAAACAATGACGTGATGGAATGTTTCAGCACGAGCTGAAAGTGTTTTATAATCTCGCTCGCTCTGAACCGGAGCAGGTGGCCGATTGTTCGCGCGCTCAGAAAACAGTGGAAAACAGTTTGGCTCCAGCGCATCCGCATTATGAAAATGATGCAGAGGAAATTGAAAAGACGTGCACTTCACAATGAGAAGTGCCCGAGGACACCGCTAACATGATATCAACATAATGTTGATATTTAATTTATTAAATTAAGGCAATGAAATAGTGGATACTGCATAAAGTACAAGTGCAATCTCAGTTTCCAAATTAGGAATGCCTAATTATTTATCATAAAGGGCAACTGAGAATATTGAGGTCTAAATGTGCTGCACTGAATAGTTTGAGTAAATTATTCTATAATTACACTAAATTATAGTTTAGTACATAAGAGTTTATGAAAAAAATATGTTGAATTAGGCATCACTTATAAATAGCATTCTGAAAAATGTGTAGCATAAGCTGTGAAAAATAATTGTTGCATTATTTTTGGACGACTAATTAAAGTACACTTTTCCAGCTAATTAGTTTGAAACTTTTAGATAACATTATCTGAATTCCTTTGGAAAGAGTTATTTATTTTAAATACTTTTTTAGACTTTTTATTAAGAAATTATTTTTCATAATTCGAAATGGTCTTTGCTACAGTATGTGGTTGTTAGGCCTTTTTTTTTTTTCATGTTGCTAGGTAAGTCAAAAGTGCCCAGTCCCAGTCTCCTTCACATTTTGTATTTAGATCAGTGCATTCATTATTTTGTTTCATCATCAGTTATGTAAAAATCTTTGGTTCAGTTGCTTCCACATCCAACAGGACTGAGACATCAAATCAGTAACAAACACAGCAGGACAAATTATGCCGCTTAACTCCATTTTTCATATTAGGAGTTAGTTTAAATCATAATCGTACACTATAAAAATTAATATTATTATTATTATTATTATTATTTAAGTTTTAAATAAATCGAAGATCACTGAGGTACGTTTAACAAGAAAATAAAACTTCATCCCTTTTATTTCAAAACGGCACATTCAATACAGCTTGCTATGAGCTCTTTTTTGTAATAATTTATTACATGTACTCGCAATTTCTGAGTGAAAATTGTTTCCTAGCTTTTTTCAGTTAATATTTTCAGTCGAGGTAACAGTAACAATGAAATAAAGGTCACATCTAATGAAGTTCTCACTCAATTATGTAAAAATCATAATCGGTTATGTCTTAAATCAATGTAAACAATTCTGTAAAAGCGGCTGTGTGTCAATGTATTAGATCCATGCATTAACTCTTAAAGTGACAGCAGCCTTATAAACCTGCTGCTGTCCGTGTCTTTAATATTAATCAAACAACAAAAGGCAAAGAGAAAATCACTCACTGCTCGTGACTGAATAGCTTTTGTGTCTATAACAAGAATCAAATTTAATTTAATCTTTACAGTGAAGGCTATGCAGTGTTTTAATTTATATTTGATTGTATTTCTTTCTTTGTATCTGTGTTCTATTACATTAGTCCTATATTACAATTAGCCTTATTTTAATAACAAAAATAAATCTAAATATATCATATATAGCCAAAAATCTATAAAACTGTTTAAAAGTTGTGAAAATGTTGTGACCAAGTAGCTTTATACAGTGTGTGTGCAATTGTAAAGATTGTAAGCCTGTCCCTCACGGCCTAATTTTCATACACATTATATACAACATTGCTGTTAATAGTATTCATCGTCTGGTTGACTACGTCTTGTATTGATTTTTATGAAAATTCCTGTCATATGCACACAAACTGACAGTCACTACTGATAAGCGATTTTAAACATTGTTATAAAAGCCTTTGTTTTTCTCCGTCTGTATTCGCTCATTATGGTGAGAGGCTGATGTTTGCTTAAACATATCTCCACAGCAGCACTCTTGAACCCTCTGGGTCAATTACCTAATCTTAATAAACCATAATTGCTGAGCTTGGAAAGTAGCTGAGCTATTAATTCTAGTGTGGCCCACTGGAGAATCGAGGGCTGCTGCCAGAAACGACACATTCAAACACACACACACACACACACACACACATATAAACACACTCATGTCAAAACCAAGGGTTAATAAACACATCACAGTGCTAGTTTAACTACAAGACAGATTGCATTGAAATATAGGCTATGTATGTATATGTCAGTTATTCATCAGCCTCTGTCAGAGAGGGGGGGCTTCTGGGATAATTAGTGAGACATTGCACCCCCCTTGGCCTTCTTTACTCTTCTTTACACAGAGGAATCCCCAACAAACAGGGGAGAATCAATCGATCCCTGTGCAAGAAGATTGATCCAGGAACCATCCCACTGCCTTTAATAAAGCCGTCTGCCAGGGAATACTGCTCTCACACTATTACCCAGCAGCCCTTTCACCACAGGAGACCCATATCAGACTACAGCTACTATGAGAATAACAATGTGAGCAAGGAAGGGGGCACACTGCCACATTACATATTAACACGCTCGCACAATCATCACAACGCGGCGAGGAGGGGTCGAATCTGAGCGTAGACATCCGAGGTGACCCGAAATCAATAGTGGTGAACTAAAAATAGGCAGGAGGGAAATGTCAGCTGTCATTCTGACACTTAAGACCAATTTCTGGTGTAGTGCTGAAAAACAATCAGCGCAGAGAGACTATTCATCAAACCAGCGTGAAAACTAAGCTTGCGATCCATCACCGGAAAGATAAAAGACTTGTGTGATCATGTACTGCAAGATAAAATGATGAATTACAAGGTCTTGCCGAGAAACTGTCATATCTTTCTTTTCATTCACTGGCTGCATGACACACCTGTTCTTCAGACTCAAGTTGAACTAATATCACTAGATCCAGACCGTGGATAAATGGACAGATTTCTAGAAGTGGCCAAAGAACTATATTCTGAGTACATGTTAACGAACAGTATTATTATTATTATTTTAAATATTATTATTGGGCATATGCATAAAAATAATAATCATTTAAAAAAGGGGGTCATAAAAAGTTTTTAACCATACTTTTGGGACTGAATGAGTTTGGAAAAACAAAAGAAAAGAAAAATGTGGGTGTTCATATGGAGGCATAACTAATACAAGAACTAACTCGAACCTCTTTTTATAACCTCTTTTTGCACTTTGGTTTCATAGGTCAAACTCCCACTGTTTTTTACCCATTCAATATTATTTTGATTATCATTAATAAAAGATATGAATCAAAATAAGAAATAAAATGCAAAATAAAATAAAAAACACTATTAAAGAGCCACACAGATGGGCTCTTTAAAGTAAAAAAACCAAAAAGTACACGATTTATAAAGTTATTGGCTTTTTGTTATTGGCTTTTTAAGTTATTGGTCGACTCTGAATCGCTGAAGCGAGTTGTTATAGATTTCAAATCTTTTGCCCATCTCTATGTACGTCACTAGGAGCACTTTGCATAATAATCTCCGCCTACCGTCTTGGTGGAAACGGAACTCTGACCTGCCCCACCCCCCCACACAGACGCTCTGGTTGGTGTGAGAGCATCAGGGCGAGGAGACAGTGTGTTTTTAATTGTAAAGGCAAGTTTGTTTTATTTTCACTCCCAAAGAATGAAGATCAGAAGGCTAAAATTAATTTTTACCACAATACCAGAGCAGTACAACAAATCCCTTTTGTATGTGTGCTGTCTGCAGCCTTTGTTTGTGCTGATCGTCATGTACAAACATGTCATTAAAATGAAGTGTAACTCCGTGAATACTCAATGAAGAGACATGAGAGAGATATCTATAGAAAGCTTGACATGTCTACTTTAAAACTAAACAAGTGCTGCCGAAAATATCACATATATTCTGTGATAAAGTAATCCATATGAAAACAACGCGATGTCTGTTTTTCACGTCTCCCTTCTTTATATCTAATGTGACCACGCCCCCGCGCTGAACACGCTATTCAGATTCAAACTGAAGCGCGCGGCTTGAATACACCCACACAAGAGCAGCGAGACTGTTCAAGTTTTTTATTTTACTGTTTGTTTCGCAATGAGAGAAATAAGACATAATCCCCCCCCCCCCCCCAAAAAAAATATGCTAACGCATTGTTTACCATGACGTTGTGTGCGGAACAACCAATCAAAACTGACTATGTCAGTTGACCAATCAGAACACAGTATGCTACTGAAAGGTGTGATTTAAGGAAACTGAATCTTTTGAACAGCTTCGCGCGAACCGTTAGGGGATCTCTGAGAATTGAGGTAATTTTTTCAGTTTAACAAACAGTTACCAAAAGTGAGTCATCCAAAAATGAAGTGTATGTTAGATGATTTTTGTCTTTTATGACTAGTCCCACAATGTTCTGGATTTTTTTACACTGTACTAGAATATTTCAGAATGCTACACAAACGTCTAGAATATTCGCTTGCAAAAGCAAAATATCTTTTAAAAAACATTCAAAATTATTCAAACTTATCTCTACTAAACCAATGTGATAGTAATGGTAGAAGTTCAAACATGTACCTGACCTAAATATTCATAATTTAGCACCATAGAATTACATGAGAACCATAATTGAAATAAACTATTGTCACGTTGTCTAATATTCAGTGTTGTGGAAAGTAATGTAATGCATAACAAGATTGCTCCATAACAATAAAAAAGTAACTAATTGTGATACTTAGTTACTTTTTATGGAAAGTTTAAGTAATACATTATGCTGCTTTTGCATTACTTTTTGTTACCTGGGCTGGGCTTGCTTATTTATTTTTAATTAAAAAAAATTTCAAAATGTACGCAAAGATTTCACAAAAATGCAATTATAAGAAGGTCCTCTGCCTCTGCACCAATCCCAATTTCTCTCAACATGGGGATAAAATGTGCAGTGAATAAATTACTTATTTTAATTACGTGTTTGAAAATGTAACTCAGATATTTCATTGTAAATTTAAAAGTAATGCATTACTATTATCTGAAAAAACTTGTAAACACTCATAGCATTTAGTCTGGCCTAAGCACCTGAGTAAGATTTGGGGTCACTATATAAAATGCTGTTTCTTTTAGATTTCAAAACTGCTCTTTATGTCCTCAGGTACAGTATACTCAAATAATACGCAATCTAGATAAGTATATCTGTGAATCAATAAGTATATCTGTGAACCCCCCACATCGTCTCTCTGTGAGCCCATTTATTAGACATGTCAGCATATAATGGAGCTCTTTAGTTCTTAAGTATATAGAGAGGCTCAGGCATTTGTCATCTTAATGACAGTAATTTCCTCGTCTGTTATCCTGCCTGCTCTAGCCTCAAGTGATCCCTACACCCGATCCTGACTTCGGGCCGACTCCGCTAGTGGACATCTGTCACTCTGACCCGCGTCACAGCACATCTCGTCTCATTGTCAACCCATGTCTGGCACGCGGTGACACATCGGCGTTAATGCTGGCATGCCGTTCTTGGCAAGATTTGCAAGTTTACAGACACATTGACCTACTCCTTTAGCTTTAGCATCAATGTCAGCGAATGCTCGCGTCGCACAACGATGACACGTTGCTGTCAAGAGTCGTATTGAGCAGATACTGACACGACGGCCCTCTGTCCGCTTCCAGCTGTGGCCTCCGGATATGATGTTTTAACGCTGGGAACGGGAAGACTCCCAACACAACTGGAGGCGGGAAGCCCAGGCATGAGAGAGAGAGAGAGAGAGAGTGCGGGTGGCTCAAGTTTAGGCTGCTGTAGTTGCCATAGAGACAGATGAGGAGTGAAAGCGAAGCAAAGGAACTAAAATAAGAAATGGCCACAGGTAATCAGCGGCGAGCTGTCGCAATAATGTTGACATCTTGCTCATAACTGGTCACTGAGGCAAGAGCTGAAAACCAGTGTCTTATTTTGTAATGACAGGGATAGTTAGAGAATCACAAAATGGGATCAAATTAAAGTGTGTTGGAGTTCAGGCCTGGGAAGGTTGTTGCAATGAGCTACTTTCAAACAATT
The DNA here is from genome assembly GCF_023724105.1 of Carassius gibelio. NCBI lineage: Eukaryota > Metazoa > Chordata > Actinopteri > Cypriniformes > Cyprinidae > Carassius > Carassius gibelio. Next base: position 20,062,687 of record NC_068384.1, on the reverse strand, counting down.
ACAAACTCTTGTTGCACTTTAACTCATTTAGGGTCAGTTCACCCAAACATGAAACTCCTTCATGTTGTTTTAAACACATATGACTTATGGTGCATTAAAGTAATCTCGTATAGATCGTATTTACGAGTTGAATGCACATGAGCGCCACCACAATATCGTAAAAATTTTCTTTAACCCCGATCTGTACGAGTTGGGAGCGTTTCAGTGATTAACATAACGGAATATACAATACTTAAAGGTATTTAGCTGTGATGTTGTCAGGCTTTTCTATTTACAGCGCAGTAAGTTAATCAACGATGCATAATATGATGGCATTATAATATAACAATGCAAATTGTAACAATAAAGTTGGCAGCGGTTCAATAAAATAATTTAAAACATTAAAAAAAACGAAGCATACCTAATGCACATCTCTTTGTTCTTCATTTTCTACAACAAGAGTTTAAGAACATTGCTGTATTTTTGTGTTTTTAATTAAGATATAGTACTCTGCCATCTTGCTCCGACCAAAGTGACTTGAACGCACATGCCGTCATAAGCACGACTTCCCACCTCGTGCGTACGAACTTCCCAGGAGGACTTGAACGCACTATTACTTTCTCCTGTGGAAGATAAAATAAGACAAGCTTGATTGAGAAATTGAAACATTAAGTGTAGAAACAATTTTCACTCCGAAATTGCTAGTAAATTTCTCAAGCAGTCAGAAAGAAGTGACACAAGTGAATGAAATGTGATATTTTAAAGTAGAAAAACTTCAACTGAATATTCTTGCAAATTGCACTTCGGTAATCTTTGTACTATTTACAGCCTCGACAAATCTTGTTTTACCGACTACAGCGGATGTTAATGGTGACCGAAACTGTTTGGTTAACAACATTCTTCAAAATAGCTTCTTTCATGTTCCAGAGAATAAAGAAAGTCATAAAGGTTTTAAAAGACATGAAGGTGAAAATGAACTATCCCTTTAACTACATTAAATTTATATTCTATTTCTACCCGCTGGACTGGGTTCACATTATATTATTTGAGTCCAAACCGCGATTTGTTTGCATCATCCAGTCAGCTAAGCATTGCTCTCTTAAATTTTTTATATTCATGTTTTTGAGCAATTGGTTTTGTTTCCAAAGCTTGAGTATATAACTGCGCTTACATCTGTCTTACGAATTTACTGGAGAATGCTGGAGGCGAACATAAATGAGATATACATCTCTTTACTTGCAGCGCTTCAGTCACGTTCATCAGGAAAGCGAGTGAAACACACTCACAAACACATTTTTATTAAATAATATGTCATTAATAGTGGTTCACTTCTGTGATTTGGTACGACTGCATTCACATCAGCAGTGAACCATTCTGTAGTTCACTTGACCCCAGACCAACCCTTTTAAGCAGACTTCTAACCCTAACCCTAACCCTAACCAAACTCTGACATCAGTCGAACCCGGGTACGCACCAAAAGTGCTAGTGTGAAAGCACCATGGCAAACATCCCGCAGTACCATCTACATACCATGCTTTATGAATACGGTAATCAAACCGTGGTACTACCATTCTTGCACCATGGTAACACCGCAGTGCCTTTTGTAGGGCGAGAGAAAAATGAGAACACAAGTGGTTGCTATGGCGAATAAAACTTTTTCATCATGAACAGCATAGCTTAAAAGAGAGGGATGAAGTTAAGGTAAAGATAAAGGAAAGAGTGAGAGATGGACATGAGGGAGATGTATAATACTGAGTGCAGTCAGGGGCACAATAAAAACAGCTCTCAGGAGAGAGAGCTGCAGTCTACAGCTCTTATGAGCCACTCAAGACATTTCTGTTGTTCAGGTATTGTGTGGGCAAAACGTATTCACTGGAGCGATGACGTTTAGCCTGTTTTAATCACTAAACCATTTCTGACCTAAACTGCACTCTTAAATATAAGTTTACAGTGGCAGGCAGAGGTTTGAAGATGATACGTTATCCAGGAAGAGCCGTGTCGGAGTCTCGGATTAATCCTCAAGACTAAATTACATGGACAAAACCTAAATGTACAAAAGAGAGAGCGATTCTGAATCACTTATTTATAGCTTCCACCTTTGAGCTGTGTGCGCTTCACTGGTGCGAGTGTGTTTGTGTGTTTGTGTAGATATTTGATCATGTCTGAATGGTAAGAAGTAGGCGGATGCCTGAGGGTTTTGCGCTCTCTTTCTCTCTCTCTCTCTTTATTTTCTTTCACTGCTCCTTCGTCCCAGAGCAGTGGTTAAGCCTGTATTATCCCGCCTTACCCGGGTTTACATTATCATTATCATTCCTGTGTACAAACACTATTGTTACCACAGGGCAGCACTCCAATGTGTTAAGAGGCAAGTATAAAATCTCTTAAAGAGCCAGTCGATAACCACCAATTTTTCACCATTTTTATATTTTGCACTTATGTTTCCTGGTCCACACACAAAAAAGGACTCGGACCATTTTGAGCTTGTTTATTCCTGAATTTTTTATACTTGTGTTGAAAAAAAAAAAACACCTGCGTGTTATCCATAAATGTTGAACTTTAGTCTGTAACTCACATTTGTGCTATCGACATGAATGATACCTCAAATCATGTGGCTTGTTGAGTTGTGTTTTTACTTTTCTGAGTAATAAGACAATAGGATAATTTGAACAAAAACATGGAAATTCCACTGAAGGAGGGACGTGAGTAGGGCTGAAACGATTATTCGACATTATCGACAACACAGATTTGTCTCCAAATATTTACATTGGGTCATAAATCTCATACGACCTAAAATAATGGCCTACAATAATGTAGGTTTCACCAGTTTTGTGCCGTAGCACAAGACTTCAAAACTTCTAAAGACTTCAGAACTATACTATAATTTTCGGGACTATTTTCAGGTGCTGTGTAATATCTTTGCACCTCCTGCACCCATCGTACAGCAGTAAAGTATCTTGATTATTACTTTTCATTTTCCGTCAACCTTAGTATACGATGTAACTTCAGAAGTGTCAAGTTTTAAATAGGAAAAATATCGAAACTATTTAGTCATTTTTGAGCGAGATGCTAACGGTCTAAACAGATTCAATGATCTATGCTAAGCTAAGCCAAAAGTGCTACCGCCAGACCCAGAGATCGGCTGAATGGATTCGAAAATGGTAAAACTGTTAAACTGTAGGAGAACAGCTGGTGAGGAATGGTGAGCATGATCAATGGCCAACAACAGAAACAAAAAACACTGCATAAACACAGAAAACAAATGAAGTGTAAAAACACAAATAAAGTTGCTGTATTTGCTCAGGTCTTCTGTCATGATACACTGCCGGAAACTCTTACACATGACATAACAAGGGAATTGGGAGGAACACAGGTGTACTGAATCACTAGTTAAACTTAACGAGGACAAGGACATCACCAAATAAGGGAAAATAGAAACAAGAATGCAAAATAAACGACTGAAGACACCTTAGCAATAGCAACCACTAAGAACATCCTAGCAAGCACATGAACATGTGTTAAAACCTGTTCAGAACAACCTAGACACCTTTGAGCAACGCCGTAGCAAAAACACTCAGCAACAAACAGCCATAGCAGCGTATGATTACAGCTGTGAGTCTCACATGCACAAACACCACTCACATCTCCTTCAAATATAGAAATGTTTTTTCTCTACTTACTAGTTTTATACTGAAGCTTTATGCAACAGACCTTATGACTCCGAACAGACATAGATCACGGAACCCGAACTCCCAGTAAATTTAGCTCTTTGTATCTTTGCCTTCCCTTAACTGTGTGTTCCATGTCTCGCTAAGAAAAGGTTTGCAGCTTTGTTCTGGGTGCCCAACTATCCTCATATTTATATAGCCGACATGCAGGAGAGAGACCAACTCTCATGCCATTTACAGCTCAAAGCACAGAGAATAAAGTGCATGTTTACATATATAAAACAGCTCATACACACTTAACTTTTAGGTTTTTACACCCTTTCAGGTAAAAATAAATAAATGCATTGCAGAATCTACAACCTGTAACACTATTCTATGTCAGGTCACCAAGGGCAAATGAGGAAAATACAACTACTTCAGTTAACATGAACTACCCAAAAACAATCCTTCTACAGCATTTACTAATCTTAGCGTTCATTTCAACGTTTACTAATGAATTATTCAAATTAAAAGTTGTGCTTGTTAACATGCACTGTGAATTAGCATAATCTAACAATGAATAACTGTATTTTCATTAACTAACATTAACAAAGGTTAAATAGAGTAATAAATGTATTGTTCATAGTTTTTTTTCATGTTAATTAATACATCAACTAACATTAACAAATAGAACTTTGTTATAAAGTATTACCAAATAATTAATGCAGTGCAAATGTAAAATATTGGACAGAGTTATTCTCCCACTGCCTCTACCTCAGACTCAATGCTCACCTGGGTTACCAGACTGTGAACACACAACAGAACAAGCACACTTGACAACGGAAAGCATCAAGTGACGAGTTAATTTATCTGCATTGTAATATTCCACTGATCACAGAGCTTTTTAGATGCATGGCCGAAGATTTTTAGGTAGGGTACAATCTGTGATCTCTGACCCAGTTCATTTGCTGGCTTCCATGGCTCTAATACATTGTGTCTCCTGCTAACTGGCAATCTGGGAAGTCAAAATACTGTTGGGTAAATTGGCAGTGGGTAAAATCACACAGACCAAAACAAAAACAGACATTCCGACATGGGACGCACATTTCAAAATAGAATAATTGGCTGCAGTGTAGTGAAGTATGTGACCTTAGCTTTTCCATGACACAAAAGGTTCTTCAGAGTGTAAAAAGGTTCTTCAGATCTTTAATATGTTCTTCACACTAAGAAAAAAAAAGGTCTTTTAATAACTGTTCACTGAAAGCCTGTTTGGAGAACCAAAAATGGTTCTTCCATTGCATCACTACAAAACCCCCCACTTTGAACCTTTATTTTGATGACAGGAAGTAATCTTTCATTTTATTTGAGCCTTTTTTATAGGACAGTGCCCGGAACCATGTGCAAGTCTCAGAAATAATGAAAGCATTTTAAGATATACATTTGTCTCAGTCATAAAGATCACATCACGTATGACATGAATGGTACTGGGAACACAGAGGAACATGCAGCACTTTCATGCATTTACTCCACAAGGTTTCGACCTGTAGAGTAGAGGCTTTATTGGTAGGTGGAGAGGTTATCCCTGGACTGGGATCGGGGGCAGGGGCGGAGGTGGAGGTGGAGGTGGAGGTGTAGGGGACTTTCTCCTGACAACAGGCTAGGGAGAGGGTAAACTCCATCAGCAACAGCGGCCATCCCAAATCGCCCCCTCAGCAGCGCTCCAGAGCTGTAACGGGAGAGCCAGCAGCCTCCTACGCCAGTGACACACACACACACACACACACACACACACAAGCACACCAGTGCTACTCCTTTCAAAGTGAATGCTTTTGGCTCAGCTTTGAAGATCGATACGTTCTAACCTTCTTTTCATTTATTTTAAAAACAGTACATGCCCTTTTCTTCCTCTGTGTAGGCATATGTTGCAAAAGAACTCCATTAAAAGTGTTTCCAATTGAATTGGTCCACTCATGAGGATATAACTTGGATACAAAGCGATGGTTATTATTATCAGGTCAGGTCAGCTTTGACTTAAACTCTCTTCGCTTGTAGATTAATGCAGTTTTTGGTACATTTCTCTCTTGCAGCGTGAATTATGGTCTTTTTTTTCCACATGTGCGCTTCAATCTCTGCTGCTATATGACACTCTGCTTCTTAAGGATGTCGCTTTGTGCTCGGACAACAGAGTGTGTGTCTGGGAAATAACTCTCAGGTGCCATCGCAACTCTGAATCTCCCGTGTTTAAAAGTCTTTGGATCATCGTGTAATCACGCAGCCCGTGGAGGATTCACTCCATAATGTCTCTGTGCATATCAGAGATATTGACTGCAGGAGAAAAGCTTTCAGACGTAATGGAGATCCATTTGTCCGATGGCGTTAAGAGGAACGTATAAGCTCATATTTACACTGGCCTTCTCCACTGTGAGCTATGAGATTTCAAAGAGTCGAAAGGAGACGGAAATATGTCATGAAAAACTCGAACGAGAGAAATGTTCGGAGAACGCAGGATGGATTTTAATGCACCAACCTTGATGCAGTTCGTATATGTTCGATGCATCAGTTACACTACGAATCTGGAAAAGTTGGAGTCTAAATGGTGTTCTACTGAACTATTACAGGCCTGTTGTGAGTAATGGAAGACTACGTATAAACAGTTCCATAGTGTTGTAACTCTGTCATCCATGACAACTCTGAGGGGGACGAGTTATAGCCTTCAGGCTCTCCACAGCAACTGGCAGCACAATTAAAAAAGCAAACAAACACAAAATGAAACACGCACCCAACCTCCATCTCACCTCCACTCACTAGTCAACAAGGCACGCTATTCTTCTCAAAACAATATACACAACTAAATATACGCAATCTATTATTTATACTAAAACACAACATTATACATGAAGGTGGTCCTTAAAGTTACATGAGGTGTGTGCTAGTGGCCTACGGATCTAAATTTCGGACTCCTTCAAATGAACCTGTTTGCACATTGGGTTTGGCGACTGTGGAGAGAATGCACATTCCGTTTAGGAAACTATAGCTTGGGTAAAAACATCAACGTCAGACTGTTGATGTAATATTTATGAAACAATATCAGGAGGCTGTTTTTCCATTATTCAGAGTGATGGAGGGTGCAAAGAGTGGAGGAGGAAACAAACAGCTGGTGTTAAAAGACTCCGCAGGTGGGTGGAAAAGGGCTTCCCCGGTATTACTGACGCACAGCTTACATAAACACACACAAACAAACACGTTTTCATTTTAACAATGTGACCAAGCCATCACGTACACACTTACTGAGTGGAAAAACACAGTTTATACCAATTTGTACTGTACCTTGAATGAGCAAAAACTTACAGTGCCATTCGTTCCAGTTATTTTTAGCTACAGTACTTTGCTGGACCAAATTAGTTGGACCAAATTAACTGAAAAGATGCGTGCTTTTTTTTTTAGAATGCCAAAAGTATACACTCCCACTTTAATAAACCTTGGTAAACACAGTGAGCCTATTCACAATGAAAGCAAGATTTAACATATATGTAACAAATGGAGATAATCCAAAATATAAACAATGATTTATGAACTAAACCCCAGTAAATCAATGCATTAAAATGAGTATAGCTTAACTAGTGAATATATAATATAATAGTGATTTTTTTTATGTATAAATATAGATCCAAAGACAAAATGTGAAAGTAACTATTGGAAATGGAAAATGTAATCTACTGGTAATATCATGTCCTTTTCATTTTATGTGTTTTATGTGTTCAACCAGGTGGCAGAAATATTCCACTGAAGTCTGGCATATTTTCTGTGAATTATCTACAGGAATTAAAATTTAAATAAAATAAAATTAAATTAAATTTAAAAAAAATTAACTTCTTTAAAGTTAATTTTTTTCACATAATGTTACCATTTTGTGTTAATATATACAAAAATATGCATAATTTTGAGGCAAATAAATAAAAGATAAATTAAAAAAAATACCAAAACTGCTTAAATAAAATGTGAGCAATATATGGCCATAGGGAATTAAAGAGGGTGTTATACAATACTTGATTTTTGTGGAAAGTGGGGGTGGTCACACTCGCAACACATTTTTCACCCTTGATTGACTTGCAAAAAAGTCAATCATATTCAAAGACAAAAATCACATGTGACAGCATTTAAAAATGAAATAACCTTTTGAATAACTTTATGGACATGCTGAAAGTCAAAACTGCATTTCAAGTTGTTTTTCCAATGCAGTTCAATTGCCATCAGCGGGGGTTCAGACCGACACAAATAAGAACAATAAACCCAAATATCAGATTTACTGAAGCAAACTGTGTCTCCCGGTTTTCTGATTTTCATTAGGAAGCTCGTGTTGCCAGAATGTTCTCCATTCGGTTCAATCACACATGAGAAATGAGATTCGAACCTCTCCAGATCTCTTTCCGTTACACGACCAGGATGCTGGCGAGGACCGCTGCATCACTATCAAGCCTGTTTATACAGAAGCAGATTTGTATATTTATAAAGTTTGGATCCATCCAGCTCTAGTTTCATCATGACATCGCTGGAGGGGAGACGAGAAGTGACACCATACAACAATGTGCCACAGGGACTTCTCTCTCTCTCCTCCTCATTGTTTCCTGTTTCCCTCCATCCCACTTTCTTTCTCTCTTTCATTTTTCTAGCATTCCCCTCTCCTCCTTCTTTCCTGTGCTTGCCCACAGACCTGCTGCTGTCAGTTTGGTAAAGCGTGGCCTCAGTGAGCCATGGTGACTCACTGTGTGTGTGTGTGTGTGTGTGTGCGCGTTCATCAATCTAGATTAGCGAAACAAATAGTTTTTTCTTCACTCATCTCTCTCCTGCCCTGTGAGATCTTCCAGGCGACTGTCAGAACACTCCTGTGTCATTCATGCCCCCCTAAGCACACACACTGTTGCATGTGTGTGTGTGTGTGTGTGTGTGTGTATGTAGACATGTTTCCGAGCGCATGTTTTCATGTGTGAATTGTTCATCGAGGAGAAACAATGAATTTTGTCATGTCTCTGTATGGATGAATAAGTGAAATTAGAGGTGTAACGAGCAGCTCTATGAAGTGACTGCACAGGGAGTTAAAGACAAATGTTTTCATCGCTGTACGAGCACAGAACACAGACCACTCTGACATCTGTTTACTTCTCAGAAACAGCATTTGAAACAACTTTCTCGCTCATCACCTATTCACTCATTTCCCGCTCTGGCTGTGGCTGCAGTATCACACCATCTATGGCTGTGTACACATGTCACAGTCTCTGTTTGCGGGGGTGAATCCTCTAAGTCAGGGGTTCCCAGCATCTGCTGAACCGCTACTGAACTCATATGACCTCAATTATTTACTGAAGTTACTACTGAGATTTTAAGCAATATGTTAAACTTTTTATAAACCTAATCAATATAATTATAATATAGTAAATGTTTATATATATATATATATATATATATATATATATATATATATATATATATATATATATATATTAGACTAAAAATTTAATAAGCAAGCTATTATCTTAAAAAATATTATTAATAATAATTTTAAACATTATTAAATTTATGTTGATGATTATATATATATATATATATATATATATATATATATATATATATATATATATATATATATATATATATATTATAGGATTTTTTATTATATATTTTTACACTTTTTGCATCAACGTTTGATGTTTAATTCTGTTTATTTGCAATTTCTTTGTAATTATTTGTGCAATTCACTAGCAATTTCTGAATGAAAATTGTTTCTAAAGTAAATTATACACCGATTTTATTCAATTGTTTATTATATAAATAAATATAAATGTTATTTATTATTATTATTATTATTATTTTTCATTTGGCATTTCCATTTTAATTACAATTCTTGGAATTTGTGAGTCACAGTTTAAAATGGGGTGGTGGGTACTGTTTTTAACCAAAGTAATATGAGCAACTTTATTATTATTATTATTATTATTATTATTATTATTATTATTATTATTATGATGATTATTATTATTATTTGTTATTGATAAATTATTATTTGGTAATTGTTAGCATACATTCTCTGAAATCAAATTTAGGGTTAGCAGAAAATGTAGTATAGCTTCCAATTATGTCACTCCATTAATAACATTCATCATTGTTCAATTTGGATGAATACACACTACACAGATTTAATGAAACTTCAAAAGTGAATGAATTTCATAGAAAGCAGCTATCACTTTTCTTTTAACCAAGAGACTTCAATTATGAAACACAATAGAATTTGTCAATCGTTTACAAAATCATTCTTACAAAAGGTTTCTTGTTAAGCCATTTGTGCATAAATTCTTGCAAGAATTCTTTCAGCTTTTGCAATTGCTTCAACATTTTAATTTTCTTATCCTTATTTTACATGGTCAATTTTTCTCATAAGAATTGTTTTGCAGTTCTTTTTTAACACTCCACACATTCACAGCCTATTAGCAAAGTTCACATGGATACTGAACAGCAACATAAGTTTCTGAAGTGTTTGAATATTCAAATCTCTGATTGTCACTATACCCTATGCAAATTCCCCAGGTGTGTCCATGTTATAATGAATATGCATAATTTGAAGCTTAAAGCATAGGATAGCACCAAAAGTGCATTTAATTGTATATTTTTAGATGAAAAATGTAGAAATGCCCAACTTGTCTACATACATAGAATAGCACTCCAGATCTGTCTAAACAAGCAGTCATTAATAAAGAATGAGGCCTGTTTTAAATAAAGCACTCTCTCCCTCTCTCTCTCCCTCTCTCTCCCTCTCTCTCTCTCTCTCTCTCCCTCTCTCTCTCTCTCTCTCTCTCTCTCTCACTCTCTCTCTCACTCTCTCTCTCTTTTTAAAAGTGCTAGTGGATTACACCGAGAGCTTTCAGCACCATGGAGAGCTACAGCAGCCACAATCCAATGAGAGAGGCATCTGATTATAAGAGGACGTTTCCAACCATGTCTTTTATCACCTGTATGTGAGCATGCGTTTGAGCCCATACTGAGTATCACTGTATAACAGAGTGTACATCCTATAGTTTGTGCTTGTCTCTCAGTGTGTATGCATGTATTAGTGTGTGTGATGGGCGATGACAGCACACCAGGTGTCCCCTCGGCAGGGGCTCCACGGTAAACATCAGTAAACAGCGAACCTGCTGACGAGCTCTGACCTTATCCACTCCTCTAAACTCCATCCCTCCATCCCTCCATCCCTCCGTCTCCCTGTACTCATGTATGCTCCACATCTGTCTCTCCTCAGCAGGGCAACTCCAATATTCATCTGCCCTCATTTGTCAAAGGTAGGATAAATACTTTATGCAGGAAATGTGTGAGTGTGTGCGCGTGTGTGTGTGTGTGTGTGTGTGTGTGTGTGTGTGTGTGTGTGTGTGTGTGTGTGTGTGTGTGTGTGTGTGTGTGTGTGTGTGTTTGTGTGTGTGTGTTTATGCCCTGTGGCAGAATAAGAATCACAAATGAAAAAGCAAAATGAATGAATGAAAGTTAGAAAAAAAAATGATATAGTGAACAATACAGAAAGAAAGAAAGAAAGAAAGAAAGAAAGAAAGAAAGAAAGAAAATAGATTAACTGTGATGAAGTGAGACTCTCGAAAATATTTTTAATATAGTAGTTATTTAGTATTTATTATAATTCCTTCTTCTGGAAATTCTAAACCAATTGTTTTAAATATTACATAACCATGACATGATGTCCATTTTTAATAATATTTTAACTTAAATACTTTAATTCATTTAAAAAAATGTTTTAGACATTCTAGAAAATTGTAGATCATTCACGACAAATTAATTTCACACAGACACACTAAATTTTATAGTAAACTAAATTTAAATTAATATATGTATGTATATATATATATATATATATATATATATATATATATATATATATATATATATATATATATATATTAATAAATATATAGGATCAGTAAGACTTGTTTATTAAAGAAGTCTCTTATGCTCATCAAGGCTGCGTTTATTTGATCAAAAATACAGTAACCTTGCAAAATGTTATTACAATAAAAATAATGGTTTCTATTTTAATTTCCTTTAAAATGTCTTTTATTTTTGTAATGCAAAGCTGAATTTCCATCAGCCATTAATCCAGTATAAAGTGTCACATGATCCTTAAGAAATAATTTTAATATGCTGATTTAATATTAGAATTATCAATGTGGGCAAAATACTTTTTCCAGTATTCTTTGATAAATAAAAAGCTAAAAAGAACTGCATTTATTCAAAATATAAATCTTTGCTAGCACTTCTTCACAATTTAACACATCCTGTCTGTATAAAAGTGAATTTCTTTAAAAATAACAATTTACTGACCCCAAACTTTTGAGCTATAGTGTATATTATTAGAAAATATTTCTATTTTAACTAAATGCTCTTCTTTTTATATTTTTATTCATCAAAGAAATCTGAAAAACTATCACAAGATTCAATGAAATATTTAGCAGCACAACAGTTTCTAGCACTGATAATAAATCAAGACTAGAGGAAAAATGATGAAAATTCAGCTCTGATCACAGGAATATGTTTTATATTCAGGAATATATTTGTTTTGAATGTATATTAAAATCTAAAAATTGTATTGTACATCATAATATTTCACAAAATAATTTTTTACCCTTTATTTTGACCAAATAAATACAGCCTTGATGATCATAAGAAACTCCTGTAAAAATATAAAAATAATAATCGTTCTGTTTTTTATTATTATTATTACTAATACATTGCATTACAATTACATATTATTATATGGTATTATATTATGTTTTATAATTTATATATATATATATATATATATATATATATATATATATATATATATATATATATAATGTAACACGATAAAATACATTGTAAATAGCTATTCAATAATAGTAACTTTCAGCCTATCAGCAAAGGCTACAGTGATTAAGGGTATGTTATGTATCATAATAATACCATGTTGTTGTTGTTGTTGTTTTTGGGGGGAAATGACAGCATGGTATACCCTGTTTTTCAGACCTGTACTATGGTACATACAGCATAATACTGAAGATAGTGCCATGGTCATAACATGTTTTCCCGACATGCGGCCAAACGGAGACCATCAGATATCTTCACTGGACAATAGTAGAGAAAGCAATGTAAGCAGAGGTGCTGCAGAGCAGAATGAAAGTGTGAGGCAGAACATGAGACTAAAAACACGTGAGAAGTGTCACGGTCGGAGAAACGAAACGAGAGACAACCAGAGAAGTGTTCCTCCCAGTAGAGACGAGGCAATCTTGGCTTGACCAACCTCCGCCAAATTAGATAAATTGACCCTCACCTTTGTAGAGATTCATTTGTCTGTTTACTCAGACGCTGAGAGAGCATGGAGAGCAGGAAGGTCAAACCCTCGACCCCTGTGTGGAGGCCAGCTGTCTGATAGAGCGAGACCGACAGACACAGAGAGAGAGAGAGAGAGAGAGAGACAGCTTCACTCGGAGGGGCTGCATGGGGAAGTTTAGGCTAAAGGTAAAGGTAAGGATGGATGGAGCAGTGGATGGATGGATAGATGGATCAGCAGGTCCACTTGACCGCCCGATTAGCTGAGCTGGCTGTAATTAGCGCTGAGCTAAGTGCCAGTAATTAGCCGCATTGTGTCACCTGCCAGAGGCCCTGCACCATGGCAGCACACGTTGCTATGGTTACCGGAGGACAAGAATGGAGGGGTGGAGGAAAGAAAGCAGAGGAAGAGAGAGAGAGAGAGAGAGCCAACATTAGACATGATCCAAACAAAAACAGCATGCGGCAGGGATTTGTTTTCCCGTGAGAAAGTCCATTGCAATACTAAAGAGAAATGACCTTAAAATCACTCGTGCATGAAAGACTGATAAACCAGTGAACACCATCAACTACCTTTGCATTCAACCGTTTAGTGATGCTTGATATTTCTGGTGCTTTAAAATGCATCATCATTCATGAATTATAAACAATATATATATGTCACAGTTGCAATAAAGTACAAAATGATGAACATCTTTGGTACATAGCAACAAAATGCCTTGAATAGTGCAGATTGTTTTTTAATAAAAATAAAAAAGTTACATGGTCTAACTAGGTTCCTGAAGCAAGTATCAGTGTTTGCAATGCAGAAGCAGAACTGTTTATGATAAATTCAGGTGTTAGGTTTTGGTTCTGTTTTCAGCCCCCATTGCTGTTATGACACTGAAGAAACATCATGTAGAAATCAAGCATGCAAATACTGTTCATTCACCGGTGAACATTATGACCATGAAAAATAATTGTACGCAAGCATTGTAAAAATATATTTGATGTGTATCAATATACTGTACTATACTATATGTTGCTAAAACTAACGAGTACACAACACTGGTGAGTGTAAGAGTACAGAAACTATAGTCTTGTACTTTCAGTTCTGCATCTAACAAATTATGCATTGCTTAACTGTGCCTCAACATTTGTACCAGTGAAATATCATTTGTTTCGCTAAAGACCAAAATATCAAAAGTAGCGGGAGGGAAAATATTTGAATGTGTACTGCAGGCTGTTCTCTTCGTGACCCTCAGCCTTCAAGATTTTAAAGTATCTGCTAAATAAATGAGCTGGGATCTTCTCAACCAGGATAGGTGTTTTTGGAGCTGTTCGGAGACTGATTTCAATGTCTTTCCTGATCAAACAAGGCCCTCTGCTGGTCATGCAGAAGCCACGTGCTTCCAGAGACCACTGAACTGGGTTCATTCAGTCCTTTTATCCATTTAGATCCCCAAAAATTCTTGACACCATCTACAGTTTCTAACATTTCAGCTTCGAGATGGAAGACGATCAAACAAGTTCCTCACCAACAATAAACACAAAGTCAAGAGACATTGCAATTGTGCATGCACATTCACATCCTCAAAAATAAATTCATGCCAGCGTATGTACACAGGGTAGAAAGTGAAGAGAAGTGGGAACTATGAGCTGTTCAAAATACATTGAGGGGCGTTACGTGGGCCTCTTCAGAGCCCAGCTGAGGCAGAGTAACAGGGTTTCTCCTGCTGATGTCAGAACTGTCCATGTAAACTCTGGGGAAGGAAACAGAGAGCAAAAAATAGCAAGAGAATAGAGAGAGAGAGAGAGAGCGGGCCACCTAGCAGCCCTCGTCCTGCTGCCATGAAGAGCAGAGGAGACAAACCTACAGGAGAGGGGAGCGGATGCACACTCAGGGATTCCCTCGTCTGGGGTTCACACCAGCCCACACCCCAGGATTCCCCCCACGCACCGCGGGACTGCAGCAGTAATGAGATTCAATCACTGCAGAGCCTTATGCAACCAGCTAGGGCCATACTTTCACCAGTGCGCCTGCAGACATTCGGTCACGCAGACATTCGGTCACGCAGACACATGATGAATGCAGTGAAACACACCTTTGCTGAAGGTAGAGTAGAAGCACCATGGCATTGGAGGTTAATACTAGAAGATTATTGGCCCAAACGTTCAAAAGAAGCTGCTATCTTGCACACAGAAGACTTCATGTGAAGCTAATGTGTGCACTGACTGAAAGCGTTATTCATTATTTCACTTTCATTCCGCTTCATCGTTTATTTGCAGAGTGAAACTGGGTTTAATTGGTAAAGATAATTAGCTTTCTCATTACAGTGATTTGAGATACACACCATCAATAACATTCATTACTGCTCAATAAAGCTCTTGCTGTATGTCATTATCTTTCTATTAACTCCCTCAGTTTGCAAAAGTGCCATTGCTTAGTTTTATATATATATACAGTACAGACCAAAAGTTTGGACACACTTTCTCACTCAAAGAGTTTTCTTTATTTTCATGACCTAGAAAATTGTAGATTCACACTGAAGGCATCACAACTATGAATTAACACGTGTGAAATAATAAACATAACAAAAAAGTGTCATATTGTAGGTTCTTCAAAGTAGCCACCTTTTGCTTTGATTACTGCTTTGCACACTCTTGGCTTTCTCTTGATGAGCTTCAAGAGGTCGTCACCTGAAATGGTCTTCAACAGTCTTGAAGGAGTTCCCTGAGAGATGCTTAGCACTTGTTGTCCCTTTTGCCTTCAGTCTGCGGTCCAGCTCACCCCTAAACCATCTGGATTGGGTTCAGGTCCGGTGACTGTGGAGACCAGGTCATCTGGCGCAGCACCCCATCACTCTCCTTCTTGCTCAAATAGCCCTTGATGCCCTTGATTCAGTGTGACTCTACAATTTTCATAGTCATGAAAATAAAGAAAACTCTTTGAATGAGAAGGTGTGTCCAAACTTTTGATCTGTACTGTGTATATATATACAAACACACACACAAATTAAGCAACTTCAAACGAACACATTAACTAAACAGAGCTAGTTAAATAAGACCAGAGTATTTGAGTTAAGTATTTGAAGGTAATTGTCAAAAGCATAAATAGCTTACTGTCATCAATTAATTTCAGATTTGCACATTACCAGTATTTGACTAAAACCTTGATGAAGAAAAAATAAAGTGGGGGGGGGGGGGTAATTAAAAACATTTAAAACAAGGTGCTAAATGTAAAAGGAATGAATCCATTAGGGATGTAATTGCATTTTATTGATTAATAATTCAAGGTCAGTTAGTACACACTTAGCAGCAATCTCTTTCTTTTTCATTCTTTTAACATATTAAGAGCATTTAGAATTGGCACAAACAATATATTAATGTTGAATATCCTCTCACAGTTCAAATCTGTATATGCAATAATACCAATTTCCAACACACTACAGAAAACATAAAAGAAAATATGTTCAGTTTGTCATGTCTCTTTCAGTGCGGTCCTTGGTGAATAAAAAAAAGTCATTGTCGTTTTTATTTATCCAGATAACAAATACCGAACAAAGGGGGAAAGAAGCGAAAAACAGTGTGGAACAAAGGAAGAATGAGGAGTGAGACTGACTTGTCATTTCTGTGTGGGTTGGCGAACATCAACCACACTAGCTTTTAATTAAAAGAAGAACAACAAAAATCAAATAAAGATTCTTTTTAAATACCGAATTACTCAGGAGAACGAGACTCAGAAAATGTCACGCTGCCAATCAGCAACACTGAATTAAACATCACGATGATAGTGAAGACAGCAATGTGACGACAATCTGCATCTAAACTGTGTTTCTACCAAAACATCTTTCTGCTAATGATGTAAAGACTGACATATGTTAAAATGATCATCAGTCCGTCCCACACAACTGTCCCCCGTTCTTCCTAAGAGCAAACAGCCATCTCTCATTTCTATACAAAAAAGGCAGAGAAGACACAACTTTGTAAATTAAAACACCACACAAATATGCACAAAAAAGCACTTAAAAAAAAAAATTAAACATGTTTCTGTACATCTTAACATACTAAAGTGACGAACTAAATGTAAACTTAAAAATCCTATCAGAGTAAGGCAGACATTATGATTATTATACACTTGATAATATTATTCAAATGAACAAGTTTCAGGCTGATTAAAACACATCATAATTGAAATCCTCTCTCCACCCACGTGTAAAATCACTCAGTCTGACAGGAAGTGCGCTGTGCTCTTTTCCTGTACAGCAGCGCCCCCTACCAGCTCTCAGTAGTACTGCAGACTTCAAACTGCCTTGAAGTCAAGATCAGAACCAAACCCCAAATCCTTCAATACACAGCTGCGCACATCTGGATTTAAAGTGTCCTGCCGTTTCAAATAACCTTGAACTGAAACAGCGGACTTAAAATCATAATTCTTCAGAAACTGAGGCATCTTGTCCTGAACCGGCCAACATCTGATTCTGTTTCCATCTTGCGCTCTACCGAAACACCAGATGACACCTGCTATCTCATCTACCACTTGGATAAATGGCTTAAAAATGTTCAAATTGTGTGACATCACACTAAAAAAAAATGTCAAATTAGCACAAGAGAACATTTATTTTGCTCTGAACGCCTCCAGCCCTGGCTGACAAAAGCGCTTATTAAAGGCATTGAGTGCCTAAAGCATCCAGCAGACATCTGACCTCTATGATTATGAATATTCACAACATATCTCGGGCACGGGATAATCTGTGACCCGGGATGAGAACAGAACTGCTGTGGGTGTCTCCAGAACTCTCTCGAACAGCCCAATTCTTCTGTTCCCATTTCTTGTTGGTCCCATAGTGTGTGTCCTACATGCTAAATAAAGTGAAATGGCCTCTATTATGGAAAACAAGCATGAAGTCTGTGGTTATAAGGGATATACTGTGGGTTCAGAAGTGTTGGTGTATGATCATGTACAGGCGCTGCTTTCTGATCTCATGCTTTACAGAGATGCCCTCTAATATAAAGGCCTACAGAGAATAAGACAAGACCCAGCCTTGCTTGAAACACACGCACAACACAAAAAATGAATGCATGAAGCCAGACGTCTTAACTTACTCACTGCATTTTACATCTTGCATGGATCTTATGTGAGTGTGTGTGTGTTTATTTGCAAGGGTCAGTGTGTTTCTATAAAAGCGAAGAGCACTAATGTTAGTATGGGAAAGCATGTGAGCGTGTGTGTGTGTGTGTCGTCCGGGGATGAATAAACACAATGTGACTCATGGTGATTCAGCGTTGTTGTTGGCCGTGGTGGTGGCTTTCTTCTTTGGCGGTTTCTTCACTGTCTTGGTGGTCTGCCGGCGAGGACAGCAGGATATGTGGGTAAAGAAGAACGAAAGAAAAAAGAAAGAGTGTTAATACCTTTTACGGTTATAACGAGACCTTATCGAGCAACTGGATGAACGCAACTCAGTGAAGACATGAGCGCTCACTCAAAGGCTTGGAAGAAATGTGTACACAGAAAATAAACAGGAAGACCTCTTTGATAACTAAACTCATGATTGCAGATGAAATGAAAGTCTAAATAGTTGTTTCGTGATTAAGTAGACTGTGTGTCCATGAGTTCATAAATACACTGTGTACCTCTGTCTTGGTAGCGACTGGTTTCTTGGGTGTTTTGACGCTTGCGGTGCGTTTGGGGGCCTTCTCCGCTGCATCTTCATCTGAGTGCTCCGTCCTGCCGTCGGCCTGGTCCTCCGAGCGAGAGATGTGCTGTGATTCAGTGTCAGCCGGTATGGGAGTGACACGAACTGAACATGGACACAGTTTAGACAATACATTTATTCATCTACTCTACAGGATTTGTTTTTTTCTTCTAGATTAGCAGCTGTCATGAATGTGATTGCCTTTTTTTGCTATTCATACATTTTTTAATTTAGATCTGGTCCATTTTTATATGTGAGAATAAATCGCATATACCTTTTAAAATGTGTCGTTTTATATAAACTGTAGAAAAAAATAAATATTGGGACTGTCAAAAGGAATATGTTAATTAACTCAACTAATGCCACATACATTGTTTCCCTTGCTGAAAAACTATAATAACATATTTTTCCCCAAATCCTTCCGCTCACGATTTCTGTTGATGCAATTTTCTAATTTACTGTCAAAATTAATGTGCAAAATAAAATTAGCAGGAATAAAATAATTCAAATAGGGTGAGATGATATTGACAGAGACAACACTATATTACCAAACACAATATACAGCGCACTATATTAAAGGCACAGCTAAATTTAACATTTATTATAATGGTTTAAAGTGAAGGTTGTTTTAGAGTCACCTAAATTAGAAGTTAGAATATTTTTTGTGTTCTGCAACAGGAAAAAATAAAATAAAATAAAATATAATTAAATTAAAAATAAAATAAAATAAAATAAAATAAAATTAAATTAAATTAAATTAAATTAAATTAAATTAAATTAAATTATAGTTAGGTTTGATATAATTACATAAAAATATGTGATTTATGTCATTTTTTTGGGTTAGTTAATTTATGTCAAAATTTGTTATATGATTAAAAAAAAGTTAATAATAGAAAATTATTTAAATGAAAAAATGTTTTTAGAGCAGTGTCTGTTATGAACCACATTAAGAGGTCACGTGAATGAACGAAAATGAATAAACCAAATCAAATTTGTCTTGTCACTGGCTCTCTGAATAGACTCTATCTGGCATTTAAAGCTTGCCAAACCTCATTCAAAGCCTGAAACACAAAGACTTCTTTAGAAGAGCCTTTTGCTTGTCCATTCACAATGTATCTTTGACGCTCTGTAACTCAAAGCAGGAGCTTTGTGGGCTAATAAAATCACTGCATGTCTCATTATTGAAATCATCAACTCTGGATGATTCCTCCACATGCTTTCTTTGTGTTTGCTGTAAAGGCTTACTGGGGGTCACGACCTTCAGCGACTTGCGAGTCTCATGACATCACAGTATTCGAAGAGGCCAAACTCGGCACAGTCCTGAACCGCTCGAATGTGCACTGAAGCTCATCCAACAAACGCAACCTCTCCAGCCTCTCTGTCAGCCAGTAGGCAGCTGAATCACATCAGCATCAGCATTAGAAACAGGCTGAGACAATGGCCTCCTGCAGAGCGGCTTTCAATGAGTCAGCAAACACACTAACACCTCACTGACCTGCCTGAGCGGGTTTGAACAGGACAGACTACTATAAATATTAGCTGTTTTTAAAGCAATATTAGTTATTGGTCACAGGTATTAATACTTTTAGGATCAGATTAAGGGAGTTAACACCTGTTAGTAAATAGGGTTGTTGAAACCAAACACTCATTATGTGAACGTGCCCTATAAAGTTTGATTCTGTTAGGACCAGAGCCGTGTGTGTGTGTGTGTGTGTGTGTGTGTGTGTGTGTGTGTGTGTTACCTGTGCGTGTGACTGTTTTAACCCGAGGTAGCGTGGCTGCAGTGTGTGTGTCGTCTGTTCTGTCCAGCTGCTGCTCGTATTCGTTCTGAATCAGAGTCAGGTCCTGCATGCTGAAACTGCGCAGCTTCTCTGATAACACACCCTGACCCTGTAGTTCAATAATACAAAAGACTCCACGATTACAACAGCATCATCTTATTCAAGACACAAAACACTTATACTGTACTTGTACATATGTCAGTAAAAGTTCTTTGCTAAACACAGTTTGAATAAAAGACAAATGTGTATTGAACAGTGACCATGCTCTACACTATGCAAAATCTGATATGTTTATTTCTTAACTTTAAACAATATGCAAAATGATACAATACTTTACAAAAGCCCCTGGGCTAAAAGTATTTTTTTTTTTTTTTTTTTTTAAATAAAATCATACACTACTGTTCTAAATATGTGGTCAGTAAGTTTTTTTGATGCTTTTATTAAATAAGGACACATTAAGTTATGGAAGCCCATTTCTGCCACTGAATGAAAAATAAAACAATGTAATTGGGACTTTATCTCACAATTCGGACTTTTTTTGTAAGTTATAAAGTCAGAATTGCAAGATAAAAACTCGCTATTCTGACTTTTTTTCTCTGAAATGCGAGTTCATATCTTGCAATTCTAACTTTATAACACGCAATTGCAGTCAAAATGGCAAGTTTAAAGTCAGAATTGCAAAATATAAAGTCAAAATTGCGATTTTTTTCCTTACATTTGCGAGTTTGTCTCACAATTCTAACTTTATAACTCGTAATCTTTACTTTATAACTCGCAATCTTTACTTTATAACTCGCAATTGGGAGTTTAAAATCACACAACTCAGACTTTATAACTAACAAAAAAAGTCAGAATTGTGAGATAAAATTCGCAATTATTTGTTTTATTTTGTATTTAGAAATGAGCTTCCAAATTAAGTTGATCAAAAGTAACAGCAAAAATATTGTAAAAAGTTCATTTGATTTTCAAATAAATTATTTTCCTTTGAACTTGCTATTCATCGAAAAATACTGAACAATGTATCTGTTTCCACAAAAATATTAAGCTGTACAACTGTTTTCAAAACTGATAATAAAAACAAGAGAAAGGATCATGTGACACTGAAGACTGAAGAATGAAGTAATGATGCTGAAAATGCAGCTTTGCATCAAAGGAATACATTATATTTTACAATAGATTCAAACAGAAAACAGTTCTTTATAATTGTAATAATATTTCACAATATTAAGTTTTTTACTCTATTTTACAGTTAATTCAATAATATAAAAATGTATTATTTTTTAAAGAAAAACAAGCCCATCCGACTGCATTGAGCCCTGACCACAAATGCACACTTCATCTAAAACCCAATGATTTCACCTTAGTGGCTGCTGTGACTGCTGCAGTGGCTGCGATGTTGAGTCCTCTCTTCCCAAACCGCATCATGGTCTCATAACTGCGGTCTTTAGCTTGGGTTATGTACTCATCAATTTCCTGTAACACACATATACATTAAAAAATTTAAAGACTAGTCTTTAACAATAGTTTGATTATACGTAATGAGGCAAGTTGTATTTGTACCTTTTCTTTATTGGAAAGCGTGGGGTGCACAAACTTGCGGTACAGCACACTGGAGCCCTTGGTGTACGGGGACAACAGCCAGATGACAAAGGCAATCTTCAGCTCAAAATAAAATGGAAACCTGCAAAATGGGAGGTCAACATTTAACAATGAATACAATAAACGCAATACATAAAAAAAGGGTGAAAAAAGTAGTATATTATCTTCAGAATGATCGTCAACTTTATAATATTAACAGCTGATTCACCAAGAGAGAAACAAATCTGTGATCGTTTCTGCTGTTGAAAATAACGCAAACACTATCCAGTACATCATCCATTTCACCTGAGGATGGAAACACACACAGATGTTATAATCAAGCTCGTGTGCACATGACATCAGCACGCATCAGGTCACATGTTCTTGCTGAATACAGCCTTGTGTGTTATGCACGACTGCCTTATGAAATAACAGTCACCACTGCACTGCATTGCCAGTTATATCTCCATCTTTATCTGCAATAAGATTCTTATCCATCTAATTATCAAATGACACATAACTTAGGTCAAAACTGCATGTGCATTAATAGATTCAGCTCCAAAAAGGTTATAAAATGCCCAAAGTGTTTTACTAAACAGTTTGACGACTCCTCTGCTCAATCTTGTGAGCAGCCTGGAATTAAATCATGCCATGCTGGTTTAGTTTGGCCAGAAGAAATTTGTTTCTAACATTTCTATCACGATGGTGTTTTGGTTCTAGCCATTGTCACCTCTGGCTTGCTTAGTTGGGGATTAGGGATGCACGATAATATCGGCACAACATCGGTATATGAATATTTCTGCCGATGAGCCAAACCGATATTCTCCAAGTGAAATAATTGACCTGTTTTTCAGATGTGAATGTCTGTCTACATTTGTAAAATAATACATTTATGGTAGAATCAGTACAGAAGAGATACATGGATTTCTCTTCAGTAAAATTAAAGTTTAAATATATCAGGCGAAAAATTTGCATATATATCGATATCGGTATCGGCATCGGCCAAAATTATTTTGAAAATATCGGCATATCGAATATCGGCCAAAATCCAATATCGTGCATCCCTATTGGGGATGCTTAATTTCTAGTAATACTGTGGTCTTGATTAAAAGTGAATAAAAGTGACTTGACAGCCTTTATACAAGACAGATTGTGTTATATTTTAAGCCATTCTGAAATACTCACATACTCCTTGACGTTTTTCGTCTTCACAGCCTTATAAGACGAATAGGCTGGGTAGAGGGTCCCGAAGGCCAGGCTGCAGAGAGAAAAGACTCCTGTTAAACGCACATGCTCACTTTAGCATTTACAGTTTCACTCGCACCATTACCTCAAGGTAAAGAACACAATTCAATTACGCCACTTATAAGGCCGCCTATTTAAGTGTTAAAGGTAGGATAGATATCTCCGGTTCACTCAAATCCAACCAGAATCAGTTTAGAAAAATCACACATCCAATATACTGGTGGCTGATCGAAATAGTCAGACGTGCACTTCAGTGAAAAGCAAACCTATAAAACTTACCCCAGTTAACACTAGCTCTACTGTGCACACACTATCATGCTTGATGACGTTACTGAAAGCAAACACTCTGAATCTGAGAGCGTTTTAATGTGAACCATTTATGAAAGGAAGACAGAGAGCTTGGAGACGGATGTACACACAAAGGGACCAGATTAGACGCAGATGCCCTGCATGTGCAGCATGCATTCAGACACGTGCTCTCGTTCACTCGCGCTCCAACACACAAACATGCCGTTTTGTGTTGATGTGACAAAAGCTGAGTGTTCTGCAATGGCAGATCCAGCAGAGGATGTCAGGATACGGGACAGACCGCACCTACCCACTGCATGTGCTCCAGACAGCTGGCACGAGTGAGTCCCCATCACTCCGGGGCTTCAGGCAGGACACTACCAAACCATAGATTTTCATGGACGTTTTTGAGCCATTTGGCTTTCCATAAAGTACTGTATTAGAATAGTAGAAAAAAAGGAGGGGTTCTTTTTATACCATTTACCTGATTTTATACAGCTTTTTTTTTCTGGCTGATTTATGATGAAATTTGATCCAAAATGCCCTCTGTAAATAAATCTTTGACTCTAATATGTCTTCAAAACGAAACGAAATTTTTACTGAGGCTTTATTCAAAGTTCAGATTTCTGTTCTGGAAATGTACAGAAATAGATAGATGCCTCATTTGCATATATAAACTTCCCATTTCAGAAAACTTAACAATAAAATGTTTGCAATACTTAATTACCTTAATTAACTGGGGAAGTATAGTTATGTCTAAGAATTAAATTATGGGGCATCTTGCCTTTAAAACATGGTTGTACTTATAGTTCAAATGATGCTTCTACTCTATAAATGCATATGTTCATATAGACTGTGCACTGTGTGTAATGCATAATGAAGCATGAGGACAGCGAGGCAGTCTGGTGCATGGCAGACCACATGCCCTCTGTCCAATATTCTAGCTTGACTCCCATTATGCATCAGCTCGCCACAGCTAAAGCCATAACAAAGAGTGTTCCATGAGATTCAGCAAACCAGGATAATGATACCTGATGTTTGTTTCTAATGGCCTAGATCCAGACCAACAAATTCAACTTCTCCCAGTCTTTGTAATAATATGGCATGCACATGCATTGTGGAGCAAGGCCTGAGTATTTGATGTAATCGATGAATCAGGAAGACTCGGTATGATCCAATGCGATTCAAAGTCAGCTGACTGTAAATCCCAATAGGAACCCATATGAGACCCAAATGTGTGAGTCATATAGACCAGACTGGCCTCCACTGCATAACATTACCAGCAGGCACAAATCAGCGAAGCAGGTAGCCCTTCTTACAGAAATAACCCCCTCATCAACCCATCCAAGATGTCTCTGATAACAGATTGTGGTTTAAAAATGGACATTTGAAAGTATGACATCAGCATAGGCCTAGAGGAGATGCTGTGATGGGTGTAATATACACAACAGCTGGCATGTTAAAAACCAATGTTTTTAAGACAAACAATTCCATTCTCTATTGAAGTGTTCAAGTGGTACATCAAGGCACATTATCACACACAGGGCATTTTGCTCTAGGTGAAAATCATGCTCACAACAAGCATCCCTTGTCTGGATATAGTCATCGCTTTGTTTCATTAATTTAACCCTTTATGTAATTCATAGGAGTATTCGAAAAAAATAATAATATTAAAGGATTTCAATTAAAAAATAAGCAGATTTTTTTTTTTTTTTTGTAATTCCATTGAAAAGCGTCATGTATCCGCAGCAACACACACACACACACACACACACACTCACACCACCATCCGCGAAATGATCCATGACACCATCTTGATCTCTGCGAGGACTTTTCCTTATTGTAGTCGATTATTCAGCATCTCCATTCCGCGCGCACGAGTGATGCTGAATATAAGAGGAATCCCGGCGGATCTTGTGTCTGTGTGTCTCAGTGTGACAGTGAGGAGGATGACGAGGAGCCGCTGCATATGCGCTCAGTCAGCCCGCGTCTCTTAAAGGGACAGTGACATCTTTACACCAGCTCCAGTTATTAAAAAACAAACATTAATTTATATGTTTCATTACTGCCCTGACAAATATTTGACATGGTATCCATAGCATCCGCCACAACAGTACTGTTGTACATACGTATTGTTACTACTGTGAAGTTTGCACCAAATGTGTCTTTTTAAAATAGATTTGTCATATGAAGGCCATTTCAAAAGTTTTCATTGGCAGCTCTAAATTTATATAAGTTTAGAAATATTTATCTTAAGGCCTTTTATGTTTTACTGTCTGTGACCTGCTGACTTTTAAAGCTGTATTTGTGTGAACTGTTGGGTTTACACTAATGTGCAATGTTATGTAGAGGTGAAACTACAATTACGTATAAACGCTTTAATAAATATATTGTAAACTCAAAAGGCTAAAAGTAGTTTAGCCTTGATTGAGTTTGAGGTCCCTTTGACTTACGGTCTCTGACGCCAAGAAACTTTTAGGGCAGAAAAAAATTAATTGCATAACAGTATGATTAGTAGTTTTACAACGGTTTTAAAGTAGCTAAATTTTGTAACTACGTTTAATGGACTAGTGTGTGTTTTTTTTTCACTCAAAAGTTATTTCAATAAACTCACTGATTATAGCCCAAGTTCCCCTTTTGGGAAATAAACAGACAATATTTAAAAAGCTTTAGTTTATTGCAGTGTCATCCATGAACCACAAAATGTCTTATAAAATAAAATAGTAAGCATTAAACAAATAGATAGCTAAGAAATTAATTGTCATTTCAAAACAAACAGGGCCAAATCGTTTCTTGTAAACCTTTATTTTGAGAGAGAGAGAAAAAAAATCATATGCACTGCTAAGATCAATATATATATTGGTACATATTTATGACCAGTAGTTCAGCAGAACTGGAGTAGCTGATTCTTGAATGACGTTCCTCAAAGCCAGTCGAACACTTGCTGTCAGTGAAATATTACCTTAATGGTGTATTACAAAAAAAAGCAAAGAACATGTTTTCCATCAACAAAACAAAACAAAAACGGAACATAAAACAAAAACTAAACAAAACTTTGGTCTAGTTCCCTTCCATGCTCTTATCCACCCCTCCTGAAAAAGTTGGCGGGAATCTTTTAATCAATTTAATTACTGTTGACGATACTGTACTCCTTTTCTGAAGAGCAGAAAATGTATGTTCTCTAAGAAGGAAACCCAGTGCTCAATGTTTTTCACAGAAGTCATAAAGAAACCTTGGTGAAGGCCTTTTAAAAGATTCATGTCAGCTTATAATCACCAGCTCTCTGAACAGTCCGACAAATTTTAAATGCTGAGAAAAAGAACAGACTTTTTAAATACAGAGAAATGGATTGTAAAACTAAACAATGCTCTTGTAACACTGATGAAGCAGCATCTTCATCCTACCAAAACGCAGAGACGTTCCATTATAAACAGCTTGTTTGGCAAGCACACTGGCCTCATCCAAACCCAAATCTCACCCACCCCAAGACCCAATCTCTCGGTGACTTCACCATCAGTACAACTAAGAGCGGCCTAGTTTAGGCTCATGGGCTTTTAATGTTCCCACAGCATCCTTCACGGCATGGTAGATGATGTTCTTTACCTTTAAACAACAGAAATAACACACAGTCAGAATCAAAAGAGTTTGGCAAGCATTTAGCTTACCAGAAAATGTTGATATACTGCTTTTGTGCTCAACAGAAGAGAGCCATATCAGGTTTAAACAGAACAACGAATAGAAATACCTGTAGCTTGTCCTCATGGTTAGTGTGAGTGGTGGACAGGTGCCGGAACTCCTGCGTCAGTCTAAAACAGTGCTTCACATGCTCGGGAGAAACAAAGTCCTCTGCGACCTTGATACAGCTGTACAAGTTGTGCACCTGGGAAAACCAAGATGATATAGTTGTCGTCACATAAGGGAGCACTGCCTTTCCAAATGTCTGCACAATTGCAAATGTGATATTGATTTTATTCAACAGTTAATAATATGAGTTACATTTGAAACAGATTAGTTTTCATACTTTACAGTGATGGCACCGGTATGCACCGAACCGAATAAGAACACAGATTTTGGTGCCTCTTAAATGCAGGAGCGATCGATTTAAATATTTGTCCTTGTTCTCTAAATTGTGCACAAGAAGCATGGGCGTCGCTAGGATTTTTAAGCGGGGCTATAGCCTTTAGCTCTATAAACTGTACGCAAATTCGTGATCGCCTCAGAGTCAGTCCGCTTAAATTTCATATGAAAACGGCGGCAGACCTGTCTCCTCCTCGTCTTTCAGTATACTCTTCAATAAGCAGAGCACGGCGGAACAGCGCGAGAAACAGAGGATACAAGGTGTGTGTTTATCGATAGATTGTTATAATATCTGTATCTGTGCAGTTCTGTCATAAATTCAGTTACAAAAGGTCCGAGGGAGCAATCGGTTTCTCATCTACTGTAAAGTTTTTTACTCATCACACCACAGCTAGTTTCCTCCAGCGACAATCGAGCCATTAACACATATGAACGCATACTTTATACTTAATCTAATTACTTTATACATACACTACTGTGCAAAAGTCTTAGTCTTAGGCAGTCTGTTGTAAGACTGCTTGTGCATTCAACTATCTCAATAGATTATTATTAAAATTAATGCCAAAATTAATGTTTGGAAATGTAAACTGATATTTCCTATTTGAGTCAGTCATTATTAAAAATTTCTTCTGTGAAAAACTGAATTCTAAGCTCAATAGGAAGCCAATGCAAACTAATCAAAACTGGAGTGATACTTTCTCTCTTTTTGGTCCCTGTTAAAAGTTTTAGCTCACACAATCAGTCAAAGACGGGAGAGATATATTGTCATCTGGTTTCATTGGAAGATAAAGCTGTATATCATCTGATAAAGATGGTATGAGATCTGATACTTACAAAAAAATCATAGCTAGAGGAGGAAGATAATGTGAGAACAAAATAGGGCCTAACACGGAACCCTGGGTTACCCCACAATGCAATGGTGCTTGAATAAGTGTTTTGGAATGAATTTAAAAATCTTTGGTCAGCTGTCCATGACAGGACTAAACCAGTCAAGTAACCAAAACAAAAACACACTCAGCTAAATATCGTCCAATTATTGTTATAGATGTGTGTCAATATTGCACACCCCTAATGTCAAGTACGGAACTCTGATGGTGGACATCCTCTCAATAACTAACCTGATGTGGCGCACCAGCTGGGATGAACACAGCATCTCCCAAAAACTGCACAATGGACCAGCCCTGGACCCCGTACTCCTCATACAGCCGGCGACGCAGCGTCTGATCCAGGTACCAGCTCTGGTCGTGGATTGGATCATGGTCTGGTGGGTTCTCTTGACCTTGTTCCTCTCCAACCTGCATTAAATAGATGAAATGAACTTCAGATATGCATACCGTATTAAAACAGAAAGCAGAGAACACTCTCCAAATCTGAAATCTAAAAAGTTGTCATCATTTAGTTATCCTCAAAAAGGCATATATATGTGTTTGGAACCACATGAGTGTCTTTATCTTTGGATAAACTATTACTTTAAAAGCAATATCCTTCAACGTCACCTTTCGCAGAAGCTCACGGATCTTCTCTGCATCTTTGGCGGCGTAGATGTGCCAGAGAGCTCCAGGTTTCTCCTTTGCCTCATAGACTCTTCTCTTAGTCACTTCATCCACATCTCCCTCTTCAATGGTCTGCATCACCTCTGCAGTAATTACAGGTCAGTCAGTAAACATACAAACAATTATAACTTGTGTAAAAGTTTTATAATTTCCATAAAACTGTGAACTAGAGCTGAACTATTGATATTGACTGTTAAAGCCTCATTTGTTTCTACACAGGGTCTCTAAGCATTAGTCGGGGAACTACACTATGACCATCAAAACAGAAAGTAGCTATTTAAGATTTCAAAGTTTAGGGCTGTCAGAATGAAACTTGTTTAACATTTATTTATGCAATGCTGTTAACTCTATCAATTTACCTGACAGTATAGTAGTTTAATTCTAATATTTTCAACCACATGCCCTTTCTCTCTGCCCTTCTGAAGATGCCAGCAAACCCAAATACACAACTTGACTGACAAGCAGAAATCATTTATAGTTTTTAAACACGTTCTGCCAGGCTGACTCTATTCTTGCTGTTTAGGACTGTCACAGACACAGATCTATATTTTATGACATGGCATTGCAAGAAATAATTATTTATAGGACATTTTAAGCCGAGTTTCCATCGCTGGAACTTTACCCAGGAACTAGGGACTTTGTGCCGGTATGTTTCCACAGCAGGAGCCAGGATCTAACTAAAGCTTAGGGTAAAAAACCACCAAGCATTAACGCAGCATTAGTTACTCACTCATGTGCAAAACACTTTTAAAGGGTTAGTTCACCCAAAAATGAAAATTAGGCTGCATTTTACTCACCTCCGAGACATCCTCTTTTTTTCAGACAAATCCAGTCTGAGTTATATTAAAAATTGTCTTTGCTCTTTCAAGCTGCATTCCTTCAGTCCAAAAGTCGTGAAACAAAAAGCACCCTTCCATAGTGTCTCACATGACTCCGGGGAATGAACAAAGTTCTCCTGTAGCAAATCGATGCGTTTTTGTAAGAAAAACATCTATATTCAAAACATAATAAATTTAATCTTGCTTGCACCAACAGTTGTACACAGACGAAGCTCCGGGAGCATGACGTATGGAGGTCAGCCGTGTGCATGTCTCGTGAAAACCAACGTTTGGATCCAAAGAAGCAAAGTTTCTTTACTTTTGCCAAGGAAATCCAGCCTCCTCTTGGCTTATATAGAAATCCTCCAACATTCTTCTTTAAAAATCCTCTTTTTGTACCAATTAGTGACGGTTGTTTTGTTTTGATCTCTCCACTGCGTTTCCGTGTGTGTCACTTCTGAGCGGCGCATGCGCAATTCTGACATCTTACGTCATTCCCCCGAAACTGCTTCGGTGTACAACAGTGAGCGCAAGCTAGATTAAAGTGATTATTACATTTTGAATATGGATATTTTTCTTACAAAAAATCATGAGACCTTTGTTCACCCCCCGGAGCCTTTTTTGTGGAAGGGCACTTCTTATTTAACGTCTTTTGGACTGAAGGAATGCAACGCCCATTGAGAGCCATGAAACAGCTTGAAAGATCAAAGACTATTTTTTTTATACACAGAATGGATTCATCTGAAAGAAAATCATATACACCTAGGATGCCTCGGGGGTGAGTAAAACACAGCCTTATTTTCATTTTTGGGTGAACTAACCCTTTAAACGTAAAAGAGAGCAAAGAGAAAATTACACTATTAAGTCCACACAATGTGGGAAAACGTTACATTCATTTTGGCAGATTACACAAATATTTCACAAGGTGTGGCATTATCAAACTACTACTAATAACACAAATAATGTTTTAACTTTTTGTCTTAAGAAAAAACGTAATTACAAGAAATTTGAGATTAACTGCAATAACATATTTTGATCTACTGACAGCCCTACTAATCAAGCAAGCAAACGGAGCAAAGAGGCTGGAATGAGGGGGGGGGAGGATCAATCCTGCAGGGTCTGCTCAGGAGTTGTATAAATAATATACATAAAAAAATATATACTAATCATTCACAAACCGCTCCAGTATCCCAACACTTTTTAGTAAAAAAAATAAATAAATTTTTTAAAATTCAGATTCCCAGAAATAAAAAGGTGACTAATTCAAATTCATGGATTATTTTTCTTCTTAAAAAAGAAAAAAGGAATGACAGAATGTGAAGGTCCTTCACCAACCACTGAAGAGCATGAAAATAAAATACAGCTATCCTATAGTGGATAAGAACTATTTAAAGAGGTCATAGTGTTACCCTAATGCTAAAATGTT
The DNA here is from genome assembly GCF_023724105.1 of Carassius gibelio. Lineage (NCBI taxonomy): Eukaryota > Metazoa > Chordata > Actinopteri > Cypriniformes > Cyprinidae > Carassius > Carassius gibelio. Next base: position 20,031,263 of record NC_068384.1, on the reverse strand, counting down.
CCAAATGTTCAACTAATCTGTCTGATCGTGATTCATTTATGAACTAGATTAACCAGTTAAATGAAAACAACTAGCTCAACAGAGTGATCCGTTCAGTCCAGTTGCAACGGTTATCAAGTAATAGCTCACTGGAGGGGGTCTGGGCCTGTTCCTAAGACAAAGACTTTCATACAGCTTCAGAAGACTTGGAAAATAGCTCATAAAGGCTCGCCATCAGCAAATGTTGGGCAATCATTGAATATCAATCAGCCCAGTTTCTGCAGTGTGTTCTGCACCTTTAGCACTTTAGCTGCCACTATCTGCAGCTTTTTGACCAATTGAGCGGGTTAAATCATTGGCGGAGCCCATCAGTGAGAGAAATCCTTGTTCAGCTTAGTAAATCAGTGCAAAAGTTGGTCAAAAAGGCATAAACCGAACACACTATTTATTCTTAATCCTCATCTCATCTGTGATGATTTTCATTGATTCTGTCTGATGAGAAAGCGTAATGTAAAAATGTTACAGAAAACTGGTGTGCTTTGTTTACAGTCGGTGTTTCTCGATGTCAAGGAAGGATCCTCGGAAGCCAGTTTTTCGAGGATGCTACGTCATTGACATCCGTCAAAGGACTGTTCCAATGTCGAGGATCCTCAGAATTTCAACCAAGGACTGAGTCCTTCATTCAAAGTATATCCCATACACAGGAAAGGATGCATATGTGTATCCTTCGCGCTCTCAAATCACCCACAATCCTATGCGTGCATCTTTGCTATCTAGTTAAAAAATGTCAAACGTTAGCGTAGTCGGAGCGATGGCGGTTTTTATTTACGTTACCAAACATTTGTTATAACTGTAGTAAATATAAGTAAAGTTTGACATTTAAATGCCAGTACAAATTACTACCGTACTGATATTGTAAATTATACAAATACAAATGGTTAACTGAACCGGACCTGTCATTTAACAATTGGTTGCGTCATCGGCATTTCTTTTATAAATAACTAGTTAAGTTGTCCAAAGTAATTTAATGATACCATTCAAAGCGTTATTCAAATGGACATTTTCACTGACGTAATGACGCAATTACGTGCACTTGCTAGCCTGTCCCATTTACCTGTTCTCAGTATGCTAAAGAGGAGTCTCACCTAGCCTCTGAAGGAAGTGACTTGGAAGGATCAGTCCTACCGAGGAAGTATCTTTGACATTGAGAAACGCCTAGTATGTATATGCAGAGTATTAGCTCTTCCAGTTTCCCCTTTTGTATGATGAATACAGACTACTGCCACCTGCTGGCATGGAGAGCTTTTTTTTTATCAAGCAACCAAAGAACATGCATGCTAATTGGTTGTTGGCTGTAAGATTTGCAATGTGTTCTGACTCAACTTTTTGGCCCTGATGCAAGCAACACCACATTCGGCTTTCCTCAGCACTAGTTCTTTGATGTCAGTTTGCTGAGTTTGGCCTTTGTGTAGGGATACACCAAACCAACACCAAAGAACTAGCGCTGAGGAAAGCCGACTGTGGAGTTGCCTTGCATTGCCTGCAAGGGGGCCAAAAAAGTTGTACTAGAACACTGGACAGACTACTGGCGATGACCAACTAGTGAACAAGCTCTGCACTTGCAGGAGAGAACATAACTGTCCCTTATCAGCAGATGGCAGTAGTCTATATTTGGGATTCAAACAGGGAAACCATTAGAACTAGAACTGTGGACATACAAAGCAATCATTGCTTGCTTTTACCATCGCTCACACCAGCCGCGCTCATTACTGGTGGATTCATGTAGCCTTGTTCAGTGAAGTTATAAATGGCATTGGCATTGTCAGCCCATCTTGTGGATAAAGAGAGAAAGGAGAGGATAGAATGACAACAAGTGTCTGTGCATTCCCTCTTTACTCTGCCATTGGTTTGCTTTAGTCCATTCTGTTTTTTTGTTTTTATTTTATTCTTGTGCGTTCATTCGCTAAGCTGAAAAGCCATTCAGAGATCTCCTTTTTGCCACTGAGCTCCGCCGTCAGCCCAACATGCATTGGGTTGCATTTTATAATGAACCATCTTTTGTGTTCCAAAGATAAACAAGAAGAATTTGGGTTTAAAACAACATGAGGATGAGTTAAATGAATTTTCATTTGTATGTTTAGATTTTTGAAAGTTACAATCCATATAGTCCATTATGCAACTTCTATTTGAAAAGAACCAAAGAAATTGTGATTTATTATATGACCCCTTTAAAAAAAAAAATAAGCTAACGCAATTGTCAAAAGTTCTGAAGGGGCTGAAGATGTAACAAAAAAAATCAAAACACTATGGTCACTATGTTTTGGTGTCCTGGGAAAACAAACTCTGAATGGAGTTTACAAATTGGTGTTTTATAATGAACCATCAAACATAAATACATAATTTAATGTAAAGAGTAGCAAGAGATGGGTTAAAACAATAGGAGTGAAGAACAAGAGAGAGCGAGAAAAGTGGGAGGGCATGCCTGAGGTGAGACAAATGAAAAAAAAATGCACAGACCTTTGCATCCAGCGAAATCGGCTTCTGTGAATGAGAAATGGTGCCACAATCAAAAGTAGTAAGACCCCAAGAACACAGGCACTTTAACTATAGGGTGCCATGTTGGCCTCTAAGAATTACCTCTTAAGGGAGGCTTGCAATTATTCGACACTTATTTAACTTTGTAACACAAAGTTAGGGGTCAGAATACTTTTGCAAGGCACTGTTTTTTGTTCTATTTTAATTCCAGTTTACTATCCAAAGATTTTGTCTATGGGTGGAATCTGTTTCTTTCAGACTTTAAGTAATTAGCTTATACTTGAAGGAATAGCTCACCCAAAAATGTCATCATTTACTTTCCATCATGGTAATCCAGAAACCCATGAGGGTGAGTAAATGATGACAGAACGTTGGCGTGAACTATGTCTTTAAGCACAGGAAGTTTGAAAAATCTGAAAGCTTGTGACACTTTGAATTTAACTTTCTTTTACTAACTTTAAGCCAATATAAACAATAAAACATGTCAAACTAAATTTTGTACATTTAAATTTAGTTAGTTTGTTCTTTAAAGAAAAACTGATTGCAAAATTACTCAAATTGCACCCAAAAATTTTTTTTGCATCATTATACAGCACAGGGGTTTTTTAGTGTTGAAAACTACAAGTTTATACATTATAATGAACAAAAGACAACTGCAGCAATATCAATGAACAGAAACAATAGCTTAATTAGAATAGCTACAAAAATAACCAAGAATACACATACACAAACCCTCAACACACATAAGCAAAAGCTTAATGCTTACTGATTTCATGGTCACTGTCTCCTTCTGGGATGCCCACATACACCATTACGTTGACTGCATCAGATACGTCCAGATGCAGGTTAGTGGTGCCAACCTTCCTGTCTTCTGTGGAGATCAGACCTGGGAGGAACACAGCAAAGGGCAGAGGTTAAAGAGCTGTCAGTGTTTTCCTCATAAGCAGCGGCGAGGATGTTTCATGTGGATCCCTTACCGTAGGCATTGTACATTTTAGGACCCAGATCTGGCCGTACGAAGAAGTTTGGAAGACGAGAGGCCAAGTTGAGCCGGCCATCTCTCTTTGTGTACTCTGGCAGAGGAAGGTTCACCATGAGATCATCAAACCTGCAAACACGGGGACATCAGTAATCTAATTCATAATAATTTCAACACACTGGATGCTTCCAAGCCAAGATCCCATAACTAGTGGTTGACCGATATATTGCCAAGGCTGAAATATAGACCAATATTTAAATGATCAGTATCGGCCAATTATTTAATTTTTTTTCTGTTTGGTCGACACGTCAGAAGTGGAAACTTTTAACTTGTCAGTGCACATAACTTTTATTTTGACAGCTCTGAGTGCACAGATCTCCCATTGTCCATCTCCATTAGTTAAAGGTCACTGTTTAACAGTTCTAATAAATTCTTACACATTTGCTTTCAAACTAAATTAGTTAAAAGTATCTGAAATGTATTATAGCATATGCTTGCCTATCATTAGTAATAAAAAGCCGCTAGCAAATATGCATTTCATTTAAACAAGTCTGAATATCTAATAAATAATTTCACTAACCTTGCTCTGCTTTGCTTGCTATTTCATATTCATTTCATATTCATCGTGTGATGTATGTAAAATGTTGGTATCGTGACAACACTAGCGCTAACTTGTTGAAGCCTACTATATTACAGACTGTAATCTTGTTGCAGCATTTCTTTGAGAAAAATACTATAATAGAATTCTATAAAGAAGACACATTTCAAGTTCTATTTTTCATATTTACTCATTTTCAGATCACAATTTAGTCAATATTATGCAAAATACATGTATATAAATGTAATATCAGCAATTGTTACATACATGTTTTTACTATCTTTAAAAGAAAAAGTGTAATATGATGTATATCGATATATATATTGGCTTTTTACCGCCCAGTGGCCACCATGCTCTTCAAGCCATCGGCATCAGGAATAAAAAAAATTCCTATCACGTGACCACCAGCTATGGCACCAAGTAACATGCCAGCAAACCTACCGAGTGGGCATCATATCTCTGAAATCTTCTCCAGGAGGCCAGTCTTTAAGTTTCAGTACCATAGGTTGGCCATCTCCACCCTGCAACCGCTCTAGAGAACAGAGGAGAAGATGTTTCATGGATTATGCTTTCATGGTCAGACAATTAAGGATGGTAATAATCAAATCAGCAATGAAAAGATCCAGGCTTGCACTGATGATAAAGTGTCTGTACTCACTGGAAATAACCTGGAAACCATCCCAGAAGTCTCTGACTTTGACATCAGAGATGATGGCGCAGTTCCTACAGTTGACCAGGTCCACATCCTGGTCTCCAAACTCCTTGCTAAAGGACTCTGGTTTCCATAAGTGTTCCTTCAGCTTCTTGTGTATGCCTGAGACCAGCACAGGCTAAACAAGAAAAAGCAATTAGCCTCAGCAGAACGTAATCCATCAAATAAACGCGCATCCATTTGATCTTCTCCGCTCACCTGTCCTTGTTTCCAGCACTCTCTGAAGATCTTCCAGTTGTTGCTGTTGCTGGGGTCCTGCAGGCAGAGCAGTCGGCCATCGCACAGCCAGGAGTGGGAAGTGTGAGGGTCTAATACACTGAGACCCATCAAGCCCTCTCTGCGAGGAACGGCCCCCGACTCGCCGCCTTCTGCTGCCCCTGATGACCGGCGACTCTCTGCCTTCTTCGTCTCCACCACTGATGCAATGATATGATCCAAGAAGTTAGGAAGTCCTCCCTTCATTTTATCAGCCTGCTTAGGAGAGAAAGAAAAACATATATTAAAATAAAATTGTAAAAAATATTACGAACATTTATTTTTGTCTCAACAACAACATTTGCATGACTGTTCAAAGTAAAAAATATATTGAATACAATTTAGTTCGATATAGTTATTTTTACTAATGCTTTAAAAAAAATACATTAATATCAAGTAATCTCTATTTTTAATAATGTAGTTGTAGTGATACTTTTTTCATAAATTAGTTCTATCATTCATAACAAATCTGTCATTGGTACACAAACCAATGACATATGAATTAAAAACAAGCATCAAAATGTAAAGATAAGGTTACGTACGCCGGCAGTGGAGAACACTGAAGGGAAGGGAACACCTCCCTCGGTGGGACCTTGCGGGAGCTTTCCGGGGCCAGAGTTCAGTAGATCTCGGAGACTAGTGCCCTCTGCTTTAGGTTGGGAAGGGCCAGCGCCCAGCAGCAGACTGTTGAAGAGCTTGGGACTAGCCCCTGAGGGTTTGGAAAGGGTGCCGAAGGAGTCCAGACCAAATGGAGTACGAGAGTCTCGACCCATCACGGAGCGCAGAGACTCTGAGATAAAACCAGAGGAAGAGCCTGAGCACATTGTGTCTGCAAAGATTTACCAACTTTAAGATTTACCAGCAAATGTTTTATAAGAGGCTTTCACACAGGAGGAACCTTTTCATAGCTCCAAGAACTACAGGCAGTAGTTCCCGCTTTCTGTCGTGTTCGCGCCGCAGGAACTCGGAACAGTTTTAGTTCTAAGATCTAATGTTTGGAGGAACTAGATTAGCTCCTTCTTCAGAGTAGGTTCAGTTCTATAGGAATTATCAGTAAATTGAGCATTTACATTCCATCTCAGTTATCACCAAACCTACAACACACTACAAAAACACCTCCATTCGTAAATGCGACATTTGTAAATGCCGCACATAAATAGTTTCTTAGTGGCAAGCCACGATAATAAACAGTCTACAAACATGAATAGCCTCTTCGTTGATGTTCAGATGGTTTCCACTTTCAAATTAAGTTTACCAATAGCCAAAATCAGTGAGTATTAGGACAGTATTGTTCATCCTTTGTGTGTTAGCTTCTACATAAACTTATGTGTATATATGTTGTATAAATTAGCATTACAAAACAGTTAATGAAGCCATTTACAGGCATAGTTCGATGTTAGATCATGTTAACTAACGCATTAACCGTTGTTAACTAATTAAGTTGTTAATGTGAAGAGATGCATTAGTATATTTGCAAGTTAACATTAACAAAGATTGTCAATGTGTTGTTCATTGTTAGTTCATGTTAACTAATGCATTAACTAGCGTTAACTAATACAGTGCAAAATAGTGCAAAAAGTAAAAAAAAAATTAAATTAAAAAGGAGAGTTAAAGCATATATTTTATTTAAGCTTTTAACTAATATTAGTTTCTTTAAATATCTTTGGAATGCATTGTCCTTTTTACCTGATTTATGAATGTTTTTCTTCAATTATTAAATATCTTTTTTATGCATTCCATGTAGAGAATTTTTGTTTACTACTATAAAATTGGTTTTGACATTGGTTTTTTTTTGGTTTCACTGAAGAACTTTGCAATTAATGTAATATTTGTTTTACTTGTAAAGGCATTTCAAGGCATTTCTTCTGAATGAATGTTATTTATTATTATTAAAGTGTCAAATAAAGAACAAAAAAAATTCTAAATATAATAAACATCTCTTCTTAAATGCACAAAATAATATATATAACAGTATATGATCATTTTGGTCAAATGTAAATTCAAAGCAGTTGAGAACCGCTGTTATATAAAGCACTTCCACATGCGCCATCCACTAACTGTAAACCGCTCTACACCGAGTCTCACCTTTGGGCTCCTTTTGTGTGGCCAGGTCAGCCAGCCAGTGAAGGGCCGAGGAACTGCCCTTGCCATCTTTAGCAGCTGGTGTCGGGGCAGGAGCAGGGCTAGAAGTGCTGCTGTTTGTCCCACTGGTGCCTGACGTTGTGTCAGCGCTGCCCGCCTCTTCAACAGGCTCTGTTTTGACTACAGCACCCGCTGCCGGGTCCCCGTTCGGACGGGTTGTGGCTCCATTCCCCACACTGTTAGCTGCACCCGACTGCACCAGACACGAGACAAACGATGAGAACAGATCGAACAGCATTATAGATGGAATTCTACTTTCAGTTGTAATGTTTTGGAGATATCTTGCCTGTGAAAGGCCGTTTGGAGCACTGGGCCGCACCAAGGGTTTGTTATGTCGACTAGTGCAGGGGCAGTTCGCTTTGATCCCCCATTTACCTCTGGCTGCGTGTACCATGTCACCTATGCTGTATAAGGCTGAAGGCACACAAGGAGACAATTAAACTGAGCTCCAGTTGCTGTGATTTCACATGTTTTTAACAGGAATAAATGCACTAACCCGTGCCAGGTATAATTTGAGTGGGCATGAGGTTCTGTGGTTCGTGTGGCTGGCCTTTAGCACACTTCAGCCATGAGAACACCTCTTCTTCAGGACTCTCGTCTACTGAAAGAGCAGAAGTGAGTCCGAGACATGCTGTAATGGACAAACGCGACAGTTTACCTTTATCAATCATATTGATACTTTTAATGATATTTCATGAATGTGGCAGATCCTTATCTACCTTCAGGTGGCCTGTTCTTGCGTAGCCGGTAGCAGTCGAGACAAACGCCGAAGCCGCATTTGCGACACACCCAGTGGATGTTGAACAGCGTCGTCTCACACACGTCGCACATCTCTCTCACTCCCCTCACAGCTCGCTTCCATGCCACTTTTTCTGCAAATTCACAGGGCATTATCAGATGTTATGCAAGTCACTAGCTCTTCTTTTAGTATTTTAGCGCACATTTATAATGCAAAACAAATGTTTAAAAAAAAACTGACTTACAGTCAGTTGCGACTTATTTATCAAAATTTATTTGACATGAACCAAGAGAAATTAACCAAGAGAAAACATTACAGACTACAGCCACCAGAGGGCGCTCTATGCTGCTCAGAGCTCCTGTAGCCTACCACTGAATGTTTTTTTTTCTCGTCATGACTATTTTTGGACTGATGCGACTTATGCTCAGGTGCGTCTAAAAAAAAACTGTATGTGATACTTTCTTATACTTTATTCAGATTATATATGATTTTCTGTGAACCGGCTTTAATAAACAAGCAGTCACTTACGATGGGGCTCTATCATCATCATGGCCTCTTTCTCTGACATGACCAGTTGGCAAAACTGGTCACCCACGTTTGCTAAAATATATTTGGACGTGTCCAGGTCAAGTCCTTCCTGTGCTGTGAGGGAGGGGAGCCACAGGCCCATCGCCATGCTGTCACTCTGCTGCGGGCTCAGAAAGCCCTCCACGCGAAGGACTCCCTTCTTAGTGAAAGCCAGCCTGTTACAATAAACCAAGATGTCAGTCTCACACCCTAGCCAGGAGTTCAGCTGGTCTCACCAGTATTCGTCTGAATCATAACCACCTGCGGAAGTGGAAGAATCGGCAAGCCACGTTTGGGTCATCATCATCCGAGTCCTCGCGGGATTTCCTGTAGCGCTCCAGACGGCACTCGCGGCATTTGTGCAGGTGGGGCGCCACGTTAATGCAGGAGCCGTCTTGTAGAAAGGACTCTCCGGACTGCTTCAAGCGCCGAACCTTATTCTGGTCCTTCAACACGGACTGTCCCACTTGATAAATCACACATGAACACGAAATCAGATGACCGAGAGCATCTATCAATTCATCTACTCTTTATAATCGTGCTCTCACAAACTTTCACAGTACAGGTTTAGATTGACATGACGGCGAGTACTAGGGCTGCACAATTAATTGAAATTAAATTGCGAAGGCAATAAATCGTGATTAGGCAGAATCTGCGATTGTCATGCGTTTTTTCAGTGAAGCACAGTTCTGTGATCAGTAGTAAATGTCCATCCAAAGGCTAGAGGGCGCTCTCCAGCTAAAAAGCCAAATAACCCCCGAAGAAGAAATCCAGGAAATCCATCGCTGTAGCTAAATAAACAGATTAAACTGCTTTCTTTGATTCAACATGACTAATAAACACACGACTGAGGCAATATATGGTTTATCAGAGTTATTATTATTTTAGTTTTCATCATAATAAAGTATATCTATAATGAAATGCTAATCGACGTAGCCATTATCACTGCTTAGAATACAATGAAATATTGTGTGACTTAATTATTCAGTTTAAGAAGCCATATCATCTCACAGAAGGATTTATTTTAAACACTCAACTGACGTTATGACGTGAATTTGGAGTAAAACGTAGTATTTTCACATGCTGCATTTACTACAAAAAAAAACGTAGTTCACTGAGAAGAACAGCTGTCATTATAGCAAACGATTTCATAATCATACGATTTTATCGTCTGGAAATATGAACGTGATTTTGCATAGCTTGTCAGAGAACTACGGCTCTGTGTGGTAAATACTGCTCCACCTGAAAGCAGCTGATGAAGATTTACTGCGAATCACAGAACTGGCTTTACTGAATAAATGCGCAAAACAATCGTGATTAATCGCGTTCAATTAATCATGCAGCCCTAGTGAGTACTAACTCATTCAGCTGAACTAACTCATGAAGTACACAGCATGCGGTAGTCAAAGATGTTACCTTTGAAAGGTTTGCTCCGTGGCCGGCTCTTAGCCACAGGCTGGGCCTTGCTCTTATCCTCAGTGCCTGAGGAAACCCCAGGTTTCTGGCTCTGGCCGGAGTTGTCCTCCCCCTCGCTCAAATCAGACAGGTCACTGTTGCTACTGGACTCTGAATCTCTTTTGGTGGACTGACTGCGTTCCTCCAAAGCAAACTTGGTTTGGTCAAAAGGCATAGCCACATCTTGGCCTTCGGTGCTGAGGCGGGTTCCCGGGCTGCCATCTGAACCCTCTTTGCTTGGTTTGGACATTTGTTGTCCATCCTGGGCAACCGAAGTGAATGACGGAGTGGTCGTGAGGGCAGGAGCAGGGAACTGGGGGGCTAAGATTCCCTTAGGAGGTTCTGCCATGGTGAAGAGATTTGGTTTGGCATCACCACCAGGAGGATCTTGACTAAGTGGACCAGAGCTGCCTGAAGGAGAGACAGCAGACGCGGACAGCGCAGACTTCGGGGCTGACAATGCACTAAAAGGGCTGTGTGAAACAGCTCCGCCATATGCAAGAAATGGATTTGTTTCCTTCGTGGCCAGTAGGAAAAGGTTCTCATGAGTTTCCGAAACCTTGTTGCTAGCCAGCAGACCAAAACCGCTGCCTGGATTTGAGCTGTTAACATTTCTGGCACTTCCAAGTCCGCTGGTTCCTAATCCCAAAGAGGGATTCAGAGGCTCTGCAGAGCTCGCAGCTTGACCTGTGGCTGGGGGAAAAGCCTCCCCCACCGCTCCGAAAGGCTTGTTCATTATGATCCCATTGCCTGCAGGCTTGATATCAGGCACTTTTGGCAGCTCTTTCATTGGTGCCAGGCCACTAGCAGCTGCTGAACCAAACAGTCCAGTGGATGTAGAAGCTGCAACCACCTTTTTGAAACCCTCGGAGGGAGCGGCAGGCTTGAACAGGTTGGGCGGCTCCTTGTTCAGGCACTCGGACAAGGACGTGAAGGCCTTTGACTGGCCTTGTGTGATGCTCTGGTTCTGAGACATGATTTGGAAGAACAGGTTCTGTGAGGGATCAGAGCCCTGCCTCTGAGACTCCTTCGCAGCTCCAAAAGGAAAGCCAAAAGGCTTGTCCTCCTGGGAAGAACCATTGGCCTGTGTGGGAACTTCTCCAAACACTGGCTCACTTGACTGTTTACCAAATCCTGAAGCAGCTAGAGCAGGGGTCTTGGGGGTCTGAAATACAAATAAGCCAAATAAATGCCAGATAAAGAGTAGTCAGTGTGTCTACAAAGAGAAAAGGGAAACCAATTAAAACCAATGTTGTCATTATTAACTAAAACTATAACAAATTGTTTTGGTAACTAAAATAAATCTTTAATCCGATAAAATATCAAAATGCCTTGGCAAATAAAAATGCCTATGCAACTAACTGAAGAAAAAAAAGTTGAACTACTAAAATTACTAATACTGAAATGAAAATAATTAATAAAAGAAAATAAATAAAATAAATATGAAATAATAAAAAGACAAAAAAAAGTTTAAAATGTCAAAAACCACAAAACAAAATTACAAAAACAAATAAAAATGCTAAATTGAAATAATAATAAAAAAAATCATTAAAAATTAACCAAAAAATGGTCTTTATCAGAAATGGTTAATATTGATGTTTCATGTAAAGGTTTGGCAGACAAAATCATATTTAAATTATTATTATCATCCAAGACTTTGATTTGGCTTTTTAATTATTTTTTTAATGTTATTTAAAAAACATTAAGCCAAACTATGTAATAATGTTTCTATTATTATTATTATTATTATTATTAAGAATTCATCTACTTTGAGGATATATTCTGATATCTTTTTATTTTATTTTTTAACTTTTTTGCACCCAAAGACATTAAAAACAAGAATCAATGTAATGTAACAAATGTATCACAGAAGCTGTGTTTCCATTTGCATTCATAAATTCCATTTTATTTAATGTATTTTTGAATAAATGAACAGATCCGAAGTAAAATACAAGCATCAATGTCCTACCTGGCTTGCTTCTGGAGCAGATCCCCATTTACTGGGCTTTTTGTTTGCTTCTACAGGAGTAGACAGAGTCACACTTGAAGCGTTGTCTTGGGAAGGTGATGAAATGGTCACAGGACCCGGAGACACCAGGGCAGCTGTTTTAGGATACCCTGAAAGGACACCTTCCTCCTCCCTCTCGGCTGCCGGGAGTGTGGGAGAGGATTTCGGGGCAGGGGCTCCGGGCACCAAGCTGGGCATTTGACCCAAAGAAGGAAAAGTGTTAGAAAAGGGCGACGGTGCAGGCTTCAATGGAGGTGGTGTTGGAGTGGACGCAGGAAGCACCGCTGATACTGAAGAGGATATCCTTTCTTGGTTTGGGACAAAACTGCCATTCTCCTTGACAAAACCTGTGCTCCTTATGTGGGAGTGCTCCTGCTGAGAGGAATTGCTGTTGTTAGAGGAGTCTGGACTACAGGTGCTCGTCACCCTCCCACCTACGCCACCCTCTCCCGGCATCTCTACACATGTTACCATAGCCTCAGCGTCCGTGTTAGAGCCACTGCCATTCTGGCTGTCAGAGGCGCCCTCTCCGGCTCCTTTGAAACGTTTCAGAGTAATGTCTTCATCTCCTTCAGATGCTGTCCGGCGCCGCCGACCGCCCTCACCTTTCCCACCATCGCCCTCCTTCTTGCGTCGATCTGGGCTCTAGAAAGAGATACGGCAGCATTTAGATTACTAAATTAATAAACAAGCTATAAAATGACTAACAAGCCTCTATTAACACTCACGTATACATTTATATCATTAAGTTTTGTTTAATTATTTGAATTAAAAATGGTTGTAGTGGAACAGAAAATCATCTAGTGTTAAATTAGACCAGCTCTAATCGACAGAAACCCAACACACCTTCTCTGACTGCTCCACAGCAAGCATCACGTGAATAACCCGGGGATCGACGACTTGTGTCTCTTCACCCTGAAACAAACCAAGATTGACAGACGAATCACACACACAAGTGTCAGCTTTTATCATCTGTAGCCTACGAATCAGACAATGGTAGCACTGATTCGATTCTAACAGACAGTGTCCGGCCTTCCACACAGACCTGGTCCATGATAATCTCCATAATGTGAGAAACTAGATCGTGCTGAGATACGAGTCCCAAGGCCCAGGGCTCCCCAAACTCAGGCTGGTACACCTGCACTCTCTGACCCCGAATAGTGCACGATCCTGTCCAACAGAGAAAAGAAGAGCAGTTAAATACAAAAAATTCACTTTAACAGAAAACGAAAGCAGAAAACCTCTATTGTATCTTGCCATAGACCAAATACAGTTTGGTTTGGTCTTCTGCTTTCATTGTGTTCATATGTTTGACCCACATATTTTTGTAATTGACTACTACTCCTGAAGTTAATTTACTCACCCCTCAAGCTATACAAGATGTAGGAAGATAATGTTGTAAATAATGTTCAGTTTCTTGCAGTTTCAGCTAAAAAAAAAATCTTGGATGGCTTGAGGGTGAGTAGATAAACAGCAATTGTTGATTTTTGGGTGAGCTATTCCTTTAATATCTTGTACGACTTCCTTTGAGGCTTTGCACAGGTAAGTTTACTAAAGCACATTAGAGTTTCCAGAGTTAAGAGTTTATTTATAGTTAATTGCGACTGACCTTTCCGCAGGATCTCCTGCAACTCCGAGTCACTGTGCCAGCGGCTGATGGCCGCTTGAAGCGCCGGCTGCTCTTGTAGCAGAGAGTGTCCGAAATCTTTTTCAGTCTGAAGAAAGAAAAAAAATCTATTTCTATTTCATCTATTTCTACTTGAACTTTTAACAGTGCAAAAGTTCTGCACATGCAAAATGACCGCAATGCAGATCTTACGAACCTCAAAAGTGTGCAGTGTGCTTCCGTTAGGGAGAAATGCCAAGGTTCTTGCGCCAAAGAACTCCACAGGAACCAGGGATCCCAAACCCACACGGTCAACCAGAGGTTTAAACATCTAAAGATTGAGCCGAAAAATAAATGGTTTTCAGGAAACAAGAATTGGATGCACAAACGAGTGAATAAAGACCAGAAAAGACCACATCTTCACTCTTCACAAGAGGTCCAAATGCTTTCTGAAACACTTTTTCCTAATCTAACCATTACTACAACAAAAAAAAACCATGGGAGAAGTGAGGCGCAGTGTGCATCTGTACTCACCAAGGCTGGCCACTGAGGCGCAGAGGAGAGCGACGGATCGCTGCAGCTGGCCCAGACGATGGCACTCTCCATGAGAACGGCTCGCACCTCGTCCCCGTACACCTGCACCCATGAGCGCTGCCGCCAAGGGCTGTCGTCAAACTCCACAAACACCTACAATGAACACAGACGGATGCACAGACGTGAAACGCTGCTCTCTACAAGCACACTTCAAACTTTTCTGCTGCAAATGATTATTACGGTGATTTGTCTTATATTCCCAAACAGCCCCATCATAAGCCTCAGGTACCCCCCTACATCAGCACCAAACCTGAAAAATGCTTATTTCACCTCAGATTCCTACAATGCTTTTAATACTACTAAAATATCGATTATAATAATGCAGTGAGCAAAACAGACTCGGCAAGCTTTCTCTCAAAAATCAAGAAGCATTTTTAAAAAACAGTTTTTATAACTGCATTAGGTTCGATTAACTAAGGGAAAAAACAGGACTCTGTGGAAGTTAAAAATACAAGTACATATACATTATCATTCAATAGTTTCTGTTCAGCAAGATCTTAATGTTTTGAAAGAAGTCTCTCGTGATCACCAAAGCTATATTTATTTGATCAAAATATATGAATATACATATATTAGACTAACACAAGACACATGCTGCATAAATACTAAATGCTTGCAGCATATTTCATTAGTTTTGAACACACTGACCATCAAAATTAACTTAGCGTAATTCAATCCATGAATAATAATCACCAACAAACAAAATCAGTTTCCAAAACTAAAAGTTGATTAATGACGTTGGCCTGCGTGAATATAATACCAACGCATATTTTCTATTTCATTAAATCTGAACAGCAATAAACCCTATAAATAAGCTCTTATTCCGTCCATCATATCAAATGAACATTTCTTCACAAGCAACACGTAATTTCCCAAACATTTCGCTTTGTATTTACAGTCGGTTTGTGTAATCGACTTGATGCATCTATTGTGTGGGACGGTTTTTAATCACAATGTCTCCTTTACTAAGTCTACTACAGTTTTAAACTAGTTGCTCCCTAACTAGAAAGCATCCGTGACCCCAAACACAGTCTCTGTAGGCGGCTCTCCAGATTTCACTCAGTCCATATCTGCAGCTAACGTTAGCTACTTAGCTAACTAGCCCTCAAACACGCATTAAATGCACATCTACGCATCTCTTCTTCATTTCAGACGCAACCTGGAGTCACATCTTACTGTTTTACACACTCCAACTGACGAATGCTTCCGTGTTTATTCGCACGGGCTGGTTGTGTTTAATGTTTTGACGGTGTGTTGTTGTTGTTGTGTGGGTCTCACCTCCGTCCCGGGGCTTGCCAGCCCGATCACACTGACCGCCCGCACGGTTCCGCGGATCCAGTCCGCCTGCTCCACCGCCCCTTCCGCCGCGGAGCCCCCGTCACCGAGCAGCAGCAGCAGCCGCTTCCCGATCAGACCGAGCGAGTCCCCCATATCACAACCACCATCAAGAGACCGACTTCCTCCGGAGCGCTGCTAAAACCCGCGATCAATCGTGCCTGAACTAAACCAGTGAATTACTAGAGCCACATATGAACGACTGCACGCTATGCATGTGGGATCTGCATCGGTCAACTGAGACGATTGAGAAGAGCTTCGCTGGGAAAGTGAGGTGTTATTGTTCAAGCTACAGCCCCTTGTCCTCATCCGCCATTTAGTTGTGCAGTAATCATCAAACGCAATGCTGCGGGACTGCGCTTCACTGGCTGCCCGGGAAACAGAGCAGCGCCTCCTGCTGGACACTGCGTGCGCCGTGCAGCGTGAACGCGCCGCTCTGGAGGTCCGTGGAACGACAAACTCTCGCGAGATTCACATGCGCTTATTTCGAGTCGCGCAGCCGCAGCAACAAGGTGAAGCATTCGCGTTGTAAACAAAATGATTATTATTATTTATGCATTTATGCATATTTTGAAAAAATGCTAAAAATAATATTAAAAGATTTAAATGTATAACCCGTGGCATATTAACTTTAATCAAAACCCTCAATTTGTAGATATTATCTATGCAACCTTACAAAATCCCCAACTTTTAGTAAAAGGTCTTATCTTTTTTGATAAGCGTTTTAATAATACTTTTATAAAGTACTCCTTAGTTACTTTTAATGTTGGATCAATCGTCCATGTAAATCAAAAAGTAACACTTCGTCTACTCTGGACAGTATAAATAGGCCTATGTTGTTTCTATAATTGTGTGTGTGTGTGTGTGTGTGTGTGTGTGTGTGTGTGTTATTTCTAAGGAAATAACATAAAATTATTTATAAATTTATCAATTTAAAAAAAAATCTAAACGTACAGTATTTCACTTAATTGATCATTAGCATTCTAACTAACATTAAAAGTGATGAATGTAATCTCTCTGAAATATAGTGATTTCACATCTAAGTAGCACCACCGGTCTAATGGCTTTGACTTAAATATTAATATTTAATTTTGGTCATACTATTTTAGATTAACCTACACAAAATATGGAAAGCAAACATCGATGGTTGATGCTGAACACTGACCCATGCATCCAAATACACAGTGTATACCTTCATCAGTTTGCATACATTGTTGTATCACCCGCAGCACTCATATACATATCTATAAATGGATTTGAAGAAGGTTTAATCAATTTTGTGTGAACACAAAGGGTTATTTAATTCATCTGATGTGGTTATGTATTTCCCTTAGCCATAGGAGGGCGCACGACATCGCTTTCATCATAAAAAAAATATCGTGCAAATTGTATCATCCTTCATCTGTGACATTGAAATATTAGTTTCCCCCACTAGATGGCAATATTTCAAAACACAATCACGCTGCTCTATATGATAATATTGCGTTTTATTATTATTTCCTAAATAATTAAATGGTCTGCTGATAATAAACAACACCGAAACCTCGCTTTATTCAGATGAAGCAGATTAAAGACGTGTGACATCAAAGACATCAACACCTAATGAAACTGACCAATAAGTTCATGAAAGGAGTAGCTACATCAAATGATAATGTTTGATCAACTGTAATCGTATTTATAATGCTAACTAATATTTTAAACAAGTTTGTGTTCTCATCCACACCATCTCTGAGCTGTCTCACAATAAATTATTTATAAACGTGCCATTATAACCTTTTTATTTAGTAGGGACATCACCTTAGTACGAGAGGAAAATCACCATCTAATAGACAAACTTAAGCACAATAAATGAACATTCAATAAAGAAAGTACACTCTTTAGTAGAGTAAAGCAAATAAAACTACTAATACCAGGGAAAGAAAAGAAAACATTTCCTCCACATGATTCATGTTATCCAGCATGATTATTAAGGACAGTTTTTGTAAAATACAATAAAAGCACAACAAGGAGAAAATGATTTGAGAGAGAATTTCATAGTTTATTATTAGAATAAACATAAAATACAACATATACACAACTAGTCAAAATCTGGAATTAAAAGTTTTAAATGTTCTTAGGAAGTATTTTAGTTTCACCAAGGTTGCATTTACTTAATCAAAAAGACATTAAAAACAGTCATATTGTGAAATATTATTATATTTTAAAATAGGTTTTCTATTTCAGTGTATTTTAAAATGTAATGGAAAAGCTGAATGTTCAGCATCATTAGTGAAAACGCTTGTGCTGCTTTATATTCGTTGTGGAAAGCATCGTATTCAAAAGGTTAGGATAAAACAAAAAATATGAAACTAAAGCAAGAAAAGAAATTAATACTTTTTTACAGCAAGGATGCATTACATTAACAAAAAAAGAGTTGAAATAGAGATATTCATGATGTCACAATGTATTTCTGTTTAAAAATAAATGCTGTTCTTTTAAATGTTCTGTTATTCAGATAATCAAAAATATGAAGCAGCACAACTGGGTTCAACACTGGTAAAAAAAAAAAAAAACTATATATATATATATATACATATATTTCTTGAGCATCAAATCAGTATATTAAAATGATTTCTGAAGGATCGTGTGACACTGAAGCCTGGAGTTATGATGCTGAAAATCACAGGAATAAATTACATTTTAACACACATTCAAATAGAACACATTAAATTGTAATAATATTTCACAATATTACAGCTTTTACTGAATTTTTGAGCAAACCGCTGAGCATTAAAGACTTCTTCCATCTTCATGATTACAAACTCTTGACTGGCAACATCTAAACAGTCCCTTATTTGATCAGTGACATTGTACAGTTAGTTTTTTGTGATTCCTCACAAGATGATATTGTAAACTTTATGCATACTGCATTCAGAACATAACGAGGCCTGTATGAGACAGGAGCTGGGGTGTCTTCAAGTGTCACTGTACCACTAACAGACTACTCGGCTTCTAAAAACCACTACAAATCACTCAAAACCCAACTCAGCTGCTTCAAAAAGGTTGCTATTGTTGTGAGATCAGAGGGAAGGCTTATGTAATTTCATGTAGTTGTGATAAAAACAGTGGTCGGGTAACAGCAAATCATCTATATTGGCGAAACAGTGTGCGATTACGCAAAGATACACTGAGATTACTGCGAGTACAGCACTCATAATCAAAGTCTCTATTAACAGAATACGAGCCGCTCTTTTCCAGTGAGGAGAGGAGCCAGCGCAGCTCATGGGACGTCCAGCCGGGCGGCTCTCCCACATTCTGCGGCAGTGACTCAGCGTTGGCATGGGGTTAAACTGGGCTCTCCGTTTGGACAGCGTCAGAGTGTCTGTGCCAGCGGCGTGACCGGCATCACTGATACGCCAGGCAGTTGTGCGGCGTGCACTCCTCCTGCTCCTCCAGCTCGGGGCACGGCGTGCCACTGTTGGCCGGTTTGAGCAGGATGTACCGGGTGCGATGGCGCAGGCCTCCCCGAGAGCACGGCCCCAGACACAGGCCCCAGGACGACCACATGGACACCTCGCAGTCCAGCGGCGTTTCTGCAAGACATGCGGGAATCGTGAGGATCAGTGGCCAGAAAAGCTGTCTGGAAGCAATCCGTCAAGAGATTATGTTTATGTGCATGTTTATGCACGGTCAGTTAAAGAAAAACAGACCACTGGTGTACTTGGGCTGTGGGGCCGACCGGCTCAGATTTCCCGGATAATTGAACAAATGTGTATTTTACAATAGGCTTCTGGGTTTAACTGATGATCGGGAAATATTTGTTAAACCATTTTCTTAAAATATATAATATTTGATCAATGCAAACTGCAATAACAAGAAAACAACATTTGGTTGGCAAACAAAGCCTGCTACTGAAATCATGAGTGAAAATGGTGAGATTGTCAACTATGTTATACCTGTCAATCCGTACATAACACGGGTGACAAACTCACCACCAGAGAAAAGTTACACTTGTACCAATAGGTGTTTTATTGAGCTAGCATATTGTTGCAATGAATCTATATTTAATGTACTTTAAATTGTATAATGACTCCTATGCATTCAGTCTGAAAGTCCAAATTGTTTAGCAATGTGTCATGGAAACTGTAGTAACAAATGCAAAGAAACGTTAGTTGGTGGAACAACACGTGCTTACATTTTCGTGGGAGCAAATAAAAAGTGTTTACCACATGTGCTGTGCATTAGAGTTCATCAAGTTTCAACCGTTTACTTTCCCCCAAAGTGCAACACGTAAAACCGTGCACAGCGCTGCGGTAAACCAAAACATCTAGAAGAAGCACGGAGCACTTCTGTTCTGGACTGACCAGTCACAAAACCAGTCATAAGGGTGACATTTTTTAAATTCGGAAATAAATATGCTTTCCATTGATGTATGCTTTGTTAGGATCGGACAATATTTGGCAGAGGTACAACGATTTGAAAATCTGGAATCTGAGGGTGCAAAAAAATAGAAAATCACCCGAAAAAGTTTTTCAAATGAAGTCCTTTGCAACACATATTACTAATGCTAATATATTTTTGATATGTTTACAGTAGGAGATTTACAAAATATCTTCATGGAACATAATCTTTACTTAAAGCTGCGGTAGGGAACTTTTGACGCTCTAGCGGTTAACAAACAGAACTGCTTGCGTCTTGCGGAAGAACATCGTAGCCGGAACTACTTCTCTCTGTTTATGTCTATGAAGAATCACAAAGGTACTGGGTTACTCGGCCGTGGTACCCCCGAAGCAATCTAAAACAGTCTGAATATAAACACTTATTATAGGTGCACCCTAGTGATTCAGGACAAGCCAAAAACACGGTTTGGAAAATAGATTCATGGTGTACTCGCTTATTATATACATTTTTCTACATTTTGAACACAAACAAAGTTACGGACCGCAGCTCTGATTGGTTATTTTTTACCGGGAGCGATGTATTTCTGCAAATGGCAATAGGAGCACTGGGAGGAGCCAGAGGAGCTTGGTTTTTTCACAGATTATCTGTCTCATATTCTACTGTCAGGACATAATGACAGGTTTAATAAATATGTAAAAAATATATTTTACAAAAGTTACCTACTGCAGCTTTAACATCCTAATGATATTTGACCCATGCAATGTATTGTTGGCTATTGCTACAAATAACCCTGGCGACTGGTTTTGTGCTCCAGGGTCACAAATGTGCAACAGTGAAAAGAGCCACAACACTGAATGTGTAAAATGTGTTGCAGATCTACCTGAGAATCTGTTGGGCTTGGTTGTGTCAGGCTGGATGTGATTGGACAGTCGGTTCTGTTGACGGACAGGTGTGCGGCCCTGTCGCTTCACCCAAATGGTGGCCAGAGGCGGGAGTTCGGTTAGCCGAGGGTAATAGAAGGAATTTGCCGGGTGGTTTGGCTTTTGAGAAGTGATCTGGATGAGAATAAAACAGATATTGATGCAGTAGAGTTGTGATTCGCAACAGCCAAAATATAAAAAAAATATTAGACTCATTTCGAAATGTAAATTCTAAATAAAATATATAACATTTTAAATGTAAACCAGTTCCCGAATCAACTTAGAATCAGGGCTCCTATGTCTGGGAAACCTGGAAATGTCTGGGAAATTATAAAATTATGATTTCTAGGCAAAAGCCATGAAAATGTATAAAATCCACAGTGGTTCAACCAAAAATGCTAATTAATTTTGCTAGTTAGTTTTTTAATTGCAGAATGTCCAACCTGCATTTCTCCATACAGTGTAAGTGTCTGAATAATGCCTTTTGTGATGTTTTTCTGGTGCTTTTCTTGTCTATTTTGAGCTTTGACAGTATCCACTATCATTATGTGGAAGAGAGCAGTGTGAACATTCTTTAAAACTTCTTCTTTTTTGTTCCATATTGATTTGAAACAACACGAGGATGAGTTAAACATTCATTTATGGGTGAACTTTCCCTTTAAAGGCCATGGAAATGATGTAAGATTTCCATAATTCTCCATGCCAGATTTGTTTGTCTAATTACAGACATTGGTATCTGATGAAATTGAAAATCTTAAAAATGCATTTGCTGTCACTTGAGATCGACTTTACGCATCCTTGCTGAATAAAAGCATGAATTTATTATTTCAAAAGATTTTTAAACTTTTAAACGCTAGTGTGTTTCTAGAATCATGGGAAGCGTATCTCACCATCATGATATTTTCTGGGGGTGTTGTTGGAAAGTTTGGCGAGGAGAAGGTGAAGCCGCTGTCTGTGCCAGCATCAAATGGGTGCAAGTCAAAGGTCACTTCCTGTTTCCACTGGCCACCCTCACACAGGTTCAGACTGTCCACCCCCACGAACCAGTCTGGACTGGGGATCACTTTCACTATCAGAGACAGCTGTGAGAGAAAACAAGACGATCGGTCACTCTCGTGCTGAAAACATACACACAGACATTATCACTGCCGCGCCAACGCCAATCTACTTCTTTTCCCAGCATGCTCTGCTAACATAATTGGCTTCATAAGTCACATCTGAAACTTTTCTTTGTAGCCATTTCCAGTATTTTCCACTCCTTCCTGTGTATGTTAGGTCAAACCATCTGTTTTTTTTTTTCTCTCTCTCTCTCTTTAAATAATGATGAACGTTTATGAACGACTATGAGCTCATTCAGGAAGAGCCCACGGGTCACAGCAGAACGAGGGATAGCCACACGACACGCTCGCAGAGAGACACGAGCCATGGAGTGACCTCAGCTCTTTTAGGACAAGCACAAGCCTGACGTTCAGCCAGATGAACAATAAATCCTAACGGATCCAAGGTATAAGGTTTATCAGTGAAACCTCCCTACGAAAAAAAAAAAAAAGAAAAATCACAAAGCAGAAATTTTCTGAAGTAAACGTAGTTGCTTACTAGGAAAAGTCAAATGAGAACTTCAGGGCTTTTCACCCTGGTTGGATGGATGGATGAAATCCTGCTTATCTGTCTTTGTGTTACACGCTGCGCTAAACCTGTTTCTAAATTGCAAGTGTGAAACGTACCTTTACCAGGGTTTAAAAGCAATGATAAACCTGGGTTAAACGCAGTGCCAAAAGCCCTTAGTGTGAGTAACAATTTAATTCATTTTTCCACAGTTATGAACCTTTTGTGCAACAGAAAGTTTCAATGGATGTTAAAGGTCCTTCAAGGGACCATCAATGCCAATAAAGAACCTTTATTTCTAGGAGGACTTTATTTCTTTAGTGTGAATTCCTCACAGCAGGTCATTCCTAAAACAACAATTAAAAGCAGAACAGATAAATTTGAAGCCTGTTTTTTATTTTTTTATTTTTTTTTGATAATCCATATTTGGGCCACAGTTTTGGTACCTTGTGACAACATCCAGTCTAGAGCTGACTTTTCTCCAGACTGGATTTACTCTTGTCTCTCCATCGTCTCTTCTCATTCCGTGGCTTTTCCGGGAATACCTCCTGCTATATCAGTTTCTCTGGGGTGAGAGGCGAGCGGTGCCTCATCACTCTGCTCTCTGTTCCGGCCCTGCGCTATTAGAGCTCAATCTCTCCTCGGGGCACAAAGTCACACTAACACATAACTGCCAAACTAATGCCCTGATCTGCCAGAATAAGTGTGTCAGGAAAAATAACACACAACTCGTCTATTCCTCCATCTGTCTGCATGCACAGCTGGAACGTGCTGTGGTTTGATGCATGCCTCACTCTTTGCAGAACTCCGCAGCGCTGCTCTGGATCTTATTAAATGCAAGAGAACCTCGAGTAATATTGGGCGGCTTTTTGCTGTTTCTGATTCACGTATTTTCCTGTTGATTTGAGGGTGCTGGTCTTGCATTTGCGGGAATCTGAAATTTGACACCGTGTCTCTTTTTTTGGAGTTCTTAATTAAACACATTGCAATGTCAGCTGCAGCCCAACAGTATATTTAGGAGGTTTCTTGGAAAATGGCACAGAAAGATGATAAATGCTGCTTTCACAGGCAGTGGTGAGACGGTATCAAGGGCACGTCTGAATCCAGCGTTTGTGTAACATCTTGTCTACTGAGATGCTTATATGACAGCCAACAATCTTGTGGTAAAGATCTTATTTAGTAAATAGACTGAAATAGAGCTTTCTGAAGAACACATGAGCGGTGCTAAACTCTTCAAAGTGTTGCTAATTTGGTTTCTGAGGTTTTCTGAGGGGTTAACTAAACTCATATTTTTACATTAGATGTTTCAGTTATCTCAACAAATTTTAAGCTGGTATAACTGATAGCAGCAGCATTTTTTTTTACAGTACCTCTACAATGTACGTTTATGGGACTTTTAAGTCTGATTGCTTAGAAAAGTAATAGTTCATCTCTCCTCATCAAGTAATAAGTGAAATAATAAGTGAACAGACACTCAGATCATACACACACACACAGACAGACAAATTAGATCTCACAGTCTCATCCCAAAGCCAAGTTCATACTCTTAATCATACCTCACTGCCCTGAGGATCTAAAAACAGCAGCGCCACAGCAGACGTCCCATCATGCCGTGGGTCAGTACCAGCAGGAGTGCATGCCAGGCGCATCTGAGGATAGTTGCTGATTTTTAATAAGTTTCCTTTGTATTCCAGACTTTGGTAATAATGTAGGTCACCAGCACTGCCTTTAGACCCTGTGACCTTCTGTCTGATGGCTAACAGGAAAATAAATATTCCAGAAACTGAGAAGAAAAGGTCCCAGGCTCTCCATATCTGCAGATCTGCTGGGTGCAGGAACCGCAGCGCAGGAGCCGGAAGGAGGGAGCGAGGGCTGTGGTCTGGAGGTCCTGGGACTCTGGATGTGGTTTTGGAGACCTGCGCTCTGGTGAAGTCTGTCTTTGTGCAATATGTAAGTATATAGTATCATAAAAATAAGCTGAAGAGAAATTTCACCCTATCTATTTTCCAAATGCATGTGATTGTGAATAAGTCATCTGTGCACATGTGTTTCGTTTTTGGATTTGGCCTCATATAATGCAACTCTCCACAAACTATTTTGCAGATTATTAATAGTTAGTACTATTTGACTATTTGGTGTGTATAAGCGCTATCTGTAGATTTCAATTTCTGTACAGTCAAATCTCTAATTGTCGTACCATTCGAATGTCATCAAAAGAAATTCTTTTAACCTTTAAAAATCAATTGAACATTCCTTTGATTTTAGTTCTCTTTGAAATGCAAATCTTCTGTAAATACGCCAATCCCATGGATCTCTAATCAGATGCACATTTAAAACTGGAATATAATCTAATTTCAGTCATGTGTTCATGTGTTTTTTATGACCACCATGCACCGTTTGACGTAATGACACAAAGACACAGGACCCGAGCCACTCAATCGGGCTAAAGTAAGGAGATAGTTTAGAACGCCTATTGGTTAATAACTGATTTTGGAACATTTTTATCCAACAAAATGTTACGGAATGCAACTTTAATCCAAAAGCCAGTTTGTTGAGGGAACAAGGGTGACACTAAAAATATTTTATTTAAGAAGATAACAATGATCCATTTTGTGTAGTGACTACGTCCATCTTACCAGTGGGGTCCTGGGTGTCAGGAGCAGCTCTGTGGAGCTGTGGCCGATTCCAGAGGGGATCCCGGCTGTACGGTACATGGACCCCACCACTCGCCTCTTCCTCGCCTCCTTGGCATCTTTCACCAAGTCCACCGTGAGTCCCTGCTCAGCAAAGCTCTTCATGCCATCGCTCGCAGGCGCCCCCTCCTGCCACAGCCGGTACTGCTCATTATGGGTCACGGCTGCACAGAAGTAACAGCAGCCAATGAGTGAAGGGTAAACTCAGAGGAAACCTATTTAAATGGCTCATGCTTTCAGGCCTCGTGATTCCTCTGGGCATGTTCTTCAGTGGCCTGTTGAACATTACTACCACCCCATGAAATTTTATTGTCCATCAGGTTTCACAAAACACAAATACAGCTCTGCAACCTTCTGTGTGCTCAACACACCGCGAGCTGTTGTATAAAGCCATGAAGAAGCCCCCAATGCCAAGTGAATAACCACCTATAAACAAAACCTGAAGTGAGAAAACACAGACCTAGTGTTCACCTAAAGTTCAGGGGTGACCGAGACCGTTATGTAACATATTAAAGTAGATTTTTATGTCCTCAAAGCAACATCAGTGCTTGCAAGGCGGCAAAAGAACAGTGTTTTGGGCATATTTATGTATTAGGTTTCCATTCTGTGTTGATGAATTGGCAGATCAGAGCCGCTTTGCCTTTGTCATGATGTTCAGTGCATTATATTTTCAGGTAATTGCAATTAAAATGATTAAATGTGTGGTTAAATATGTGCAAAGAAAAAGATAAATCACAGTTCAGTATGCAAGCAGACTTCAAGAATACCAATCACAAACTGCTAAATTTACATTGTGGTCTTCACTCATTGTCACATGCCATTTTAAACGCTAAACATCCATGTCAATCAATCAGAGCTTTTCAAATGTTATTTCTTAAGTAACAAGTTGGTGTTACACAGTTTTTCAGGTTGCTTTTGATTTCCATGCATATTTCCGCAAAAACTATAATCTCGGTCTATAACTGACTACATATTCAAGCACATTATAATTGCAGTCATATTTATTGTTGCCCAGCAAAATTTCATGGGTGAAATCCAGTCATTTCGATAGAAATCTGTGCAAGTGTGTGACAGCATTCCCCATTTAGATTTTGTAACAGGTCAATTTTTTTACTGACCAAGAAAAAGTTGCTCGGTTTGAAAGTGAACCTTTTTTGACAACATTTGCCAATAATACCTTAAGACTAAACTATTTTTCCGAAAGTATTTCCTATTCTTTAATCTGTTGAACAGCTCTCAAAAACCAGAATGACGTGTGTAACCAAACTAGAACAACATTTTCTAATTTTATTATTTTCTTGCCTGTGTAAACCTCGCCACATTGATATGAGAGCTTGTAAGTAGCTGTTATCAGATGGTTTGACTGGTTAATAGATGTTTCTGGTCCAAGTTTAAAGACCCCAACACCAAGTCTCAACATAAATACAAGCAGCAGCAATACTGCTTACCACAGTTTATTTGACAAATTGCTTTTGCTAATGTTTAATGAATTGATTTTGTTCCCTTTTTTAAGTTGCGTGTTTGAGGGGATAGAAAAAAATTAATGCGACACTCAGTTCAGGTGGAACAAAATAAAATCCAAGATAGAGATGCTGCAAAGGTGTGCAATGCGAGCTTAAAAAACACATCCGTCTAGTGCTTCTAAATAGAAAAACCATAGAAACCTGTTCTGTATTAACTTCACCTAATGAAAAACCACATAACTACAAACCGTTTTGGTCTGGCAGACCCGGAGCTGGAAGAGAGAGTGCAGGAGAATGAGAGAAAAAGATACAAGTGAGAATGACAGCAAGTTTGGCACGTCTTGTCTCTCCGTGCTACACTTCTGGCCCAAAACGTGGACAGACAAATTAAAGAGACCTGACCTCAATCATCTAAACCACAAACCGCAACCGTCTCCAGTGCTTTTATCTCTCTATCTCTGTCTTTTCCCTAATAGTCTCATCCTTCATATGTGGAGTTCATGTACGGCGCAACCTTTTCATTACATACAAAAATGTACGGTTTCTGAACATAATTGCGATGCAACAGTGATAAATGGATAGAGAGAGGGTCAGAAAGTCGTCCAGGAGGCAGGAGAAACCACACAGATATCATCTCAGCGCTCCCAAGCTGCTTTCAAGAGCTCTGCGTTGTGAATGTTTTGGCGCGTCTGCTGCTGGTCTTGGCTCATGCACGGTGGCGTGCGACGGCTGGTATACCGCTGACACCCAGAAAGCACGTCGTCAGAAGACGCGAGCACCCAGGCGTTGGAGTCCGAATGCATTGTGTATTTATGGAAGGACTATTTAATAACAGGGTGACCTTGCAAGCCAAACCATGTCAACTGGCAAAGGTTATTACTCCTCAACCTCACTCTCGTTCTGCTTTCCTCATTAGACTGGCCTGCCCCCGTGGTGTGGCAGGTAACGCGTGTATGTTTGGAGGGTCATCAGGGCAAATCTCAGGGTTAACAGGCCAGCTGTGAGCACTTGGCGTCCTGACATATGGTGAGGAAGTTTGAAAGCCCTCGTCTCGTCACACGTGGAGCCATCGCCAGCGGTCAAGCTCAGGGAACGAGACGTTCAGCTTCTAGCCATCTACGTTTGGCTTGTAAACCCGACATCTTGTATCACTTGTATCACTTACCCATGAGTTTGGACCACTGCGCTGGTGGTCGGAATAAGGGATACTGTTTGGGGAAGGTCTGTGGACTCCAGTGGCCTGTGAACACCAGGATGTAAGAGGCGGGTCCTCGAGCGCTGCACTCTATCCCATTGGTCAGGTTCACCGGGGCGGCACCGGACAGTGCAAACCTGATCAGCACGACCAGCAGCTGCTGCAGCCAACCAGGGACGAAGACCTCTGATGACGTCATCTGTGTCAGGGGGGAAAAAGAGCGGGAAAAGCCATCAGCCAAGTACAGTACACTTGAGGGAAAGTACACCATTTTTAGTGTTAATTTTAGTGAAATGGCTTTGTAGAAATTAAACATCCTAGAGTAACTCTGATCTACTCATGCAGCAAATATGTATTGCAAGAGGAAATTTGCATAACTTTGGTTCCTGACACCTTAATCCTCCGTCAAGAGCATCTGAGATTTGCAGCTTGCTCCACTCACCAGCTGATATTACAAAGAAACCCTCATACAATATTTGGGAATGAAAATGGCTCTTGTTAATTGCTGTTAATTTACTCACCCTCATGCCATGCATGATGAAGGTGGCTTTTTTCTTCAGGAGGACACTGAAGATGATTTATAGCTGAACCCAACTTTGGTGATTCATACAATGCAAGCCAATGCTATCATCACTTTGAGAGTAAAAAAAAAGGCAGATACAAAACCACTAAATGAATCCCATGGCTCCTGACGATATATTGAGGTCTTATGAAGCGAAACAATCGCGCGCATTATTTACAATATTATTACCTGTAATCTGCAGCCATTGACTTGCATTTTATGCCTCATCAAGGCTGAAAAATAAAAATCTTCTTTAAGTGTTACTGAAGAAAGTCAGTCAGCTACATCTTGAATGGCCTGAGGCGGAGTTAATCAACAGCACATTTTCATTTTTGGGTCAATTATTGCTTTCAAGGGATTGGTCATCCAAAAATGAAAAGTCTATCAATCATTTACTCAAGTCGTGTAATTTGAAACCTATGAATTGTATGCTTCTGCTGAAAAAAAAAATTTATTGTGTTGCAAAGCTGCTGTGTTGTATAGAATGAAAATAGTATTGCATGCTTTGTACAAACAGCAGTCTGCAAAGAAAGGAACTTTAGATGCTTTAAATAAAACATAATGAATAGCTGCTGAAGGCATGTGTGATGAACTCAACATCACCACGGCATTGATTTACCCTGAACCCCACAGTCACATCCCAGCTGACAGCTTTATCACAACAACCCTAGACATGCCGTTTATTCCCGACTGAATTAAAATAACACAACAGCGAGGGTTATTTTCATCCCACGTGGCCTGTGATTGAGTGTTGAGTGTATTATGCAAGACCCCCGTAGAAGGTTTAGAGCATGACCGCATGAGTTTCTGGCATCTGCGCCGTCTGCCACGGTCTCTTAATAAAGAGACGAAGAGACAAAGGGCAGAAGTTCATCACCGCAGTCTCAGACTATTACTGTGACCCCGTGCCCATAGTTTATAACGAGCCACGATCATATGACAGACCAGCAGATCATAGACACGGGCTCACTGCATCCCCACTTCTGGTATTTTTATGCTCGCCTGTTAAAGTTTGGAGTCATTAATGTAGGTTTAGGTTGGACTGGTAGTTCATATATATATATATTTGAGAGGGTGACTCTGATGTTATTGAGGAAAAGCAGCGGACTGGGTTATAATAATGCTCATGATGAACAGATATATGAGGATGCATGAAGAAAGGGGTCTTGAGTCACCAGAAATGACCTCATGTCTAATGGAGTGAGAAAGCAGCTAAACGCTCCTTGTTTGAAAGCTGGCTAGACCACAGGTTCAATGGGACATGGATCAAATCTTACGAGCGAGGACTGAACATGCACTCCTTTTGTGGTTTCCTTTCCTTTTCTTCAGAGTCAGAGTCTCTTTCTCCTATATTTGACAGATCAGGTTTCCGCATCTTTTGGAAACTCTTAAGTGTCGCAGCACTTTCACACATACAGCCATTTCCATCCGCATTTTTCCCTTTAGAGGTGAACGGTGTGCGACTAGATATGGGTCTTGGCATTTTGACAGAATAACATTGCTGGAAAAGATCCATATTGATGCTACTGGCGAAAAAAAACCCAAAGCATTAATGGTTTGAGTTTTCATGAGGTTGAGGAGCTCATAGGAGGAGTATTTGTGCAGATGCATTGTGTCTTTATAATGGTTTCAGGTGGTTTTGTAAACTTATTTTCAAGAAAATTTAAAGCAGGACATTTTTTTTTTTTTTGATCATGGAGTGCATGAAAATATATCCAAAATCTTTAATATATCAAAAATAAAATCTAATGTTTCGATTTATGTTTTGGAAATGGGTGTATTTAATTAGATAATGCCTCAATTGCATATTTAAACATAACATTTTAGCAAACTTGTAACACAAAACGATTGTGTAGATGTACTGTGATTAATCCGCTGGAGAAATATGTTGATTTTTAACCACATTCACTGTCTTGCCTTACAAATGTCATGTGGTGTAACCATCATGTAATAAGCAATATTAATAAAAGTAATAAGCAATTACACATTTTAATCCTTATTTTCAAATAATATTTAAAAAATAATAACTTTTACACTGAAAAGGGTTTATTTTTAATAAATTATTTATTTATAAATATGATTAAGTCTTTAGGGGAGTTGCACCACATCACATTTACAGCCTGAACTAATCTTTCCTTCTCATAAAAAAAAGGTTAAATAATCAGATATTTTAAGAGACTTATTAAGCTCGGCAGGGGTCGTCTCCATGACATCATTCCCTGTTTTATCGTTTGTTCTTTCATGCATGTTGGTCGCACCACATGAAAACCATTATCTACATTTTGGAAAGAAGTGTCAAATTCTGGGTAGATGAATGAAGGAGTTGATCAACAGATCCCGAAACAGTCTGAGATTCTAGATCTGTGGCTAGCGGTTTAAAAGCCATTTCCTCTAAATGACATCACAGCGTTTTAACAGCACTGATGGTGCTGATGTGTAAATGGGACGCAAAAAAAAAAAGCTATTGAAAGCTGTTAGAGGTGTGAACAGCAGAAAAGGTATTCTGGACGTTTTACTACAACTTATGAGGTTTTGTGCTTGGAAGTGACTGTAACATACAAGAATCAGGCACATTGCTTCAATTGCTTAATAATATGTGTCCTCAATACAAACAGATCTGTTTGCTCGTGGGAGACAAGGGTTAAGCTTTGAAGAAACAATGCTTTGTCTATCCACTGGAGTCATCATTCCCAAACACCATTGGCTGACTATTAAACCTTTTCATAAATATTTTGATCTCCCATCTGCGCTGACATTTTGCATGTGCACAAATGCAAAGTCCCACGTTTTCCACATTATCTCGGTTTCGGACTGTGGCACTAAATCAAACCTTATAGGCTACAGTTAAAGTTCTGGCACACTGTGGGATGCATTTCTGCTGCCCTGCACTTGTCAGTGTTTGCAGATGCTGCTGGACACTGACCTAAAGCAAACCTCGCTCTGTTTGCCGTCTCCAGCACAGATTCTCAAACATCCAACAGACACAGCAAATCATGAGCGAGACACAATAAAACCAGGGAGACGGTAAAGTGCCAAAGAAAAGAGCTTGCGGCTTTTTTGCCACCTAAGCTTATATTTACAGGGAGAGCAATTATGAAGCTTCTGCTGCAGAAAGAGGGCAAAATTCTTCCATTTCATTTGCATGCAAACACAAAATGAATGACAAGAGGGGGAAAATAGTTAAATAACTGTTAAGAGTACCACATGTTAAAATACTTTAGCACTGCAGCATTGTTCGTCAAAGAGACGTCAAACCTGCAGAAGAGGAGAGTGGGAAGGTTGCAGTATATAGCAGGAAAGTGAAGAAGCAGAAAATAAACCCTTGCCTTAACCTTTGCCACAGCAGCCGGCATTGTCACAGGACACACACACACACACACACACACACACAGACTCACAGTGGATCATATGCTAGTGAAGAGCTCACTCTTACCTGGCTGGGATGGTAGACAGCAGGACAGGGTTTGTGAAGATGTGCACTACAGATCAAGACACCTCACTTTCATGCTCTCTTTCCCCTCCTCTCTTTTTGCTTTCCTCTCTCTCTCCTCCCATTCTTCACCCCCACCTCTCCATGTATGGGCATGCACACACACACACAAACATACACGCACACACACACACACACGGTCCTCTGCTTTTATCTCTTTCTTTTCTTCTCCTGTGAGATCACAGACTGTGTAAATGGAAGTTGATGTGTTCATATATGAACTTGATCCGGTAACCTCTCATCTAATAGTCTATAGCTGTGGATTTCTGTTTGTCCCAGCTTAACTTTGTAATACAAGAATGCCATTTGTTTGTCGCTTCTCCTGGAAAGTGTAAACATTTCTCTGTGGCTCTGTTTGTTTTCTGAAGCCAGCCTGACACAGCAACAGCTCAGCCAATGGTGTGAGTTTGGGGCGGGGCTCTCTGTTTGTTCTACCAATGGTAAAGGAGGGGGAGGGTTGGGGAAACCTGTTTAACAACAGTCATCGGCCTAATACTTACAGTGAGATTCTGAATACTTAACAATTCACATATTAAATAAATGATCCATATACCGATTGTGTCTGAAAGCCAAAAAAATGCCTCCTCTGTAGGCAGAATATGGGGAAGGCAACAAGAAGTCTGAATACAGTAATCATCATGTCACATGCGGTCTGAGATACCTTCATCCAAGCTTGCTCTATTTTTGTTGTAGATCATTAAACTTTTATGCTGCCTCAGAAGTCTGTTCGAAATCAGTTTCAGGAGGCACCTTCACGAAAAAGCTGCCTGCAAGTCATTGACACTGACAAACCGTTTTCAAACAGGTTTCCCTAACACTTCCTTAATTTGTCATTGGTCAGATGAACAGAGAGCTCCGCCCTAAACTCACACCATTGGTTAAGCAATTATAGCCATGTCAGTCTGCTCATATAAACTGATGTTACAGCAATGGAGTGTGGAAATCAGCCTTAAGATTACTTCTTGTTGAGTCTGTATTTTAAACAGAAATGGTAAAATGGCATGGAGTGGTACCCTGGATTTATAATTTGGCAGTACAACCGTTGGACAGAAGTATACTGTATATAAAACCTTCCACTACTTCAGTTTATAGGTCAGTCCATCCAGCACCATGCAAAACTTACCAGCACAATGCCGGAGCTTAGCTTTGGATTCGCTAAGGTGATCGGATTTGAAACTGAAAGGATTTGAATCCCTTCAGTTTCAGTGAACATCCAGTCGCTTATAGAAAACAGCCCTAATTCCCTCTGTGAGCCTCATAATTCACTCCATATATCATATCAGTAGCACATAAACATATCAGAGACATGACATTCAACACTTGTTATTATAAGGGTTGATACTTGAGCAATAACAATAGGGTTAATTGCTTTAGCAATACTGCGCTGGTCTACAGCAGCTCGCACACTTGCACAAGAGGCTTTAGCACAGGAAGAATGGCTTTCCTGATAACACACTCATAGAAGGGAATGACATCTGGGAATTATGTGGTTAGAAAGCAGTCAGTCCCTGTGAGAGCTCACGTCAGTCCAGCATAAGACATTTGTCACTGATTTTCCCGTCACACT
This sequence comes from Carassius gibelio, assembly GCF_023724105.1. Classification (NCBI taxonomy): domain Eukaryota; kingdom Metazoa; phylum Chordata; class Actinopteri; order Cypriniformes; family Cyprinidae; genus Carassius; species Carassius gibelio. Next base: position 19,997,884 of record NC_068384.1, on the reverse strand, counting down.
AACAGCAACACAGCTGAAAGCCAAGAGGTTTTACCAGTCCCCATAAATCAAGGTTGGCATTTGCAGGAAAAGTCCAATGTAAACGCATCTATTCATCAAATTTGGTAATGTGTATTGCGTCCGGTGAAGGCAGTCATCACTTCATCAGAGGCCAGACTCAACGGTGAATGGTTAAACGGTTGTTTAAAATTGACATTGCCGTGGAAGGGATTGGACCCCAGAAAGTGATTGGTTTCAGTCTCAGTGAGGGTTCTGGACGCTCTTGAGCACACTGACCCTAACGTGAACCTCTCTTGGTCAAAAGCCTTTAATAAATCTTCCAGTGGACAGGCTGATGAAAAAGAGCTGATGAGACCAGGAATGTACTAGAAACTTTGTTTAGCGTTTCCACAAGTGTTGCAAGTGCTTCCAAAAAACTTGGTGATCTATTTGCCAATATTTCACTAGTATACCAAAAAATAATTTGCTAGGGTTTCTCTGTAGGTATTTCTTTGTCTTGTTTGTTCATTTTGAATAATTGGGGTTATGAAATTCAAACGTTTTATTTTTATCAATTTTGGGCAAAGAGTGACGTCAGCGAAATGAGCTCATGCTCAGTCGTCTAAACACAATAAAACAAATTTAGGATCAAAATGGCCATTTCTGTTCAGTATATCAAGCGCGGCTGTCTACTCCTTCAGCAGCTCACTTTTTCCCTGCCAACTTGACGTCATTTTGTGGGATTGCGTGGAGATACCATGTCAAATAAAGTGGCAATGACTCGGAGACGATCATCTGTAGAGAAAACATTTACATGGGGACCGAGTGGAGTATAAACAGTCATTCTCTGCTGAGCGCCTCCCATAAACAGTGGAGTCTAGTTTTACGTCTTGTCTGAGGGAAACCGTTTTAGACATAATATATGGTCACCTTCTCGTCCCAGCGCAGATGTACGGTACAGCATCTGGGTCACTGGTGCTCAAACACACACCTACTGCACTACACAACATGAGTTTTCACTTAAATTCAACTGAAATTAAAGTTAATGTGGAAAAAATGGGTAAGAAATTAAGTTGTTGTTTTTTTACCCCACATAACCCAAATGTAATTGTGGTGAATGTGGAACAAGCTAATCTGCTTGTCAAATGAAAAACTGATTTACACACCATTTTACTCAACAGAGGAAGCCATTATTACATTTTTTTTTTTTTGTTAAAGCTACACCGTTTTTCCAAAATAGCTCATTTAGACAGGAGCTTCCTTTATTTACGAGACATAAAGAATGTTTACTGCCAAACCTTTATGGTAAACATACACTCGGCTGTCAACAAACAAACCGAAACGGCACGAACAACAGGCGCCACACTATTTAACATACTACATAAACCATTTATGCACTGAGCTAAACGGATTACAACAGGACTTAATATGTGGCAGAGAGTGTTTCTCAGACATTTGGTAACAATTTGGGCTTGAGCAGAGGTAGGGGGTGTATGCCCTGAACACCTCATTAACCTGATTGGCAACACATCAGCAGCTGGGGACATTAGCTGATAAACAAGCACCAGGACACATTCTGAGGGAGAACCCTGCTAAAAATACACCGCTAAATACTTTCCTCCCTTTAATGACCTCAAACTGTGCTTTTCTTTTCCCTACAGCCAAAGATGTTGTATGAACTCAAAACCGCTAACACCTGAAGTCTGGAAAACTTGTGTTATGAGTGAACATTTCAAATAAACCTGGCAACTGAAACTCAAGCTGACATTTCTTTCTTCATTAATGTTTCTGGTTTTATTACGAGTGATTCTTCTATCAAGCATAAATGTGAACCTGGAGCACAAAACCAGTCTTAAAGTCGCTGCATGGGGGATATTTGTAGCAATAGGCAAAAAAACATTGCATGGGTCAAAATTATTGATTTTGCTTTTATGCCAAAAATCATTATGATATTAAGAAAAGATCATGTTCCATGAACATATTTTGAAAACTTCCTACCTTGAATATATCGAAATGTAATTTTTGATCAGTAATATGCATTGCTAATTATTCATTTGGACCGTTTCAAAGGCGATTTTCTCAGTTTTTAGATTTTTTTTCACCCTCAGATTCCAGATATTCAAATAGTTGTATCTCCGGTAAATATTGTTTGATCCTAATAAACCATACATCAATGGAAGGCATATTTATTCAGCTATCATATGATATATATACACATCTCCATTTAAAAAAAAAGACTGGTTTTGTGGTCCAGGGTCACAGATATCTATCAATACATTGATAAATTTGTCTTTAAAAAATTAAGTTCTTTTGACTCAAAATTGATTCAAAAGTTTGGGGTCAATAAGATTTGTTCATTTTTTTTTTTTAAAGTCTTATCCACTTATCCAGTCTTCAGTGTCACGTTATCCTTCAAAAATCATTCTAATATGCTGATTTGCTGCTCAAGAAACATTTCATATCAAATTTGAAAATGGGAAACAGATTTTCTAGAACTGTTTATTTAATAGTGTTCAAAAGAAGAGAATTAAAAAAAAAAAAAAGACTGACCCCAAACTTTTGAATAGTATGCCACATTACAGAAGCTGCAAATAAACTAAAATAAAAAGACATGTCAGAAAAGAGTAAGCAACCAAGGGTTTAATCTTTAGGATTTTATTAAAATACCTTGTGGAATTTACCATCACAAACATGATTGTTTTCTAATAAAAAAAGTAAACAAAAACAAAAGTAAAGCTTAAGAGCCTAGGTACAGGTTTTGTGTTTCTTTTTTTTTTTGTGGTTTTTACTTTTTTGCAGTCTGGTGATGGGGAGAAAGAGAAAAAAAAAAGTCAATTCACAACAAAAAGAGAAAGGAATAAAAAGTTCACATGTTGTAAAAATACATTTCCCAACTTCAACGTCACACGCGGTTCTATTAAAACATTCATTCTTCTGTTGTTAGGTGTCAGTGCGACAAATACGCAAAAAGAAAGTGAGGAGAGAGCGATAGAAAGGAGAGAGATCACAGAGAGACACTCACTGCTGAAAGACGGCCTGTGTGAGAGAGAGCTCTGGAGATCTACAACGTGACCTTCATTGGGATGGAGGAAGAGTAACTGACGGCTGTGGGACGTGTGTGTATTTGAACCCTGAGAGAGAAACCGACCGCTGCGAGTCCATGTCTGTGCTCTCCAGCTCTAGATTTAAACACATCGCCGGCTCCTGAAAGGGTCTTTCATAGTGCCGGACCATTTCACACCTCAAAGTGAAAGCCATGTGTGTTCTCCAGAAACATGAGCAACACACGGCTAAAGAAAACAGCCTCCTCTCTCTTGCATGTGTGTTTGCGGGGAAAAGACGAGAGGTCGGGGGTCCCACCACAATCTACGACATTAAGGGGAGCACAGGACGAAGACGGCCTTCAGACGGGAAACTGAGGGTGAAAGTATCGAACAAGACTCATCTTGAAATGTTTCAATACAACACGTTGAACACTGAATGACACAAACTAGATCAAAACGTCTCGTTTCTTGGTTTTAACACATAGTGCACATCTCATACCAAAGCTGGATGATGCTGACGGCAAAGAAACACCACGATAATGCTAGAAGAAACTCCAAAAACATTGAAAAACGCTGTAGTACAGAGAAACTTTAGGGTCTTGAGAATAAAGGGCATCACTTCAGTCTAGGAAAAGCTGCGACATCAACACGTGGCCAATGGGGACGCGAGTGGGAGGGGCCTGATAGGTTCGAACATCTCATTATCATGCATTAAATCCACCGTCCGGGACACTTACGACGGCGATCAAAAACGGCCTATTTGCAGCTAGCAAGACTTTCAAACCTCCTCCGTTTATTAGCATACATCTCGACGAAGCAAGAAACTGTGCTCCTTTAGACAGAGAACTACAAAAATCACAGATCAAGGACTTCCTAAAGCTAAAGCCTGAGTTTCAATCTACGTCTAAATGAAACAATACAACAGACATCCTATGCTTGGAGGAAGAAAACAAACCGGCTTCATTTTGTCATTTGCGAATAACTGATGCACTGGGTAAGCAGTCGCACACAGTCACATACATGCAGACGCATACACACCCCTTCAGAAATAGAACCTATCATCTAAAAAAAAGCTGTACAAAGCGAGAAAGATTTGAGCATACATTCAATATCTGTTACTGAGGTACTAGAAAGGCCTTTATCTTCCCGAGACACTCTTTGGAAAGCAACCAGCGTTCCAGTGACCCAGCTTTTACATTCTTTCCACCTTATCTCCTGTGCTCTAAACGGTGAAGACGCAAGAGAAAACGAAGGCTGAGATCATAGAAGACAGCCGACTCTGGGTAAATGACCTGCTGTAACCCGTCCTGAGAATCTGGAAGAGTGTCGTCGATGAGCGACAGATGGTGCGGCCCACAACAGGTCTGTCTGAATCTCTTCTAAACCTTCACGAGGCTCTCTGTGCAAGAAACGGCTGAGCAGGGATGAATCAATCAGCCGTGAACCTGAGGGGGATGTGAGTCGTCGCCACCTGCTGGCCTTCAATGGTACTGCAGCCTCCAGAACACAGCTCGGCTGAAGTTCGGTTTGTTTGTCAGGCCTGTATGAAAACGTGTTTGAGAGTGTGTTAAGAGTTTAAGTGCCTTGTGGGGAGGAGGAAGGGCCGGACGGGACGGGCGGATGCGCTACACAGTGATTTTATGGGAACTGATGGAGGACGAGCGGGTGAAGGGGTGGACAAGCGTGCCTCGCCGGGTCACAAAGAGAAGGCCTAATCGGAAAAAGGAGGCACAAGGAGGAAGTACAGCAAGAGATAATCCAGGACAGAGAGAAGATATGGAAAACAAGGCAAATAACCGTTTTTCAAACGGCTACGAATTAAAAAAGGTGCCAATGTTACCAGCTTAGCTATGGTGGATCTCAGTATGAGCCAAGCGGAGGTCAATGTCGCACGCAAGCATTGTGAAATGAGCCTCTTTTGTCTTTTAGAAGGTAGGTTTAAGGTGTGTCTCAAACCAGCAATGTTATACACCGCATAAATATGGCTTTGTTTGAAACTTTCATTTATGAAGCTGGCTGCCTGTGAGTGATTTCCCATCATCATCATCATCAAGCGGTTCACAAAGCAGCACACAAAATAAAATGAATGCGGCCATCACAGGACGATGGAATCTCACGTATGACACTTACGCAGACCTCAGGCGTTACGGACGCTGTAAATCTTGTGACTTAAGTGGAGCGCGTGATTTAACCCCCAACAGCTCTGGGGGTGAAGCTCTCGTGGCTCCTGCAGAAGAGAGAGAGAGAGAGAGAGAGAGAAACTCTAGAAGATGCCTTCCACATGAAGAGAGAGTGAGAGGAACGTGAAACATCTGAGCTCTTCCCATGGACTGTTACTCTTAGCCACGGGGCACAACCTTTAGCCTTGATCTCTGTTATCGAACACCAGCCGTGAAATAAATCGCTGCTGGCTGCTGAATTGAATCAAAGACGTCAGCCAGCTGCTACTGTGTTTGGATGATCACACGTTTGCTAAGATGGGACCGGTTGAGAGGGTTTTACAAATGTATGCTAGGAGGAGAATGGGCAGGGGACTAAGGAATAAAAAAACAAGGTCCATTTGTTTATTTCCACGCTGTTAAAACGGAAAAGAAAAGAACAGAAATGTAAGAAACACTACTCGGAAAACAAACTCCAACAAAGCAAAGGAACTGGGATTTCGTCGCGTAGAAATAGTGTGTATCAACCCAATTATTGAATCCTTGAGAGAAGTTATTGCTTTCTGCCAAAGTATACAACAGAGGATACAGCGAGTGGAAATAAGGGGTACGTTCGGGGTAGAGGGTTTCACTCCTGGGTTTGTACACATGTTCTGTTGGACTGGGGTGACCCAAGGTCACATCGAAAGCAGGGGTGTCAGTCCCCCCCGGGTGAGGTGAAAGGGCATCGATCAGGGCAAAGATGGAATGTGCTGGGATGCTATTGGTCGGAGGGGATGTCTCTGTCCGCCTCGGCCTTGGAGGGCTGCCCGGGCGACGGGGTGTGAGGCGGATGTGAGACTGGGGCGATGGCGTGGGCCAGGGGCAGAGATCCAGCCACAATGCCCTCCACTCCTGCCCCGGCTCCAGGCAGCCCACCCGCTGCTACACCAATCAGCCCTGCTGGGAACCTAGAAGACAGACACAGTCATGTTTTCACTTTCTCAAATACATCAGTTACACCAACAGCAGTCAGGAGGGAGGTGTCGTTACCTATAGGCTGCAGCTCCGTTGAGTTCAGAGTGCACGGTGGTGGCCTCCATAGACGGCCACTGAGAGGCGGCCATCAAATACTCCTTATTCACACAGTTCTTCAGACTGTCTGGGATACGACCTGCGCACACACACACACACACACACACACAAGAGCACGGTGTCACAGACGAACACTGCCACCTTGGCAAAAACACGCTGCACAGCTCAATCAGAAATTAAATGTGTTCGAGTACCCTGGCATGCTTCGCAACACTTATTACAGAGTAAACAATATGTAAAGAAAATAAACAAATACAGGTTTTCTGACCAGTGATGGCTCTGCGCACCTCCCGCGCCGCCTCCTCTCTGGCCTCGATGGAGGCCTGTTCACTGTACCAGGATGTGTGTGGGGTACAGATAAGATTTGGGGCATCCTTTAGTGGGCCCTGAGAGAAACTGGAGTAGAAAACATGTCAAACGTGAATGATAGAAAAAAAAAAAAAACTGAGGGCGTTGACAGGCCAATTGTAGCCACTGTAGTTTAGTGGAACTATATACCAGTAACACGTCATAAAAACAATGAAAGCAAACAGCAAACTTGAGTCCCTCACCTGAAGGGCTCCGTCTCATGGACGTCCAGGGCTGCTCCTCGTATCCTGCCCTCTTTCAGAGCCTGGGCCAGAGCTTTCTCATCCACCAGACCGCCACGCGCCGTGTTCACCAGGAAAGCCCCCTGACGCATCTACAAATAAAAAGCATTGATGGATATTAAAAGGAAGACTAGAGAAGAGTTCTCACTTAGTTCATTTCCACATCAGTCTCCTGAAACCAAAGGGGCTCTTTTTACAGCAAGCGGTTCTGAACTCAAATAAAGTGTGTTTCCAATCTAGCAGCAACTGCAGATAAGTAACAACACTGTTCACTTCACGTTGTCACTATATTTGCTCCCTTTAGAGTCTTTATCTGTGGCAGAGAGATTGTTGTTTTAGTTGTATAAACCCAAGTTCAGAAAACAGCTCTCACATGAAGCCAGTGAATCAAACTCTGATGTCAAACAGAGCCGGGTTCACACCAAAAGCAGTCGGGGAACCGAAGCGCACCTGTTTGATGGTGAAGTCGTTGATGAGGTGGTGGTTGTGCTCGTTGAGGCTGCAGTGTAGCGACACACAGTCCGAGTGGATGAGCAGGTCCTGTAGTGTGGCCATGCGCTGGAGTCCTAGTGACCGCTCCACCCCATCCGGCAGGTACGGGTCATAGAAGATCACTCCAAACCCAAAGGCCTTCGCCCTCAGAGCAACCGCTTGACCAACACGACCTGAAAACAGAAAACACAAGTTTGGACCACATTACTAACCTCAAATTAGTTCAAACCTGAGATTAGACTGAGCTTCTCACTGATGATGCTTTTTAAAACAAGCAATCCCATGTAAATTGGGATAAATTTTTTTTTTATAATAATAAAAAAAAAGATAACGCCATAAACCCTAAGCTGATTGATTACATTAAGAACTGCAAGCTTTTTTTTTTTTTTTTTGCATTACGTGTTTTCTAAAATGTTGGGTTTAAATATAAAAATGACATCATCTTATTAAAGATGCATTAATTAGCATTAATTTCCAGAACAGAAATACGAGCATTGGATGAAGCCAGGTTCTAAATTCACGTTTTATTTTACTGACATACTATAGTAATTAGAAAATGCTGCTGAATAATACTGTGAATAAAAAAATGACAATGATTTTAAGAATATAATGTATAAAATCAGGCAAATTATATGAACAGTGTGCGGTCAAATCGATTAAATCACATTCAAAATAAAATTTTGTTTACATAATGTGCGTGTGTACTGTGAGGGATGTGACAGTATGGGATTTTTTTTCTACCGTGCTGAAGAAGCAATGGTTTATCGGTTTATCACCCCGTTTATCACCCCACACCCCACTGCAGAAATCGTCAATGACTTTAGATTAAGAATGCATTCACCTTGGAAATGAATAGTAATGGTCTTTACTATTAAAACAGCTAATTATATTATCAATATTTTCAAAATATTTATTTCTATAACTTTGTTGTTTTTTCGATATCTTTTGAGTTTAGTAGGAATCATGGAATGGTTTTTGTCAAACGCATTCTTTGTACAATAAACTATAAAAGAATAAAAATCTGAGAAAGCTGCAGAAAGAACAAGCCAAGCTCAACCATGCTCAGTTCTGGGGAGTTGTGCTAAACAACATGTTATTTCTTTAGACATCGTCTTTCGGGTAACAGTCCGTGGATATAAACGCACTTGTCCAAAGGCAACTGGTTAAAACTTTGAATAATATTAATTAGGCTACATTCATAACAACAACAACCTTTTTCAAAGTGCAACATAAAAAATGAACACTTTAGGCTAGTTTAACCTAGCTAAAATGCAGATCTCGTTCCCAGAATTTCACATTTAAATTTCCAGTACTGAAAGAGAGAGGGATAACAAACGTAGTCTACACAAAAACTGCATTTGTCATTTCCTCAGTCTGGTCCAGAATCAAATTAGTTTTACATTTTGCCATCAACAATAGGGAATCGTGTCACAGAGGGAAAAAAAAAAATTGAGGAGAAAGAAAAAGACATGTCACTTTTACAAGCAAAATGTGAACAAAACCATTGGCTTGAAGCTATTGCAAAATTAAATCACTTATTAACCAAACAATTTACCATCCCTGAGAAGAATGTCCTGCGTCAGACTTGCCTTTAAAAAATTTAAAGGAAACATTGGCTCCTATAAGAAAAAATTATTTCTTATAATAATTTCAAATATTTTTTTTTAGGTGCCACAGAATAAACACGTTTCATTATTAGTATTTTTTACATTTTAACATTTCAATCTTACAGTCACGTATTTACATCTCATCTTTTCTTGACTTTATTACCATTTTAATCCATCTTATAGATGACCTGGGAACTAATGTTCACTAAAAGTGGGAACTAAATGTCTTTCAAACTCGAAATATACAGTCACTAAGAATTGTTTATTATCTGTGCCAATATCATGGACCATAAGCATCTCTTGGCGTGTAGTTTGGCCTCCTCCTCGATGCATCCTAGAAATGTTGTCATACACTCTTAAAAAATAAAGGTCCTTGACGATGCCATAGAAGAACCTTTTATATCTAAATTATTTCATATAAAAACCTTTAACATCTGAAGAACCTTTATGTTTCACAAAATGTTCTTTGTGGTGAAAGAAAGTTCCTCAGATTATAAAAAAAAAGGTCATAAAGAGATGGTTCTTTGAAGAACCTTTTAAGCACCTTTATTTTTAATAGTGTATGTCCTTCTCACTTTCAGCCTGTTCTTCCTAATTAGTCAAATGCAATTTTATAAGAATTGAATCATGTAGACAAAAATGCAATAGCGCATAAATATAGCAAAATGCTCCTCTGTATAACTTTTTTTCTAGCTGACTGATGAGCTTATGGACACCGAATGGGTATTGAGATGAATGTATATTGAGATGAATGTATATTATGTTGCAATGTTAACAAGCTTTGCACGTTTTCCGCATTAAAGAGTGTCAAAAATGTATTTATTGTTTGAATTTCGTTATGAATTTGGAATAATTTTAAAGCTGATACTTTATTAATTATAAAGTAACAAAGATTTTTGCGATTACTGGATGGCAAATGCGCTTCAAATAATGAAGTTCACACATTAACAGAACGCAGCATAGACTAAGAACTTGTTAAGAAGGCATATGAGGAATGAATATAAACGAGAATTGTTCACGATTTTGCCAAGATACACACTACCTGTTGTAGTTTGTTCAAGTTGTGCACGAAATAAACAGTTTTTCTACACTTTCTCTTCAAGTCTCCATCATCTCTCTCGCGCTGCTCAACGGAGCGGTGTTTATCAGGTGTGTGTCAGCGCTGCTGTGCTGCAGAGATGAGGACTGTTTGAAACTCTTTTTCCACTAAAACTTTGATGGGCATCGCCTCAGTTTAATGCACGAACATAAAAGATGTGATAGCAAAACAATCAGGACATTTTTTTGAAGTGATAATACATGTAAAGACATGGGTCTAGTTGTCAGTGGTGATCGCAGCAAAACACTCGCAAATTAATATTTATGTTTTAGTGGCAGTTTGGAGCCCTGAAAGGTTCTGAAAGGACGTCAGGAACAGGATATTGTTAGACTGCCTGCTCCCGTTCAAATTACACCTGATTTACCGACCGCTACCGTGTTTTACTCTGGAGTTTAGTGTATTTTGGATGTTTTATTTCAACTAGTCCAGGGGTAGGTAACGTCGGTTCTGGAGTGTCCTGCAGGGTTTAGCTCCAACCCTGAAGAAAAACCTCACTTGTCTGTAGCCTTAGCTTAATCTTGATTAGGTAGTTCAGGTGTCTTTGATTGGGTCTAGAGCTAACCTCTGCAGGACAGCGGCACTCCAGGACCGACGGTGCCTTTCCCTGAACTATTCTGAAACTACACATTATGAAAACTGCAGCGTTTTAATCCAATATGTATTAAAAAAATACATCATTTCTTGAGATTGTGAGCTCAGTTTGCTGCAGCTTGTCACATTTTATATTAAGTAATACAAATTTTATTCTAGTTACATGTATAGAAGTTTTAGCTTTCGCCTTAAGCTGATTCTTTGAGCCCCGAGTAAAATACGTCAGGACTCACCCAGTCCAATGATGCCCAATGTTTCCCCTCGAATGCGTGCTGCGCCTCCTGCCACCTCCCGGATCTGCTCCACGCTGGAGGCGCGGGTGCCCTCGCGCAGAGCCTGATGCATCCAGGTGACGCGGCGGTACAGATTCAGAATTAGACACATTGAGGTGTCTGCAGTCTCCTCCACAGACGAGGCTGGCACATTACACACTGCTATACCTGTTTAAGACAAAGAACCGTCAGTTTGACTTCAACTCATTCAGTCAAACAATCATTTGACAACACAGGAACCAATCTCACCCAGCTCTGCTGCAGCTTTTATATCAACATTGTCAAACCCACTGCCAATCCTCACAATGACCCGAAGACCTTTAAACTTGTCCAGGTCGTCTCGCGAGAGCGTGATGGTGTGGTAGAGCAAAGCAGCAACAGCCTCGTTTAAGACCTGCAGAGTCAAAAAAACCTATTAAACGCACTGTATAAAGGCTTGAGATATATGGGCTCAACCTGTGACATTACCTTCTCGTGGATCTCCTGGGTGGACTGGGCATCACAGAAGGCCACGGTGGCCACGTCCTTCAGGATGGGCATCTCCACCGTACAGTCCCGGCCATCCAGCAGCGCCACCAGAGGACGAGGGTGCATGGGGCCATTGAGGATGGGTGGTCGAATGCCTGCAGGACACCAAGAAGAACCTTCATTAAATCATGTTTTACTTGGGGAACTTAATTTGTTCAAATTCCCACAATTCTGGTAATCTCACAAAACGCCAGATTTGTGGGTTTTTTTTAAACCCCCTTGGCTTCTGGATGCTAGTCATGTTAATAAACAACAGCAGCATCTGCCATCATCTGCAACCAAGATGACATTTACTTCAAGGTTCATTAAATCAGATTAGGTGCTACGTATAATCGGTTGACTGACTTTAAAGGCCTTTCAGATTCCTCAAAGCAAAGCTAGCCAACGGTTAAGCAGCATTCAATAAACTCACTCACATGAGAGTAAAAACCAAATATTTCCAAGGCTTTTTTCAAGACTATCAGCACCTCTACCAAATACATCAACAAAAGCCTGTATCATTTGACTCCAAACTATTGCGATCCCACCGAGAATTTCATCTTGAATGTTAGATGCCGCAAATTCCAGGAAACAATTTTATGATTGTTACGACTATGAGGCGAGGCAAGACAACAGCTCCTAATAACTCCAGGGTCCACCCCAACCCCCCCAACCTGACAAACGAAAGTGTGAGCATGGGACAGAGAGAGGAAAGGGGGCAGGGAGTCTTCACATGACTCATAATGACCTACATTCAGCAGATTGGAGGCTAAATGATCTTTGTCTTCATCCTACGAAACCATCACTAACCACTTAAAGTCTAATACATTAGATACAGAAAGCTTTCAATGAAATCTAGAACGAAGGGATAGTTCATCCAAAAATGTAAATTCTCTCATCGTTTACATTTACACCTGCATTCTCGATCACTTTTTTTTTTTTGTGGTAAAATAACTTTTCTATTCATGGTGATATTACTACAATAACAAAACACGCAGGTTTAATGTAACATAACCATCAACACATTCAGAATATTAATTGTAATATCCAATTTAAAAGCAGCTGCTTGAAATATGTTGAGGAAAGTTTAACGTGATGATCTGCAGATATCAGTTTTCTGTACCGACCATTAAAAGTTCAGTTATTTGGCCCATTTATTAGACCACTAAAGGTCTAAACTGACCTTTCATACACCCCTAAGAAACATGTTTGATAAAGTGTCTAGTGGTCCATTTGAGTAGATTATTTGAACGTGCCTAATAAGAACCTGCCACTAAAAGATGCATCTCTGCACATTAAAGCACTGTTGTCTATTGTATACACTTTCTAGATTGAGTGCGAGATGCAGACAAAATTGTTGGCAACACAGCATAAAAGCCAATGAGACAATGTAATACAGAATCATTACAAGACAGAAGGACAAATTAAAGAAAATTGGTCCTACAGACCAAAAAACTATTTTAACAAACATCCTTCCTTCTCCCAAAGCAGCACTGTCTGTATTCACTGCATATACAGTACACATGTGAAAGCAAGTATTTAGCTTTTTTTGTAAATGGCTGCACATTCTTTCAAAACAGCTGGGTGAAAAGCTGATATGTCAGACGATGGATGGGGAACTTCTGCCTGTTCCAGCCAAACACAGAACAACATTTCTGAGCAAGCAATAGAACTTAATTGATCCGTGTCATCAGATTCCCATATTGCATCAGGATGCTTTGTGCAGCACGATCATTAAACTATTACATAAACAGTGCTACAATCTGCAAAATTCATCAGGGCTTTCCCAAAACTGGGCTTTTTAAGAGACGTAATTCAGAAGCTGCACATACCAGAAATAACCAGGTGTGATGATTTACTCATCATATAATTATGATCTCATTATCACACTCGTCTAATAAAAGCAATGGGGAAAAGGGTGTTAAACCATTCATCCAAGAACTCACAAATTCCAAAACCTATTTCGACTAAACGATGCTTTTTTAAAACCGAATGTGACGATGATCTGAACAGCCATGTTACATTCTATTGGCCCCCCTTCCATCACTGACAGGTGTTGCTGCACTGGCGGATGAGATGGGGGTGGGGTAAGATGCCTCTGTGATGTTCACTAAAACCCACACTCGTGCGATCACTCCTGTGCATGGAGAATGATTAAGGAGCGATCCGTGATGAGGTCTTAGACAAATATTTGCACTCTTTTCCTGCAAATCAGTGCAGTGTGCAAAAGCATACATTGCGTGGTGGCGGTAAAAGCGCACTGGGCAGGCAGAACAAACACATGATACATAAAACAGGCGAGGGGAGGACGAATAAAACGGCTGAGCTGCAGAATTCAGAGTCCACTGTGCTTTCGTGAAGGAACAATGCAAACACTTATTGCTGTAGGGTCACGGTGAGAGCGGCGCTGAGAGCACAGATGCCGTGCGTTGAGTCTGCGCCAGGATGCATGAGAAACAGAGAGAGGGCCGCAACACAAGCATGGCCATGCAAACAATGCCATTCATTCAGTGTTCATTTCTCCTCCGCTTCACCCCCCTCGCTCTCCCTGCCTCGCCGTTTCACCCCCCACATGGTCCTCACAGGCACACACGGTCTCAAGGAGCGGGGGGGAAGGGTGGGGGGATGATAATACAGCTGCACCACACCCTGCCTCCTGCCTGGCCAACACACACACACATATACACACACGCTCAAGCTGCAGGGACATGCATAAGACGCGGCAAAAAAGAAAACTACGCCTGTTTCTGACACCACACCCATGTGAATTACTGCATCTTCGAGGTGACGCGCACACACACACACACCAAACAGGTACACGTAGGTCCAAACCTTGCATCATGAAATCCACACGCCTGTCTTCTCTCCCCTCCTCTCCTTCTATCGCTCGCGCGCGCTCTCTCTCTCTCTCTCTCTCTCCACCCTTTACAATCAATCTCAGGCTGTTTTTGCCTGGCAGACTCCCATCTCCCATGTCATCCACACTGGCTCCTCCCCCAAGGCAGCGGTCCAATCAGAGGCCTGGGGCCTGAGTGCTGGCCAACCAGCACAAACCTCCACTCATTGGCAAGCAGCACTAGAGGCAGTTAGGCAGTTGTCGTTTTTTTAAAGAGACAATCTCATTCTGCTCGCATCTACATGACCCCGCTCTTCTGAAGAAACCGCTCCGTTATCTTCTCCACCCGCCCCCTCCGCTCTCTCTTTTGCTGTCACTTGGATGAATATCGTAGCCCTCTGCAGCTGTAGCCATAGAACTGACTTTAATTATCTGGAAAATAATCTTGCGTGTCCTTTTTTTTTTTTTTTTTTGCAATGTAAAAATTTGTCTCTGAGCAATTGACACACTAAATATTCTCACCTGATTTTTATCTGCATACAAAAACGACCTGCTTTGCTTAATAGAAAGGTTTGACCCGAGGCAACAGCTGATGAGACTTGCAACAGACAGTAAAGCTGCCGCTTACCATTTCTATGTAAATTGCTTAACGGCACATAACACTCTCCCTATATAAATTAGCTTTTAAAATGCCACAATTACGCAATAAGATTCAAGAGGCTGTGCCATATGGTTAGCACTGTCATTGGAAAGGGCAGAAAGTGTGCCAAGGTTGGAAACTGAGAAGCATTTCCATTTTTTATTTTGCTCTGTAATGACTGGCTATATTCTTGCTTTCAGTAAATGCTTAATTCTCATCTTTAAATACAGCACAGCATTTAAGACCTCACTGCTTTTATAAATTGGTTACCAATAATACCAACTGTTGCAAATAAATTGGTTACCGCAATAAAACTATTAGGGACACAAATTAAAGCTCCTATGAAGCAAATTTATTAAGCATCATCTGACTGCCAGAACAAAGTAGTAACTGTTATAAGATCACAATGAAACGGAAGCGACATATTTTCTTCTGCATTTTAATGTATAATTGAATGTGAGATAAAAATAAATAAATAATAATAATAATAGGGTGGGAACTTGGTTCTTGTTTTTTTTTTTTTATATGTATAGGCAGTTGAATTTAAGCTTACAAGAGCAAAGATTTTTTGCAGAAGAGAAATGACTGGAGAGTCCTGCAAATGTCTAAACATTTCCACTGGAAGATCCAGGCATTTTGATTACAGAATTAAACTAAGTAGGATTTCAAGTAATCATACGGCATGCTAAAAGATTTGATTTAACGGGTAAATTTCATGGCATTTAGATCAACTGCAAAGTTTAAACTACAAAGCATGTAATTGCATGTCAAATCTTGAAAATAACAAAAATTAATCACGATATGCAGTATAGAGAGATGTTTCCCAAATGGTCGTCAACCAATTGCAACTTGATGAAAACTTACAAACAGCGTGTTCAGTCAATCTTGATGTAATGCTAAATAGATAAGACATTTCACTGATCCGATCACACAACTACTATCAAACACAGGGGCCATCAAATAAAGGGGGCCTATTTAAATTTAAGCAAGTCTAAAATCAACATCACATACATCTGTGGCATCATAGTTCCTCTTTGATGAATAGTCACACATGACAAAAACATAAAAGGGACTACAATATACAGCATGTTGATTCATTATAACATGCAGCCTGCCCCCTTTATTCATTACACACCTCCAAATGAGCATCTTTATGAGACTTGCCAAACCTAAAGAACTAGCTCTCCCTTGATTGTATTAAAAGTGTCAAATGGACAGGAGCTCAGTTCATTCAGTAATGAACTATTCAATGAAGTACACACAAGCACTGGTGTTTAATAACAGCAGTGTGAGTGTTTGAGCGGTCTGTGTCTGCATACACAGACAGAAGGGGGAAAGATAGAGATAACAACCATATCACCCATCAATCACTCAGTGTTTACTAGTTCACTGACAGCACTGACAGTGCCAGATGATTCGCTCAAGGTTAACACACACACACACACACACACACACACACAGCCCTCGACCAAAGATTTTTCTAGTCGACTAGTATACCATTTGAATCGGTTCATTTAAAAGTAGACATTTCACTTTCTATAGATATATTTCTCATGTCTGTGAGGCACGCACACTGTTTCGGTTCATTTTTTTGTTTGACATGCAAGTTCACAGAGACCTAGAGAGCAAAAAGCGCATCCCGTTTGCTTTCATTATCTCACGTTCTGTCGTTATTGTGAGTGCACACAACTGAAAGTTAACCTCGTACAAATTCAAAAGATGTATTACTCTGTATGAGAAAAAAAAGACAGTATTTTAAATTAAATGCAAATAATCGCACCGCTGACTCCAAGCTAACGGTCATGCATATTCAGCCTATGCACAAATACGTTAATAGCACACTTTTCTAGGTTAACGTTGGAGACTAATCAATTATTGATCGACTAAGCCTCTTCTCATTGACTAATGCTTAGTCACTACTACTCTATAAACATTTGTAGAAGAATACATTTAGGACTATACATGTCAAATAAAGTTAATCTGACTAACTGCAGTGGCAAATTTAAATTACAAAGTGAAATTTCACATCAGTTTTTGAAGCTCAGCGACAGACTTTAAATGCAATGCTTTTCAGGCCTCTGCATCTGAAGCCAACTTTACATTCAATTACACTGATGCGAAAGTTTCCATTAAAACAAAGAGATAGATATTTTTGAAATCAAAACATAATATCTTGACTTAAATTAACCAACAGGTGTCTGCGGTTAACTGATAGCTATGTAACACCCACTTTTCAAAATGCAACCACTTTCTCAAAGGGGGGGGGGGGGGGGGGGGGGTGAAATGCTATTTCATGCATACTGAGTTTTTTACACTGTCCATGTTTAGCATGGGAATCCAACTCTTTAACAAAGTTTCAAAAATTAAGTTGTACGTTTGAAGGAGTATTTCTGTTCCAAAAATACTCCTTCGGAAAGTTTTTTTCGAGTATGGCTCTGTGTGACGTTAGATGGAGCGGAATTTCCTTATATGGGTCCTAAGGCACTTCTGCCGGAAGAGCGCGCGCTAACGTATAGCACGTAACCCACTGAGAGCACAACAGACATTCACTGATCAGAGCGAGAGAGTCACGAAATGTCAAAAAAGAAGTGTGTTTTTGGTTGCCAGGGCAAGACAACCCTGCACAGATTACCAAAAGAGAAACCGCATTAAGGGACGAGTGGATGGAGTTTATTTTTACAGAGCATCAACGGAGTTGTGCAAGTGTTTGTGTTTGTTCCCTGCATTTCGAAGATGCTTGTTTTACAAACAAGGTCCAGTTTGACGATGGATTTGCGTATCGTTTATTTCTTAAGGATAATGCAGTCGCAACGAAAAAGGGTCACGATCGTGTGTTGGATCCACAGGCGGTGAGTAAAACTGCTTCAAATATCTCTGTGTTGTTAACTTAGCTATCGGCGCGTAAGCACATCAAGTAAACAACATGCCCTGTTGTCATCAAACTGCACTTTCCACATGTACAGCTTAAAAAATTTTTTTTTTTAAAACGACAAAGTGGAACTTAGTCATTTTCCAAAACCGCTAAGCAAATATATACAGTTTCAGTACATACCACATAGAGACGTTGTTGCTGATGCTGCTCTTGTTAAATTTCAGCCTCTGGATCTGATTCTGGATCATAAATAAACGGCTGAATCTGACTGTTAGCCATGGTTTGTTTGGGTTGGTTTTTCCCTCACGGTAAAGTCACAGCTTCCAAACGCTCTCAACGCAAAAGCCTACTGGCGCTCGTGATTCTTTAGCTCCGCCCACACGTCATGCCTCCAGCCGGTCGTGTTTTTCCGGGAAAAATCGGTACAGATTATCTTTCTCTTATGAATATAATAAAACTAAAGACTTTTTGGAGTTTAAATCTTCTTTGTCCTCGATTATCTCATTTCACATGCCACATTATAGATGTAAAGTAGTGCAAATGTAATGTCATGTTAAGTTCAAAGAGATATAGGTTGATGATAGTAAATAATATCTATTTTTATCCATCTCCTGTGGTTGCATTAGTCGTATCTCCTCACCTTCACAGATGCGGTCCAGTCTCTGCCGCTTCACTTTGTGTTTGTCCATCAGAGCCATCGACTGGCAGTTCTTCAGTGAGACCAGCTACAGCCACAACACGCCGAACGAGAGAGTGAGGGTCACAGCACAGCGTTCGGTCCACAAACCACCAAAAATCCTCAAAACACCTGCAAAGATGCATTTCACATGTTATGATTCAGACCTAAACATGAGACCACATCCAACCGTCACATCAAAACAAACACCTCAGTCATTTCATCTAGTCTGAAATACTACTCATTGTGAAAAAGGCTCTCCTTCGCCACATAAATGACTGATACTTAAAATTGATGCAGGGAAACTATTAGAGAAAATGTCAAATGTAGAAACTACCCACCTGATGACGTCAAAGCCAATCAACTACCCCGCTGACGTCACGGTAACAGCGGCTGAAAGATAAAATCCAACCTTAACGTCAAACAAGCATTAGTTATAATTACAGAGACTATACATATAATCAAAATATATTTAACGGACATCCACAATGTCATCTAAGGCTTTTTTAAACTCACTTATTTAGGACCATTTCACTGAAATACCCGTAATTGACACGTAAAGTCTAAATTACTCTGTAAAATGAATGAATAAATAAATTAACGTGTTTTTAGGAGAGAAAAAACATTCAGTTGAGGAAAACCGGATCTTGAGCACTTCGCGATTGACTTCAGTCTCGTTTCTTTGAATTATTTTCTCTCTTGTTGTTTATTAAGTCCGTGTGAAACAGCTCAGGGAAAGAGAAGCGACAGAAGAGCGCGTTAATGATGTGAACGGTTTATAATCGCGTTAAACCCAGCAAATCAGCCGTTAACGGGGGCGTTGTAGTTTTAACGCGTCGCTCGCTCGCTGTGAGTTCTTCAGTTAGTGCTGCGCTAGCTAATTAGCACATGCAGCAAGAAACAATGCGAGGGACTGCTCGATTAACCCCCAAAAGCACACGCTGAGCGAAACACACGAGCTTATCTGTGGTTTCTAATCGCTCTTATAACTACATTCGTCTCTCGTTGCTTCTCTGGCTGTAAACACACACACTCTGTGAAAGACGCTTTGACTGGTTGCTAACTGAGCTACCACACACACACACACACACACACACACACACACACACACACACACACACACACACACACACACACACACACACAGAGAGAGAGGGAGGGAGGGAGAGAGAGAGAGAATGAGAGATACAGAGTCATAATAACACACGGCAGGCTCACAGCACACACAACCGACAGTTTGATGTGAGGAATGGCTCACAGATCATTCAAAAGCAGGATAACGCGCCCCACTCACCCGAAAAATCGCGTTTCTGGAGATTTGTGCACGGCTCAGTGTGGTCACGGGAGGCGAATCAACTATTCCCCACTATCACTCGCCATGAACTCTGCACAGAAAAGGAAGTCGAGGCCGCGCAGACAACGTGCTGCGGAAAGAGCGAGCGCTCGAGCAGAGACGTGCGCGCCGCACGGACGCGCGCCTCCTATCGGTAAGTCTGCGTCACCGCGGGATCCCTTTTTTTCTTAATACCTCAGGTTTACTCGGAGATTGCTATGTAGGGGACAGAGCGGGGTCAGGAGGCGAGCGGTCTCCAAGTTTGCATTATGTGTCACGTGATCATATGTTTAGAAAGGGCCCTCATTAACAACCTGCAGTTATGTTTCTGTTTTATAGGGACATTCAGTAATGTTCTTTTTTTCCATCTTCACTGAACAAACTGTATTTTCTATCCAAAACTTAGCCCTCACTCAAAACTTTAATTTCCATAAACTTAATTCTGTATGATTTGTAAGCTCGTTTACCTCATTGGGACCAAAAATAAAAATAAAAACAAAAAGTCCCGACAAGTTTTTTTTTTTTTTTTTTTTTTTAAAGACAGGTATTACAATCGAATCCTTGTGGGACATTTGATCTCAATAACATAGGCATACCAGTACACACCCACACACAGGTAGGTGGATTAATTATTATTAATATTATTTTAGCATTTTAATAAATTCTTTAAAATGTAAAACTGTTTTAATTAATTTTTTTAAATCATTTCAGCCACCCTTGCCCCTTGAAAGTGTGAGGCTCCCCAGAGGGCCCCGGCCTCCTGATTGAGAGCAACTGACCTAGTGGAGAAAACCTTTTCATTTGCTGCAGATGTAATGGATGATTCAGTTGTCTTATGTAACAAAATGACAGCGGTATTCAAGAATAATAATAGAAACGCTGTATTGCAGAGGAACTCTGCAGCTAAATCACTCTACACATGCCTGGTCTGTGCCAATAACAGCTTTTCTGAAGGCAAAGGCTGTTCGAATCCCCTTTACATCAGTCATACCAATACATTTGAGGTGTTTTGGTCAGTTCCTTAGCCTGTTGTCTATATGTCTTAGATGGTCGCTTCCCCATGCACAAAAAAAAAACCATCACAACAGAGATCATTGCTGTAAAAGTGTTTGAGCAACAACATTTAATACTTATACTTTCATGTTATTATCATCCACCATAAGAAAACTCATTATCTTATGCGAGAATATTTTCAGTACTTTACCTTTATGCATTATCATAGTCATCAATGTTCATAATTTATATTCACATTTTAATCTGCATCATTATAAAATGAAGTTGACCTTTTATCACTCAAAAAGACAGTGGAGCTGAGAGGATATCGTTCATGCTCTTTGATTATCTTATCATTCGTTTCAGTCGCGGCACACACACTCTGTCCGATTCCTCTTTCTGTTCCATCTTTATTAATTTGGGAAAGAAATAAAGATTGATGAATCTAGGATAAGAATAATTTAACATTGCAGAATAAAAAACAACCAATAAATTACTGTGTTAAACCCACATCAATGCTACTGTTACTTCTCCGTTAGAGACAGCTGTAGTATCCTCTCCAGCTCTTCCTCCTCTTCCCTCCTCTTCCTTTAGGGAACAAAAAGAGGAGAGCTATTGACTGATACACACATAAACACATTCTCTATTGAACTAATGTGATGACGCATGGGGTGTGTGGCTATTCCTCATATAAAGTCGCTACAGTCAAAATATACAAAATAACGATAGGTGTCAATGTTTTTGTGACTGTTCTGCAAGTGGAAAAGGATGAAAAATGTGTAGTTAATGTGCTTTTCAGGCTGTATATAGCACAACAAAAAACAAACAATGAAAAAAATAAGAAAAATATCAAAAACAAAATTTTGATAAAAAATATGTAGTGCAAGAACACAAGACAAATAAATAAAAAAACGATACACAAAATACAGTAGTAAATATGCATCTCAGGTTTTTTATAGCTTAAAAAAATTAAACAAAAAAGACAGAAAACTAAATTTTTTTTTATCTTGGATGAAAAACATGTCCTAAATACGCTTGTCAGGTTTTTTATAGCACAACAAAATGAAACAAGAAAAGACAAATAATTTTTTTTTTTTTTATCTTGGATGGAAATTTAGTAAATGTTCTTGTCGAGTTGTATGTAGTGCAACAAAACAAAAAAAATGAAACAAAATTTTAACTTTAAAAATGTGCAGTAAATGTGCTTGTCAGATATAATGCAACAAAATGAAAAAAATGTGCTCTTATATACTATATGCTAAAAATATAGCATGTAGTAACTATGCTTGTCTTGTTTTCTTGTATAGTGCAACAAAACAAAACAAAAACCAAAATGTGTAATATATGTGCTTGTCAGGTTGTATACAGCAGAAAGAAACAGAACAAAGAAAAGACACATTACATAATAGTTTATATGCCTATTGGTTGCAAATATCACAAAAAAAAAAAAAAAAACTGTCTTAGAATTTAGACATAAAGATATTTTAACCTGTTAACTGTCACTCACATTTTTGAAGATAGACTTGAATGTGCATGATACAAACCTAAATTTTTATAATTCATGACTGAAAACATTTTGTAACATGATTTTGATGTGCCATTTACATGGTAATGCAATGTCTGATTTTAAAATGGGTTTTGAAGGATGAATTTTGAGATTTTATGTTTTCAAGTGATATATAACTTCTGATGATTTTTAAACAAAGGTCAAAGCTCCTTTTGTAATGTAGATTTCTGAGGGTGTACTCTTGTCATAAATTGATCTATTACTTTTCCTACATCATTTTTAACAAAAAATATTGGTATAATATATATTTGGGATTCTTAGACCTTTCCAACGATATATAGTTTGTCAAGATTAGATTAGAATTTATTGTAATATAGTATAGTCAACGTAGGCGTCCCGTATACGGGACGGGGTGACATTTAACAGGTTAAAGCAGTGTCAATTTGCAGCCAGCCAAAGATGCCTTAAAATCCTCCGTAGGTTTGAGAACAGAGCTAATGTTTTTGGTTTTTGTCATTTCTTTGCTCCTCCGTCATTCGTACCTGTCTAACTCCTCCTGTTCTCTGCAGGAAAGCTCCATCGCAATGCGTAGCTGTTCATCAAAACTGGTGGCCACAGCAAATGCTCCCGGCGCCCGAGGCTCGGTCAGTGAGCTGTAAGACGGAGGTGAGATGAGTGCGGGATCAGACGGGGAGAACGGCAGGAGGGCATCGGACTCGCCACTCTCTCCTCCAGCCAGCGACAAACACAGAGATTCCTGAATCGCCCTGTCAGAGACACCGTCACACGTCAGACAGCTGAACACATCACATGTACACACACGTACACACACACACACACCTCTCAAGCTGAGAGTCCTCCTCATAAAGCGGAGGCTGAGAAACTGGACGAGTGTTAGTGAGAGCCTCCCATATGGTCACCTACAGGAAAAAAGAAAGAGAAATGAGGGAGTGGGTGGAAAGCTGTGGAGGGAATGCTGATAAGTTGATGTCTGAGAATTGTTTAGTATTGACTAGAGCACCGCAATTACTCAAATGATAACCAAATTATCATGAAAAGTACCACATCTCTTTAAATCTGGGGCCAGCTGTTTAAACATAGCCATTAATAAGTAGTATGACCAAGTAAAAATGTAGATGACTAACTTAGACAAGTTTTAGCCTTTATGCAACCGGCCCCTGTTCCTGTTGCATTAACATCATGTCTTTTGCAGCATATTACAGAGATGCATATTAGTTATTTATTTAAATTAAATAAAATAAGTACAGTTTTGGTATTTAACCTGAACAGGCTGAATTTGTTGTTGCATTCTTGGTTATAGTACAAAAAAAGCAGAAGATAATGGTTCAGAAGTTAATTATACAGTATTTCAGTTGTTGGTAAGTTTATTCGGGTGGTTTATGGAAACAGCTCATTCAGGTTAAAATGACTACTACTACTACTGATTAATGACAGTTTTGTTTTGTTTTTGCATTAAAAAGTAAACTAAATAAATAAATAAATAACGCCAGATCATTTGAATGTTATAGAAAACAAATTGTTAAAATAAAACGTCATCTGTCGGAATAAAAAATTGTCATGCCATATATATATATTTCAATTTTTGAATAATCGCAGGGCAGTATCAGTTTATGAGTGGCTTTACAGAAAACAAAACCCAAATATGACTTTCTGTTCACCCAAAATAACATGTCATAAAGGGGAAAAGTTTAGTTGCAAGGTAGTGCCTGAATATAAACTCTGAATATCCTTGAAATCTAAAGTAAGAAAAATAATAATAATAATAATCAAGTGATTCATTCTCTCTTAAATCATAAAAACACAGTACTTTGGAAAACAAATACAGGTGCTGGTCATATAATTAGAATATCATCAAAAAGTTGATTTATTTCCCTAATTCCATTCAAAAAGTGAAACTTGTATATTATATTCATTCAATTCACACAGACTGATATAAACAAATGTTTATTTCTTTTAATTTAGGAAAATCCCAAATTCAGTATCTCAGAAAATTTTAATATTACATACAAAGAAAGGATTTTTAGAAATCTTGGCCAACTAAAATGTATGAAATGAAAAGTATGAGCATGTACAGCACTCAATACTTAGTTGGGGCTCCTTTTGCCTGAATTACTGCAGCAATATGGCGTGGCATGGAGTCGAAACCCATTTTTTTTCATACGTCTGTGCGTAGTGGTTCTTGAAGCACTGACACCAGCTGCAGTCCCTTCTTTGTGAATCTCCCCCACATTTTTGAATGGGTTTTGTTTCACAATCCTCTCTGTCTTGCCCTCCTTGTGCAATGTGTCAGTGGTTGTCTTTTGGACAACTGTCAAGTCAGCAGTCTTCCCCATGATTGTGTAGCCTACAGAACTAGACTGAGAGACAATTTAAAGGCCTTTGCAGGTGTTTTGAGTTAATTAGCTGATTAGAGTGTGGCACCAGGTGTCTTCAATATTAAACCTTTTCACAATATTCTAATTTTCTGAGATACTGAATTTGGGATTTTCTTTAGTTATCAGGTATAAACAAATAAATTAAAAGAAATAAACATGTGATATATATCAGTCTGTGTGTAATGAATGAATATAATATACACGTTTCACTTATGGAATGGAATTAGTGAAATCAATCAACTTTTTGATGATATTCTAATTATATGACCAGCACACCTTTATGTTTTCCAGGAAGATTGATAAAAACATGCGGCGACTCTCAGGAGTCAGCCAATCAGAACTGAGCTTGCCAGATCGAGAAAGTGCATGGGATGTTTTGTGTCATTGGCATACCAAGTGATAGATGCCGTTACCTGGTCACTCTCTGTTCCCGCGTCCAGCAGGCTCTGTTGAATGGCGAACTGGAGTAAATTATCATCTTCATCCCTCATCGGTTCGCTGCGGCCTGGTCCAAGTGTGGTGTATTCTGGGGGAGGCTCAAACACAGATGGGTCGACTTCACACTGCAGAGGGGGAGGCGTCTGACCTGAGAGCAGCGAGGTTAGGGTGAATAAACGGCACAGTCACAGTCAGAGCAGCTTTAGACCTGAAGAGATACTAACCGGCCTCTGTGGCTCCTTCAGGAGATTGTACAGTAACAGAACTGACCGGTTCATCGCAGCCACACAGATTGCTGAATGTCACTCGAGCATTCAACACGTGGAAGAGAGGAATTTCTAAGAATCAGGACAATGAGTAAAGTCCATTTAAATTGGCACTTACAACAGTTTTGGGCGTAACACAGGATATTCTGGTCTTTCTTCTGTTGAACACAAAAGAAGATATTCTGAAGAGAGTGGGTAACCAAAGGGTTTTGGGTCCCATTAACTTCCAAAGTATGGACAAAAGATACTATGGAAGTCAATGGGACTTGCAACTGTTCGGTTTCCAACATTCTTCAAAAAAATCTTCTTTTGAACAATAAAATAATATATAAAGGAGAATGTATAATATATAAAAACTGAATGTTTATATGATGACTGAATGAGATGGACTATCCCTTTACGAGAGTAAATAGTAAAAGATTTTGATTGCATGGTGATATTTACGTTATACAGTTATCCATCAACTCGATGTGACACTTCTTCTCACCTATCTTTACAGGAAAGCCAGGTGGCAGGCGTAGGGTGATGAAGTCACGCAGTTTGGCAAAGTGGGCGTTAGAAATGGCCATGAGGTCAATGATGGGCGTCACCTGCTCAGCCAGCGAGAGAGGATGAACTTCACTCAGCCACAGTGTGGCCTTAAACCTGAGCGAGACACACACAAACCACACATTCTTAACTCACTTGCAAACACAGTTCAATTCATGGCACTTTAGAGCTGTCATGGGACGGTACCTCTGCACTTTGCTGGTGAGCTCAATGGGCCGCCCGATATCTCTGCCGTTCAGATTAAACTCTTCATCGAAGTACTCCTCCGCTGTGATAGCTGTTGGGTTATGGGGACTAGCGCACTGAGAAACCTGACTCTAGAAACACAGTAAACAAAGGAATTCTTGTTGTATCCCATCAGAATCAACAGACTCTTTAAACAATGTTTTTTAAAGTCTCTTCTGCTCAACAAGGCTGCATTAATTTGATAAAAAATACAGTAAACACAGTGATGTTGTGAAATATTATTACAATGTAAAATAACTGCTTTCTATTTGAATATTTTGGATAATATAATTTATTCCTGTGATGCAAAGCTGAATTTTCAGCATCATTACCACAGTCACATGATCCTTCAGAAATCATTATATGATGCTTTGATGCTGTTTAAAAAATACTGTGTAGTTGTTTTTTCTGTGGAATTTTTTTTTTCAGGGTTCTTTGGTGAATACAAATTTCAAAAGCACAGTATTTATTCAAAATAGAAAATATAACTCTTTTGTAACATTTTTTTAAAATCAATTTAATGCATCCATGCTCAATAAGAAATTTGGTAACACTTTAAGGTTCATTGGTTAACATGAACAAAGCATGAACAATACTTCCACAGCACTTATTAATCTTAGTTAGTTCATTTCAATATTTACTAATGCATTATTCAAATCAAAAGTTGTGCTTGTTATCATTAGTTAATTCCCTTTGAATAAACTGTTATAAATACAATATATAAAAAAAAACTAAGTATATTGAAATTATAATTAAATGCATCTGATCACACTCACCCCAGGACTAGAGATGTGCTGCTCAGCAATCCCAAGGAATGACTGTAGAGGAGTTCTAGATCCTGGAAGCACAGCGAGGCCAGGAGTGAGTAGATGGGGGCAAAAACTGTCTCAGGTTGTATATTTATTGTCAGCATATGTACCTCTACTCCTACATTTGTCCTGGTCAGAAAGGTGCTCAGTCCGAGAACGTGTCACTAACTCCACATTAATGGCACTGTAAACCTACAATTAAGTAATTATAAAAAACAATTAGGAAGCTCATTTTGTCCAAGCACACAGATGTGTGTGTGTTTTTTTTAGCAAGGCTCAGACCTAAATGTCTTTTTAAATGGACCCACCTTTGCTTCATATCCACTGACAGCCTCTGTCTTCTCAGAGCGCCATCCCCAAATCCCTGATTTATTTCTGGAGTCAGGCAGAACAGGGGATTAGATGTACAACAGCTACTAGGGATGTAACGATTACCGGTTTGACAATAAATCATGATAAAATTCTCCATACTTCTGTTAAAGCCATCCGTTGACATTATTGAAAAAAAAAAAAATTTGTTTAACTGTTAAATCTGTTGTGGAAAACTACATTATCCATAATGCTGAATAGAAAATACATTAAATCAGTCTTGTACCTTTGACATTTTGTCAAAAACTTTTTGTGCTCCGAATTTATATATTCTTAATGTTGTGATTCTCCCCGTAGCTGGTTAGTTTGGTTCATGGCTTATATCGATTCAAAAAAGTACAAAAAAATACCTCCGGAACCAGAGCCACTGAAAAAGAAGCCATGCACTAATGCACTCCTTACAGACTCAGACTAATTAAATCTGTGGTAAAGCCTCTTCCTGTACCTCTCAAAGGCAATGTTGCGTGTGTTGAGATGAGTGGACACTATAGGAGAGGTGAGTCTCTGGGCCGTGTTCTCCTGCGAGGGCAGCATGGCGGCGAGCAGAGAGGGAGCGTCCCGTGGAGACAGAGACAGCGGTTCTGTATACACCACCTGCTTCTCGTGGTCCACCTCCATCACCAAAGCCCCGCTCTCTGCAAAACACACAAACCACCTCAAAACACTGAATCCTGCATGAGAACCCTGCATCAGTGTGTGCTGAAGACTCACCTTCACCCTTAAAAATGTAGCTGCGTCGGCCCTTAAGCCAAGTCATGTGCTCAAAGCCCAATAAAGTGGTGTCGACTCTCAGACACGAACCGCTTTTCCATACACGATACACGTCGCTTGGACAAACTTTCGACACTAGAGGAACTGAGTTTTTGAGACAGAATCACATCTGACTGTCAGGAGCAATTGATCAGAGGAGCTGTCCACGTCTGTGGTGCTGAAATGGTTAAAGCTGCCATATAGGTTGGATTGTTTGGTTGGATATAAATTATTTCCTTCAGCTTCACAGAGTATTAAATGGCAGAATCAGAGTCATCACTAAACAATCAATAAACAAATACTGTACAATAAGATTCACCAATGGTTTCCAAACTCTTTAGCTCTCAAACTCACCCCAGCTAGTAAATTCCCATTTCATCTCCACGTAGAAATCACGTGCCTGCAAGAAAAACAACATGCTGGGATGCTTCCCTAGAGAGGATGCCAACTCAAACCAATACTGATAAGTTGATAAATAAGCCGTATGGATTTACCCAATGAATGAACATCAAATGCATCTTCAGTCAGGGTGTATGTGTATGCATATAGATAACCTGTCTCAGTTTGCTCAGCAGCTCAGGAATACCAGACAGTCTCTCTGTGGCTCTTCTGAAGTCTCTGTACTGAAGAACCAGCTGCACAAGCTCGGGGTCTCCAGTGCTCACTGCCTCCTGCAAAACTGCACACAGAATTCAAGTTCTTAAAAAATAATATGGGAGAGAATATGGACTGAGGATGTCAATCCTTAAAAAATGAGCTCAACATACACAGAAGTGTATGCCAAGCTTGATCTGTGGGTGAAGTATTCCTTCAAATGACTCGATCGTGTACCTGTCCATCCCTGTGTGTTGCTGTGCGTCGGATCCGCGTTGTGTCTCAGAAGCACGCGCGTGGACTCCAGGTGCCCGAGACACACGGACAGCTCGAGCGGCGTGCGCCCGCGCGGATCCAGCCGCCCTGTGTCATGCTGTAACACACACAAACACAAAACACACGGCTTTATAGAGGCAACAGCCCATGCTTTAAGATACCAAACACTTTAAACTACACCATCTACCTGCTTTTTCTGAAGCTCTCGGTCCAGTTCTAGATATTGATTGTTCCACACCAGATAATGCAAAGGAAACGCCTCTTCAGCCATTGCTGTGATGTTGGGTTTTAGATCTTAGTTTACGTGGTTAAGTTTTATTTTTGGTCGCCGGATAAATGTTTGCTGGGCAGTGGCCAGCCTTTGAATCTAAACATATAAGGTTAGATACACGAGCGTTTATCTATTCATTTTTTATTTATTATTATTATTAAAAATGTGTCGTTTAATCTGCTCAGCGAATTCATTCCCTCAGGACTCCAGATGTCTCATTGACAATCAGCATCCGTGTCTTATTTTGCTGTAAATCCCCCGTTTGCTGAAAATATCCACTGACAGTCAAGCCAACAGCTGCTTAGCTAGCGAAGCTAAGTCCAAATTTCTGCAAGTCTTTATAAAATAGTCTCTTTAAGGAAACAGTGATTGAAAATCGATTGGTAAAATTGAGCGGCGTCCCGTTAAATGAGGTAAAATCGAGAGCATGGATGAGTTGACGTTAGACGTTTAATTGCAGTAAAGCATCCTTGCGTTAGCAGATAGCTTCCCCTCATCCTCCTCATGAGGCTAGTGCTGCTGGAGCTCGCTGACACATGATGTCCTCACTATCCTCTGACGGGGAAAAGGACTTCTATCCATTACATCCCGACCGAGCTGTAATGAACTGTTGGGGAAACGCAGATAACCCACTGCAGAGGCCTAATTTCCATCCAGGTTGATGTGAGAAATGCATCGGATGCAGGCTTGTCTTGGCTGTGCAGTATGGAGGCTGAATGCAACTCATCTGTCAGCAGACAGCAGCTGGTACAGAATATAAACTCAACTGAGATCAGATAATGTCACTTGCTCAATTTAGAGACTTGCCTGAAATCAGACTGCATCATGACCACAATTTCAACCCAGTTATAACAAGCATCATTTGCAGAATACTTGGGCTCCCGATCAAACTTACCAATGAACAAATTAGAAAAAAAAAGAAAAACATTTGAGATCAGATAACCACAGAAAGTTGTGGTAAATTCACAAATCCTTAGATAAGACAGCATCATATACAGAATTTATAAACTACGCTGAGATCAGAAATCATCACATGAATCCATAGATATCTGAAATTTAGACTTCATAAGAACACAATTTATACACTCACCTGAGATCAGACACCATTGGGTTCTGAATGTATTTATCATACTAATATAAGATCAGAATCAACATGTTGCTGATTTTGTAAACTCATTTGGCTTAAGACGGCATCAGGTTGGGATGTGGGCAACTTCATTCTGAAACCCTTCTGAGATCAGACTGCATATAGAATTTACAAACTCATCTGCAATCATATAGCTTTGTGTTGTAGTTATTTGAAACCAGGTGGCACAATTTATGAACTCATTTGAGATCAGACAGCATCTTCAGCTGAATTTATGAACTCATCTGAGATGAGCCAGCATTATGCTCTATAGAATTTGTAAATCGATCTGAGATCAGACAGCATCAGCAACAGAATTGATCTGAGATCAATAAACATAAGACAGACGTGAGATCAGAGGGTCATGTGCTCAATTTATAAACTAATCTGAGATCAGATGGCATTGTGATTTAAATAAAGGGGTTCTGCAGGGTAGCGTACTTGGTCCGCAATTGTTTCTCAAATATATAAAGGATATTCAGACTGCATGTGAGGGAAATATGTTTTTATATGCTGATGATGATGCTCTTTTAGTTGCAGATGGAGACTGAATTAATTCAGGAGGAATTGGGTGAGGAGCTGGTTAAGGTTAAGGAATGACTGACTAAAAATAAGCTCTTATTACATCAATCATCAGTATCCATTCTCTTTGGGTCATATTATAAATTGTGTAAGGCAAAGGACTTCGCAATCAGAGTTGATAGTTATGTCCTATTAAACAGAACATCAGCTTATTATCTTGACTCTGTTTTGGGTAATTAAGTGGAGTAAATATGGCTTGGAAAGTGTTGCAAAAAGTAAATGCTAGAACAATGGACATTAAGTTTATGACAGATTATGAGGAAGGGTTTTAGTAAAAGTTGTTTTAAGATGGGCAGTCTTGAATTTGACATATTTGGATTATTGTACTGTTGTGATGATGATGCCTGTGTTTGAGTGTTAAAATTATATTTTTTTGTAATTAATATGAAATGTATGCCAGAAATGTTTTAAATGTTAATCTTAGAATGGACAGGTTGTTCTCATGAACTCATTAGACAAGGGTGAGCAGTGTTTATAAACCATTCTGAGATCCTCAGAGCAACAGTTGAATTTACAGTTATCTGAAATCAGATGGTATCACAAGCACAACAGCAGAAGCAGATATTCCTCAATCAGACAGGGATTTCTTAGACTGGATCATGTGCTGAATTTAAACAATCATCTGAGATCAGACAACATTTGTGTCCGGAGTGTACAAACCCTTTAAAAACCAGACAGAATCTGAATAGTATATTGCTGAATTCATAAACTATTTCGAGATTAGACATTAGGATGCACTTAATTTATAAACCCACCTGAGAACAGAGAAGATGATGTACTTTTTGAAGTCAGATTTTTACATTAGGCAGGAACAATAAAAACCGGAACCTTTTTCCCTGTTGATGGTTGAATGAAGACATTCGGCTGCCAAATACTATGAATAAACAAATTATGTGCATTGTATGACTACCCACCGTACTAACACAGGGCAGCTAACCAATGCAGATTTCGGCATCTCAATTTCAATCAAATCAATTCCAGCTTACATTTTTATCATTTTTTTTTATTTTCTTAAAAAAAAAAGTGGAAAAAAAAAAACTTCTGAAAATGCTACAGATATTTTTTCTGTCGTACTACAGGAGAGGAATACATTTAAACAAGGGCGTTTATATATTTATATCTCTCTATAGTCTCAGGTATTAAGGAGGGAGATGAATTGAGAACAAAAAGGTATTCCTCAAGTAAAAATTACATTTAAAGTAATGGGATAAGTGTGTGGAGGATAATTTAATCTGTGTCTAGATTTCAGGATCTGGACAGTGGATTAGCGTATCAAACAACAGAAGAAGCGAAGGTTTTTAAAGGCAGACAGAAAGCTGCTCTGAAACAGAAATCCAACTGTAGAGGAATAGCACCTGTTGATCTCTTTAATAGAAGAGCCCATGGCATGACAGGCCTGAGAACCCATCTGATTGCCAAATGCAGTGTTTGTGTCAACACAGAAAAAAAGAGAAATAGTTAACTACAAAAGAATACTCTTCACCCAGACCTATTTATATATAAGCCCCGCCCTGGATGCTTTGAGCTCCTCCCTCCTAAGTTGCTATACATGAATCCTGGTCCTCTGTCAAACAGAAGGCCTCCCTACAGACCTACAGAAGGAATTACTCTCACACACACACAGTCGGACTTTGTAGTCCTTCTCAGTCAAACAAATATTCACAAAGTCTCTCTCTCCCTGAGCAGGGCGGGTTTTATGATATCCTCTGGATGAGTTTGTCATCTGATAGGCAGTAGAGGGCATTGACAGACAGCTCGGAGATAAAGCTTTCGCACGCCTGTCGCGAGACCCCTTTGCAGCCGCGCAGGTCCAGTACGGAGAGGCAGGACAGGCGCCGCAGGTACACCAGACACCGGTCTGTCAGACGGCTGCAACCTGACGACGACATCAGACAGGGAAGAATGGTTCATTCATGTTTAACATGTCCACTCATTATTTGGGAGCTGTAAACGGGTTGGTGTGTGTTTGCATACCTGCTAAGTTGAGGTGTGTGAGTGTGTTGCGTGTGGAGGAGCCCACAGCGCTGAGGAGGTTGAGAGCACCGTCTGTGATGGGACAATGCGAGAGCTCGAGGCGAGTGAGCAGAGGCATGTGTCTGATGATCAGCCTCAGCGTGGCTTCGGTCACCTCCAGACCGCACAGCCACAAGCACTGCATGTGCTTCATCTGGGAACGGTTGTCGCTGCCTACAGACACACAGACACGGGATTCAAGCAGGGGTGTGCGAAAAGTAAGTGTTTCATGCTTAAATAACCATTTCATTTTCTTAAAACCCATTTCATAATTTTTAGGGGAGAAATATTGCCCCATAATGGACAGAATGCGACAAGATTAGACAGCCAGCTGTCCACAACTGACCTCAAGCAGCCAAGGCAAACTAACACACTCCGCTAAATACGGTCCAATTAACATCACAAAAATCTCAGAAAATATTGAAACTTTTTTTTTTTTTTGGTCAATAGTACCTGGTGGGTTGAGCAGCTCCCTGATTTGTGCATCTTTGACTCCATCGGCCCAGCTCAGGTCTAAAGAGCGCAGTAAAGGACAGCTTGGAGAGCTCAGCGCCGAGACTGACACCCAGTTGCACCCTGATAGCACCAGATCTTTAAGGCCTGTGAGAGAGCTGCTGTGAGTAATATCACAACATGTACCGTGTATTAAAACAGATGCAGCGGTGAGAACAGGCACCTGGCAGGCGGTTGATGAGCCAGCTGAGCTGCTTCTTGGAGATGTTGGCCCAAGAGAGGTCCAGTGTGGCAGGCTGCCGTTTGATGATGCCTGTGAGGGCCTGTGGACTTATAGAGCGGCAGCGGCTCAGAGTGATGCGCATCCATAAACGCTTGTCACAGCCCCTAGAATCACACCACTGTATTAGAACAAACACACGTTTCAGAAAGCTCCCCATGTAGACAGTAAACAACAAGGTAGCTCACTAGATGTTTTAAACACAGGCAGACGTGTGGTAATCATGCACTCACCATTTGTACCAACTCTTACAAACAGCCATGCAGACGCACAGCTCTGCACGAGTCAAGTAGTGGAACACGGACACCCACACCTCTCTCTCCCAGCCGGGCTCGTTCCCTCCGTTCGGCTCCGCTGGGGGCCGCAAGGTGGAACTGGGACAAGAGTCGGAGTGCTTCGTCTTTTCCGATCGGGATCGGGCCTTTTTCCCAATCCTCTCTCTCGTCAGCCGGTGAGGGGAATCTTTGAAGTTTGATCTCAGTCTCCTCACCATGTGTTTGGATGCACTTCTGGTCAGAGTGTGCGGTGATGACGAAAGAGCATGTGATCTGTTTACATGCAGTCTGTCCGCAGGCGAATGAGGACCGTCTGAGCGAGGGGCGCCGTTTCGGAGTGGGGGACGGAGCAGGGCTTTGTGGTTTTGAGGAAGGCTTCTAGAAGACAAGTTGGCTTCCAGTTTGGGAACAATGGCGCTTGGGTCACGCTTACCCCTCGATGGCTGTAACGTCACCGTGATGCAGGACCCCTGGCCTCTGACATCATCACTTAGCACCACAGATGAGTCCGATGGGGTGGGCTCTCCTCCCTCACTGCTCCCCTCGCTCTCTCCGTTTTGGTGACCGTCTCCGTTCTCATCTTCAGCGGCTTTTCCCCCTCGTCTCTGAGGACGGTTCTCTTTACCATTATACGGTCCGTTCTCTTTCCTCTCCTCCGGTTCTTCTTCCACGGAGTCATCTCTTTCAACCTCTATCTCCATTCTTTCTCTCAGGCCTCCCCCTCGGCCACCGCCCCGGAGTCGTACCCCTCTTCCCCGACAGGAGGACGTCCCTCGGCCACGCGAAACGCTCCGTCCGGGTCCCGCTCTGACTACGCCCCCTCTCTCCAGACTCCGCTGACGCAGGAGCTTTGGAGAAAGAGAGACAGACGAACGGGTCTGAGAGACAGACAGAAGTAGAGAGAACGAAAGCGCAGCCGAGAGCGACACAGAGAGCATGTGAGAATGGGAAAAGCAGGATTACAGCGGCGCTGCGATGAGGGAAGCAGATGTTAGAGGCTTAAAATACTCACCGACTGGAGGATTTTGTTCCTTTCTAATTTTATCTGCAAAAGAAAATAGGAAATCAGACACGCAGCATTACATGACAATTATCATAAAGCCTGATTCACGTTGCACCTTATTTTGACCAAGAACCAGCCACTTAAGACAAAAAGGGTTATGTACATATGTATATAAACTCAACCCCTTTTTATATATATATATATATATATATATATATATATATTTTTTTTTTTTCTTTCTTTCAATTTTCTTAACATTAAACAAATGCCATGAAGTCTTTAGAAAATATAACTTCTCAAATTGTATATAATATACAATAAATAAATTCCCTGAAACTACGTGTTTTTAAAAGTGCCTTTGATTTTTGTATGTCTGTTAAGTTTTAAATGTCTTTTGAACCTTCTATACATCAAACAATCCTGAAAAATAATTGCATTCCACTAAATCAGCAGCACAACTGCTTCAACATTTATAATAACTGGAAATGTTCCTTGAGCAACAAAGCATCATATTTTCATGATTTCTGAAGAATCATGTGACACTGAAGACTGGAGCAATGATGCTGAAAATTCAGCTTTGCATCACAGGAATACTTTGAATTTTAAAATATATTTACCCGTGTTTTTCGGACTATAAGTCACACCTAAGTATAAGTCGCATTACTCCAAAAATACATCACGATGAGGAAAAAAAACATATACAAGTCGCACTGGACTAGAAGTCTCACAAGAGAAAACATTACCGTCTCCAGCTACGAGAGGGCGCTCTTTGTTCTCAGTGTAGGCTACAGGAGCATTGAGCAGCATAGAGCGCACTCTGGCGGCTGGAGACGATAATGTTTTTCTCTTGGTTCAGGTCTCTTACTTCATGTCAAATTAATTTTGATAAATAAGTCGCACCACCAGTCAAACTATGAAAAAAAGTGCGACTTATAGTCCGGAAAATACAGTAAACAAAGCAGTTATTTTATAATGTAATATGTTATCAATATTTTTGACCAAATAAATGCAGCCATAATGTGCCTAAGAGACTTCTTTCAAACACACACACACACACAAATGTCAATTTCTGACTATAAAGGTTGCCATAAATATGTTGTCCAACAAATGTTAATGTAATGAACTGAAAGCGTCATTATATCTGTAACCATATGTATTGTATGTGCATACTCACCCTTTTCCTGAGCTGTAGCTCCAGCGCTCCTGCTCTCCTCCTGTTCTGCTGGTGCTGCAGCAGGAGTCTCTGGGATGGGGGCGGCTGCCGTCTGGAGCGGGTCAGAGGCAGGGAGGAGGGGGAGAGGGGCGGGCGACCTCTGCGCCCTATACGCAGACCCCCCACCCCAATCCCTTCTCTGTACGCGCGCTTAGCCGGAGGACCAGACAGGTGACTGCTGTTGGACACGCTGCTGTCTGTCTCTTCCTCACTACTGCTGGAAAACTTCAGGTGAAGAAGAAAAACCAAAAACAACAATCATTATCAAATGAGGAGTGAGTCAAGCAAAAGCTTGCTTAAACAGGATGACTTTTTTTCTGCCAAAAGCAGAAAGCATACCTCTATTTTCTTGCCCTGGACACATTTCGGACACTCCCAACAACTGGGAAGGTCCTTATTAATAATACCCTCACCGGGCACCTGCAATACACACACACACACACAAGGGATTAACATAACAGTACATATAACAGCTAAATCCATACAAGCAAGATGTGGGACAGACTTGTACCTTTATACATTCTGGATGAGTGATCTGAGCGCATTCGGAGCACTCCATGAGCGTTTGGACGGACTCGGAGTCTTCAGACTCTTGATAGCCTTCCTTACATATGGCACACACTGCAGTAAGAGGTAGCGCCGGCTAGAAATACAACACAAGGGTGAGATACAACACCTACAGGGGTCATTTTTACACAATTTGGGTTTTAGTTTTTCTTAAAGCTTTCCTTTAGATTCATTCATTAACATGTACAAGTCAATTTTACTCCGAGTAACACCACATTTAACTGGTGTTCATTTTAACTGACACTGAACACAGATACTCACTGCAAGACACTGACGGAGAACACAGCTCTTCTTGAGTCTGCCCGGTCCTCCGAACTTCCTCATGTCCCGACAGTAGTTACAGTCGCCGCACTCGGTGCGCAGACAGGCCTCGCAGCGTTTGCAGCGCACGCGTCTGCGTCTCAGAGCGGAGATGGAGGAAGACGGCTTCACGGGACGAGGAACGGGTGGCAGCACGGGGGCTGAACCGGGAGCGCGCGGGCGGTACAGCAGAGACAGAGGCGGAGGCGGCTCATACCACGAGGGCTAGACAGAAGCAGACACATTTTACTTCGGCTCACCACATCTGTATAAGCTGTAAGAAACAGTGGTCAGTGTATAACCCACCCTTTTGGGCCATTTAACAATTGGTTTTCCAGTGTAAGACAACTTGGGGTTATCATTGGCATGTTCCTCTAGCAGCTTCTGTTGGGACAGAAAGAAAAACTTATGCTACTGAAATAAAAACAACCGTTATATTTCTATAGCCACACATGGCGTGCGTGTTCATACCCGTATGTCACCGAGCAGTGCTGGGGCGTTTCTGATGCCTGATGGGACGCATTTCTTGTGTGCTGGCAACTCCTCCAACTTGTGCAGTAATTCCCAAAGCCCTTGGAGCTCAAAGGGTGTC
This sequence comes from Carassius gibelio, assembly GCF_023724105.1. Classification (NCBI taxonomy): domain Eukaryota; kingdom Metazoa; phylum Chordata; class Actinopteri; order Cypriniformes; family Cyprinidae; genus Carassius; species Carassius gibelio. The sequence continues at coordinate 19,960,266 of NC_068384.1, read as the reverse complement.
AGGTGAACTTTAACCCCTGGGCGAGCCGGAGATGCTGCCTCTTCCTCAGACTCCTCCTCTTTCTCTACACTTCCCGCATCACTATTCAATCCTCCTTGTTTAATCACGTCCTCCTTCGTCAGCCCTGTGAAGCACAAAACGGGTGTCAGCAGAATTACGGTTGTACAAGTGCACTGTTAAAAAGGTTGTGCGCTGACCAATGCCCAGTGAGTGCTTCTGGAACTCCGGTGTGAGGTGAGACGTGTTGGTCATACAGTACAAGTAACGCTCCAACACATACCAGCACATCTCAAAGTAGAAAGGGTAGCGGAACTTAGCAGGGACCTGCACGGATAAACCACAGAGACAGTCCGAGACGGTTCACAGATGGAATAATAATCATCAAGAGTTCGTTTGAGTGCTCACCCGTGTGCGGTCCTCAATGCTGTAGATGTGGAGCTGCATGGGAATGTTAAAGCTGTGCAAAAAGTTTCCCCCAAACACCAGCGTATCCATTGGAGTGTAAACCGCATGAATCCACCCTACACACACACAGACAGAGGGCTTTGGTCTGAGAAAAGCTGAGAGATTCCTACCTAAATCGTTTGAAGCATGAGAAGCATGTGTACCTGAGGGGATCATGAATGTGTAGCCTTGCTTCAGTTCAATCCGTTGGCACATTGTGGCTTTATCGCCGAGAAAGATGTCCCCCTGCTTCCCTGACAACACCCAGTTCTCATAGAGCTCCAGGTTCTGAGGGGTGGGCGGGATCAGCCAGAACACCTGAGATCATTCAGAACAACACGGGCAGTTATGAAACATCAGATGGGCTGACTCTGACACACAGGTTCGAAAAGTTTATAAATGCTGCAACTAGAGAGAACAAGATGATTTAAATTAAATTAATGCATTTAGCAGAAGCTTGTGTCCAAAGTGCATTTAGGCTAACATTTTTTACCTAACGTGTTCCCTGGGAATCGATCCCACAACATTTTGCGCTGCTAACGCATTGCTCTACCACTGAGCTACAGGAACATTTCACATTTGACATTTTAAACCAAATTGGATTAATTAGTGCACAATATTTCCCATGAAAATTAGACAGCACTCCACGAATTAAACATGCAACATAGAACCAGAACACTATTTGAAATGTTTAATACTGCATTATGCATTTCACATACTATCTCAGTTGAAGTAGGAAGTACACCGTATATACAGTATTCAGTGAGCATTAGCAAGTATTTCATTCTGAACTAGATAGCGTCGTACCTTTAAGAAAGCCCTCACCTTTCTTCCCCTGAGGATATGATACCAGACTGACGTGCCACCAAAGTCTATGTGGAAATCTGTGAAGCATCCCTCGACACTCATCAGACAATACCTGAAAAACAGCAGAAACCAAGTTCATGTTGCCCTAGTGTTCAGAACAAAACAAAAAAAGGTTTAAATGGAACTGTATGAACGAATAAAACAACTCACTTCTGTACTTTAGGGTACTGCATGTCTGTAATGGCATTAGTGGAGTCTCTCTGACTCTCTTTAAGATGCCGTGGCCACATGTTGTCCACCCAGTCAATCATATCAACCTAATTAAAACGATATCCAATAACGCCAGAAGATTTTACAGATTTAGCAAATTCTCAATATGGGTTGACCACTAATTGCGTGTCACATACCGAGGTAGGTCTCTTGACCAGATGCTCTAGTTTTGTGTGACTGAACTCCAGGCTGATCACATTGTACAGCTTTTCACGTTCAGAAGGCGGCGTCTCGTAGTATCTCCTCCACTGCCCCATTGACATCTCGATGCCTTTTTGAGTGGTCACATCCATCACATCCACCATCCTGCGACTGCCTAAGGTAGGGGAGCGAATGTTAGCAGGCGTCACTGTTGATTATAGAGCGATAGAGGGACAAAAACCTTCTCTTCTTACCCACAAACAATTTCACGTCACTGACGCTAAAGTCTGGGTCAGGCATCCTACAAAAGACAGATAATATACAGAGCTGATAAGTTTCAAAAGGGTCCAGTGGCCACAAACACTGGCATGATGAAATGGGTCCTACTTTATGCCAAGACCATCCGCTTTTTGGAAGATAATAGGGTCCCGGAGTCCCTCCCGTTGGATGTACTCCAAGGTGAAGTCTGCGAAGAACACCATACAGTGTTACAAGGATACAAGCATTTCAAAACAGCTTTACAGAAAATGTTGCTTCATAACCAAATCATAGGTGGCAGCGGCAAAGAAAACTCACAATATGGTTTAGCTAGGATAAGAGGAACCGAAACTCAGCTCGCGGAGCTCACTATAAATCAGTGCAGGAACTAAACAACAAGCAAGGTCCAAAACGCACCTTTCCCATCCATAATTTTGACCAGATCGGAGTTGTAACGATCACTTTGGAGTTTCTCGTCAACGTCAAAGGTCCGCTTCCCTTCGATTTCATCATCTGAAATGCTGTCATCTTGGTAACGCCGCCGCGTGCCAGTCCGCTGAACACAGAAAACGAAAGAAATACTACACCGTACTCAGATGAACAGAAATGCAGTGCTGAATTCAACCTGATTGGCATCAACCATGCATTAATAAAATGTAATCATTTTACTCCAACACACTTTGACTTAAACTCGAGCAGATCTAGTCATAGTTTCCTAGAAACAGCTCACTTTTGGACATTTTAGGCAACTTGGAAATCCCAGCCAGGATACGTCCAGAAAAAAAGGAGGACGTATGTTTATCCTTATCTTTAGTTTCAGATGCTCTATCAGAGCTTTATGAGCCATGTAAACATCACAAAGGGTGGATCACCATTAAAGTAAATATTAAAGAAGCCAGTTTATTATTTTCCTGCTGCTGAGGCACAGTCTTGAGTGATAAGGTATTGTAAATACATGAGAATGAGGTTTTGACAGTCTCTTCCCTTTACTGTGTGCTCTGTAACATCAACAAAGCCGAGAGCGCCTGCTGGCGACGGGTTAACGCAGTTACAACTCGGTTAAACCCACATACAAACGTTCCCCAGAAAGCGATGTAGTTCACGTAATAGCTGCTTAGTAAATGAGAAACTTACCAGGCGTTTGCTATAACGGGAACTCCCCTCTTCCATGCTGTGAAAAATGAAGAGATAAGTTACTAGAAGGTCTCTTTCAGACGCTGTAATCAATAAATGGCATCAGGTGCAGCGTTAATGAGCTGAAACCAGCTGGAGTGATTGTTTTTCACGTGCACGGTTCAACAGCAGAGTTAGATGCTGTCTATGTAGGAGGCTCGCGAGGCTTTGAGACACCGTCATTGTGTAAACGATCAGACAACAGAGTGTGTTTAAACGCTCCCAACTTCCCATTTCCCAGACAGCAAATCAAAACGAAACTAAGTTACACACTTTAAACGCCAAGCAATCGGATATCATTCATCTGATCATCGCTCGTGAAGTAAACAAACAGTGAAGAGCTGTGACACACAACTGACATTTATAGCCGTTGTGAAGCTGCTAGCCTGAGCGAGAACCAGTAATGCTAATACAACTCCACTTAAACAGGTCTTGTTTTCATCACTAGGCTTTGTTGTGATTGCTCTATTACTGAAAAGCATATGGTGGGGTTATAATAGCAAAGTCAAACCCCTGACAGTGGAGGCTACCCAACTAATCGACTAGCACTACCATTGACAACCCGCGCTAGCCTGTTAGCCTGCTAGAAACAAAACAAAAAAGACCTTTAAACAATACCTAGACTTCTACTCGCGCTCTCTGCCGACAGTGTCGAGTCGCTCTGTGGAAAGAGGCTTAAAAATTCCCGTTGGACTGCGAATTCATCCTGTGCAATGGTGTCGGTCTTCACTTGATATTCTTATTTTTGTACGATAAAGTTAAATCAATTCGCTTTCATCCGCCATTTTCGGATTCTCATGATACACACACGACTACTACTCATACGACTCGCCCCTGGAATACACAGCCAATGAGGTGGCGGGGATGCAAACTAGGCGAGAGATGATTGGTTCAAACTAATGTCCATCATAAGGGAGCTTCTGATCGTCTACGCCCCTTGTTGGTTCATTATATTTCGGGAGCCAATAAATGTTTCGATTGTTGCTTATTACGGACAGTTTATCGGCTGCGGAGTAAAATTCTAGTCACTTTGTCGCAGACTATTACTGGCAAGAATATTTTTACTTGAAATATAAAAAGTATATAATCTCCGAAAACCCATTGGTTGATTTTTTTGGTCACCGAAGAGGATTAAAACGAAGGCATTATAATATTGATTGTGTTGTAAAACAGCCACCTGCCATCATTCAGAAACACCCTGTCCTCTGATTGGCCAGTTAGAGATTAAATCCACGTCATACAAAACCTTTAAAAAAAAAAGAACTTTCAAAGATTAAACCTCGACTATATGAGCATTAAAGCAAATTACAACAAAAGCACGTTTCTTCAGTCTCATTTTAATAGATACATAGCACGCACAATTTAATCATCCCTTATTGAAACATTTTAAAGACGTGTACTTTACTGCAGTTAAAAACAATCCTTATAAATAGCAACACTAAAACATTAAACCAAACAATATATTGAACTATAGGCCTAAATCCAAATTATATGAGACATATGACCATGAGGAAAAACGAACAAGGACAAACACACACACACAATAATTTTTTTTTTTTTTTTTGAAAAAGTTCTGCTCATCATGGCTGCTTTTATAAAAAAAAAAAAAACAGGAAAATCTGCAATATTGTGAAATATTATTGTAATTTAAGATAATGGTTATATATATAATTAGAAATCAGCATCAATACTCCAGTCTTCAGTGTCACGTGATCCTCCAGAAATCATTTTAATATGATTTAATATCAATTTTGGAAACAGTTGTGCTGCTTAAAATGTTTGGTGAATCTGTGATTCTTTTTTTTTTCAGGATTCAGGATCTGATGAATAAAGTTAAAAAGAACAACATTTATGTAAAATAAAAATCTTTTCTAACAGTATAAGTCTTTATGATCACTTTTTATTTTTCTATTTAACACATCCTTGCTGAATAAAAGACTTAATTCCTTTAAAAATTAAAAAAATAAAATAAAAGGTGGTGCACATGGTTACAAAATATTCTATATATCTATTTTGAATAAATGCTGGTCTTTTTAACTTTGTATTCATCAGTCCAGAAAAAATATCACAGGTCCCCCCCCAAAAAATAAATAAATAAAAAATAATAATATATATACCGATATATATATATATATATATATATATATATATATATATATATATATATATATATATATATATATATGTGTGTGTGTGTGTGTGTGTGTGTGTGTGTGTGTGTGTGTGTGTATTAAGCGCACAACTGTTCCCAACATTTATAATAAATAACTTTTAAGGACCACGTGACACAAAGACTGGAGTATGCGAATGGAAATTCAGATTTGATCACAGAATTAAATTATTTTAAATATATATAAAAAGTTGCAATAATATTTTTTCTGCATTTCTGATCATATAAATACAGCCATGCTGAGCACAAGAGACTACAAAATTATTTAAAAATATCACAAATCTTCCCGATGGCGAACTCCTAAATGGCCGTGTCTGTGGGCTGCTTTCTTCAGGACTCGTCCGTGTGTTGGTGAGCGGCTGGGGGCGCTCCGGTGCTCTGAGAGACGGGGTCGTCTGGATGAAGCACTACACAGCACTGGATCTCTGAAATGAGGCTAATTGAGCAGGAAATATAATGGGAGCAGGTTTAGTTGTGGTCTCGAAGTCACTTCAGCCTGAAAGATAGTAAAAGTAGCAATTAGAGACGAGCACACATGAAATATTAAGTAGTCAGTAAGATTTATTTTATTTCATTCCCTTCTATTCAGCAAAACTATTTACTATTTTGACAAACTATTTATTTTAAATAAATGCTATTTTTTTAAAACTCTTTATTTATCGAAGAATCATGAAAAAAAAAAGTTTTCCACAAAATATGAAGCAGCACAACTGTTTTCAACACTGATAATAAGAAATGTTTTTGAGCAGCATATCAGAATGATTTCTGAAGGATCGCGTGACACTAAAGACTGGAGTAATGATGCTGAAAATTCAACTTTGGATCACAGGAATAAATCATATTTTAAAACATTAAAAGGGAAGAATAGTTATTTTAAATTATAATATTTAACTGCATTTTTCATCAAATAAATGTAAAGTTTTCACGGATAATAATAATAATAATAAAAACATTGTTGATGAGCACACAACACTCTTGTTCAGAGAACACCAGTTAAACCAGTGTCAGTGTGGTTGAAATGTGTTTGTTTGTTTGTTTACCCACAGGTTTATAGGATTCATTCCATGTTATTTTAGTTTGGAAGACAGTATTCAAAATCAATATAAAACTGAAATTAAAATACACAGACTGCTGGAGAGAAAAAAACAACAACACATTTATAGTTTACTTGTGACAACCTGCCCCAGTCTCCTTTAAACATGTATATTAGTTAGGACTCTTACCATTAAGAAAAGAAGCTGTAAAGGTAAGAAAAGACAACAATCCCCAGAATCACACAGCAAAGCATGATCATCATTTTCTTCTACAGAGAGAAAGATGGATATGAATGAGACAGTAAAGACAAATAATAGAGGAGATAGTTAAAAAAAGAGAAAGAGAAAAGGGAACACGTTCTCACAGCAGACCACATCTATTAAAAAGATTGCTTATGACAAATCATGCACAGTAGGGAGAAAGAGGAGTAAAACAAGGAAAGGTTGAGGTTTAAGGCCTGTGTGTGTTTGTGCGTTTAAGAAAGCGTGCATTAACTTACCATCAGGTGTGGAGCACATTCATTACACAAACCAAACGAGACGTTTCTCTGTGCTTCCTAATAACAAGATTCTGCTTTTTGAGAAGAGGACATAATCCTGCTGAAATCACCTAAACCTGCCCTGCCGGCTTGAGACAGGTGATGTTACTGAGGCTTTTTGACTTCCTCTGTGTCAGTCAGTATAGGATGGTTTAAGGACAAACAAACTATGAAAGCTTATACTGTCAACTAAATAACAGGTCTGCTGTACTCTCAGAAAAAAAGGTACAAAAGCGGTCACTGGGGTGGTACCTTTACAAATGGTACACTTTTGTATATTTTAGATGTTCACTTTAGATACTAATATGCATCTTTAAGGTACCAGTATGGACTGTTTAGGTACAAAGGTGTGCCTTTTGAAAAGGTATAGCCCCAGTGACAGCTTTTGTACCTTTTTTTCTGAGAGTGTGTCATGAGCGCTGCAGTGAAGTCTCCTTCAAATGCTGCCTTGAAATGCATTCAAAATTTAATTTTATAGATAGTTTCTACTTCTTATTATGTATATAAATGGACCATGGTAAATATATTTAGACAGGTTGGTAACCATGCAGTTGTCTCTCCCATGGTCATTTAACCTATATTGTTTCATAATGTATTTTTTCTAAAATATTGAATGCATTTTGTTCAAAAATGCTGGATGTCCCTGCACTGCACTTTGTTTTTTACCAGTCACTCTGACATTCCTCTCCTTTTATATAATAATACATAAAAAAAAGATCTAGAAAACGCTTCCTAAATATTTTATATATTTAAAGGAAATTAAAATATTTTTTTTGGACCACGTCGTTCCAACTGAGGTAAATTTCTACTGAATGAATCTGCTTCATGATTCACTTATGGTTAAAATCAAAGTGAAAGTTTGGTTTCATTCACAAGGCACAGTGAAGCTATGTGATACTACTTATAATTTTTATAGATACTAATTGAAAAATTTAAGTACATAACATTTAAATGTATATACAAATATGTTTTAAATATCTTTTTTTTTTTCAGGCCTGTAACCACATGATTAGGAATAGCTATTGAACCCAAACTCACATATAAACCTATTATAACTATTGAAACCCTATTGGTCGATTATTAAATATGAATTAATATATCATTTATTCACATATAAACGAACAACAGTTTTCTGACAATGATCCCTTTGAATCCATCAATTCATTTCTCAGAAATGTACAAAATACTTAGAAAATATATAAAGTAATTTATTCCTTAGGTTAATTCCCATACAGACGTTCATCACAATAAAAATCTACTCGTGTGAGCTTCTCCCGCTCTGGACGTCCCATCAATGCTTAGCTTATGGTGTTCATTTCATAGGGATCCAAAATAGAAGCTGGAATCACATTTGAGTCTCCAAGCCCTTTTGATCAAGAAAATCTCAGCAGTTCATCCGGTAGATGTAGACACTGATGTGTCTAATGAACACACGATACAATAAAAACATTAAGGCGTGAAATGGAAGTTACCTTCCCCTTATAAGTCTCATAAAAATCCCTTATTTTGTGCTCATGGATTTGTCCGTGTATTTAAAACGTGCTTCCTTCAATGTAGTAGAAGTTCCTTAAACATTTCCAATCACATCCTAACAACAACAACAACAACAACAAAAAAACACAGTCTGTTTCCTTGACCATCCCTCGGGTTCCCATTGGTTTGTGCTGATGAGGGGAGGGGCCACAGGTGAAGGGGGCGGAGCATTTGTCTTGACGTACTTCCAAGGAAAAACAGGGAGGGTGGAAAGGAGTGGAGGAAATGATCATCTGTAATCATGGAGAGTTTGTGAGCAGCCACAGAGGTTATCGTAGACACCACAGCACCAATCACACCCAGTACGATCATCTTCTACAAGAGACGGAACAAAACACGAGCCATAAATCCAACAGCAAACATCTAAAGTCTTCAACAGAGCCCAACAGAACCAAGACACACAGACAACATTAAAAAGGACTCCGCAACCAAACCAAAGGATGCCCAGGAGATCCCAAAGCCCAATCGATGCATGCTTATTAATGTCACCACCTCCATATCTACACCCAAACCTCACACACACTCCTCTGAAGTATACTCACCACAGCCTTTATTTCAGACCTACGGATAAACCCACTATCAGCGCAATAACTGCCAAAACCGCCAAAACCACAGACACTATAATAATCGTTTTCTGTGAAGAAACACACACAACAACACAACTGTTAGCATCGACATTAGCATTTGAGTAGCTTGCTCAGATATAAAGACACAACATCCAGTCTGGGCCAACATATGATCAGCTTTTCAGGACTAGGCATTACATTCGTGGCAAAGACGATGTCTAGAAAACTATCATTTACTGCTGAAAGTACAAAAGCTGTCACTGGTGCGGTACCTTTCCAAATCTACAAATATACAACTTGACAATTAAACAATCTAAGGTACTTTTATACACCTTCTGGGGTACCTTGTGTACCTTTTGAAAAGGTAGCCAACGGACTGCCCCAGTGACAGTTTCATACCATTTTTTCTGAGTGTTGAAGATTAAAGAAAATGATGAAAGACAGACAGAAAGAAAGGAAGAAAAGAGAGCTTGTGCTTCACCATGGTATGCCCATCATCTTCATCATTTGCGACCCAAATTATTTTCTTAATGTGATATTTCCAGAAATCTCAGAATTTGGATCTTTGCTAAGCAATTTCCAAAAACGTGTATTTTGCAAATACTTAATAAATCAGTTTTAATATTTTGCACTGCCTTGGTCAATTCATTCCATGTACAATACACCTTAATGTTAAGATCATTGCTTCTTGTAGCTTTGATTAATTGTAATACTTTTCTATTCTTTTGCTTTTGTTTATGCTTTACACATTCCCATTTTAAGGATTTTTTAACATATAATTTTATGTTTTAAAGAATATAATACTACTTTCCACAGAAGAAAAGGAGGACATGAAAGTTTTCATTTTTGGGTGGAGTGTTACTTTGTTTCTTTAAATTCAATATGAAAATCTATTCGTTTTATTGTTGTACCTGAACAATGACAATAAAGAGAAGTTGTTTCCATAGGTGGAGCGAGTTTTTAAGTTTTCATACATGTGCTGTGTATTCTATGATTTTATCTGTATAAATAAAAGTGTCAAAAAGACCAGAATGGTCACAAACCCCTGACTTCAAGACTGATGGTAACAGAAAGCTCTCGCTCACACCGTTTTTCCTCACATTTTAACACAGAACGGCTTTGTTCAAATGCATCCTTCTCAGCTGTGTGTGTGTGATGCGTCAAATGTTTTGTTGCTATTAATAAAGACATGAAAAGTGAACATGTGTGTCTTAACATGGTTTTTTTCAATACTTGATACACACTGAAATCCTGTAATGTGAAGTTTCGGGGCGTATCAGTATTAGTGATAATCATTGGGTTTGTTTGTGTGTATGAATGTGACTGTGTAACGTTAGCAGGTTCAGACACGGTAAGGAGAGGCAGGGCGGGAAGGGGGCGGGGCCTGATATTCATCATGAACTCACACGTCGAGCCTCCTGCTGAAATTTAGCGGCTTTTTTAGTGTCAGCAACCGCCCGCTCTACAAAACCCACTGACTGATCCATGTTGTTCTCAATCCTCTCAATCATACCGCCCTACAGTGGATTGTGGGTGAAGAAGAAAGAAGAAAAGAGGAAAGAGAGAAGACCGAGAGAGAGAGAGAGAGAGAGAGAGAGAGAGGGAGAGAGAGAGAGAGAGAGAGAGAGAGAAGGGGAGGGGGGGCAAAAACGGAAGAGAAAAGAAACAGCAGTAAAGTCCGTACCTTCCTGGCTTTGCTCTGATACCTGACAGCTTTCTTGGTTTCAGCTTTTGCCGCTTCAACGTGATCGACTGCTTTACCTACATTCACCTCAATGTTATCAACCATGTTGCCCTGAAACATATAGAAAAAATTAATTTAAACACACATACAGGGTGTCTTTATCTCCAAAAACAAAAGAAAACACATATATACCCAGGTGCACCACGAACACACACACAGACGGGAAGGCCGGGGCTAGTTGTCTCACAGAAAAGCTATTCTAAAACTGGTCTTAAAGGGACAGTTCACCCAAAAATGAGAATTTGGTTATTGTTTACACATCAACACGTTGTTCCAAACCTGTATGACTTTCTCTTTTCTGTAAAACATATTTTGTAATATGTATTTGTAATGATCCCCACTGACTTCTACTGTTAGAACAAAATAAAATGGAAGTCAATGGGGACCAGAAACTGTGTGCCTACTCACATTTTATTTTGTGTTCAACAGAAGAAAGTTAGTTAAACAGGTTTGGAATGACATGAGGGTGAGTAAATGATGTCTAAATTTTGTGACGAACTTTAAGCAGTCAATGGTTTTTTTTTTTCAGGACAATAATGGTAAACATGTTCAATATACCTTTCTAGTCTGTACTTTGGCTATATAGAGACTGGCTTTGAAAACAAAGCCCACACTGATTTACTGGAGTAAGAAGAGTGAGAACTAGCCCCGATCTGCCTTATTCAGTGTTGACGCTCTGAAGAACAGGGACTTATTAGAGAAATACCAGAAGCTTACCTTTCACTTTTTCTCCATTGCAAGCAGTTAACAAGCAAAAACGGATTGGTCAATAATTTACCCCAGCTCTTTAGATTGTGTTGAACTAGCTCTGCTCCAAAACCTAGTGAACTGCATCACTTACGATCTACACAGAGAGCTGTGTTCACAGACAGAAACCAAACTGAAATCGAGCTAATAAGTGATTATAATGAAACACACCTGATGCAGCAACCCAGCAGTTCAATACTGTTCATGCACAAAATATACACCACCAAAAGTATCAGCTTTGCATCATAAAATGTACATTTTTACATTTTAAAATACATTCAGTTAAATTATTTGCTAAGCTTTTTTAAATTGTAGTAATATTTTACAATACTACTGTTTCTACTGTATTTTTTATCACATCGAGGTATCTTATAAGTATAATTTTGCTTATTTAAAACTACTGCTGTCAAATGATTAATCGCAATTAATCGCATCCGAAAAGTTATTCTTTACCTAATATATAAGTGTGTACTGTGTATATTATATATACATGCATGTGTTTGTATTTATTATATATATATATATATATATATATATATATATATATATATATATATATATATATATATATATATATATATATATATATATATATATATATATATATATATATATAAAATACACAAACACATGCATGTATATATTTAAGAAAAATGTTATGTTTATATATTTATATATAATAAATGTATATACACATGTAAATATTTCCAATATATATATATATATATATATATATATATATATATATATATATATATATATATATATATACTGTATGTGTGTTTATTTCTATATACATAAGAAATAAACAAAAGCACACATGCATATATTACATAAACAAAAACTTTTATTTTGGATGCGATTAATCGCGATTAATCGTTTGACAGCACTATTTAAAACATCATCTAGCTGTGCAGCTCACTAGGTTTTTGGAAAAGAACTACTCACTTTCATTTCTTCTAATCAAGGTGTAAAAGTTTGCAACAAATCATGTAGATGAATGAAAAGGAATACAGTCAGTAAGGGAAATAAAAAGGCCATGCAAAAAAAAGAGGACTCACATGTGAGAGAAAAGGCTGATGGGAAGTCACTCCGACCAGCAGAATACGGCTTAGCAACCGACAGAACGAGTTTGAACAAAGAGGAAGAGAGACAAGGATGCTACAGACAAAAGGCAGAGAGAGAGAAGGAAATGCATGACAATGAGGGGGAAGTCAGAAAACCCTGACAGCATGAAAGGATGGAGAACATGATGGACAAACAGATGCGTGATGAAGGGAGGGGTGTACCTGGCTCTCCACCAGCATGGCGATGTCCACAAACATGTCGTGCAGTTCCTTTATGCTGCTCTCCAGACGCACAATGTCTTTGTGACGTGATTCGATCTCACTCAGCGCTTGTTTAGAGATCCCTGAATCCACGATCTAAAACACAAACGACAGATTTTCATATTCAGCAAAGATTATGAAAGTGTGGGGTGTTTTGCTCAGTTTAGCTGCAGTTAATGGTCACAGGATACTCTAGAAGCGGTTTAGATCTTGTGGTCTTGGTTTGGAGATATTAAAGGGGCCTGAGTCTCATTATTTGATGTTTTGGTCCGAGTCTAAGTGTTTTTTTTTGCCATCAGTGATTAGTTAAACAGTTACAACAACGGGAAAGTTACTTTAAAAGCAACATGTTACATAATAGTTTAAAAAAGTAACCATTTGCATCCCATTTAACTTCATATGAAAAGTAATGTGTTTTTTTTGCATTACATTGCATCATAAAGTTTGTGGGTGGGCTACTTCTCTACTGCTGTGAAGTCGCCACGGAAGTTACATTTTAGTAGCATTTATGCTATAAGATAAGAGTGTATTTACACAGCAACCACAATCACAGGAAACAAAGAATCACTCGACCGTTACATTCATGACAAAGTACTGCTTGCTGTGTTGATTCAAATGCCTGCTAGAGTCCACATATTTTAATACAGCTTATATGTTGCATTAGAGGTGGGCAATATTACCAAAATCTTGTTTTGTGCCACTTTAAATCTGCATTGTCAAGATCTAGAAAACCATTTTAATTAAATTACATATTTAATTTGAACTAAAATTTGTATATTTAATCATGAATATTACAACTTCAGGATTCCAGGAATGTTAAAGGGGTCATATGATGCGATTTCAAGTTCTCCTTTCTCTTTAGAGTGTTACAAGCTCTTGGTGCATGAAGAAGATCTGTAAAGTTACAAAAAGCTAAAGTCTCATACCCAAAGAGAGTCAACCACTCCTGCCTAAAATGAATAATTTTAATGTCTTACGTCACAATGTGGGATGACTTGCATGACGCCGCCCAAATGTTTATGCAATGAAAGAAGGCATAGGTTTTATTCTCTCTGTTCCAGCTGCTGTCATGTCATGGAGACGCTGTGTGTTCGTTGTGAAAGTGAAACTACTTTGTTTGGCCTTCCAGAAGAGGACACGAATGGAGCGAAGCGATAGTTCTGGCAGGCCATGTCAGTCAAGCTCGCACCAGCTGATCCTCGTTTAACTATAGGATCACGACACCAATCATAATTCCCTTCAGAAGGTCCCTTCCGACATTATTCAGCAGATATCACTCACTCAGGACCTAATCAATCAGACGGCGAATTCAATCTCCGTTCAATCAGGATTTTCAACAGGATTCCCACAAAGCATTACCAGATTCAAGTTGTGAACTTGAGCAAATTGGCCATGTTGTTTGTCAAGCTGATAGACTGCAGGGATCTGAGCGAGCACGGCTCCTCGCAATTGACATGGACACTTTACACGCAATTCATTGCAGAAGTTGTGCCAATACGACTGCATCAACAACTTTACACGAGATCTGCTTCCCCGCTGGAAAAAGAGAGATATTCAAGAAGGGTTAAAGCAGTTGTAAAAGAGTTGTATAGATCGAAATAATGTTCTTTTTAGCAACATCATATGACCCCTTTAATAGCCGTACGTACGTAATTCAGGCATCACGTTCTTTTTAAACAATACATTTCCACGACTCTTCCAGACGGGGATTTAAAAGCAGATTTTTCTTTACTCAGAATTTCTATCCAATTAAATATTTTAAATCTTGCCATTACTTAAAGTATATTTGCGATTAAAAAGATTTAGTTTTAAGATTCTCTTAATTTACACTCTTTATAGACTTTTTCAGGTCTAGAAATTAAAAAATGTTTAAAATTAGGCTACATATTATACCCATATTTTCCAACACCTTGGGAACCCTGGTTCTTTTTAAAGGAAACAAACAGTTAATGAAGGCGTTAAATACAATAAGAACTATGTTGATTTGTAGTTGTTTAATCTTATTTTAAATAATTTTAACCCATCTTGATACTCCGCTGTTGAGAACCAAAATAAAGGTACAAAGCTGCCACTGGGATGGGACAAGAGCCAAAGGGTATATCTGATCTTCTACATTATTTAACCCTAAATGGTGCATATTAGTACCTTAAAAGATACATTTTAGTACTTTATATTAGCATTTAAGTGCACATATTAGTATCGGTTTAAAGGCTACCGCCACACTGACAGCTTTGTATCTCTTTTTCTGAGTGCTGCTTTAGACTCGTGCAATGTCTATGGGAGCACGTTATGAGGAAAGGAAAAGTTCTGACTCCATCTCTTCCACACACACACACACACATGCACGCGCGCATTACCCCCGCTGTGAAAACAGCTGTGTTTCCTCCCTCCAGCATCTCCTCCAGCTCCTCATCAGTTGTGGTTTTACCAGCTAAAGCGAGAAGCAGAACAAAAGCAAAGTCAGAAAAGGGGAAAAGCACAATGTCAGTTTGACACGCTTCAACCACAAGCTTGAGAAAGAAACGTCCTGTACGCTGCATCATACACTGCTGTTTAGTCAGGGCCACACTTACTGATCTCTAATTGTCTCTGAATGCGACCTTTGCTTTTCTCTCTGAAGTCAACCTGGGCTTCATTGTATTTGGTCATCACATCAACAAACTTCCTGGAAAGTACGGCGTGCTGGCAGGGCAACATGAGGACAGAGTTAATGGAGCGTGTGTATTTGTGTGTGTTACGTGAGAAGGATGTTGACTCACCTGTGATTTGCGTATTCTCAAGTCGGCCGATACTCTCTCCACTTCTTCCATCTCTAGATTCCTTTCAATGGCTGTACGGACACACATTATATTAATAGTTAACTAAAACTAATATTAAAAATATATTAAAAAGTAACCTTATTTTTCAGCTAGTTGCCAAAGCAACATTTCTCATTTAGCTTAATTTGATGTACTAAAATTACTGAAGCTGCGTTAAAAAGTATATAGACATGTAAAAAAAGAAAGAAAGACAAAACTAAAACTTGAAATAAAATATGAGAAGTAGCATTTGCGTGATACTAAAATAAGACTGACACAGGGTAAACAATGCTTTTCTAGAGGTGACAGATAAATGGCTCACATTATTGTGGGTCAGAAGTGTGTGTTAAGCCAAACCTAGTTCTTTGTGGCCTATTTCTTTCACCCAATGAGAAGAGCAATGTTTGTAATGTATGCGAGTAAAAACACTTACTCTTCAGTTTGTTACGAGCATTGTTGGCCATTTTCTTGATATCGTTAGTACGTGCCTCCAAATCATCCTGCGTTTCTGTTCACAGACAAGAAAACAAGTTCAGCAGATGGAGATGTGTGTGTTTTGTCGTTGTTAAAAGGTAGTTCTTGCAAAGCTCAGTAGATTAAATGGAGTTAGGTTTCATGCACACTACCATTCAAATGTTTGGGCTCGGGATTTTTATATTTATATATATATATATATATATATATATATACACACACACAAACATATATTATGCTGTAATTGCACCAGTTAACTTAAAAACATGGAAAGGACATCGGTGTCTGTGTATTCTATTATAAGAAAAAGTATCATTAATGTACAGTACTGATAAGAAAATAATAATAATCATATATTAAGTGTCAGGAATATCCTATATTAGTTCATAGTTTCCTATTCATTTTCAACAAAATTTGAAATTTTTTACAGTAAAAATGTTAGAAAAATGAAAAATGAGATGACAAAAATGAGTTTTTCACCATATATATTAGGATTATTTACAGTTAACTAACAGTTTTTTTTTTATTGCAACATTTTTACAGTTTTGTTTTATTTAGATGTACTATAATAAAAAATGTACACGTGTTGAAATTACCATTTAACAAATGCAATAAAAGTATTGTTGACTATCAGTTTATGTTAATTATCACATGAACTAATGTAAAGGTACAGAACTCTAATGAACAGATGCTATCTTTACACTATATATGATAACAGCATTATTACTACAGTATATGACTCATGTTCAGACTTCAGAGTCTGTTTCACATGTTACTACCAGGCAGTGGCAAAAAAACAAAAAAAAACAACTGCCCACAACTTACTCTGGTCTGATGTTGGTGCAGAAAGAATAACCGAGTAGAGTTTCTTCACTTCGGCCACATTCTCGTCGATCTTATCAATGCTGTTCCTGATGTCTTCGATCTGAAACCAGCAAAAAAGGTCACAGTGACACACATTCAGACAAAGCACACCGAAAGTATCCCAAACACACTGTCAAATACACAGAAGAACATGCCTGGGAGAAGAACTCATCCATAAAGGCAGCGTTGTCCACAGCGATCTCAACATCATCATCATCATGATCGCAAGTCTGAAACATACAACATAAGAAGTGCATACTAAAGGACAATTTAATGCACATTAGAAAGATATTTAAAGGGGCAGTTCACCCAAAAATTCAAAGTCTGTCATCATTTACGCACCTTCGTGTTGCTCCAAACTGTTTTGAAGAATGTGTGTAACCAAACATTTGCTGGCAGCCATTGAGGTCCACTATGTTTTTTACATTAACTGTTTGGTTACACACGTTATCTCTTTTTTTTTTTATAGGTGATGACAAAATTATCATTTTTGGGTGAACTGTCCCTTTAAACTATTTAATTGCATATCTACTGCTAATATTGAGCAACTCCCAAAACATTAAAGGTAATTTCCATGATGGGGTATTTCTAAGCCAATAACAATAACTGACAATCAAAACTACGTATCTGACTTCTTGTTGTTTAACTCTTTCAAACCCTTTTTCAGTTAGTTATTGAGATTATTTATTTAAAACCACAGATAGCAAGTAATCAAATTTTCAATTGTGCGTGGTAATTTGCTAACAAATTGTGACCGATTTATGATCATAGTAACCATAAGATAAATCAATAATCAGAGAGCCATATTGTCATATTGTTGTAAAAGGCCCAATTGTTAGAATACAAAAAGCATATTTATTTCATGCACAAGTGTTATGAATAAAAAGTATTTTGAATGAGCTTTTATTTTTGTATCTGCCGTTTTAATTTTTATTAAATGTTTTAGCAATCTTGTTAGGTGTGTTCGCCATTGTTTATTAATCTTAGTGTTTTTTTTTAATACTTCTACTTAGTTTTTTGTTTTCATTTCAGTTAACGTGCTTAAACGTATTTTAGGCAACATTTCTAATGTTCATTCAAGTTTTTCAAGTGAAAGGTTTTCTTTTTTTGGTTTTTCAGCTTTATTTAAATGTAAATTATTTCAAATCTCCACTGAATCACAACCTACAGTATATGTTTATATTAAATGTTTATATTTTTTATTGAGCACTTTGGAAAAAAAAAGGGGGAA
This sequence comes from Carassius gibelio, assembly GCF_023724105.1. Lineage (NCBI taxonomy): Eukaryota > Metazoa > Chordata > Actinopteri > Cypriniformes > Cyprinidae > Carassius > Carassius gibelio. The sequence goes on along the minus strand of NC_068384.1, from coordinate 19,942,145 downwards.
CTATGGCGATGGGCGTATGGTTTCCGGCACATGCTGTGCACGGTAGACCAATCACGACAGACTGGGCCATCTGACCAATCAGAGCAGAGCAGGCTCATGGAAAGGATTGGTTTAGAGAGAACTGCTTCGAATGAATCGTTTGAGAATCATTAGAAAATTAGGTGATAATAAATGCATATTTTGAGATAAAGCATTTTTTTTTTACCTTGCAGGCATGTGAAAGTTACAGTAGGAGACTCCAAAACAACATCAGAAACCCTAATGGCATTATAGGAGCACTTTAATAACAACTTTTTTTTTAAAGTGACGTGACATGCAGCCAAGTATGGTGACCCATACTCAGAATTTGTGCTCTGCATTTAACCCATCCAAAGTGCACACACACACACACACACACACACACTGTGAACACACACACACTGTGAACACACACCCAGAGCAGTGGGCAGCCATTTATGCTGCGGCGCCCGGGGAGCAGTTGGGGGTTTGGTGCCTTGATCAAGAGCACCTCGGTCATGGGATTGCCGGCCCGAGACTCAAACCCACAACCCTCGGGTTAGGAGTCAAACTCTCTAACCACTAGGCCACAACTTCTCCAAATGTTTAATGATTACAACTGAATATGTAATAAATGAATGACATATCAGTCGTCAATACAAAAAGTCATTAGTTTACAGTCTAGCTCTCTTTAGACTTGGGTTAATTTATGGTTAGTTAATGGGTTTTATAATTAAACTGCACTTTAAGAATGTAGTTCTTACAGTTATCATGTCACATGAACATCCGGCGTTCAGGCCGCTGCTGACAAGGCACAATGTAAGCTGCCCTGAAACAGCAGAAGGACTAGCAAACTGTTAAATCTCCAGTTGAATTGCATGTAAGCTCATAAAACATGACTCCGGTAGAATGAAGTACATGCATAAACAAGGTAAATTGTGATTTGGTTGGGACACTCAGCCAGAGTGTCTTGCACTGCACTTTTATTTGCCGTGCACATAAAGGTGTGTCTTGTCCGTGACGTTTTATGAAGAACATGTGGAGACCAGTATCGTTTTCCACTTAATAATAGCTTTCCTGTCGAATGACACAACAGCAATATAACACACTGACGCCGCCACAGAGCAGAGAATGGTGCGTGATAAGATTATATCTCAAACGCGAGTCAGAAGACACAAGGGTTGAAGTCCGAGGGAAATCACACCTTTTTTATGACACCACTCAATTATTTCTCTATAGTCATCAAACTTGCAGCTCTGTCACTCCGCCACAGAGCAGCCGCACATGAAGACAAAGCACTTTTACTCATTCAGCACTTCTGAAACATTTGTAAAACACATTTTAGTTAGTTATATGCTTCTGTAGAAATATGTGTCAATTGATACACACTACTATTCAAAAGCTAGTGGTTTTCTTAAATAGAAATGTATATAAAATACTTTCATTTAGCAAAAATGTAGCAGCGTGTAAACCATCTGTTCTCTATTTGTGATCATTTGATATACAGCAAGCGATCAAAGCTGGAGCAGTCGATACAAGATCATCTGTTTCCTGCCATTTTGGTCAATGACACAGTTTGCACTGCTCAACCTCTTATTTACGTTAGTTATGACGCAAGTATTCGTTAGACTGCAGAAATCATGTTGCAATAAGGAGATCGTTGTGGTATTCATGTGCAAGTAGACTGTGTGCGTTCGGCTACATTGATGCAACGGGAGCAATTCTGATTCTAATGCCGTAATCAACACTTTTCACAATCAGTTAATCTTGGTGGCTGTTACAAGAAAAGCACAGATAAATGTTTCTAGAGAGCTAATGCTGATTTCATATGCAAAGATGTTAGCCAATCATAGGAGTGTCTGTTTAGATTGATGTCTGCAGAAGACTGAATTCAGGGTAGAAAATTACAATTTAAATAGGGGTGCTCCGATCACGATCGGCCGATCGTTATGCGCATCTCGTCAGTAAAGCCGGTTTTCTAATCAGCGGTTAATTCCATCAGGTGCGTGATTTCACATAGAGCAGCTGTTACTACACAGAGCCGTTGTTAACTGAGAAGATGCGCAAATCCACTTAATTTTCAGCGTTTTTTGGCGCATCTTCTCTATTAACAATGGCTCTGTGTAGTAACAGCTGCTCTATGTGAAATCAGGCACCTGATGGAATTTACCGCTGATTAGAAAACCGGCTTTACTGACGAGATGCACATTAACGATCGGCCAATCGTGATCGGAGCACCCCTAAATTTAAATCTAAAAAAATGACAGTTTTGATGATACTAAGTTTATAAAAACACCTCAGCAAACATTTTAAAATGCATTTTACACAAGCCCTTTTCACAAGCTCTCATGCTGAAAACGTGAATGTTGCAGTGTGACGTATGAATCCCTAACCCAAAGAGAAATATTTCTCTTTAGCAAACACACTTACAGATCCCCGTAGGACAAAAGAATATTTACTCTGGCCACAAATTATGAATTCGTTCCCTCATTATATTAATTTGTTCCCTTATTTTAGTTACACCGCAGTCACAAACTAAGAATTCTTGCGCCCTTTTTTTTAATTAATGAATTCCCTTGTTTTAGTGAAAATATGGACACAAATTAATAATTCATTTCCCTTGTTTTGATTGAATTAAATGTATTATCCATTTCAGGTGTAGGCCTCATTAAATACCGAATGATAATTTAGTGTAAATTTGTTACTTACCATTGTAAATTTTTGTAAAAGACCATAAACTACGGTCTGACAAAGGCAATATTATGAAAACAAGCACTTTCTGTGATTGTACTAGAGAATTTCAATTGAACTATTTCTGTGACAAAGTGTAATTTTACCCATCTTTCTGACAAAGGCTTCAGCTCTATTTACAAGTTTATTTGTAGCATTAACAATGTGCTGCCAACCCAACGGGTTTTTGTGAAGGTCAGACATTTTCACACTCACACGCACTGTGATGGAAAAGCTGTGAACTGAGGTAATGAGATAACCTAAAAGAGACTTCCTGCTGAAAGAAAGAGAGAGAGAGAGAGAGAGAGAGAGAGAAAGTCTTAGTAGGTTAAAGTATAGTGAGTCCAAGTTAACAGTGTGCCTTAAAGGGATAGTTCACCCAAAAATGAAAACTACCCCATGATTTACTCAGCCTCAATCCAACCTAGGTATGTGTGACTTTCTTCTTTCAGACGACTACAATCGGAGTTATATTTAAAAATGTCCTTGCTCTTCCAAGCTTTATGATGGCAGTTAGTGGGTGTTATTTTTTAATAGTCCAAAAGAAGTCCAATAAAATGCATCCATCCATCATAAAAAGTGCTCCACATGGCTCTGGGGGTGAAAAAGGCCTCTCTTGCCTTATATTGAAATCCTCCAACATTTTTTTTATTTTACAAATCTTAGTTTTTTACTTCTAATTTGTGACCAGTGTTTTGTTCTGCTCTCTCCTCTGCACTTCTGCATTCGTCACTTCTCACCGGACCTTATGCTACATCCTACATCATCCACTGGTTATTATGAACGCATACGGCTAGAGATCATAGCTTATAAAGTTTTAAATCTGGATATATTTGACACAAACTCCTCGATCTGCTTCAGAAGGCCAGTATTCACCCCCCGGAGCTGGGACACTTTTTATCATGCATGTGCTTTATTTTAATAACACCCATTTACTGTCATTATAAAGCTTAGAAGGGAGAGGATTTTTTTAATTAACTCCAACTGGATTCGTCTGAAAGAAAAATAACCACACACACCAAGGATGGCTTGAGGGTGAGCAAATCATGGGGTAATTTTCAGTTTTGGGTGAACTATCCCTTGAAGGATAAAGTCTATATCTCTAGTGCAATACAGTGTTTTTCATTCATCACCCTAAAAAAAGAGACGCTACATAAGAAGGCCGATTGGAGTGGCCAGAAGGACACAAAAACAAAGTCACCAACACACAGTGTTCCCGCTCAGATGTTTAATGTCCCACAGTTCCTCAAGTGCTCCGAGAAGAGCACCGTGTGTGTGTGTGTGTGTGTGTATACTGAGCCTATAACACTCTTAGGAGAGGAGAAAAGTGTGGCCACACCAAGTTAAACATTACTGACAGACGCAGATGCAAATAAATAGCACATAGCACAATTCCTAACACATAGGTCACATATATATGCCCCAAACAACTTATTTTAGTGCTGTTTGCTAAGACAAGTATCACTACTATTGCTCATGGGGAAGGTTAAAGATCTGAACAAAGAAAAGACAAATTACACTTAGCTATGAAATTAATATTTAGTTTCACTGCTCCAGGCCAGATGAATGGCAACTCAAATTTAATTCCAGATGATTTAAATTAAAAGATGGGCCACATTTAGGGATCTGAACCAGGTTTATTTTGCATAAAATTTTTAAAATGCATTTTAATTCCTATTTTATATTTAAAGGTGCCATTAAATGAAAAAAGGGCACTTTTATAAGGTGTTTGAACACAGTTGTGGCCACAGTGTGTGAAGACAACCAGCCTAAAATGGTAAAAATCCACTCACTCATTGTTTTATAATCCCAATAAATCATAAACAGTCTCTCCACACTAGCAGTTCCAGGTTTCTCACCACTACTATGATATAAATGTTAAGTGAGAGAAAGATATATAAATTGTCTGCGTCTGTTTCTCTCTACAAACAATTAAGCTTATTTACTAAGCACAATAAACAATCCTTGTTGAGAAATATAATGTAGCGATTCAGTATCAATTAATAAAAGTCAAGTGGCAGTACCGACAACAATTTTATGAGCTTCTGAATGTTACTTTTTGCACAGCGCAATCTCAGATCTGTGTGCCAGTGGTGTGTGTGTGCGTGCAATTAAAGCAGCGCATTAATATAGAACGGTAATTAAACTGAAGGGTTTTAATGCATTCGCCTTGTCACACACACGTATATTTGTGTTGTACGGTCACACTGTATATATGTTATTCAAGAAACTAAAAAATAAAAGTAAATAAATTAAGTTGAAAAACAATTTATGAAAAAAATCTTCAGAAGCTTTTTGCATGAAAATCAAATAGGCTTATTTTTTTATCGTATCATTTAAAAATGTGTATGAAATATACAAAGCATTAATGCATTCTGTAGGATATGGGTTTTACTGGGTGTTGGCACAGTGATTAACCAGAAAAATTAAAAATGTGACGTCATGCTCTATTAGCATGCATACACACAGCCCTGAATGAGAAGCTGCGGTCTGTCATTACTGTTCTCTTGCTGTAGCTGCGGGAGGTACAACAGGTGCATTTACATGGACGCTTTAATTAATTCATTAATTCCGATTGATGAATCCAAATGTAGTGTTTATGCCACAAGCTTCTGATTGGATTTAATCTTGACTATGAATAAGAATATGCAGAGTTTTCCGCTGTTGTCGCATACTGTTTTAAAAAGCACACATGATATTCATCTTCTTCAGATTCTAATTAGGGGACGACCAGCACATGAACAGTAAAAGTGGCCCTTCCTGCACCCAAAACCAGTCATCTGTTGATGAGAGTCTTAAACAAGGACTGGTGAGACGTCCTGCTCCACTTCTCAGACGCTGAGTGAAAGGGGAATTTTATGATGATTAAACACTCATTTATGACACTTTATTCACCAGGAAGAACAGCTCATTTCACACGTCATACGTCATTATGCTATTTTTATGTCACTGTGCAGTACTTTTTCTAGTTTCGGTAATAAACCACCCCTTGCAATCCGATCGAAATTTTAGTTGGATCTGACCAATTCAATCCGATTGACCTGTTTACATGTGACTTTTTTATTCTGATTGTGCTTCTAGTCCTATTACGATCAGATTAGTAGGGTCCACGTAAACGCAGCTACTGTCAGCGCAGGGGTATTCTGAGACAATAGTTCACAAACATAGATATTCTCATCAATGCATTCGATGGCACCTTTAAATGTAGTCTAGTTTTAGTTTGTTTTTTGGAATTTATTTCAAAGTTTTCTCCGATTTAATTTTAATTTCTCTTTACATTTTTTTTGTTTAATCCAGATTTTGTTGACAATTATAATTATAGGATTGGCTTTTTTTTCTTGAATCAATAGGTAACCCTAAGAACACCCCAGCAACCACCCACCTCAGCACGGTGCTGCTAAATTTTGCTCGGGCAAACACCAGAAAGTGTAAACTCTTATTTCTGGATTTTTTTTTTAACTCCATAAAGAGACGTTTAAAGATTAAACCACAAAAAATAACCTGAGTGAGATTTTCTGAATGCAAAACAGCACGGAAACACAACTATGATTAATGTAAATAATGTGGTTTCGGCCATAAACACACGCACACAATATCCTCTTGCCTGCTAGTCAGCTTCAGGTAACAAAAAAATGTCAACAATGGAAGTATTTGACTGAGGCAGAGTCGCCATAGAAACAAATCCTCACCTCTGACCCTGCCCATAAGATCTGACAGCCGCTCCAAAACATCCGAATAAACTAGCCCTACCAATCCCTGCCAACAGTACTCCGGGTCGGGATCATACACTGTACAGCACGGTCATCAGGTGATAATAACAGAGTTTTGATATAACATAATCCATATCAAATAATTTGGTTGAACCTTACAAAATACCATCATACTGCAATAATACATGCACAAAAAAACTTTGTTTCATGGAACATGTCTATAAACATGATATATGTCCAATAAAACATGGTTTTACCATGGTTTAATATTACATGTCTATAACATAGAATTCAATGTGCAAGTTATTAAAAAACATGTTAGTGCCACAGTAAACACACACACACAATCATAGCAGTACTGTCTGATACATGCTCAAATGTCAAGGTAGCAAAATAAAACATGGTTGTCTGTATGGTATGTCTGAAAAAAAGTGGTAAATATCAAAAGCTATGATAGTACCATGATAGATGCCCAAAATTGTGGTTGTATTGGATATTATGGATTATATATATATATATATACACACACACACGTATATAACTTTTATATACATACATATGTATATAAATATGGTATCACCATAATACAATGCCAAAACCCAGGGTAGTATTGGGCCATATTTCTGAAAAAAATTTGGTACATTTACATTTACATTTATTCATTTAGCTGACGCTTTTATCCAAAGCGACTTACAATTGCTATATATGTCAGAGGTCGCACGCCGCTGGAGCAACTAGGGGTTAAGTGTCTTGCTCAGGGACACATTGGTGTCTCACAATGGATTCGAACCCAGGTCGAACCCGACTCTCACACCAAGTGTATTTGTCTTATCCACTGCGCCATCACCACCCGTAATCAAAAGAAACATTCTTGTACCATGGTACATACAGTATACTTATAAAAATGGTAGTATTGGATTAATATACATATAAAAAAAACATGGTAGTACCATGATCCATGCCCCAAAATTTGATAATATTTTGTCATATAAGTAGGGATGCACCGGTTGACCGGCCATAAATCGGAACTGGCCGGTTTTTGCTTAAAATATGCCATCGGCTATTGGCCGGTTTTGTCTTTTTTCGGCCGATTTTTCCGGAAGTCTTTCCGGAAGTCCAGACTACATTGTAATCATGTAATCAATTTGTGTGGAAGTATTTCGAAATCTGTGCACAGGACATGAGCAGCCGTTCATTACTGGAAGCGCAGAGCTACACGTCTGAGGCACAGATAGAAGGAAGCGAACTGCACAAAATAAAAGTCCCTTTCCAGCGCTCACTGATGCTGCGCAGCATACTGTACCTGTCTGCGCCCTACACAAGCCGAGACAGTGAAGAGATGTTCAGCTCAACTTCTTGGGTGTTGGATTAAAAACGTATCAGACTAAACCACGACAAAGCTGAATTTTTTTTTTTTTTTTTTTTTTTTTTTGTAAAGTAGAACTTGCATACATGTTTGAAAAGCCAGAAGCAAATGTCAGTTCTGATTATTTTTATTTTACCTTAAAATTATATCGACTGAATTTGATTTTAAAATCACCTGCTGTAGCACACTGAAAAGTGTTTCATTCATCCAGTTAAAAAAACTTTAGGGTAATGATTCACGTCTATATTTTTTAACTTGAGCCAATAGTTATTTATTTTTCATTGGATGAAGTAAAAAAATATAGATGGGAATCATTACCTTATTATTATTTTTATTTTTTAATGGGACGAATGAAGCATCTTTGTTTTATTCGCACTAAAATTACTTGATTTTAATATTTTGGAATAATATTTATATAGCATACTTTTATTTAGTCTCACTGGTAAAGACCTATTTTTTTAATTTAAAACCAAATTAAAAAACTAAAATACTGACTGCTGATGCTGAATGTGTGTTGATTGTGGTGTTTGGACTGTAGAACTATGCAGTTAATGCAACATGGCAACATATACATCTGAAAAATATGATATACAGTATATCAAAACAATGTAGTAGCACTATGGTACATTATACAGTACATAAACATTGTAGTACTGTATTATATGTCTGAAAAACATGGTACATATAAAAGTAATACTATGGTAGGCCCACATAAAAACATGAAATTTTAGCAAAAATATATAGATAAAAATGCCTGAGCATCATGATAACTATCCAAAAATAGGTCAAAACTATGGTCGTAATATGTTTTTATTTATTTACTTATTGTTTTGGTCAGAGTTGCAATACAATGGATGGCAAACGGTCTAATGTTATTATTATTTTTTTATATTTTTTTTATTTTCAGATCATGCTTACACCCCCCCCCCCATCTGACCCCCTCCTCGAGTCAGGTGACCACATCTGCTCTCCTCTATTCACCATCTCTTGTGCTGCCTTCAGTGAACACTTGTTGGATATTCATCCACAAGACTTAAAAAATACGCTTTTGTATTATTTCTCTTGTACTTGCCACAAATATACAAAAAGTACAAAAGTTTCAAAATGTACTTTACTCATACTATAATCATTGTCTAACAGGTTTCAGACGAGCTCCATTATGTAATGTCATTCCCAAACAGCGGTTTGAACGTGCGCTCGCTTCAGTCGCGTTCACAAAACAAGAGAAATAAGCAGACGCTTACCGCCTTTAGTTGCTCCAGTCGGTCCTTCATCTTTCAATCTACTGCTTAACACTATCTTAAAAATAAAATAAATAAATAATAAATAGGAGAAAGTCAAATGAAACGGGAAAGTGCTGTGTACGAGTAGTCAGTCGGCTGCTGAGCGGATCGTTTGCTCGTGAACTCCGTGTATCTCTGCTCCGGTGACTCGTATTATTACTCCACCGAAGGTCCATGCAATATGGCTGCTCTTCTCCAATTCAGGAGGGTTTTTTCTCTAAATCTATCCGCTCAGAGGATTAAAACAACAGTTGCGTTCAGTCTGTTTAATCTGTCTTCCTCCCTCTCCCTCTTTTCTCGTTATAATCGCCCTCAGAGAGCTGCTCTTTCACGCATGCTCGTGCACGCTCTCTCTCTCTCTCTCTCTCTCTCTCTCTTTCTCGCGCGCGCGCGCGCACGCTCTCACTCTCTCACCTGGCCACGGTTACGCCCTGCGCGAACACCTGTGTGTACGAACCAGTCCATATTTATTCTTCCAAACTATTTTAATAAGACATTTTTTTCCTAGTAAATATGCTATTTGCTGCTAACAATACATTTCATTTCAATAAGTTCATTATCGTTTTCAAATTTACTGGTAGCGGTTTACTTGGTTAGATATAGCCAAGAAGGTCAAGACTGCAAGATGGGACAGACCAGAATGTAATAATGTGTGTGTGTGTGTGTGTGTGTGTGTGTGTGTGTGTGTGTGTGTGTGTGTGTGTGTGTGTGTGTGTGTGTGTGTGTGTGTGTGTGTGTGTGTGCGCGTGTGTGTGTGTGTGTGCGTGTGCGTGTGCGTGTGTGTGCGCGCATTTCCAGAAAGTTGACACTGCTTTTCATGGACCATTTACTGTAGATGTGAAACAATTATAAATTATGTAATAATATAAAAAATGTTATATAAATTATAATGTTTATACCAAATTCAGTAGCCTATTTGTCCATAATAGCTACTACCTTTATCTAATAATTACTATATATTAATCATTTAAATAACAGTAAGTTTTGCATTACTAACAAATATATATTTATATATATTTATATATTATTTCTTCAAGAATTGGCTTAAAACACATCTCTTCCATCTTTATTTGACCCTCTAACTTTATCACTCAATATTCTAATTCTATTCTTTAAAAATCTAACTACCTTTCTAATCTTTTTGTATTCTATTTTTCTTTTAATTTATTATGCAATTATATATATCTGTGTGTATGTGTAAAGACCTCTAACTAGCTTGCTCTATTCTTTTATTTTTTTATTCTATCTGTTTTCTTTTTATTTATTATATTAGTTAAAATCCCATGCTATGTGTACTGTGTTAACCTAACTGAGACTTGTTATAGCACTTATATATCATTGCTCTTTTTGTTGTTTTTGATTGCTTCCACTGTCTTCATCTGTAAGTCGCTTTGGATAAAAGCGTCTGCTAAATGAATAAATGTAAATGTAAATGTAAATGTATATACTGGTAGGTATTCATTACATACTACTTATTCTTTAGTTTCTAACTAATGTTTTTTTTTTTTACATGATTCTGTGATTGTGATGCAAAACTGTGGTGTGTGAGATATATTATTCCCTAACACACACACACACACACACACACACACACACACACACAGAGCGGATAGAGTTAAAGATCAATGAGTATTGCCCACTTCGCCGCGCGTGAAGCAGGAGAGCTGGCGTTCATTAACCCTCTGCTCTGTCAACAATAAGCGGATCCTCCGTAGCGCGGAAGATATGTGACAGGAGTTCACTAAAACCCTTGCTTCTGAATGTGTGTGAATCCAGACTCCACAGACTCTGACACGAGTGAGATAAATAACTATCTTCTGCGCTCTGGTGGCCATATTGTAGCGTTACGCAGTAGGCTACGTAGGGATTGCGCTACGTCATCACTATGGTAGACATTATATGTTAAGCAAAAAGTCATTATCAATAAATTTTATAAGATAAAGTTGCTTGTATAAGAGCAATGTTCGATTTTATAACTAATCATAAAGACTTGAAACTAAAATGAATGTTTAGGTATACACAACCTTCCTGACATCTCATTAAATAGCTTACAAATCCAAGGTTGTATTATCCCTTTTAATGTGAAAATTAGAAAAAGTAATTATTAATGATATTTTATTAATATTAATAATATAAATATAAATAAACTGGCCCCGCCCCTAGACCATCTTACGTTCCCTCTCGAGGCGGTAACTCAACATTACGTCAGCTAAGACGTATATGGGAACTCTTCCCTTCTCCACTTTCACTGAAATCTTATTGGCTAACGCCAGCTGGGGACAGCTGGCCAATTGACGCGAAGCATGCAAATACTGGCGGGTAAGCGTGCAGTATAAAATGCATGGGCGCGAAAATTACGTCAGAATCTCTTTCTTCACGCTAGAAGTCTTATCTAAGTCATCGTGGAAGTTGCAATAGAGGACTACTCACCCTGTTTTTCCTCTCCGCATCCGATGGCTGCTAATGCTAGATTCGGATCTTCCCCAGTTCTGTGTGACCTGCTTGGGATTCTCACACGGACAACACTTGCGCCCACTGTACCGAGCTGACAGTGCGCGCCCTCAGAGCCAGAGTGGCTCGGAGGACGGCGGGAATGAGGCCCACTGCCGCCAGCGAGCCGCTGGTGGGCCCTCCCCCGCCCGAAGACGAGTTTGACGTCGGCGTGGTGGACTATAGCTTCCGCGAACTTCGTCCTCTTCGGAGCTGGCGAGGAAAACGACTCCATGTCGCTTCGACGTCGAAAAAGGTTTGGGCCTCTCAGTGGGACCGCCCCGACCAAGAGGGCCCTGAGACCTCCAGGAGAAGCTCGTCAGGGTCTTCGGAAAGGTCGTCACGGAGCTGAGTCTCGCTTGCAACGCACATGACGAGCCTGTGATAGGTAACTAGACTCGTGGCTCCTCCAGTCGAGCTGCTACCAGATGGCATTTAGGCATGCAAGAGCTCGTGGTGAAATCGTGGGCTGCACCCCAATCGGCGCGCACCCACTCTGCTACGAAGGCCATATCACGCACGTGGACGGGACGGAGACCCTCCCCCCCCGTCTAGGAGACTGTTACCACACACCTGTGCTCGTCTCCCTCTGTTTTTGGTCCGGACCACAGTCTAGAAAGAGCGAGTGCAGCTTCTGCTCTTTGCCAGGGCAATACTCAAGGTGTTTCAGGCAAACGGTGGCACAGTAGCGCTGACGTCATCAGGATCTGCACGCGGCAACTGATCTCGCGCTGATTGCTACTAAGCGCTCTGCTCAGCTGTTTTACGGAGCTTATGGTCATCTTTACAGGCACCTATGGCTTCCCTAGCTGTCCTGAAAGACGCGGACCGTAGGCCGCTCCTAAACGTTCCAGTTGCTCCCTCCGGCCTCTTTGGTGACGTCATGGAGCTATTCTCAGAGACGCAGAAAGCGCGCCAAAGTATGAGCCATGTGATACCCCGTCGCTCACCTCAGTCTTCTTCTGCGAGATTCTTATGCACCGGGCCAGGCTCTGAAACCAGCTAAAATAACCCGCAGTGGCACCCCGCTCTGAACCGGACGCTCGTTTCTGCCGAAACCAGCAGTGGTAAGAGCCTGGAAGGTAACGTCAGGGTCAGTTGAAGACCCCGCGCCGCGAGAGAGCCAGCGCGCCATACGAGCCGTCTCCCTGACGGTGAAAGAGTGAGTGAGCGGGAGGCCCCGCCCCCAAGCGCCATGTTCATATGCATCATGTCCCCCATTTCCTTCGGGCGACGATTGCTATGTCTGTTTGAATGCTGTTTGTGTGAGTTCCACAATAAAAGCAGGTATACAATCAGCGAAAGAGCTTTACTGCCTCTTACACTCATCACTGTGTCACTCGCCCTGTCTCAGATCAGTGCAGAGCCACAACCCATGATTATACTGGCCGCGCGAGAGTGCCAACACCACATAAACACGGTGTCACCCTCAATGTTCAGATGCATCATGTCCCCCATATTTCTTCGGGCGACGATTGCTATGTCTGTTTGAATGCTGTTTGTGTGAGTTCCACAATAAAAGCATGTTACAATCAACTAAAGAGCTTTACTTCCTCTTACACTCATCTCTGTGTCACTCGCCCTGTCTCAGAACAGTGCAGAGCCACAACCCATGATTACTGGCCTCGCGAGAGTGCCAACACCACATAAACACGGTGTCACCCTCAATGTTCAAATGCATCATGTCCCCCATGTTTCTTCGGGCGACGATTGCTATGTCTTTTTGAATGCTGTTTGTGTGAGTTCCACAATAAAAACAGGTATACAATCAGCGAAAGAACTTTACTGCCTCTTACACTCATCACTGTGTCACTCGCCCTGTCTCAGATCAGTGCAGAGCCACAACCCATGATTATACTGGCCGCGCGAGAGTGCCAACACCACATGAACACGGTGTCACCCTCAATGCTCGGATGCATCATGTCCCCCATGTTTCTTCGGGCGACGATTGCTATGTCTGTTTGAATGCTGTTTGTGTGAGTTCCACAATAAAAGCATGTTACAATCAACTAAGAGCTTTACTTCCTCTTACACTCATCTCTGTGTCACTCGCCCTGTCTCAGAACAGTGCAGAGCCACAACCTATTATTATAATGGCCTCGCGAAGGAGCGAGAGTGCCAACACCACAAAGACACATGCATCATGTCCCCCACATAACTATGGGTGACGATTGCTATATGTGTTTAAATGATGTTTTTGTGAGTAAAAATTGTACTAAAGAAGCATATATACAAATTCTTGCACCCAACGTTGTGTCACTCGCCCTGTCTCAAACAGCGCAGAGCCACAGTCCATGATTATAATGGCCTCATGATGGCGCAAGAGTGTCACACCATTTCGCGACGCGCCCGCCCTCCCGCCAGTGCTTCCAGCCTCGCGGGGGCGGGGCCCTAATTAAAATAAGCCATCAGTGGCTGTAGACGTAACGCGTCCGCCGTGTCATCTCATGGACGGTAAGAGGGCTATCCCGGGCGTTTCACCGTGGATACTGGGAATAATTCACGACGGATATTCCCTCCAATTCAAACGCAGACCTCCCCGCTTCAATGGCGTGGTCCCGTCACTGACTTTGCCCCAAAACCGTCCTGTTCTGCGACAGGAAGTTCTCAGTCTGCTCGAGAGAGAGCGATAGAGCGAAATTTCCCCTCAGATCGAGCGGAATGCGCATGTTGAATTATCTGGACGATTGGCTGATTTTAGCCCACTCAAGAGATGTGCTATCAGTCACGTGGAAACAATGCTTCGCCGTTTGGATACGCTGGGACTGCGTGTGAATATGCAGAAGAGCGTGTTTTTACGAGTCGGACCGTAACATATCTGGGAATATGTTTGGACTCGATGGCGATCCGAGCCCATCTCTCTCTAGAGCATTTCATCGACTCTGTGCTGTTTCTGACTGGGCAGGTCGTTTGCACTGAGGGAATTTCAGAGGCTTCTGGGACTGATGGCGGCGACTTCTTCAGTGTGCCATCTGGGTCTGCTACATTGCGGCCGCTACAGTTTTGGCTGTAACTCGAGTTCCGCCGAGGGCGTGGTCTTCGGTCCACAAGCACTTACGGTCATTCACAGTTGCGTCAGCACTCTGAGACCGTGGAACAGCCCGGATATGTTCAGCCCAGGAGTTCTTTTCTCTGCGAACGCGATCTAGGCCGGGGAGCAGTGCGTCTGGGCCTGTGGTCGGAGTCACAGAGAAGGTGACACAAAACCGTTTGGAATAATGGAAGCGGTGTCCTAATATCCCTGCAAGCCTTTCGGTCGAAATTGGAGCGGAAACATGTACTGATTCAAACCGACAACACGTCTGTGGTCTCGTACATAAATCGCCAGGGCGGCGTGCGCTCCAGAGCTCTATTCAAACAGGCAGCGAGTTTCCTGTTGTGGGCGGACCGACACTTAATCTCCATAAGAGCGTCGCACATCCCCGGTACTTTGAACCGTGGAGTGAGCATGCTTTTGAGGAACGGGATTCCTTAAGGAGATGTTGGCTTCACCCAAGATCAGATCTAATGATTTGGGAGGGAGGAAGTGGATTGTTTGCCACGAGCGAGATCACGTTTGCTATCTCACTCCCCCCTGCTGGGAGATGCTCTGACATCGCGCTGGCCGGAAGCCAGGCTTACACATTCCCTCCTGTGAAGATTCCGCCTGTGTTGTGCAAAATCAGGGAGGAGAAAGCATCAGTTATACTCGTGGCCCCGAACTGGCCGAATCAGCCCTGGTTCGCGGACCTGAGAGAGTTACTGATGGCTCCCCCATGGCGAATCCCCCTCAAGCAGGACCTGCTGTCTCAGGCGAATGGCACAATATAGCACCCCAGCCCCGAGCTGTGGAACCTTCATGTGTGGCCGCTGCGGGGACCCTAATGAGCGGGACACTCTGCACTGACGAGTGCTAAATACACTTACTGAGACGCGAGCATCATCAAACATTCGCTGCTACGCGCAGAAGTGGTGAGTTTTCACAAAATGGTGCGAGAACATTATATTGACCCGGGGACCTGTTCCGTGTCGGATGTTTTGCGCTTTCTACAGCACAGTTGGATAGCGGGAGTTTGAAACCATCCACGCTGAAGGTGTATGTGACCGCTATTGCCGCTTTCGTTCCCCGGTTACGGGTAAACGATCGGTAAGCACGCTCTGGTATTCATTTTTCTCAGGGGAGCAAGTAGATTGTGTACTTCATGGCCGCCCTCCGTGCCGCCGTGGGCTCTATCTCTTATTACCGTTCGAGCCATTAGCTTCGTGCTACCAAGTGCCTTGGAGAATTTCGTGAGTGTTTGGTGAACGATATTGCATTGGTTTCGGGCCTGGCGACTGTAATGTCACTCTCCGGCCGAGACCGGGTTTCGTTTCGAAGTCACTCAATACACCGTTTTGTTTCCCTGCCCGCCTTATCTGTTGAGCCGTCAGCCTCGCGCGACGCTGATACTCAGAGCGCCGGGACCCTGTTAGGGTTTTACGGATGTATATGAATTGCTCGGCCGCCTTTCGTCAGTCGGACCAGCTGTTCGTGTGCTTGGTGGATGTAATAAGGGACGTGCTGTTTCTAAACAGAGACTTTCTCACTGGATCGTGGACGCTATCAAATGCCAGGGGAAGGATTACCCCCTCAACATCAGAGCTCATTCTGCGAGGACATTATAAATGCTTCCTGATGGGCCTGGTCTAGAGGTATGTCTGTCCAGTATTTATGTTTTGCTGCTGGCTGGTCTTCCCAGAACACAATCGCCAGGTTTTACAAGCTGGATGTACCCTCTGTAGCGTCACATGTTTTTCGGTGAGTTAAGTTTTATTCATTAAAGCTGTTATAACCAGCTATACAGTAGTTACCATGGCTGCTAACTCTGTGTTATGGTTAAATGGTTTATGCAGCAGTCACCGCAAACGCCGTCGACTCTGTTTAACTCTCATGCTTGAGTGCTTATTGCTTTGTGTCTGCCCTGGTTAGTGCAGATTTCGATATATTGCTTGAAGTTATGCATATTTTGTTAGGGTCGGAGCAGATGTCTCATTGGCCTAGTTCCGCCTATCAGATGCAAGCACTCTTAGCGACACGGCCATTGGCTAGAACTGTACTGCTTGTGTGAGGGTGATTGACTCCGTTCAGGGCTTATCTTCACTGCTCTCACGGCGGGATTTTATACAGTTCCCATATACGTCTTAGCTGACGTAATGTTGAGTTACCGCCTCGAGAGGGAACGTCTCCGGTTACTATCGTAACCTCGGTTCCCTGAGAGGCGGGAACGAGACATTACGTTAGCCGCCGTGGTCGCTGTTTGATCAGCTGTGCTAGCGTTCAGTCGTGATTCTGACGTAATTTTCGCGCCCATGCATTTTATACTGCACGCTTACCCGCCAGTATTTGCATGCTTCGCGTCAATTGGCCAGCTGTCCCCAGCTGGCGTTAGCCAATAAGATTTCAGTGAAAGTGGAGAAGGGAAGAGTTCCCATATACGTCTTAGCTGACGTAATGTCTCGTTCCCGCCTCTCAGGGAACCGAGGTTACGATAGTAACCGGAGACGTTTCCCTGTATGTTTTTCCAGAGACAGTTTTTCTCATATTTATCATATGATAAGCGACATCACATCACACGAGTGCTGTCACGAATAACACTAGTCCAAATGTCATTTCAGTAAATCGCAATGTTTTATTTTTGTTCAGTTTTGCTAACAAAAGTATTACTTCAAAAGCCACAGCAGAATTGTTGAGTCACAGCGGTGTTTTGAATGAATCGGAGTTTTGAATGAATCATGTGGACCAGATTTACTGCAATCTACTGGTGGTCTCATTCGTTTTTAGCGTACCATTTAATAATAATAATAATAATAATAATAATAATAATAATAAAACGTTGCACAACATTAAAGAACGTATTTTGAATATTGTTGGCCACTATAGGGGTTTTGTCACAAGTGACTTCAAATTCATGGACAAAAAATACTGAGACGTTTTTCTTTCTTTTTTTTTTCATACTTTGTTAGGCCATTGCAGCCTAAACATTTAACACAATAACAGCTTTAAATTATCTTTTGGGGGCATTTTCACACCCATATTAGTTTGCAATTACACACATGCAGTTGCAAGCCACACATACAGCTTAGAACTTCTTGGCCTTAATTCTATCTTGGTCTCATCAGACCAGAGAATTTTAGAAAACTCCATGGGGGCTTCCATGTGTCCTGCACTGAAGAGAGGCTTCTGTCGGGACACTCTGCCATAAAGCCCCGACTGGCGGAGGGCTGCAGTGATGGTTGACTTTCTACAACTTTCTCTTATCTCCCGACTGCATCTCTGGAGCTCAGCCACAGTGATCTTTGGGTTCTTCTTTACCTCTCTCACCAAGGCTCTTCTCCCCCGATGCTCAGTTTGGTCAGACGGCCAGCTCTAGGAAGGGTTCTGGTCGTCCCAAACGTCATCCATTTAAGGATTATGGAGACCACTGTGCTCTTAGGAACCTTAAGTGCAGCAGAAATTTGTTTATAACCTTGGCCAGATCTGTGCCTTGACACACTCCTGTTGATGTCTCTGAGCTCTTCAGGCAGTTTCTTTGACCTCATGATTCTCATTTGCTCTAACATGCACTGTGAGCTTTAAGGTTTTATATAGACAGGTGTGTGGCTTTCCTAATCCAAGTCCAGTCAATATAATCAAACACATCTGGACTCAAATTAAGGTGTAGAACCATCTCAAGGATGATCAGAAGAAATGGACAGTCCCGGAGTTCAATATATGAGTGTTACAGCAAAGGGTCTGAATACTAAGACCATGTGATATTTCAGTTTTTTGCAAGTGCAAAAATGTCAACAATTCAGTTTTTCTGTCAATAAGGGGTGCTGTGTGTACATTAATTAGGAAAAAAAAAATAACTTAAATGATTTTAGCAAATGGCTGCAATATAAAAAAATAGTGAAAAATTTAAGGGGGTATGAATTCATGTAAACACACACACATATATCTAGACATGAATACAAATATTTATTTTGGATGTTATTAATCGATTTGACAGCACTAATTTAAATTATAATTTTTACCAAAATATTTTAAAATGTTTTTCCCCAGTATGTAGTTGTATATATATTTTTTTATTCATCTAATTGATTGTGATGCCTCTTTTAATTTTTATTGTATTTTCACAATGTTGACCACATCTTTTCAAATGTATAATTAAATGGACTTTATAAAAATCGACATATGAGCTTTTCCAATACAGAGCAGTCGCTGTGAACACTGTCAGATAATATAAGACACCTCGTGCTCACCTCACCCATATTTATGCAAAACCACATCAGACCTTAAACTAGGTACATGCCATTCTATTCTTGGCACCATGGTTTGCTTTCAGACTTGACAGCAATTCGCACTCCAAAAATACCCACAGTATTTAAATATCACACCAATGACTAGCAACTTCACATTTTAGACCAGAGCATTACTTTGCTTCCTTGTCCGAGCCAAATAAACTTCCAGAAGCTTCCTAAAAACGCTTTACATGTAAACAACTGAATAAAAAAAGGGAATTGTCAGTCCTTTGTTTTACAAGTAGGCCAACACAATTTAAAATTCACTCAAATAAAAAATAAAAAAAAGACCAAGCAAAGATTATTATATAGAGAATGTTTTTATTCCAAGAATTCCTCTAAGTGCTTAGAGCCTTACATAGAGAAGTAAGCACTGGGACACTCGAGCTGCTCTCACACCTTTGAGTGAGGGAGTGTCAGTGTAGGCATGTCTGCGTGTGTGTGTCTGGTGGCAACAGTTAGCATGTCTACAATGAAATGAACCACACGGTTTACTCAAATTCAAAACACACAAAAAAAAAAAACTGAAAATTGAAAAATAAAAATATTCTGCGCTGGGGTTTTACAGTAAAAGGGGCAGGGGGAAGAATCGTCACCAGGACATCCCGGTGACATCGCCATAAGGAGGTCAGAGACTAACAGGTTAAAGGTCGTCATCTTCATCTGGGAGAGCTGTTTCTGACGCCACCTGGAAAAGAAACCACAATTACGGATCAGCACAGACTAAACAGGGATAATCTCGAGAGCAGCAGCGGCAGGAGCTCGCTGGCCGGACAATGCACTTACTTTCAAGTCGTGCTCATACTGTGCAGCAAGTGATGGATCCATAGCAATTTCAGGTGGAGCGAGGGCAGGCATCTCAACAAACTCCAGATTGGGATCGCCAATCAGCTTCCGTGCGAGCCACAGGAAGGGCTTCTCAAAGTTATAATTACTCTTGGCAGAGATGTCATAGTACTGTGAAAGAGAGAGGACGCATCAGTCAAGCTTCACATTTACAGCCGGACATTCAGCCTTCACTAATCCATGTTTGTCTATGTAGGAAACATGCTTTGAAATTGCATTGAACTGGAAGTGGAGGATGATCATTTCCGTATTGCAACATACATCCAAGTTTAATGAATTATCAAAAAAGAAAAAGGGCAGGGATTTTAAGCATTGGTTGTCGATTGGATAAACATGGAGGCAGATCAACATCACCAGTTATTTAATTCTTTGAGAATTAAACATGCATGCATTGTTCTCTTTGTGACTTTCACGAGTTTGAGTTTGAGGGACGCTCCGTACCTGTAGATTCTTCTTACGATGGAATACAATGCTCTTTGCTTTGACCTTCCTGTCTTTGATGTCCACTTTGTTACCGCACAGCACTATGGGAATGTTCTCGCACACACGCACCAAGTCACGATGCCAGTTGGGCACATTTTTATAGGTCACTCGAGAAGTTACATCAAACATGATGATTGCACACTGAGCTATAAAGAGAGAGAGAGAGAGAGAGAGATGCAGATGTTAAACCACTGCTGGACAGTAGAGGTCTACAGTGTGAGAATATGATAAAACGCTGCATACCCTGGATGTAATATCCATCTCTCAGGCCTCCGAACTTCTCTTGTCCGGCTGTGTCCCATACATTATATTTGATGGCTCCTCTGTTGGTGTGGAAGACCAGGGGATGCACCTCAACTCCAAGCGTGGCTAAGAGGACACAGAAATTCAGAAGCAGACCATTACTGTGACAGTCGAATCTCAGGCACACATTCCTCCAGAAGAGTCGCGTCAAGCAAAAGACTTACCAACATATTTCTTCTCAAACTCCCCAGTCAAGTGTCTCTTCACGAAGGTGGTTTTCCCCGTTCCTCCGTCTCCTACCAGAACCAGCTGTGGACGGGAAAGACAGTTTGCAGGAGTACTGATAATACAGTAGTTAACGTGTCACAAAGACACAGCAGCAAGGAAATACTACACATCTGTTACTATTTCAAACATGACTACTGGTTATTAATACTGACACCACCAATAGTAGAATCTCTCTATACATTTAAGATGATTATTTTGTTGAACTTCCTTACCGGGCTGTCTTAATCGTGTGCACAGCACTGGTTTTGCTCGTTTTAATCTCAATCATCTTTATTAAAGAACAATACTTGCTAAAAAAACAAGTTTCAAGTAAATATAATAACCCATAGGCTGTTAATTATCCATATTCTGCTATAGTTTTCACAATGTAATTATGTCAGTGGACATGTATAGAGCCATTTTGAATGGGCACCTGATAAGTTTCTATTAGAAACCATCAAGTTTCAAATTATCAAATGGTAATTGATATTTATAACGTTACTTTGTTCACAGATCCCTTTCGCATCACCTGAATTTGTGACTTTGGAAGACTTAAGTTTCATTTACAATATTGACCAGTTGTTGTTTTAAAGTAGGTTATGTAAATTGTTTCACCATACTACTAAAGTGTAATTACACTAGTCAACCGATTACAAGTTAAACAAATATTCTTCTAATAAATCGATTCTAGATCGCTTGTGTAGCGCTAGATAGCTAACTATTTAGCAGTTAACCGCGCTAAAAGGTAAACATACACTTCGCCCCTCGTCACTTTAAAAGAGAGAGTCTCGTTACCTTAAACTGCACCTGGGGCTCATTCTCCGCCATTGCTGTGTGTTGTGTGCGGGTCTTTGTGCTGCAGTCGGTCTGCGGGAGAGATGAGGCGGGACACGGTTACTCACAACACACAAAGGCCGCGCCAATCACAAACTACGAACATAGTTACACTAAACTCCCGGAAAACAACACTTTCGCACTCATATTAAAAGTCAAACAGCTTATAAGGCTCAAAACACCCGATTGTGTTCATAAACACTCATCCGTCGAGCCTGAATAAGAGGATGCTAGGAGACACACGAGGCCGCTGCTTCAGGAGCCTGAACTCCACAGTAATAACCGACCGAGAGTCAGTCACAGCAGCCTGAAGGCCTCGAGCAGGCCCATCGCTGCGGAAAACAACTCATGGCGCATTTAAGCGTGCGGAAATGAATGAAAATAAGACTAATTCATAAAAGTAGGAACAAAAGCGAGCGCTGCTCGAGCGGCTCCCGCCAACGGCTCGCGACGGGGATGAGCCGCGAGGAACTCCACATCAGCGGCGAATATAACCAATCCGGCTGACTTACGACGACTTCAGCTAAATACAAAGTCTTTCACGAGTGTTTTGTCTTCGGAGGAAACCAAAACGCCTAAGTGAAAATAGTTCTCGGTAAGATGAGCAGTGTCCGCACTCACCGGTGTTGAAGCGATCGAGGAAGAGAGCAAATGGCTGCGCCCGCGCGGGATTCAGCGTGGCTCACATAAACGCTTCCGCCCCTACCACGTGACGTCACAGCGCCGCGGGAACGTCGCGCTCTCTAGTGTCGGTGGCGCGCACTTGACATATGAGGACTGATTTAAAGGTGCTGTAGGGAACTTTTGTAAAAAAATATTTTTTACATATTTATTAAACCTTTCATTATGTCCTGACAGTAGAATATGAGACAGATAATCTGTGAAAAAAATCAAGCTCCTCTGGCTCCTCCCAGTGGTCCTATTGCCATTTGCAGAAACTCCATCGCTCCCGGTAAAAAATAACCAAATCAGAGCTGTGGTCCGTAACTTTCAAAATGTAGAAAAATGTATATAATAAGCGAGTACACCATGAATCCATTTTCCAAACCGTGTTTTTGGCTTGTCTTGAATCACTAGGGTGCACCTATAATAAGTGTTTATATTCGGACTATTTTAGATTGCTTCGGGGATACCGCGGCGGAGTAACCCAGTACCTTTGTGATTCTTCATAGACATAAACAGAGAGAAGTAGTTCCGGCTACGATGTTCTTCTGCAAGACGCAAGCTGTTCTGTTTATTAACCGCTAGAGTGTCAAAAGTTACCAACTGCAGCTTTAATACACTTCTGTTACTGTGTACAAAAAAACATGACACTCACTTATAATTCTGCTTAATAAATACTTCATCTCTGGAATGCACTATTTGTTTTGGGAACAAACAGAAACTGCGAGAGAAAAGATAAGAGGACATAATGTGGACTGTGGCATTAGAATTAGAATAAGTTCTAGAAATACAATAAAATAAGACATATAGAACATGCTGTTATGTACAATGTAATATATTATGAACATGTACAACAATGTAGGTCGAAGACTATAATAAATATATTGTGAAATACATATATATGTCTGTATAATATTGTTGTACAGTTTAAATACTAGGCTAACTGTTCGACAATTAAAGTAAAAACAGCTAACAATAATAATATTTGTAATCTAAGTGGGTAAAATTGTATTATTATTATGATGTTAAGAAAATAAATAGAACATGATTAGTTTCTTGGTTTATTTAAATCATTACATCACTTTGTCTGAGAACAAGCAAATATACTATAACATTAACATTATGTTTGAATGCACTGCTTTAAACAACAGCTGAATAAAACTTTCTTGCACATCATGTTGTGTTTGACTTGATTTGTGTGTTTATATGATTATATTATACTACATAAAATAGTATATAATTAACGATTGAAGACTAAAGACACGAAAGCCTCTTAAGTGCCATCTGATGATTTCAGTTTAATGCCAAGAAACAGGTCCTTTTCATTGCCATTAAAGTGAAATAACTGATCACAAACATAGGAACCTGATTAAAATACTAATTTTATATGATAACATTTCAGACAGCACTTAAGAGGCTTTTGCACCTGAAATCTTCAATTTAATTTAATATATGTTTAAAATATTATTGGATGTACAATACATGAACTGTGGACGGTCAGGCTGAAGGGACGGACAGGTCCAAGTCCGGCTGCGAAAGTGTCTTAATGAAATAAAACAATTTTGCTTCAATAAGCAGAACAGGAATACAGTATGTGCAATGTCATCTCCATCTTAATCAGCTAAAGAGAGACAAATATTTAGGTTCATGATTTATATAGTTTTACGTCAGGGGTGCAACTACCCCTTATGTTGAGACTGAAACATTTGGGCTTCATGCCAAGGGAACAGATCTGTGCCATGCATAAGCCTACTGGTAATCTCCATTCCCAATCTGTCAGACATTATGAAACTACTTGTGTTATACAAGTAAAGTAATGTTTTACAAATGCCTTCTGTATACACATTGTTTTGAGGTAGACCCAAGTTGCCTGTGTGGTTTATTATGTTTATTTAATATGATGAAATTATATTTAGGCAGAGATGCTGACTAAAGCAAGGGTGCATATATTTACAATGTTTTTATTTATTATTTTTATTGACTGATTTACCATATTTAAAACACTTTTATACCCCAAAAGTAATGGAGGCAGAAGTCACACAGATAGCCTATAGCGCCCTTCTGCAGGGGCGGGACATTTGCATTTGTTTATTTATTCATATTTGTAATCATTTTTATATAGAGAGATAATTCATTAATTCATCATTCATTGTTTAACATTCTGTTAGTTGTCAAAATGAATTCATTGCAGCACTTTTGTCATACCTAAATCGAGCTCTGTACAAAGGAAAATAATGTAAGAAAGTAATTCTATGCATTTAAATATGGTTTCAATTATAAGTGTACAACTAAAGAGCGTGCACCGTTAGCACAGTAAAACGCAGGACAGGAAAGTTTGTTTTACTGAAATAATAACATCTCATCAGACCGCAGTTCACTGTTGTTCTACTGAAGCTCAGTTGGCATCTATAACTTTTCTGCAATGGTTTACTCGCATGCTGAGGGAAAGCTGCTGAAATGCGCGTCTCCCATTTGTACTAGTCTCAAAGATAATAAATATACAATAAATACATTTTTGATCTCAATAAAATGCTAAAAACAGTTAGATTAAAATGTTGCATTACATTACTTTTAATAACTATGCCTTTGATTGGCCTAACTAACCCTAACCTAACTCTAACCTAAGCCCCCCGTACTGTACTGATGGGAAAATAATGAACTCTGAACATCAAAAAGTTTCTCAATAATTTACACAGATATAAAAACCCCAACTCTGACTCTTTCAATATGGAAAACCTAGTTTGAAGAAAATGTAAAATTTCAAGTTTTCAAAAAGAATCCCTAAATGAAGAATTAATACGAGTAATATTTTACTGATATTATTTAGGTTAAGGTTTTGGTTGATTCTGCTCTCTTTAGATCAGGCTTCTCTACAGGACGTCTTCGGTAGGACAGTGATCATCAGGAACCTTCTTCCACTCCTCCTGAAGAACTCTCACTGCAGAGGAGCAGCAGATGCAGGACGTCCAGCCTCCAGATCAGGACAGTCCAGTCAGCTCCTCAGCAGTGATAGTGCATCACATCTGCTGAGACAGCTGGACTGTGACGAGATCGTTGCAATTGCAAAATGCAGATAATTTTATATTATTCAACTGCTTAACGATAGCCAGTGATGCAAACAACTCAACTTTTATTCTCAAATATGGCCACTTTGAGAGAGAGAGAGAGATTAAAGTTTCATGTGTGAATCACCTGCATCTGTATGTTGCTCTCTACAAACAATGAATCTGTAAGTTTAGTTACTTCAAAAACACCTTGTTGCTTAGAAATTATATATTGTAAGTTTTAAAAACCAGAATGTTTCTGTGTGTCCCCCTGTGTGATGTGATCTCTGTGAATCTCTCTCTCTCTGTGTGTATGTGTATAAAAGACCCCTCCCCCCCAAATGTTCAATACATGGTTACAGAATGAGGGTGAGTTTACTATCATAACCCAAAAGGTTACACATACACTCCACAGGAAGGTTTGTTTTAAATAATACAACTAGCTGCAGTAATATTTTCTGGAAGGAGGTTTTAGTTTTATCTAGTTTTTTTCATAATTTTAAACCATTTTAGTTTTTACACCATTTGGCTTTTTTGCAGTTCACTTAAACAGACCTAAAGTGCTACAACTGAATTTTAAAAGCAGATTCAGCAATATCCCAATTAAAATTAAGTAATTAAAAGTAGAAGTATAATAATTATATGAGCATTAGAAACAATGGTAAAACAGTTTTAGAAAAAGTATGGCATGCCATACTGCAGGACACTGCTTTGTTAAATAATAATAATAATAATAATAATAATTATTATTATTATTATTATTATATTTTAAAGGCATCATATGATGATTTTTTTAAAGATCATTATTATAATATTTTTGTATTTTGTGTAACAGAATGTGTTGACAAGCTTTAATGTTAAAAAAACCCCATTTTTTTTCAAATACTGTACATTATTAGTAGGTCCTCTATGCCTCGTCTCTCTCAAACACATCGTTTTCTACAAAGTCCCTCCTTCTGGCAAGTGCTGTCTGCTCTGAATGTCCCTCACATTGCTGCTCCAAAAGTTCCTGCCATACTGTGTCCCAACGATCCTGTCAGAGGCAGCTCCAGAAGCTGCTGAGTTAAAAGAGGTCAGTGTAACCGTCACCACAGATGTCACTCAATAAGGGTTACTTATCAGAGCCAGTGATCCACGAGTCCCAGAGCTGAAGGTTCCTGCTGCCGCTGCTTCCCCAGAAGCAGCGGCAGGTCGGTTCGATTTTTCCATTTCCTATCGTCCAGGTTCCAAGAACATCAAACCTGATGCATTGTCCCGCATTTTTGACCAGTCTGAATGCCCGGTTTCTCCACAGTCCATCGTTCCACATAATTGTGTGGTTTCAATGTTGACCTAGGAGATCGAGTCGAAGGTCTGCATGGCCTTAGATGGGGTAGTGCCTTTGCCCGGAAGTCCACCGGGTCATTTATTTGTGCCAGAGAAATTGTGGTCCAACATCATCTGGTCAGGTCATTGTTTCAAGGTGGTGTGTCATACAAGAGTCAATTGTACCATTTACCATTTAGCCTCGGTTCTGGTGGCAAACTATTGCTTGTGACACTCGTCATTTTGTATTGGCCTGCTCGGTCTGTGCCAGTTGTAAGTCTTTCACTCGCTCCTTCAGCCATTATCAGTTCCTTCGAGAACTTGGTCACATATTGCACTAGATTTCTTTACAGGTCTCCCTGCCTAGCCACTACTCACTACTGTATTCTGTCGTATGATTCCTGACATTTTAAATGTTTTACAACAATTTTAATGGTTTAAACCTGTTTGTGTATATTTAAATAAATAAACAAACCGTTAAAAATAATCACACAGTGGTGATTTGGGGCAACTTGGTGTCTTAGTAGGCCCATATGCCTGGCAAACTCCGCCCCTTTATAAAAATTAGTAGTATTTGGTCTGATTTGTCAGTACATTTTCCCAGCTGTGCTGAATGGGAATTGCCTGTTTTTACCATATAACTGCACAAAACCAATAGATTGTCATTTTTGCACATATCATTGATTTAATAGAATTGAAATGTTGTTTTTAAAATAAGTACTGGACCCAGTTTGACTATGAAGGTTTTGTCAAATTTACCACCGTTTTGGGCAAAATCCACTTAAAACGTGAAAAGCATATATGAAATACTGAATTTTTGATCTCTATGGTGCAACTCAGGTTCTTCTAAAAAATACATTGATATGAGGCATTTGAAATATATTGTGAAACAGAGCCAGTGACAAATTCTCAAGTTTCCAACTTCACACTCCTTCACTTGTCCTGCAGAGTGACAAATAAAGTACAAATATTCAGTGTAGTGTCTCAGCTGATGTGATATTACCTGATGTATGTCATCATCACAGGGCACTAGTGAAACTGAAGTTTCAGTTCCTTATAATGGTTAACGGAGGATCCAACACAGCCTTTCCTCCAGCCATTAGTTATTTAAACACGCACACACATACACACTCATGCACAACCACTCACTAGCTGACTTTACAGCGGAAGTCTTTGTCTTAGTTGTCTTCCCTCCCATCAGAGGACAACGGCACCTTTGAGTTTGGCAGAAGCGTGAAGGTAACTTGCTCTACTGACCATTATCTCACAACTGACTGTGTTTTTCTGTTGTTATGCTGTATCAATGATGATTCTGTGCTTAGTGTGCATCAGTAAATAGGGTTTAATTCCAAATCAATACATACTTTAGGTTACACATCAGTAAATACTAAAGTGTCACGTACTGTATATTGTGTCATTCAAATGAATTAGCTTTTAAAATGGCACTTGTTTGGTAACAGAAACAGGATTGACATAGAAATCCATGTGTCATCAAACATGACATCATGTTTCTGGATGCATTTCTCTCTCACACATGCATAGATGTCTGTTAAATCAGACCATAGCAAGGATGAGGAGGGGAATCTTGTGCCGGAGGTTATGGTTGTGGAGACGAACCGTTTCGGCTTCATTATAGGGAATGGAGAAACTGACAGGTCAGTGTTGATGTCTGTTTGGGTGCTTTTTTGCTATTTAAGTGTTTTTGACTGTATTTGTAAGCCCTAGTTGAGCACAGTGCATGCTATTAAATATATATTCTGTGGTCAAATCATTTTTGTAATGCGCTTCTAATACCGTATTACCAATATTTATAATTGTTAACTCACGATTATGTTACAGTTACCTTCCGCACCTCTTGCTCTTATTCTCTCCTTCTCAACATCCTGTCATGTTACCATAGTGACTTCTAGCCTGTCAGAGTGTGGTTTCCTGTTTTTTTGCGTGTTTGGCTCTTGTGACACTCGTGCTTTGCTCTGGTATAGGGTGCTTTGGTGAGAGTAATTTAGGAAGGAGGGTAAAGGTGTGTGATTTTCTGCTTCAGTGGAAAGTATCGTTCACACTGACTCTACAGTGATGGTAATAGTGGAGTTTGCTGCTGTATTGTGTGTGTAGGGTTGCTGATTGTGTGTGTTGTTGACAGTGATGCTCCATGTCCTGAGTTAGTGAGACACAGAGAGTCCAAGTGGCTCAACCTCATCACTCAATGGGAGCAAGTGATGGAGAAAAAGAGCAACAAGGTGTGTCTATCTTGCTATACAATACTTGTGTGTAAAACTGTATATAAAATCATATTTGGCACCTTTAAAATATTAACTTGTGCCCCCCATCCATGTCGAGGGACAAGAATATCATTCACACATTTATTTATTTATTCAAACATGGAGTCCCAGCAATATCTGAGCACTATAATTACACGGAACAGCATCTGTCAGGCCAACTCTAATGTTGTTGTGGCAAGATTTGCATTGACATGCAACTCATTTCATCCAAAAAATGCTAAATCTTTTTTTTTTTTTTTTTGTCATGCAATTATAAAATTAGAAATGTTTTGCCAACCCCTTGTGGGTTAATGCAATAAATAAAGTCCAAACCATCAAACTAGTTTTGAAAATAAATGTATTCAGCTGTTTATGATCCTGTTTGATTCTTCTTGCCTTGATTCGTCTGCTGATTTTTGTGTGAGACCTCATATGTCATTGTCAGTCGGCCTACATATGATACAGGATGTTGAATGTCAAACACCGCAGACTGGGTGCCAAATTCTTCTTTATGTACCTTGACCAATCATACATTTTGTTGGATCATTATATTTAATGCAAAAGTAATTAATAACAAAATGTTTTATCCAACATGCTAAAATTACCAAAAATCCTCCAAAGGTCATCTGCAGGTCAAAACATCTTTCATAGTCTAGAACAGCTGTCTGCATCGCTCAGCTCTCGTTCTTTGTCTCAGGTCAAAGGTCAGTGTCAGAAGGGCATCCCAGCATCCGTCAGGGCGAAGGGCTGGCCACTGCTCTGTGGAGCTAAGGATAGAAAAGAAAAAAGTCAAGGACTCTATAAAGTAAGTGATTTGGTCATATTTGTATCCTATTTTGAATATACTCATATATAAGGCCTGTGTTTCCTCTGCGACTCGTCTAGCGTCTCGTCACAGCTCCAGATCATCAGGGATGGACTGATATCATCAAAAGAGATACAGACAGACAATTTCCATTCCATGAGATGTTCCAGTCCAAAGACGGTCATGGGTACTAATACTGCCTTTCCCTTCCTGTTCAATGTGCTCTGCAGCATCATAATTCACAAGATTAGTCATAAAGCTCCCGTACTCATTCGGTGTCTGTCTGGTCTCTGTCTGCTCTCTCAGTCAGAAGGACTTGCTGGAGGTCCTGAAAGCGTACACTCAGCATCGTCCAGACGAGGGCTACTGTCAGGCGCAGGGTCCAGTGGCTGCTGTCCTTCTGATGAACATGCCTGCCGAGGTACCGCTTCTGTCATTATTATTTACTAAGAGTTATTAAAGATTAAACAACCAAATAATATGCAAAACCTACATTTATAATGTACACCACCATTCAAACATTTGGGGACATTTTTTGAAACAAGTCTCTTATGCCCACCAAGGCTGCATTATCTCAGAAATAATACAGTTATATTGTGAAATATTTTTACAATTGTAAATTATAAATTAGTAAATGTACAATATATTGTAAAATGTAATTTATTCCTGTGATCAAAGCTGAATTTTCTGCATCATTACTCCAGTCTTCAGTGTCACATGATCCTTCAGAAATTATTCTAATATGCTGATTTGCTGCTCAAGAAAAATGTATTATTATTATAATTATTAATATTTTCAATGTTGAAAAGGTCAAATATAATTATATATATATAATTTTTTTTTTTTTGAAAACCGTGATAATTTATTTTCAGAATCCCTTGAATAGAAAAAAACATTTTCAAACCTTTTGAGCAATTTAATGCATTCTTGGTGTATTAAATTATTTAAAATTAAAAATTTTTTTTTTACTGACCTCATACTTTAAAATTTTTACCTGTCGTTTTTTTTAAAAATAGCATGTGAAATAAATTATGCAATTTCAGACAGTCATTTACTACCATTTATTGCCACATGTCCTCAATATTATTATTTATAGGCATAGTCCACCCAAAAATGAAATGTTAGTCACAAAAGAACATATTTTGAAGAATGTTGGGAAACAGACAGTAGCCAGTGGCCAATGACTTTCATAGAAGAAGAAAAAACACTGAGGAAGTCAGTAGCTACCTGCAGCTTTTAGTGTTACCGACTTTCTTCAGAATATCTTCTTTTTTGTTCAACAGAAGAAAGAAATTCATACAGGTTTGAAACAAATAGAGGGTGAGTAAATGATGATGACAGAGTTTTCATCTTTGTGAGAACCGCCCCTTAAAAATTTAATTCCACGATTGGTGTCCAGCTATTACAGCTGAAACTGTTATGTATTGGCTACCGCAGGAATAGTTTAATTGCTCGTATCCTTGATGCTTAATATGGCCTAATTGCTTGCTTTGTTTAGGAGGCGTTCTGGTGTCTGGTGCAGATTAGTGAGCTCTACCTCCCTGGATACTACAGCCCTCTGCTGGTAGGGCATCTTTAGAGTAACCATGAAAACAGCTGTTAAATGTGTGTGAAAATGCTAATAGGCTTTTATTTTTATTTCTGTTCAGGAAGGTGTTTTATTCGATGCTGCTGTCCTCTCAAGTGTGTTAAAAAAACAGTGTCCTGCCGCACACAAACACCTACAGAATCAGGGGGTGGAGCCTCTCATGTTTGCCACTGATTGGCTGATGTGTCTGTACAGCCGTCACCTGCCCTTCGACACTCTGCTCAGAGTCTGGGATCTCTTTTTCTGCTGTGGTTCGTTTTTCAACTACATATTTGCATGATTTAAAGGTGCACTAAGTAACTGTTGGT
Source organism: Carassius gibelio (assembly GCF_023724105.1). Taxonomy (NCBI): domain Eukaryota; kingdom Metazoa; phylum Chordata; class Actinopteri; order Cypriniformes; family Cyprinidae; genus Carassius; species Carassius gibelio. Next base: position 19,910,626 of record NC_068384.1, on the reverse strand, counting down.
TTGATTGTGGTCTTGGACGTTATACTGACACCTATTGGCTTGGATGGCAAATCATGCAAATATATTCAGAGACTGGATGCCACTGTTGCAACATTTGTCACCATTTGTTAAGCAACAGTAAGTGTCCGATAGTGTTTGCTTGCTTCCGTTGAACAGTGTGAAACAGGCCATGTGATTTCAGCAGGGTGGTAAGCACAGCACAACTTGCTTTATGCAGAATAAAACATTTGCTAGGCCACTAATACTTCAAAAGTCAAAAGTACCATCCCTTCTTCAGTTGTATGCTGAGTGCACCTTTATTTTATTACACCTCTTGCCATGTTGAGCTGTTGTTGAAGTCCATGCATTGACCACAGCTCGTGTGTGTTGCAGGTGTGCGTGTTTTGTTTCAGGTCGCTGTGGTGCTGGTGCGCCGCTGTCTGGGAGAAGGACGCCTGCGGAAAGAGTGTGACGGACAGATGGAAACCCTGGAAAGACTGCGAGGTGTTAAACAGCGTGTTCAGCATGAGCAGGCTGATGCCTTTATCCATGAGGTAAAATATTACTGATTATTTCAACTCATCTGAATGAAGGCCTGTTCACACCATAATGTATCTCTGTATGGTTCGATTTTAATTTGAATAAATTGCATGCAGATACCTAGTTAGCCTAATAGCTTAGCCTATACAACACTTTACACAATTAAGACAATATTCACACAAATCTTTAATGTAATTTTGTGTTAAATGTGTAAATATTTGAGTTATGGTCAATGTTATGTTATTTCATATTGTTTAACACTATCATCAAGTAACTGTTTTTTGTCCAGTTTATTTTATGCACTACATAGTAAGAATTGATATACATATTTTAAATGAATGTAATTTGTGTGTACTTAGTTTATTAATTGATGGAGACCTGATTTCTCACAACACCAGCTCTCTTATCTCTTGTACTTGGTATTGTTATATAAACACCATAGCGAATACAATAGCGTTCTGGCTATTTTAAGCTTTATAATGGCAGTGAATGGGTGATAAGATTTAGAAGCCCAATAACGAGCATCCATCCATCATAAAAAGTGCTCCACACGACTCCGGGGGGTTAAAATAAAAGGCCTACTGGAGCAAATTGTTTCATCTGTGTAAGAAAAATTTCCATCGCCGCTCTCTCATGGAAGCGAGTATAACCGTTAGCAAAAGCAGAAATGGGTCTCATTCATGAAACACGAGCAGAACTTATTTTTGTGTAAATCGTGTGTAAAGGGGTTCTGACGAAAATTTTTTGATTCATTAAAATGTTTACATTTTCCAATTGTTAGTTGGTACGAAAGAAATCTACACCTACTCCCAGCCACGCGTTAATAGTGCGTTTAACATCCGAACGTTTTGCTCATTAATAAGTCAGCATTTTAATTCACCTTCGGTTACATATTTACAAAGATTTTTTTTTTTTTATATTATATATAGTAATTACATACAGGTTTTCTTTTTACATTTATTATGAGAGCCAGTAACTATCTGCAAACGGAACACTTTAATCAAATAATTAATTGCTTTCAGTAGGGCTCAGCAAAATAATAGTCACTTAATTGTTATGGAAATTAGTTTTTTGCAGTCAAGCTTGAACAAATGAAACTCCATCGACAGTATCTGTAATATGCTGCCTTTTTTAGGACCTGATACGCCACTACGTATTCTTGAAAATAAAATGTGGTGTTTTGAATGAACTTCTGATAATAAAACTTCAATTTCTGCATCTGAAAATTTTTTCTTTTTCATTCGCTTTTGAGAAGACATGTTGAAATCCTTCGTTTGGTGTCATAATATAATGCCCATATATAGGTGTCGGTCGGATTTAATGGGCGGGATTTATGGCAATTGAGAATGAGCGTGCACGCGCGTCCCATTTACGACTGATTGGAATTCATTAACACACACACACACACACACACACACACCACTCTCAAATCTGACATTTACAAAGTATTTGTGAATCAGGAGAAGAGTTTTCGGGGAAGGTCTCTTTACGCGCAAATCACTCATCACATATTTACTCATATATTTACGATTGTTTCATGAATGAGATGCATTGATTGTAGTTTGTCACATGTATTCAATTCATTGACCAACAGAAAACTGCTTGTTATGAAAGTGACTTCTGTGTGAGCTGTACTTCACACATCACTACACTATTGACAATGGACCCAAATCTAATTTTGCCAATGCAACCATGCAAAAGCTTTAATTGTGTTGGAGTGAACAGGCCTTAATTCCTGATAGACTTCTTTACTCTAAACCACTGTTATACCCTCAGGTATGCTCGGTGTCCCTGTCCTTGGCGGACCTGCAAAAACAAACTGAGAAAGAGCTGGAGAAATGGAAAAAAGAGAGACCAAACTCGACCTTTGACCCGCGAGGACGCTGTCACGGATACAGAATGGCATGGGAGAGAGCACAGGACAAACAAAAGGAACATGAAAAGAAGGAGCGACCGAAGGGGAGCCTGACTCTTCCTCTCATGCGCTCACATTCTTCTCTTTCTCCTTCAATCCTGCGCAAGAAATGGAGGAAGAGGAGCAGTAAGACTGACACAGAGGAGTGGGACGGAGGGGGGAGAAAATTCTCGCAAAGTGTGATGGAGGAGAGCGACGAGGAGGAGGTGAGGAGGAGGAGTGTGTGCGGTATCGTCGGGGAGCAAAGGGCCAAAAGGGACAGGCTAGCAGACGAACTCTGCACACACAAAGATCACAGCACACATCCCAACATCTCAGTGGTGGTGTCCTCCGCTATTGACTGTGATGTTTTTGAGACGGAGCATACAGAAACATCTTTTAACCAACGAAAAGATAATACAGAAACAACACGAGGTGAAGAGAAAGACAGGACCACTGGGTGTGAGGTCGAGGAAAGCATACAGACACATCATCACATACAGGACACAAATCAAGATGTACAGTGTACAGAAATGCAAGGACATCAGGTTGAACAGAATATAGAAAAAGAGAAAATTCAAGATGATCAGAACACAAATCAAAACGAACAGAATACAGGCAAACAGACGTGTCAGGATGAACAGACTGAGAGGAATTTAGAGACAGGTGGGGAAAGTACATCACAGGAAGAAGACACACAGACTGACTCCAGTAAACAGGGAGAGGAAATACGAACAGAATGCTGCAAACAAGAAGAAGAAACTGAAGGTGTGTTGCCAAACATCATAGTGACTGAAGAAAATGAGGAAAATAGCCCAGAGAAAGAGGTACAGATACATGTTGTCCAGGATCAAACATCTAGAGATCAACAGGAACATTTGGAAAGGCCAGAAGACAGTTTGTTCATCCACACAGCTATAGAGGAAGCTGAGGAGACTCGGCTTGTTTGTGAAAACCGTGCTGATGCCGACAAGGAGGAAGGGATTCAGCAAGAGTTTGATGTACGCCCTGAGGAGACCATAGAGATATCAGACCCGTTAAAGATGTATGAGGAGAAAGATGACAAGATATTGGAGGATGACAGACAAGATCTAAGCTTAGAAGAGAGTGCTGGTAAAGAAACATTGCACCCATCTGAAGCAGTGCTAACATCAACCTCTTTAAAAATAGAACAAGAAAGTGAAACCGAGAATCTGGATAGATCAGCAGATCCTCTACAGCAATCCCAATGTGACCTAGAGCACAGTGACATGGACGCTACTGTTACTTCCGAAGAGATGGCGCATTGTCCAACAGATTCCACAGTGGAGGATGCAGTAGGATCTGGCAACCCAGAGCAAAGTGATGCGGATTCTGCTGATCGCACCATCATCCTTGAACCTCAGGAGGAGGATGTATCAGTAGCATCTACACACTCTGTTGGCACATGTAGTAATAAAGAAATCATTGAGATCAATCCCAAAAATAGTGAAGTAAATGAATCACTTGAAGCTGAAAATACAGCATGTTGTGAAGCCAATACTGATGAATCATGCAATCGCACAACCAATGTAGAGGATGATATTTGTAGATCGGTTTATGGAGACAGCACCCAAATACATGCTGCTCCTGGATCAGGAAATCCTGAATGCAACAGAATAGACATCACTGCTCAATCTGGCAACCCAGAGAGCATCAATGTGTCCGTTTCAAGTGAATCTGGCAACCCAGAGAACAACAGTGTGCCTGTTACAACTGAATTTGGCAACACGGAGAGCCACAATGTGCCTGATACAAGTGAATCTGGCAACCCAGAGAGCAGTAATGTGCCTGAATCAAGTGAATCTGGCAACCCAGAGAGCATCAATGTGTCCGTTTCAAATGAATCTGGCAACCCAGAGAGCAACAATGTGCCTGATACAAGTGAACCTGGCAACCCAGAGAGCAACAATGTGCCTGATACAAGTGAATCTGGCAACCCAGAGAGCAACAATGTGCCTGAATCAAGTGAATCTGGCAACCCAGAGAGCATCAATGTGTCCGTTTCAAATGAATCTGGCAACCCAGAGAGCAACAATGTGCCTGATACAAGTGAATCTGGCAACCCAGAGAGCAACAATGTGCCTGATACAAGTGAATCTGGCAACCCAGAGAGCCACAATGTGCCTGATACAAGTGAATCTGGCAACCCAGAGAGCCACAATGTGTCCGTTTTAAGTGAATCTTGCAACCCAGAGAACAACAATGTACCCATTTCAAGTGAATCTGGCAACCCAGAGGATTCTGCTGTTGGCAACCTTGAAAACAATGATGTGCATGTTACAACTGGATCTGGCAACCCTGAATGCAAAATGACAGATGTTACTACTGAAACTGAAAAGCCAGAAAGCGATGGCATGGAAATTGCTGTTGGATCTGACAATTCAGAGAGCAATATAGTTGGTTCTCCTGTTCAAAACCCAGAATATAATGATGTGCGAGTTACAGCTGGATCTGGCGACACAGACAGCAATATTGTTGATTCTGCTGTTGAATCCGGCCACCCGGATCACAAAGAAGTGCATGTCACAACTGAATCAGACAACTCAGAGACCAGCAGAGAGAATGTATCCACTGGATCTACCAACCCAAAACACAATGAAGTTCCTTCTACAAGTGAATCTGGCAACCCTGAGAACAATATAGTAGATTATGCTGTTGGATCTGGCAACCCAGATTACAAAGGTGATCATATCACAACCGGATCTGACAACTCAGAGACCAGCAGAGAGTCCCTCTCTTCAATTCCATCTTCAAAATCCCCAAACGTCCCACCAGCTCACCTCTGCGTGCGCAGGACTTCCAGCTCGAGGGTTTCCTATCCCACAATCCTCTCTGAGGACACCTTCAAAGAGCCCCAGCAGCAAGAACTCACACAATCAGCACAGACAACAGACACACCAACACAAGACCCACACGCTCAGCCCAACTCACTGACAAAGGCAGGCACCCCAAAACGTCTGGGTCTGTTTCGCCGTCTCCGAGGGGAGACCAGTAAAGCCCCCGTCCCCAAAATCCTCATCCAGGACTTCAGCGATAAAGAGGAGGGGCTGACGGCGAAGGAGAGGAGGAGGAGAAAGAGAGAGAAAGAGCGAAAAGAAAGAGAAGAGAAAGACAGAAAGAAACAAGAGAAGGAAATGGAAAAGGACAAAGAAAAAGAAAGGAAGAAGCCTCAGACAAGAGGAAAGAGCTTCCAGGTGCTCAGCAGGAAGGGAGCAGATAATGCCGTGTCCCCCGGGAACAGTAACTCTCAGACATCTCACGCCAGGAGAAACTCGGCCCCTTTTTCTGACGGTTATTTTTAAATAATCAGAGACTCGATCACACGTTTGTATTTCCCAGTGGGAGTGAGATGTTTTAATGTGACTTGTGCAATGATCTAACGTGGCCTGTTATATTCACCGCTTCATCTCTTAGTTTAAAACCATAATTATTTTCACAGAAAAATAAAATCAGGAGGAGACATCTGTGTGTGCATGTATACAGCAGTCTTTGTGAGGTTAGATGTGGGAGGGTTTTTTCCACATCCTTTCCGTCTGAGTTCAGTCGATGGGCGGTTATGATGTTTCTGTCTGATTTTCGTCTTCACTGTCGCTTGCGAGCACTTCCTGGCTCGGCATCGTCTGATTGGGCAACTGAGAGGGAGTGGGCAGAACTGAACCGAAGAAAAGCGAACAAAACTGAAAGGAAAGAAAGCAGGGACTGAATACTGGGTTTTATAGTTTTAAACAAATGACTCATTTAAATAATTATTGCACCTTTTTGTTGGGAGGTCCGTCTGCAAGTGCTTGCTCGTCCTCCTCCTCTTCAATGTATGAGTGCTTTCTGTTATTGGTGGGCCGTGGTGGGGATGTGGGTACATGTGACGGTCCAGGAAGTTCACTGCTCTCCATGGCAATGAGAAACGAGTCCATGTCGTCGCTCATGAAGTCATCAGGTGGTTGTTCTGTGTCAGGGCTATGAGAGAAGCAGTATAAAAGTAACAGATATAAGGTTTTTGAGACTATACTTCATATTTTCTGATTGTTACTTACTGTTTTGTGTCGGAGTTGACGTGGTTCTTTGGATGCGAGTCCTCTGACAGTGTAGCGAGGACAAAATTTGCCTCCAGAACACTGTCTGCTACACTCAGGATAACTGGACTTAAACACAACCACAGACACACACAGGTGAGAATACACCAATGCACTGCCGTTTAAAAGTGCAGAGTAAATAAGATTTGTTTTTAATAAACACAAGCTTTTATTTAGTAAGGATGCATTAAATTGATCGTAATTGACAGTGAAGACATGTTACTAAATATTGAAATTAAATCAGTTCTTTTGAAATTTCGATTCATTAAAGAAAGGAAAAAACATTATGCAGCACGGCTGTTTTCAACATGGATAACAATAAGAAATGTTTCTTAAACATCAAATTAGTATATCAGAATGATTACTGAAGGATCATGTGACACTGAAGACTGGAGCAATGATGCTGAAAATTCAGCTTTAAATAACATTTAAAATTGTAGTAATATTTAACAATATCATTGTTTATACTGATCAACTTAATTCTAATTCAGCCTTGGTGAGGCATCTTTCGAAAATATTTCCATATCCAAACCTTGAAAATAAGCTATGTGAACAAAAAGTTGTGAACTAGTTCATAAGCAAATAGAAACTAACCTGCCTGGCTCGTCAAAATACATCGAGACTGGAAGACCAGATGAGTCCGCGAACACAAGCAAACCCTGATGGAAAACCAGAGAGACAACAACAGTAGTTTTAATGCTATAGCATTCTATGGTTATTTTAATAGCAAAATTAAGGTTAAAATATATTCATATATAAAACATCTTATAACCCATTTAATATGTTTAAGATCCATTCTTATCTATTCTTGATTTTGCAACCCTCTATAGACACCTTGGCAATAGAATTGTTAACTTGTCAGAAAGTCTGAAAATTAAATTAAATTTGACCCCATTTATGTTTTTACTATAACAGAAATCCCTTATTTTTTTTAAACAAATGTTGAAAATCCTTAAAAAAAAGGATGCTCCTAAATAACATTTTGAAATAACTGTTGTACATAACACACACACACACACACACAGATACATATATATATATATAAAGAGAGAGGGAGGGAGAGGGAGAGGGAGAGAGAGAGAGAGAGAGAGAGAGAGAGAGAGAGAGATATCCAGTCAAAGTATTTGCACTAAAAAACTGTGTTTTATAATTAAGACAATACATCATAATAATATGATAAGAAATACCAGTTTGCAATATCAAGCAGAATAACGAGGTGTTTTGTACAGATAAAAGTAACTGGATGCAGATGAAACCGAAGCCTCAGCACATTCAGATTACAAATATCCTCACTCAAGGTAAACATAAGTTTGATGTTGGGCCCTTAAATGTCGCTTCAATCAGATATTTGTCAAATCTTTAAGGCCTGTCTTTGTTAGTGAATATGTGTGTGAGAACACACTCACCCTGAGCTCTTTGAGGCAGAAGGTGACGCTGGTCTGAGAGCCGACGGAAAAATGATCAAACTCCTCCGAGCTCAAACACAGTTCAGTCATCATTGCTCTGAGAGAGTCTGAGAGGGGAAAACAGTTTGGACTTGATTCATTTCATGCATATCATAAGAATACAGATGGACATGACTGATACCTGCACCATCCTCCACGTGGTTCCTGAGCCACACGCGGTCACTGCTCACTGACAGATTCACCTCCTCCAGAGACGGAGGGAAGTGCAGAACTGTGTCCACCATCAACCTACAGTGGACATACAAGTACAACAGAAAAATGATTAAACAGACTCTGAATGGGAATGCAGATGGCTTGATATTAACATTGAGGTGTTAAAATGAATGTAAACCTGGGTTGAGCCTGCAGCACGTTTGCACAGCTCTCTTTATCAAACACGGCCTGCAAACTCTCACAGTCCTGAAAGGACAAATTGTGTGTTTTCAAGAGCCCTGCAACAAACACACACAGTTTAGGCGAAAATACTGTAAAACATGTCATTTCAATGCAAGATTTTGAATCTATTTAGAAAAAAAATACATGTATTACTGACTGATATCTATGCCATAACAAAGGTTAATCAAGTCAATTGTATTTGTATAACACTTTTCATAATTCTCACTTCAAAGCAGCTTTAGAAAAAAAAAAACATCATAATCATATTTAGCAGATAAGAACTGGCCGAAAATATAGTAAACACTCTGTGATGATATAAACAATCAAGCATTTGAGATTTCTCGCTTTGTGTGAGTATGCTGTATGCTTGCAGGCAAAGTTGACCACTTGCATATTCAACTTTATATATAGAGCTGTGCGATAACATATATTTACATTTAATGCTACTAACAAAAGCTGTTTTTACCATGTTTACAGTGCAGAGTTATGGTCAGCCGACTCTTTTCACTGTTCAACTGAATACGGCATTTTTCTACAGAGCGATCCAGAGACGCCAGGGACTTGAACACAGCCTGAACGCTCTGAAGAACACAAGACAAACACAGACCAGCAGGAAAACATTCCCATCAAGACTTTGCCGTACATTACGAAGTTCCTTTTTACAGTTTAGTCTGACTGAAAAAACAGCACAAGCAATATATAAACAACATTGTAGTCTATAAGTGATGCATGAACAGGTATTTAGCTTATTAAAATCATAAAGAGGAACTGCAGGGATGACATGAACAGGACCAGGAAATGTCACCTTGATGGGCATCTTGCAGCGGAAGCTATGATCTGCAGGAGCCTGATATCTCTGGAAGAAGAGAGGAGACAGCAGGAAGCAGGCGAAGGCTGAGCGGGATGAGTTGACAGACCGCAGGGCCAACTTAAAACACAGGACACACACACACACACACATTAAACACTATCTCAACGCCTCACATCTGGCTAAACAATCACAAACACCTGGAACAAACACGTACCCCATCCTCCACAGACTCCAGATACAGCTCCTCTCCGATTCTGGAAAGGGAATGTATGGCTTTGGCTAAAACTACAACAAGTGTGGATCAGTATTCTTCTATTCATAAAGTCATTTGATAAACATGCACGAGAAGCCTACGTTACACCATTTAAGTTTTTAATGCAGCTTTGACGTCGGTTATTACCTTTCACGTTTCCTCCGGTAGCAACACAATCCATTATGTTTTGCTTGTGAGCAATATTACTTTTAAACAGAGTTTACATAAAGTTTCCAGCGCCAGGAGCAGAAGTTTTAATGACGAACCACGGAATCGTCCACATGACACCAGTGGCCATTATAACGCAGGAAATTAATCGTGAAGAAAAGTTAAGAGCTGTTTTCTCTTATCGCGTAACAGATGGTACACCATTCAGACAAAAGTAAATTTATTGTAAGCGGATATCACTTCAAGGATTTGGCAGGTGTGCGCCACTGTTTACTTCGAGTTCGAATCCGACATGAGGCGCGTATTTTCTGCTCTGGCCAATCAGCGCGAGGGATTGGACAGACGGCGTCTGCGTCATAACGAAGCGCCCGCGTACGAAACGAAAGAATACAACGAACAGCATATGCAAGCCTAAATAAAGAGTTTAAATATGAGCAACAGGTTCTGCCTCTCAATGTAAATCATAATACAGTTCCTGTAAAAGCAGCACCATCTCACGATTAATATTGCTTATGTTAAACCATTAAACGAGGCGCATTCTCACGATAAAATAAACACCCGTTCAAAACAAAAAATATCTTAGACTAATAAGGGTCTTTTACGGCAAATTACAATCTTGAATAGTACATAAAATTGCATTTTGTTTTGATAGTGTGTACTTTAGTGGAAGTTAACATGATATTGTTTGATGTGAATCTGAATTGTTTTATGCAACACTTGTTTATCTAGCCTAACTCAAGGTTACATAATTTCACATCATGAATCTGATGTGTGATTTCAGATTACCATAATTATTTCATGTAACTGCACTTCATTCTATTTTGCTTTCTATAAATATGAAAATAAATCTAGAGTAATCCACCTAAATACCATTACTACAATTAATTGGTGCAGCTTACTACAAGTGATTTCGCATTTGAGAATTACAGTTCGTTGGCAATGGGTGACCAATTAAATGAAATTACTCAGCTTCCTGAAGCAGACTTCATATTAAGAGGTCAAAATGTTCTCAAGAAGACACAGTGTCTCTGGTCAGAGGGAGTGACAAAAATACTAAAATGTTTCATCCTGATACACTTGTCTTACCTGTCCATCTGGGTGTAGGACACACCTCTTTCTGGCTTTTGCACTATTCTTTATGACACTCTTTCCTTCTGCAACACTTGGGAAAGGATCAAACAGTTTTGAGAGCACACATGATGGATGAAAAACAGGATCTGATTGACTGATGGACATAAATACTTGTGTGGACTAACATGAGGACATAAGTGAAGGATCTATGGAACTGTACAGCTCTACCAACTATCATGGGTGAACGTTGAGTGTCTAGAGCGAGTCTGCTTGAATGCGTACACTTACCTAATATCTGTGAGTTGTCTCTAGTCATGTGTGCGCATGTGGTACCACAAAGCCCAATGGCAGGATTGAACCCTGTCTCAGACTCTCATACATTACTGCAATCTATGCTTCAGAAGTTACGACTGAACTCTCAGACCAACAGAAGTTCAGTCATTGATATGCAACCATGGGGTCCGTCTGGAGAATGTAATGCTAAACCAGTGGAAGATTCATCTAAGACAACTTATCGGTTTGGGTTTTCTTCCAACAGTAAAGAGCAGGATGGATTCACATCAGTCTGGAATAAATGGGAGGAACCATGGACTCAACAATCTTCTCATGCATTGACTTCTGTTCTCAAGCAACCTGTCAAAAGGATCAGTAAGCACAACTCAGGATTCTCTGGTAAACCTAAACGCCCACCATTGATTTGGGGGGAACACAATCGCTTCACATCAGAGAGGATGGGTGATGTCACTTCCTGGGTTGGAGACGATCAGATGCCCGGGCCGGAGAAGAAGCAACATTTTTCTTTAGAAGGGGAGACCAGCTCGAATGTGCCACCATTATACAAAACAGAATCGTTCCAAAACCCTCCTGATCTTTTAGCTCCAATGCTAACAGCACCATCTCCAGTGCTGGAAAAACCAGAGGTCACAGGTCAAAGTGACACATGGAGTTGGGGTACTGGGACTGAGAGAATTGAAAGCACCAGATTTCATGAGCAATCAGGAAATATGCCAAAGACCAGTACAAAGAAGTGGGGGGATGCTAAAAGGTGGGCTCAGAATGTGAAAGAGAGATGGAGAGAGAGACACAGAAACACACTGACCAGACAAAGAGAGGATGGAGAAAGACAAATGCAGAATGATGTACAAGTGAGTATTGGAGTCAGTCAAGCCAGTTTGGTACAAGTTCTTTGTCTATTAGTGGTGCTTACTTACATTAACAATACATTAATACAGTGAGCCAAGCATTGCAAAAATATTAAATTAGCCTCATTTATCAAGACTATTAATGGGATGACCGAATGGTCAAAATCTGTTTGGCACATTGGTGCACGCTTACAAATTGCACCTGAGACTAATTAAACTCAATAATAGTGCCAGAGCCACAGTGGACTGATGTGCAATGGCTGGTTGGTAAATTTCCTTCTCCACTTCCTGTGTAGTGATATATAAATGTAAGCTTATTCCCTATGGCCTTCAAACTAAACACATTTGCTCCCTTCAGACTGGAATCTCACTTAAGATGACAAAATACTCTAAGTCCACTTTGAAGTCCACTTACATTCAAATGGAACACACCTACTGTGCTAAAAACATCCAGAATGCCTTAGGAACCACCCAGCAATGCCCTAGCAATTAATGCTAAAACCACCATGAATGCTTTAGCAACCTTACAGAAATGTGCCAGCATTCATTCACTCAAACAGTTCAGCATAAGGGCAAGCACAAGTAAAATCTAGAATTGTTTTAAAAGTGATTGTCCTTTATGTTTATATTCAGAATAATTGCTCCTCTTTATTGGTGCCCATCGATGTGAACGACACACCTACAGCACTCACTGAGATGACAGAAATAAATCATGAAGAGATGGATGAAGATGGCCCCGGTTCACTAAGCTACATCAGGTAAACACATCAACCAATGACATTAGAAATATGCATCAGACATAGTTATCATTCCACGTTTGTGATCCATTAATCACTTTCTATTTCATGAGAAACTGTCTCATCGAGAAAGAATGTGTGCCCCCCCCCAGGGCTAAAAGAGTAAAACAATCTTTTGTGACTATCAAAGCCACATACTGGTTCAGGTGGTTCTCATTGGTCGTATTTGGCATTCTGCTTACATGATCTTTCATTCTTCTTGTCAGTGTACAGTAAGTCTGCTCTCATTTAGAACTACTTCTAATTTAATGGAGGTCTTCAGTGGGACGGAGTGGGCTCAGTTTCTCTCAATTAACTGTGGCAAACCGGAGCAATCAAACGAGTTACCACACACTAATAAAAAATCACTCGAAGAAGAATTGCCAAGTAAATGGACTCATAAAGACGCAAATGATTCTCATTTAGGTTTGACACAACTGTCACTAGAGATTTTTGCACAAGACATGACCTCCGATAAAAAGACGGAGGCGTCCCAAATGAGTGTTACTGATCTCCTCACAAATCCACTACAAACTTCTGACCTGTTACAAAACACCAATCTGAACCCCAACAGATCTCATGACAGTGAGCAATCAAATGGACAATCACAGTTTTCCCAGCTTGATCCGGATGAATCAAAGGCAACTGCTCATAGTGATCAACAGCCGACATCTAATCAAGTGTCCGGCCCCAGTCGTAACCAGCCACTAGGTGGGACGAAGGATTTTGTACCCCTCCTTGACCCTTCAAATGTTAAGGTGAGAGTATAAGCATTATAAGCAGTAAAAATACTTTTTTTGTGTTATTAGTATTACAAATGTTCTTTCTTGTTTCCTTTCCTTTTCCCTCAGTCAATGAAAAGTTTGTCCATAACATCCCATGGATCTCTGAGCCGAAAAAGAGAGCACTGGACAAAAAGGAGGGAACCGTTTGAACACACAACACTAGACGTGGAGGACGAGGAGCAAGGCAGCTCTTTCACAGCTGCACAGCCTTCAAACCCTTCATCTGCAACTTCCCTCAACTCCATCTCTCAAGACACTTTGGAGACTGCGGTCAAAAAGGTAGGATGTGCTTTATGTGCTTTCTGATAAACCAGTTTTATCAACTGACTTATCAATATTAAGATCAGGGTTTGGCTTTGAACATAAAGGGAGTTTGTTACTACGGACTACAGAGGTAACGTGTGTTACTATGTTAAGATGCTTGTGGTTTGTGCCTTTGTTGAATTAATTGTTGGGTGGTGTTGCATTTTCAGCTTGACATGTGAATGAGGTTATTATGGTGTGTGTCACTACAAAAATTTGTTTTCGGGCATGCCGGTCATACTGTGTGATTAAAATGTGACATAAGAACACTAATAATAATAAGAAACGTTTCTTAAGCAGCAAATCAGCACATTAGTATGATTTCTGAAGGATCATGTGACACGTAATGATACGTAAAATTCAGCATTGATCACAGGAATAAATTACATTTAATGTAAACAACTACCGGTAATATATTGTTTCCAATAGAATAGTTTTTTTTTTTTTTTAAAGTGTAACAGTATTTCACAGTGTTATTGTTTTTACTATATCAAATAAATGCAACCTTAATGAGAATAATAAGAAACTTGTTGAACAGCATGAACAGGCCTGCAACAGCTGGTCATTTCAAATGGCAATTCTGTTCAGTTGATGTATCTATTGTAAACACATTCTATCATTCGTGAATCAATTTTAATCATATTAATATCCACAATTATAATCCATCATGTCATTGTTTCTCCTCTTCTCCCAGAGGAGGATGGAAGATACTCGGCGCGTTCAGTTCTCTGAGGAGGTTATCATCTTATCACCCAGCTATTTGCCAGATCTGGACGATGATAATGTTGATGAAAAAAATGAGAGCGTCTGGGAAGAAAAACGTTCTCCCCGGCCTGCTTTCCCTAAGTGGATTGCGTCTTTAAAATCCAGAAGAGGAAAGTACAAATTTTAACTCTCTTCACATCTGCCTCCACCTCTCAAATTCTGCAGCTCACACAAACAGACACTGTACTTCCAGAGACGAGAGCGACAAAGAAAATGATCATTATTACATTCTGAAAAACTTTTTTTTTTTTTTATGAGACTGCCATATGCCAGCATCATTTTGATATGCCCTTACATTAAATTATTATAATGTTGTTTTAAATAAAAATGAAGTAAAATGTAATAAGAATGCAAAGAGGTTGTGCAATTTATTTTACAAGATAACATCACTTACAATCTCAAGGGCATAGTTCAAGTAAATAAAGTCGAAAGAATGAAAAACAAGCTGATTTAGAGAAATTTTTCACATGAAACACATAAAATATCCATATCCTCCCATATCATTGTTTTCTTTCTTCGTTCATTTTACATGCTCAAAAGATGAACTAGTACTTAATGAATGAATTGCTGTTCTTTCTATATGTAATTTAATTTACTCCTGCTGTTTGTGTATACACTGTCAGTCAAAGGTTTAATTAAAACTCTCACTTTTTACAAGAAGCAATTTAAAATGAAATTTTGTAGACAAAAAAAAAAAAGTAAATTGTGAAAAATTGTGAATTTCTTGTGAAAATGAGATGTAAAGCACTATCCAGCATATATGGAAAATCAGTTTAAAGCTTAAGAAATAAGATGTTTTGATCGGTTAACGTTTTTGGTTACTATGTAACTCTCATACTTACATTTCTGCTATTTCATAGTTTCGAATACTTGGTTATTATTCTAAAATCCAGGAAATACGAATATTCTTTGACTGGTATTGTGTTTGCATAGATGTGTGTTTTCTCATGTTCGGGGGTTGACAAAAAAAATTCTATGATTTAAACTCTTGAACAAATCCGGCCTTAGGTTCACAGATTTAAAACAAGCTATTGCTTAAAGAAAGTGCAAATAAGCACAAATCTCGAAGTAGGAATATTATTTTAAAAAGTCTCATTGAAATGACGGGTCCTGCCGTCCGTAAGAAAAGGTCCCGGAGTCATTTGAGCGCTTCTCCAATGTTTTGATTGACATCTGGCTTCCCATATAGAGTCTGTTGTTTGCTGACTCGGAGACAACGCATGATACCTGTCAGAGGATACAAAGATAAGACATCGCTCTACTTATCTCTACATACTTACATCAGGAATCTCTGGCACCTCTTCAAATTTCTTTGCTTTGTACTTGTCCGCCCCTTTATGAAAGTTGAGAAGGATGATGTCACACAACACTGTAGCCTGCAAAAATATACATATAGATCACATCAGTCAGATATTATGTGCCTAAAACCAGCAGTTTTGCCAGCATTAATGTGTGCCACAACTGTCTTACCAATCCCACTGAAGTGAAAGCTGCCACCAAATTAATCAGAAAGGGCACAGTGCTAAACTTGCCTGCCTGCGAATAAATAAGCAAAATGAGACACTCACAAGTCCATATGTCACATAAGCTGCTTTATAAACATTTAGGGCTATACAATCTACCCACATTGCCAGACACGATTATGTCAAAGCGGATGGCTTTAGCTTTATGAAGTGTTCGATACTCAGTCCCATCTTCGGACTGATAGTATTTAGCAAACCTGGAAAGGAGAAAAAGAAGATGCTGTTGCAGAAAAGAAGAATGATGCATGAGTATGTGTGTTAATGTGCTACCTAAAGTTATATCCTTTAGAGGCAACGCTGTTCTTAAAAGCAGCATCCAAGCGTGTGAAGAAGTAATTGGGATTGCAGTACATCACATTATAATCCAGATTACAGTTCCAGTTGATGTTAATTCCAATCTCTCCCCCCTGACACACAAAAAACACACACAACAAACAACACAACAACATTGTTAACTTCATATATACATATCATATATATCTATATGTATCATTTTCACCTTTGAAGACATGCTTGGGCATTCAAATGGAGGTTTAATCAGATTGAACTCATGTCTGGGGACAATTCTGTCCCAGAAGTAAAACCTCCCCATATACAGTGTCATTGTGTGTGTCACAAAACCTGTGCTAATATAAAGAAGACAATATGGCAAAAATATTGAATCAAAGATTTAGTGATCAATATAGCATAATGAGAGATTTACAAATGATTTAAAAGGTCGGTCATTATTATATATATATATATATATATATATATATATATATTTACCAGAAACACCAAATTAGGATTTTCAGCAAAGCAAAACAGTATATCAGTAATAAACACAGTTTCAAAAGCAGAGCCGTGCAGCGTAAACATGATTTTTGCGTGAAAGGCTTATTAACCTTCCAGTGTAAGACTAAAATTGCTGTCATGTCATTGATGGACATTAGAAAACAAAAAAGACATGAGCACTTGAGGGCTAAAGGAGGCTGTTTGTCTTGTAGCTGCAGCCCGGGACGTGTGTGAATACAGACCTCTCCGTGTACTTTATCTTCTTTAAATAGCTGATTTGTGGCTGTAGTTTTCGTTTACGGTCATACCACCCTGAACACGCCCGATCTCATCCGATCTCGGAAACTAAGCAGGGTCGGGCCTGGTTAGTACTTGGATGGGACACCGCCTGGGAATACCAGGTGCTGTAAGCTTTTGCCTATCATTCACTCATCAGCTAATGCACTTCTTCATTTCTCAGTATTGTAGGTTGTTCCCTTTATCATATTAAACGGCCTGCTTCTTTTATTTTCTTTCATTATGTTTTCTCTGTGGCTTCTGTCCGCTCTCTCAGCCGCTTCATTCTTCTTTCCTCCCCCAAGGGGCGATCGAGAAATTCTCCCATGAACCTCCAGGGGTTCACAAACCCCTATTTGAAAAGCCCTGGTCTAGGGGTTTCTTATGTTAAAGGGTTAGTTCACCCAAATAGCAAATTTATGTAATTAATAATTCACCCTCATGTCGTTCCAAACCCGTAAGACCTCCGTTTATCTTTGGAACACAGTTTAAGATATTTTAGATTTAGTCCGAGAGCTCTCAGTCCCTCCATTGAAGCTGTGTGTGCGGTATACTGTCCATGTCCAGAAAAGTAAAAAAAACATCATCAAAGTAGTCCATGTGACATCAGAGGGTCAGTTAGAATATTTTGAAGCATCGAAAATACATTTTGGTCCAAAAATAGCAAAAAAAACCCAGACTTTATTCAGCATTGTCTTCTCTTCCGTGTCTGTTGTGAGCGAGTTCAAAACACTGTAGTTTGTGATATCCGGTTCGCGAATGAATCATTCGATGTAAACAGATCTTTATGAACCAGTTCACCAAATGTAACTGAATTGTTTTAAACGGTTCGTGTCTCCTATACGCATTAATCCACAAATGACTTAAGCTGTTAACTTTTTTAATGTGGCTGACACTTCCTCTGAGTTCAAACAAACCAATATCCCGGAGTAATTAATGTACTCAAACAGTACACTGACTGAACTGCTGTGAAGAGAGAGCTGAAGATGAACACCGAGCCGAGCCAGATAATGACTTGTTCTCGAGTAAAGAACCGGTTGCATCGGTTTTCAGATCAGCAGTAGTTCTTTCGGACAGTTTTATTCAAAAAACCGGCTGAAGAAAACGGTTCACCGGTTCTTTTGCGCTCGAAGTAATGGCGTCATTGGCGTCAAACCTTCAGTTTACCCGCGCTCATAACATTTGCAAAGAATCAGTTCAGAATCAATCACCAAAAGAATCAGTTTGGTCTGCTTCACGCTGAATCACACATGCGCAGTATCATCAGCTCCTCGGCTCTCGAATTGGACGCGTCTGACAGAAACGGTTCTTGCCTCGAGAACGAGTCAGTCTGTTGTTCGTTATCTGGCTCGGCTCGGTGTTCATCTTCAGCTCTCTCTTCACAGCAGTTCAGCCAGTGTACTGTTTGAGTACATTAATTACTCCAATATATTTGTTTGTTTGAACTCAGAGGCAGTGTCAGCCACATTAAAAAGTTAACAGCTTAAGTCATTTGTGGATTAATGCTTATAGGAGACGCGAACCGTTTAAAACGATTCAGTTCGATTTGGTGAATTGGTTCAAAAAGATCTGGTTACATCAAATGATTCGTTCGCGAACCGGATATCACTAAACTGCTTTGTTTAGAGCTGTCTAAACAACAGACACGGAAGAGAAGACAATGCTGAATAAAGTCATAGTTTTTGCTATTTTTGGACCAAAATGTATTTTCGATGCATCAAAAAATTCTAACTGATCCTCTGATGTCACATGGACTACTTTGATGATGTTATTCTTACCTTTCTGGACATGGACAGTAGACCGTACACACAGCTTCAATGGAGGGACTGAGAGCTCTCGGACTAAATCTAAAATATCTTAAACTGTGTTCTGAAGATAAACCGAGGTCTTATTGGTTTGGAACGACATGAGGGTGAGATATTAATTACATAAATTTGCTATTTGGGTGAACTAACCCTTTAAGCTGATCTTGATGGCTCTGCGATAACTACTTTTTGGTTACAGAACAGACTGTTGTTGTGCGACACCATGCCAATCACGAGAAGACATTTTAACTTTGGCCGTCGATTAAATGAATGGTTGATTGTTTATCAAAAATAATGAAATGGATGTCTTTGTTAAACTGCAAATCTAATGAGTGATCAGATGAGAGTTAAAGCTGAATGGACCTACTTTGTCAGTAATGCTGTCGACACTTTGATTGATTTGTCTCAGGATGTCTCCCACTTTAAAAATCGGACAGAACGGATTGTCCACCGAGTCATAATGACAGCTCTGAATGTAAGACTTGTTTAGGATTGAAGGGAAATTGCCTCTGTGAAGGGAAGAGAGGGAACCAGTACATTAGTATGAAGCAATATTATAAATAATAATAATAATAATAATAATATTTTAGTTTTTATTATTCTGGGTATTTGAATTTCCTTTGTTTCAAAGGGAGAATATATTACTACAATTCAGGGGGCTTGTCCATTGATTAGATGAAATTTAGAAAAAAAATAAATGAATAAGAGAATGGCTTCTCACAACAGTAAGGTTTTTGATTCTAGTACAGATGAAACTCACCGAGTGACATTAAACAGAGGGAAGCGAATGCTGTTCTTGATGAAGATGGTGAAGTTCTCCACCTCTTTCATTGGCTTTCTAAGAGTGAGCAGATGAATGAATGCATCTAGCATTAAAACATGCTTAATCCAGTTTATTTTGGTTTAAAAGATAACTCCAAATTGTGTACAATTTCTGAATTACAAGTCCAAAAAAAACATCTTACTCTGAAACGTTGTCATCTTCTGCAGGACACCAGCCTTCAATTTCACACCATCCCTTTGTCTCATTATTATTGTTCAAGCATAGGCCTGTTATAATACCTGTAATAAAGGAGAGAAGCATCTTTAGCATTTTAATAAGCATTAGTAGATTTGATAGTGATGTCAGCCTCTGAAGACTAGAAGACAATGAACTCACCATTTCCTAAATTTGAGCCCAGTTTTTTCATGCAGTCATCATCAGTAGTGCATTTAAACTTATGATCAGTCTGACAAACGAGAGAAGAGTAGAGAGTGAGTGCTTGTGTTAAAATACATAAGAGAGCATATCAAGTCAGCCGTGGTTTATGTCACCTCAGGGCATCGTCCTTGCTTCTGGTTGGCTGTGATGACCATGCTGGTGATGACAGAGAACGAAGAACCACCCTAAAATAATGTGCAGAAATGTTCACCTCCCAAGACCAAGACTTTACAGAGAGGCAGGGCGAATGGTTTCATAATTCAGCATTGAGAAAAGTACATTTGCTGACCTGTGAGGGAGCTACATAGTCTGCTACGTCCATCACACGGTTGTTAAATCTGCCCAAGCCTTTCACTTTGGACATGACCGCAGATTCGATTCCCGTATCCCGCTGCTGATATCCTTTTTCATGCATAAACACCCAGCTGGAAATACAAACATGCACACATAACACCAACAAAAGCCATCAAGCATGTTCATTATTATGGTCATTAATAAAAAAAGAAGAAGAAAATACTTTTATGATTATTTGTTTGGCTAAAAAGATAATCTTCATGAATAATGAGCAGGCTAATATCAATTACAAGATGTACTTTATTCATATATTTATATTTTTTCATATAGATAGATAATTCTATTACATCATGATTGTCATGCATGAACACATTCATTTAGCAGATGGTTTTATCCAACGTGACACATATCGGTGATAAAATGTATAATGTACATACATTTTTCTTCATATTTTGTTAATTCTGGTGCACATACACCCATTTGCAACTCAATATAAACACATTTCATCCGTTCTATTAATTTGTAAGTTCCAGCTCATTATTTAAAACATTTACATTCACCATAATCAAAGTTGAACTACATCTTTTGCTCTTCAATGTCAAACAGCCCTTCACTTCATTTATTCACTGCAACTATAATATTTAAAACAAGTTTAAATTTATATTAGCAACGAGGAAATAATCAAAGCTTACCAGATGAAATACAGAATAATTAACAGCTGGACGACTCGGTTGATGATTCCTACAGACCAGCTCTTCACCACAACAGATTTGGCGGTTTCATAGACGAAGAAGTTAGCGATGAAGTGTGGGACTCTGTGAGCCATAGTAGAAGTGTGTTGTGTAGAAGTGCAAATCGAAGAGGCTTTGAGCTGAGATCCGCTGCAGGATAAACCAGTGTTCCTCACTATTGTGCATCTGCTGAGTGAAAGAACTAGAATAAAAACTTGACCACATTTTCCCTCCCCTTTTCGTGTTCTTGCCTTTCCTCTGTGGCCCCCAGGGGCCTTGACTATCCATTTCCCTAATAGCCCGCTCATTTGCTAATCTGTTTCTCTCTCTCTCTCTCTTTTTTTTTTTTTTTACAAACCAAACCTTTTATTAATATAAACACATTACTATGTGTAATTATAACAGATGATTTGTGAAAGTCAATGACTTTCGCCAATCCTTCAGCTCCACATGGGTCCTCCATCCCTCTGGCTCTGCCTTGGTCCTCATTCCCACTGGTCCTGGCTTCCGAATGCAACAAATCTTCCAGGTCCATCTTGTTCCTCCCATCTTTTGGCTTCACTCTGGTCTCCATTTTATCCGGGTCCACCTCATTTTTTCAATATCTCCATTCTGCTTGCTCCACCATGGTGTCCTACTCCTTGTGCACACCTGTTTGTTATAGTTCTCATTATTATGTGTATTTATAGCCCTATATTTCAGTTCTCTTTTGTCTGATATTTTCTTGAGTAAAAAAAAAAAAAGGCAATATGTTGCATTTTAGATCCCCACTTCATCTACTTCTGTGCTCGCAAAACCCTGACATTAAACCAGGTAAAAATATTGCATTAAGGTAACAGTTGGAGGTTATTACTTTTAACAGTGCATTTCATTTTAAGCATTTTAAAGGCAAAATGCTTGAAATGAAATGCACTGTCCAAATTTGAGAACGGCAATCAGTTACTGAACAAACACATAAAACACTGACTAACAGCAACTCAATAAGCACATAACAGTCCCATTTTGTTCAGATGTTTTTGGGTCCCATAGAAATATATGTGTAGTGTTTAACACTCGTTCAAGTCGCACAAATACAAAATTACAACCTCATTATTTAAACCACGTGAGCTGTTTGCCATTACACTGCGTTCCAAATTTACTGATTCACTGGTCTACTAGAACATTTCTGGAGTCATTTGCAAATTGTGTACGCTTAAAGTGAAGATCGCATTTCCTAATCACTAAAGTGAGCCCATTATGTTTGTGGTCAATTACGTCGTCGCGTCATCTCCAACTGGAAAGCTTTCAGAGAAGCGTCTTTAAGTGAACACAGCTTCCCATAAATTAGAGATGCCAGAGTCATGAACATCTTTAGCACTGACATTATCCACTCTCACACATGGCACAAAATGAATTATCCTTCAAAGAGGGCATACAGTGGCACCCAGCAGACAAAACAGCAGTGTGACAGAGGATAGGATAAGATGGATTGTTTTCTGTTCGATTTTATTTATATTTATATTTACTTTTATACACGCGTATTGGTAAATATATATTTTTTTACATATTATTTTAAATGGTTGAGATTGAGATTATTTAAAGGAGGACAGAAATATTACATTTCACTTTACATCGCACAAGCTATGAGACTCCACTCATCTCTCTCAACCCTCTATCATATTAAAAACCACAACTTCTTTTCATCTTCCCTTTGCTTCTGATAGACCACATTTGTTGACCATGAAAGTCTCATACTGTATTAAAAGCCACAAGATCTCATTGTAGGCCATTACTGGTACTTTATACCTCTGGTGGGGGATATTTACTTGCCTTTTAGTGCTAACAAAGCCCTTTTGCTTGAATTTGGAAAGAAAGGGCAATTGGTTGAGTCATCGTAGATGTTTGAGAGCAGGGCATGTGTCGAGACGATTCCTTAGGAACTTCGCAAGTGTGTTTATTAAGATCATAATGGGGTTTAATTTCCCCCAATTACAGGAGAAGCCACACTGAAAAGGGAGGAACAATCCTCAAACCTTTAGGCAGTTAAAAGATCTTTCTGGGTTCAATCTCTATCCACAGTTTATGTTACACACTGTTTTATAAATGAGTGTGATATATTTTTATAACTGCACTCTCACAAGCTAACTGTAATGAACCAGAACTCAACATAGTATCCATGATGCAGGCTTTATTATAAAGGCTCGTAATCGTACAGGCAATGGTCGTAACCAGCAATATCAACAGCGTGGGCTAAACAGAGAATCAAAACTAATAACAAGCAAGGGGTCGGTAGGCAGGCAGCAAAGGTACGTTAGAGACAACAGGCAAGATCGGTAACAGGAAATCAAACACGGGTAGTAACACTCAGAAATGACAGACACAGCAAATCAAGACTTCGCGTTTGAACTGTGGTGGAAGTCCAGCTTATATACACAGTCTTGATGACAATCACCTGTGCAGGTGATCAGAGTCCAAGGACTGGGCTTATGGGAAGTGTAGTGTCGTCAGTGTAAGTGAATGAATGGATGTGTGTGTGTGTCAGTATTCAGGTTAGGGTGCCCTCCGCTGGCCAACAGAGGGAATCACGGGGTTCGCCTCCGTGCGAGCAACACCTGGCGCGAGGAGGCATACAACGTCGGGGTCTACCACGGGGTCGAGGGGCCGGTTTACCAGGATGTAGACGCTGAAACTCATTGACAAGATTGGGGTCTAGGATGTCCTCCGAGTTTACCCACGAGCGTTCCTCTGGACCGTACCCCTCCCAGTCGACCAGATACTGTAGGATTCTACACCGACGTCTAGAATCAAGCAAATCCTGAACTTGGTAAGCCTCCTCACCCTCTATGATGATGGGTTGAGGGGCCTGTGCATGGGCCCTCCCCTCTCCCTCGTACATGAAAAGTAGGAGAGATACGATACGTGTTAGGCAGTGCCAACCGGAATGAAATTGGAGTTATCTGTCTAATGATTTGAAATCCTGACCATGGGAACATTGGTGGTTGGAATCCCAGCACACATTTAAAGGGGGTCAGACCCGTAGATGGCTTAATAAGGGAGTTTTGTGCGTATTCGGCCCATAGGAGACATCTCACCCAGTCCTCCTGCTTCTGGTTACAATAGGCTCTGAGGAAGCAGTTTAGCTCTTGGTTGAGCCTCTCCACCTGTCCGTTTGCTTGAGAGTGATACCCAGAGGTGAGGCTGACCATAATTGAGAGGTGAATTGCAGTCCTCGGTCTGACACAATGTCCTTGGGTAGGCCGTATAGTCTGAAGACCCAGTTGCATAGGTGTTCTGCCGTCTGGAGAGCGGTAGGTAGTTTGGGTAAAGGGATGAATCTGCAAGCCTTGGAGAACCGGTCTACGATGGTGAGTATGGTGGTGTAACCCTGTGAACTGGGAAGATCCGTAACAAAGTCAATGGCAATGTGTGACCAGGGTCATTGAGGAATGGGTAATGGTTGTAGGAGACCGGCGGGAGATTGTTTGGATGCCTTATTAATATTACAGTTATTGCATTGCTAGATGTAATTTGTTGTGTCCTTGTGGAGAGAGGTTCTCCAACTGGTTGATGGTGGCAAGTGATACCTGGTTGACCAGATGATGGATGGCAGTGGACTTGACTAATGACCTGGTCACGAAGATTCTCAGGAATGAAGATTTTGTCGGCTGGACAGGCTACTGGGTTCTCCTTTTGCTCCCTGTGTTGTTGAAGTAGAGTCATGATATCCCATTGAATGGGAGCAACCACCACCTGGAACGGTAGTATGGGTTCTGTAACAGATGGAATGTTCTCCTCCTCAAATTGATGTGACAGGGCATCTGCTTTAGTGTTCTTGGAGCCGGGTCGGTAGGTTACCGAGAAGTCGAATCGTGTGAAGAACAAGGACCATCTGGCTTGTTGTGGATTAAGGCGTTTGGCGGTGCGTAAGAATTCCAGGTTCTTGTGATCTGTTAGTACTGTGAACGGGTGTGTGGCTCCCTCTAGCCAGTGCCTGCACTCCTCAAAGGCGGCCTTCACGGCAAGGAGTTCCTGATCCCCAAAACTGTAGTTGCGCTCTACTAAGTTGAGTTTCCTAGAATAGAAAGCACATGGATGAAGTTTAGTGGCAGGATCTGGGCATTGTGACAGGATAGCTCCAATGCCTGTGTTGGATGCGTCCACCTCGACAATGAAGGGCAATGAGGGGTCAGGGTGACAGAGGATGGGCGCATTACTGAATCGTTGTTTCAGGGTTTGGAAAGCTTGGTGAGTGGAATCTGACCGTTGGAGTCGATGAGTTCCCTTTTTGACCAGTGAGGTGAGCGGAGCGACAACAGTGCTGAAGTTCCTAATGAGTCTTCTATAAAAGTTTGCGAATCCCAGAAATCATTGCAATTCCTTAAGGGTTGAGGGGTTCAGGCCAGTTGAGCATGGCGTTAACCTTCTTTTCGTCCATGGCTACCCCTCCGGGACTGATTATGTACCCTAGGAAAGTGGTGGAAGTTGTGTGGAACTCGCACTTCTCAGCCTTGGCGTATAACTGATATTGTATGAGGCGTTGGAGAACTGCTCGAACGTGTTGGACGTGTTCAGGAAGGGTGTTAGAGTAAATCAGGATATCATCGATGTACACAATCACAGATATGTTCAACATGTCTCTGAAAACCTCGTTAATAAATGATTGATACACAGATGGACTATTGGCTAGTCCGAACGGCATCACCAGATATTCATAGTGTCTAGTGGTGGTGGAGAAGGCTGTCTTCCATTCGTCTCCCTCCCTAATGCGGATGAGGTTGTAGGCGCATCTCACGTCCAGTTTGGTGTAGTATTGGGCGGTACGAAGTTGCTCGAGGGCTGAAGGAACCAAGGGGAGTGGGTATCTGAACTTTACTGTCATTTCATTTAGTCCGCGATAATCGATGCAGGGACGGAGGCCACCATCCTTCTTTTTGATGAAGAAGAACCCGGAGGTAAGGTGTTGGCTTGTCTCTTACTGAAGGCCTCCAGAAGATCTGCGTATTCCTCTGGCAGATCGGGAATGGGTTCTTGAACGGAAGTAAGTGACACGGAACAAACAGGAATAGGTTTGACCAGGGAAAGACAGTTCTGTTGACAGTAATTGCTCCACCTCACCACTTGACCCTCTCTCCATGAGATTTGGGGGTTATGAAGACGTAGCCAGGGTAATCCAAGAATAACGGGTGTATGAGATGTGGGGAGGATGTAGAATTGGATCCTCTCCTTGTGCAGTAAGCAAGCCGCCATTACGACTTTGCGGGTGAGGTGAGTGATGGATCCTGAACCCAGTGGTCGACCATCTATTGTTTCCACTGAGAGAGAGGTAGAGCATGGAATGAGTTGAATGTTACACCTCTGAGCTAACTCTTCAGAAATGAAATTGCCTGCAGCTCCGTAATCGAGTAAGGCAGAGGTGAAACTTGTCTGTCATTAAAGGGGGGGTGAAATGCTATTTCATGCATACTGAGTTTTTTACACTGTTAAAGAGTTGGATTCCCATGCTAAACATGGACAAAGTTAAAAAAATTAAGTTGTACGTTCGAAGGAGTATTTCTGTTCCAAAAATACTCCTTCCGGTTTGTCACAAGTTTCTTTCGAGTATGGCTCTGTGTGACGTTAGATGGAGCAGAATTTCCTTATATGGGTCCTGAGGGCACGTCTGCCGGAAGAGCGCGCGTTAACGTATAGCACAGCACTGAGAGCACAACAGACTTCACTGATCAGAGCGAGAGCGTCGCGAAATGTCACAAAAGGAGTGTGTTTTTGGTTGCCAGGGCAAGACAACCCTGCACAGATCACCAAGAGAGAAACAGCATCAAGGGACCAGTGGATGGAGTTTATTTTTACAAAGCATCAACGGAGTTGTGCAAGTGTTTGTGTTTGTTCCCTGCATTTCGAAGATGCTTGTTTTACAAACAAGGTACAGTTTGACGCCGGATTTGCACATCGTTTATTTCTTAAGGATAATGCAGTCCCAACGAAAAAGGGTCACGATCGTGTGTTGGAACCGCAGGCGGTGAGTAAAACTGCTTCAAATATCTCTGTGTTGTTAACTTAGCTATCGGCGCGTAAGCACATCAAGTAAACAACATGCGATGTTGTCATCAAACATCAAAAGACGACAAAGTGGAACTTAGTCATTTTCCAAAACCGCTAAGCAAATATATACAGTTTCAGTATATACCACATAGAGACGTTGTTGCTGATGCTGCTCTTGTTAAATTTCAGCCTCTGGATCTGATTCTGGATCATAAATATACGCTGAATCTGACTGTTAGCCATGGTTTGTTTTGGTTGGTTTTTCCCTCACGGTAAAGTCACAGCTTCCAAACGCTCTCAACGCAAAAGCCTACTGGCGCTCATGATTCTTTAGCTCCGCCCACACGTCATGCCTCCAGCCGGTCGTGTTTTTCCGGGAAAAATCAGTACAGACTATCTTTCTCTTATGAATATAATAATACTAAAGACTTTTTGGAGTTATGAAGGATGCAGTACTACTCTATGGGTACTCAAGATTAACAGGATATTGAGTAAAAACGAGCATTTCACCCCCCCCCCCCCCTTAATCCAAAACTCAACGGGAATGCTTACGCTCTGGGTATCACACATGGAAGTGAGAGGAGTACTCACCGGGCGTTGGGAGAAGGTTGATGTACGAGTGGGGCAGTCATTGCGTTGATGGCCAGGCAGTCAACAATACATGCATAACCTATTGGAAATACGTCGATCTCTTTCCTCCGTAGATAAGTGGTAAGTATTGACCTGCATGGGTTCAGTAGATTCCTGCGAGCCAGGGTGCTGAATGCTCAGCGCGACGGGAGTTGGATCGCCGGGCACGTGGCAGATTATCAATGGATGTGGTCAGTTCAATGAAGCTGTTGAGATCTCTGCAGGGAACATGTTTTGTTTTTTGAAGGAGTTTGTGATGTTGAAGTCATGTGACTGTGGTGTAACAATATATAGAGCAATAAATAGGGGAAGCCATGAAAATATTTTATAGTTTACTACGGTTTTGCACAGCTGAATATACATCTAAATGAGGCCAGTTTTTGTATACGTTTATCATTTTATCTAAGCATGAATTCCTCTGATAAAACTGTCAAATTATTTGAGCTGTAATTCTGTTTAAATCATTTTATTGTTAGATTTATGTTTTCTTAATATGGTTTTAGTGTAGAAAGTTTCAATGACAACTTACTGATATTGATTACATCTTGGATGTCCGACTGAAACAGTATTTTAATGAATACAGATTGACCTTTCATTTCCAATTAATTTGCTTAATTGAAAATGAACTCCACTGGAGCTATCAACTGAGCATCAATTGTACTGTAAGCATTTCCTCACCGCTTGTTCTCTACAAGTATGTTTCATCATGTCTTCAGTCAAGTGACCATCACTGAGGGTCTGATTAAATTTAAATGATTACTGATCACACACACACACACACACACACACACACACTAGTAATCACTCACTGAAATATATATTATATTGTAAAACAACGATTAATATTATTTTGATAACCTGAAGTACACCACACATTATCAAAATACCCAAAACATTCAGTGAAGTGCATTCTTTCCATTTAAAAAAAGGGGAAAACTGTGACGACTGGGTGAAGGAGGAACAGGAAGCAAGTGCGAAGTTAACAATGTTTAATAAGAATACAAAGACAATACAAAACTGGAACACAAATAACGCTGGGAGGAATGTACTGTCCAAGATGGTGGAGAGGAGTGATGAATCCGGAAGGCGGAGGTGAGTAGGCAGCAGGAGAGGGTGGCACAGGAACTGCGGGGAAGCGCAAAGTGCAAAACCCACAGTAAATCCGAAGACAGGCTAACCGACGCTCCTAGCAACTTACAAAATTCTTTCCAAAATTTTGATATAAATTGGGATCCCCTGTCAGAAACCACATCTACCGGGAGGCCATGTAACCGAAATACATGATCAAGGACAGTGACCGCTGTCTCCTTTGCTGTCTGTAATTTGGGCAAGGGAATGAAATGTGCCGCCTTCGAGAACCGGTCCACTACGGTCAAAACGACCGTCATGCCATTAGAGGGCAGGAGGGCGGTAACAAAATCTAGAGCGATGTGGGACCAGGATCTCGAAGGGACAGACAGCGGCTGAAGAAGCCCATCAGGAGGCCGGTTAGATGACTTACCACTGGCGCAAACTGAGCAAGCCAAAACAAAATCGTGGACGTCACGAGCCATAAGTGGCCACCAGAATCGTTGTTTAACTAACCCCTTGGTTCGGCTTATCCCTGGATGACAAGCAACGTTAGAGCAGTGACCACACTGAATGACTTCGGACCGTAACTCTTCCGGCACAAATAAACGATTTGGTGGGCAACCGGGCGGAGGCGTTACCCCTTCTAAGGCCGTCTTGACCTTCGATTCGACCTCCCATACGAGTGCTGAGACGACTATCTCCTCAGGTAAAATACACTCGGGAGTCACGGGGCGGGCGGAGGGATCAAAAAGACGTGACAAAGAATCAGGTTTTACATTTTTGGAACCAGGGCGGTACGACAGAGTAAAATCAAAACGACCGAAAAAAAGTGCCCACCGAGCCTGCCTGGAATTGAGTCTTTTGGCAGTTCTAATATACTCTAAATTCTTATGATCGGTCCAAACAATGAAAGGTACCCCTGAACCTTCCAACCAGTGATGCTGGGAGAAAAACGCGCAGGGATGCATCTTATCGTCCGAGGCAACACGTTGGGAAAGAACTGCTCCTACCCCCACCTCTGATGCATCGACCTTCACCACGGACTGCTGTGTGGGATCAGGGGCCACAAGGATGGATGGGGTTCCAGGGAAGACATGGACATCCAACGCAGGAACACACAAGAAAGCAAGAAACGGGTTACAAACAGGAAACAACGGTCTCATGAACACAAGACGCTAGACAAGCCATATATATAGGGATGAGTGACGAGTGACAGCTGTTGCTGATGACATTTAACTGAGATATTAACAATTAACTGAGTTTGCTGCCTCTGTCGTGGTCAGATTCAGATGAGCTCTTCTCGATGCAGATGAACTCTTTACTCTTAAAGCTGTTTTCTCCACCTTATTTCTTTATCTCCTTTTTCCTCCAATCTTCCACTAAACTTCCATCTTCCCTCCTTTCGTTTTCTTTTCTCCAAATGCAGAAGTCATGATTGTGTCTTTATAAAGCAGGACTGCAAGTAACAACCATTGCATCATTCAGTGAAGTCTGAGAAAGAAAATCTGCAAAGATGCATTTAAATCGATCAAAAGTGATAGTAAGGACATGCATAATGTTACAAAATTCTGTCATTCTGTTTCAAACAACTGGTGTTCTTTTCATTTCTATTCAACAAAAAGGAATCCTAAAAAAAAAGTAGGCTATCACAGTAGTCTTCAGCAACTCTTGAACATTCATTATAATCATAAAAGTATCTCAAACAGCAAATCAGTATATCAGAATGATTTCTGAAGGATCATGTGACACTGAAGACTGGAGCAATGATGCTGAAAATTCAGCTTTACATCACAGAAATAAATGACATTTTACAATATATTCAAAAAAAAAAAAACAGTTCTCTTAAATTTTAATTATATATTGCTGTTTTTACTATGTTTTTGAGCAAATAAATTCAGACTTGATGAATATATTATAAACTGCATTGTATGCTTATTTTGGTGACTTAATGATTTCTTCAATGTAATCTAATATCTTACCCAGTAATATAATTGTAATATAAAGTATGTGTTTGATAGATCTGTTTGCTCACTTAGTAACAGATGCTATTTCTCCTCCAATCGCTTTGTACTCTTTCATGGCTTTCTCATATTGTTTTTTTAGCCTGTTCTGCTTTTCCTTCACCCTCCTGCGAAATACACAAGAGACATTTAGCTGAAAATACTGATGAATCAAATAAACAAATCTGTTGACTCAATAACAGCACAGCATCAGGAGTTTATGCTTCAGTCATCTGAGGCACAATAAAACAAACCACAGGCAAATAATTCAGTACGTGGTTAATAAATGTATTCAGTGGTCCAGCAGACATTTGAAAGAAAAAAATAAAAAATAGACTACATGCATAAAATATTACATTTGCCACAGGACTAAAGTCCATAAACAATGTGTTTTTGATTCATGAAAGAGTCAAGATGACATAAATTAAACGAAAATCCCTCTCAATTTCCTGCTATGAATTCAGTTCAAACATACAGACGCAGTTTCAGTTGTGGATGTGCAATTATTTTTTATAATTTTTTTTGCCAACTTGTATGAAATGCATGTTTTAGTATGTCCACCAGTGATGTCACCGCGATAATTGCATACTGAATTGTGGCTTTTACTAACATCGAATCATGGGTTACTGATGGAAAGTCATTTGAATGTCTGTTAATTAAGTGTGTTTTGTTTCGGGTTTCACTTTCTGGACTGTTGAACAGATGCTAGTAGATGTATTAAGGTATTACACATGTGTTGCTAATTTTATGCCATTTTAAGACAGTAACAAACAAGAATGGTGTCAAAAGCACCAGAATGCATCTCTCTGATGCATTTATTTTAACAGATATTGATATGTAGATACTGAGAAGCATAAAAAAGTACAAGACCTCTTTCTGTGGTTTTCTCTCTTTGTTCTCCTTCACCACTTTCTTTGGGCTTCTTCTCAGCTTTTTACCAAAGTTGTGATCTGGCCCTCTTCTTTCATTCTTTCCAGGTAAGGATCATACTGGTCTTCATCAGAATTGCTGTAGTCATCTGCTCCTTTCATGCCCTAACACACACAAACAGTTCGATAACTATTGTCAGCGTAACACATTACTACGTATGCGTCTGTGCTGTCCACAGACAGTTAACGTAGTAAAAGTGTGTCGCAGTCTGAGCACTTTAGTATAAACACACACAGAGTCTGGATGATAGAATTAGAGGGTCAAACGCTCTTCCTGCTTATTCCCATGAGCGCAGATCCATCAACAGAATGGGTTGTTTATTTAGTTAAAACCAGCTTCAGATTGTGCGTCCATCCGTGCTTGAACACGACATGCATGTGCATTTGGGTGTGTCCGGAGAAGAAGCTCCTTACGTAATCTATTTGGTTATAAATCAGACAGCATTTGGAAAAAGACATGATAGTCCTCTGTGAGAATGAGTAAGAGAAAGGATACAAGTGAAAGAAAATTAAATTATTATATGGACAATGGATAATGCACACATTAAGGCTGGGACATGTGACATAATTTTACTTTATAGTCTTTATGAAAGAGAGAAAAAAACATTTGAAATTATTAATGTTTTCTTTTATATATGTAATTTATTCCCGTAATCAAAGCTGAATTTTCAGCATCATTACTCCAGTCTTCAGTGTCACATGATCCTTTAGAAATCATTCTGATTTGCTGATTTGCTGCTCAAGAAACATTTCTTGTACTGTCAATATTGAAAACAGACGAGCTGTTTAATATTTCTGAGGAAATATATATATTTAAAAAAAAAAATTTCAGGATACTGCATTTACTTGAAATTATTTTTTTTGTAACATCCAAAATTTTTTTTTTTTGGGTTAAACTTTTAAATAATAGAATCTATAACTATAGAAAACTTTTTTTTTTCTTGTGTTGACCTGGAACCCACAATGGTACGTTCACATGCACTAATTTGCATTAAAATAAAATCCAACTTGATTTTGCATTCAGAATGTTCTATGAACGCTGAATTGCAATTCGATTCACATATTTGTTCACATGTTCATTTCATGTAAATTAAACAAAACCCATCTTGGCGCAATGTCACCGAGCTAGCAATAGTTTTATATGTTTAGTTTATCTTTGGTGCGGTGAATCACACAAAACTCACCACTGAGAAAATCTGCTTCTGGTCCTTGTGTGACAGCAGAAAGAGATGTACACCGTATGGTGATGTAAGAAGGGATCTTACAGTCAAAAGGTAACCGTGCAGGTGCAGGAAGGTGAGGTATATACGGATATCATACCTGAAAAATAAATAAATAAAATACTTATTCATACATGAGGAGTCTTAAATATAAAACGTGTGTATATAAGATTTTGAGAGAAACAACACTGTATTACTTGATGTGAATCGATTTCTTCTTTCTTTCTTTTTGAACAGATTGACAGACTTGTGCTGATAGAGACCTCGTGTGGTGATCTAGTGTAATGACAGAGGTTTCATCATTTCAGCACAAACTGAGCTTCATCAGGAAAAATGTTTTTACAAACTGCAATAATGAGTGAAAGCTTTTTTAAAAGCACGTACAATGTTTAAAACTGACATTATAAATATCCTTATGACAACTGGTTTATTTATATTTACCAGTTTTTTTTACCTCTATATATGGTCATTTTTGGTCATTTTGTCCCTCATATATTTGATTCTTTGGTGTAAAGTGAGGAATATAATAATAATAATAATAATAATAATAAAATACTTTACATATCCGATTATTTTCTGATGGTCAATTTTCCAGTCGAATTAACAGGGAACATCATCGATTATGATTTTGTGCCAAAACTGGTGGATTTAAACTTGAGTGAAAATTGATAGAAGATGTGCAAAACATGGTAAACATTTTCTTCAGTAGATGTTTGTTAGTCAGCAATTAATTATAGCCAGATTTCACCTTTGGTCGATGCATGTTGAGTATTCATTATGAGCCTTGCCGCCGTAACAGAAACAGCTTATTAACATAATAAATAATATCTTCGTAAACATTTAAACTTTATTCATGTAAATAGAATGTTTATACGTTTGGTCTTGGCGGACTAGATCTGCTATGCTACTGCTGCTGCTGCAGAATGAGTAGAATTGCATCTGCTAAATGCTCAGACCATGGAATTAAAAGAAAACCTGGTGCTGTTGCTCCTGGTGCTAGAAAGAGGAAGATTCCTGCAGTGGATCTAGGCAGGTGGTGCTGGGGAGGTGGTGGGCTAAAATGAGGACACATATAGTGTGTTGACATAGCATTCATTGAATATGTCCTGGTTATATTGGTAAACACTAATGAGCACTGATTGACTGATTGAGGTGTTTATGTTGTTGTTTTCAGTGTTTTCTGATGGTTCTGTTTGGTCTTTTAGGAGGGTCACATCTACATAAGACACGTCCGGTGAGCAACACTTAAGATCATCATTATGCATTTGACATGCAAATATTAAGAGAGTTAATGATAATGTGGTTTAGGAAAGAAACTGAGAATGTTAAGATTTAGAGAATGACATGAACACACAGAACAAGATTCATTAGACCAGCAGCAGATCATTACATCACAATTGACTTCGTAATCTCACAGATTCTCACCTGTTGACACCCGGAGATCAGTATAAAGCCAGAAGACATTTTCTACAGTTTAAGTAATGAAGCTCTTCTTTAATTTCAGAGTTTTAGAAAAAGCGCTAAGGTTATGCACGCATGGCCCATTTATGACGGCCTTCAAAGCCACTACTTTTAGTATGGCAGGTTGGCCCGATTGGGCGATTGGGCGATTGGACAACTTCCTGTCACAGAGGTTCCTGCCACTCACATTCCTCAGTACCTTTTGCAGGAGGGTCTTTCACATCCATATCGTCAAAATACACAGGAAGCTCTTCAGGGTCTCTTTAGAGGGCGAAGCTTACCAATAACATGTTCTTCCGTTTGTACTGTCTCTAGCTCCTCAAACGTTCACAAAGAGGCTGGATATTTTAATGGATAGAGACAATATACCAACCAAAAATCCACAAAAAACACATTATATAAAGGTTAGAGATTGATCTGCATTTCAGTGAGTATTTTATCACATACAATCCTGCAAGAATTCTGGCTCTCAAAAAATTATGTGTTTTTGCCAATGTGGAACACAGATTAGTACTGCCACTTTAAGAAGTTACTCCTAATGTCAGCTCATTAGGTGTATAAAACACCTGTTCACACAATCTGTGTCTTCCATTCCAACCTCTCCCACCACCATGGGCAAGACCAAAGAACTGTCAAAGGATGCCAGATACAAGATTGTAGATCTGCACAAGGCTGGAATGGGCTACAAGACCATCAGCAAGAACCTTGGCGAGAAGGAGACAACTGTTGGTGGCGCGATTACTCAGAAATGGAAGAAAAAAAAAAAATCGGCCTTGGTGGGCAAACCTGCAAAATCAGCAGGGGATCAAATAAATATTTTCATCTTGGGTATTTAGGGAACAAGATAATGCGATGCTGGCCATTCCCGTACCTGCGATAGCACTTCCTTTGTAATTGTGGAAATCTGATGAATTTTGAGCATATGAGCCTATTCTTATGGCAGTGCTTAGCGCTATCTATCTATCTATCTATCTATCTATCTATCTATCTATCTATCTATCTATCTATCTATCTATCTATCTATCTATCTATCTATCCCTTTCAGTCAGTCACGTTCAACGTTACGTCAGTGACTGACAAAATCTCGCTAGAGAGACGAATCGCCTTCGAGTGTTGACAAAACGAGCATATGAATATTGGTGTATGAGATTTGCATCGCGTATCCTGCCCCTACAAGCACATTATGGTCCGTACGGACAATACTGCGTCCATTGTGTACATCATACACCAAGCCGGTCTGTGCCTCTGTCGCATGTCGCAACTCACCCACCATCTCCTCCTTTGGAGTCAGAAGCATCTGAGGTCGGTTCGTGCTGTTCACGTCCCAGGCGAGCTCAATCGTGCAGCCAACGAGCTCTCACGACAGCCCGAACTTCCGGGAGAATGGCGACTCCACCCCGAGACACTTCAGGGACGCTCAGGTAGACCTGTTTGCCTCCCCGGATATGTCCCACTGCCAGCTGTTTTACTCCCTGTCCGAGGGGACCCTTGGCATGGATGTACTGGCACACAGCTGGCCTCTGGGTCTAGGCAAGTATGCATTACCCCCAGTGAGCTTTCTCGCACTGTGCAAGGTCAGGGAGGACGAGGAGCAGGTACTCTTAGTGGCGCTATACTGGCCCAATCGGACTTGGTTCCCAGAACTGATGCTCCTTGTGACAGCCCCTCCTTGGCGTGTTCCCCTGAGGAAGGATCTCCTTTCTCAGAGAGGGGGCACCTTCTGGCACCCATGCCCAGACCTTTGGAATCTCCATGTATGGTCTCTGGAAAGAACCGCCGTAGATGCCCGATCATGGTTGTGCTCTCCTTTCTGCAAGATGGGCTGGAGCGAAGGCTGTCTCCCTCCACTATCAAAGTGTATGTTGCCGCTATTGCCACACATCACGATGCAGTAGATGGCAGGTCCATTGGGAAGCATGACCTGGTCATCAGGTTCCTTATGGGGGCAAGGAGGCTGAACCCTCCGCGCTCTCGCTTGGTACCCTCTGGGGATCTCCCCTTGATCCTGATGGAATTGAAGCAGGAGCCTTTCCAGCCTCTGCAGTCAGTAGAGTTAAAGTTTCTGTTGCTGAAGACAGTGCTCCTCACTGCATTGGCTTCGGTCAAGAGGGTTGGGGACCTGCAGACATTTTCGGTCGACGATACGTGCCCCAGATATGTGCCCAAAGTTCCCACCACACCCTTCCGGGATCAGGTAGTGAACTTGCAAGCGCAGCCCCGGGAGGAGGCAGACCCAGCCTCCGCTTTGCTCTGTCTCGTTCATGCCCTCAGCATCTACGTGGACCACACACAGAGCTTCAGGACCTCAGACCAGCTCTTTGTCTGCTTTGGTGGACAGCAGAAGGGAAAGGCTGTCTCCAAACAAAGACTTGCCCACTGGATAGTGGAGGCTATAGTCTTAGCATATCAGGCCATCGTTTATCATGCCCCCTTGGAGTGAGAGCACACTCTACAAGAGCTGTTGCCTCCTCCTGGGCTTTGGCATGGGGCACCTCCATAGCAGACATCTGTAGAGCTGCCAGCTGGGCGACACCTTACACCTTTGCGAGATTCTATAATCTCCGTGTAGAGCCTGTGTCCTCTTGCGTACTCGCCCCAGATGGCCTGTAATGCTGGACCGGCTCGGTGTCAATCACACTTGCTGCGCCATTCCCCTCTACGGACTGAAGGAGGGAACGGAGACGTTACGTCATCACAGTTGCTGTACCACCGCTGTACGGCCGGGGCCGGGCCCACGTCTCGGCTCCTCAACTGTTTGTGCGACTGCACGCGCTCTCCTTTTATATGCGCTGCATTGGCTCGTTTTGTCAACACTCGAAGGCGATTCCCTGATTTCGTCAGCCACTGACATAACGTTTCCATTCCCTCCTTCAGGTTACATTCAAAACCCGAGACGTTTCTTTTCAGACTGTTTCTTTTCCCATTCACATTGGTTGGCATAGTAATGACACTAATGTGTAAAGGGTCAGTTCATTGTGAGTCCAACAAATCTGATTTATAAATTGACTGTTAAGATATACATTTTGCACCATTTATCATTTGTAATACCATTGCATGTATAGCCCTATATAAAATATATAAACAGATTTGTGCAGTCCCTAGTTCCAAAGAAATTATCATCACACATAAATTCATTTGATTACATTTGGATATATGTTTAGATATTATCAATGGC
This sequence comes from Carassius gibelio, assembly GCF_023724105.1. Classification (NCBI taxonomy): domain Eukaryota; kingdom Metazoa; phylum Chordata; class Actinopteri; order Cypriniformes; family Cyprinidae; genus Carassius; species Carassius gibelio. Next base: position 19,873,099 of record NC_068384.1, on the reverse strand, counting down.
TGCTTCTTGTCTTTATCTGTTTTTGTTTACCGTATTTTATAAGTATATAAGTCGCACCTGAGTATAAGTCACATCAGTCCAAAAATACGTCATGATGAGGAAAAAAACATGTATAAGACGCATTTATTTAGAACCAAGAACCAAGAGAAAACATTACCGTCTACAGCCGCGAGAGGGAGCTCTGTGCTGACGGTAATGCTTTCTATTGGTTAATTTCTCTTGGTTCATGTCAAATACATTTTTTATAAATAAGTTGCACTTGACTGTAAGTCGCAGAACCAGTCAAACTATGAAAAAAAGTGCGACTTATATTCCAGAAAATACGGTAGTTGTTTACATTTTTTTGTGTCAGTTTTTGCATTATAATTTCAGTCAAACATATAAAACCCTTTGTTAACCCAAACTACATATAAAAGCTTGATCAGTCACATAAACGTAATCAGAATCCAGCTACTTATTCCTTTGTTACTCATTGTCAAGTCATTTTACAACCCCTTCCCTCTTGCTTCTTCTAAAACAAGATTTGTTTTTTTACTTTTCTGAAAATGGGCCTAAAAAATACTTATTTTTCAATATTTCTCTTAGTTTCACTCACTTGTTTTAGATGTAAGATCATCTGCCTTCCCCTATAAAAGGAAGCTTCCTCTTTCTTCGCTGAAGGGGTCAGATATTTTCTCATGTGTCAGTCCAGTCTGAGTATCGCTGTGAACAGAGACGAACAGAAGTCCAGACACTGGTGTCACGATCTGAAGCAGCATTTCACTCTTCTGCTGGGATTGGGCTCTTCTGGAAACTGGACATTAGAGAAATGATGCTCCTCTTTGCACTGATGCTGATGCTGCTGCAAACTGCTGAATGTGAGTCACTTTCACATCAAACTCTTTTATGATGCTGTTTAGTCAGGTGAATGTCTATTTTAAAATATTTTTGTTTTGTAATGTTACATTAAGAGTCTGCAGTGAGCTAATCATAGAGTTCCTGATCTTCTTACCAGTTTGTATTTGTAGAGTATTTAAAAATGCCAGAGTGTGTGTTTCTCTCTGTGTTCATTGTGCTGGAAAATATCAGTAATTTTGTAAATGTATTTATTCTTTCAAAAAAATATTTTTTGTATTATATAGACTAGAGGTCTCATCAAATAATGTCTGTCCATTAAACATTATGTCAAAAAGACAAAACATTATTAATAAAGAGAGAAATGTCACAGATTAATGGGACTGAACAGAAAGTGCACGACAAAGACAAAAAATGGTGCATTATCAGAATGTGTTAAAATGCATGAAGTGTTTTTATAAAGTGAAAGCATGATAGTTTATTTTAATAAAATCAGCATTTAGATTCGATTTTTGACTTTTGGCATACAGACTAGCTGATATTATAATGCTTTAAATCAAAATAAAGTTATTTTATCTGTCAAGTGACATGACTTTATTTAGTGTATAAGTTATAAGTCAGAAGAGACACATATTACACTTTCCTTACAGAAAAGAGTTAAGCATCTCTTTATATTACTATTACTTGCACTACTGTCTGTTCATCCAGGAACACTGTATAATCCATTTGCACATTGTAATATTTTCTATGCACTTTACTGTCCATTGCAATACTGTAAATTATGTTCATAGTTCTGCCTATAGTGTACATACACTTTTACATAGCCCATCTGTATAGTATGTTCATAGTACACCTATCTGTATATCGTGCTTATAGTATTTAATATCTGTAAATTATGTCCATAATACTTACCTGTATAGTTATTGTACATATTATAGACCTTTATTCTGTACTTACTGCTTATTGCACTTCTGGTTAGATGCTAACTGCATTTCGTTGCCTTGTACCTACATGTGCAGTGACAATAAAGTTGAATCTAATCTAATCTAATCTAATAACAAAGAAAAAAAAAGCATTATTTAGATGATATGTGTGAGATCATATCAAGAGTCTGTCATATGTTTCTTCTGTTGAACTTTAAATCTGTAAACCTTTGTGTCATTTATGTTTGATTTTATTTAATAAAGGAAGACATATTTATACTCTATTATATGTGTGTGTGTTGTTCTTCAGGTCTCTGCTGGTTAAATCAGACCGATCCCTGTTATGCAGCTTTGGGACACAAATTCAATCTGCCGACGGTGCTGGACGCTAGTAAATATGACATGAAGATACAAAAGAGAATAAACAACAGTAGCAGAAATGGTCCAGTTTGTAGAGTTAAATATGGTAGGATGAAGGATTGTGATCTTTATAGTAACAGACCTGAGGTTGCATTAATTAATGGCACTCTGATAATAAACCGTGTGATCAGAGCAGATTCAGGGAATTACACAGTAACACTCTCTCGCTCAGATGGCACAGAAACATCTACAGATCTTCAAGTGAATGTTGAAGGTACAGAAACTCATGCTCTCCAAAGACCTCACTGTCATGTACATGAATCACTTCCATTAGATTATTTTTAGAGTGAAATATCAGCATGTTACTTATTGTACACTGCATACTGATGACATATGAAAGCATTTCAAACAGTCATTTGAGTCATGTGACTGTCACGTGTCCCTCCCTCCAGCTCCTGTTGGCTCAGTGGAAGTGTTCATCAGCTGTTCCTCCAGTGGGGCGAGGAGGGCGTCCTGCTCCTCGGAGGGCGATCAGCTCCTCTACAGCTGGACTTTGAATGGAGATCCACTGATGGATGGCAACTCCAGCATTGATCTGGATGAGGGAACTGATGGAAACATCACCTGCGGTGTGAAGAACCATGTCAGTCACAGACAGATGACCATTAGTCTGAAACCTTGTTCCGGTGAGCTTTTAATACATGAATGTCAACGAATTTATAAAACCAACAGCAACAAGAGAGATGAAGATGAGCGAATCTCACAAAACCTGTCAAGAACATGCCAAACTCACACTTCACCATAAAATCCTCTTATGCCAGAGTGCAGTGTGTATTCTGATTGGCTGTAATGGTTTTACCTCCTCTGGGACTGTTTACTTTTTAGTTGATTCGATTGAATTTTTTAATTAAGTGAGACCAGATTCATATAAACCTTTCTGTGTTTATTTGTTGTTTATCTGTAGTTTATTTACTTACCTTTTCACTTATTATTAAACAAACATTTAACCACAAAATCAAAAGAAATTATATTTTGCATGAGGAAAATGAGAACTACAGCCATTACATTTACAACAATACATTTTATTTGCATTTTGACCCTTTTTCATGACAATTAAATGCACTGCCTAAATTTGCTTTACTTTAATGTTCTAAAAAAAAAATGTTGTTACAATTGTAATTATTTACTGTGCTAATTGTTCTTTGATTCTTATTACTGCAATTGCATATGTTACATATCTGTGAGGTACATTTTATGATGATAATAATATGATTTTAATTGCCATAATTTTTTTTACTATAGTTATTTTCTACGTATTAATTGCAATTAATATTGTTTTTGCACTAATGTATTAAGAATTTACATTATTTTCTTAGAATTTTCATCTTATGTCAGGTATTTGATGCATTAATGTCAGTGCAAAATGATTTAATGCTCCTTAAAACATTCTGTGAAGCATGAATGCAAAATATTACTTACCGTAATTACAGTAACATAATACTTACAGTCGGTCCAATTTTGAACTGAAATGTGACCAGGACGTGACCTAGACAGGTTTGACGAGAATCAAACAAATCAAATGTCTTAATTAGCCACCTAATACTTCAAATTTAATAATTTCTCTGCAGTAATTTATATTAAGGGATAAAAGGGGTGATTCTGCAATGATGTTTTATTACAGGACCATCTACTGCATCTGAGACCTCAACAGTAAAGGATTCAAAATATGGTATGAGTTTCTCAAAAGCTGGTGAATCTCACCCATGGAGTGTTTCTTTCATCGATGTGTGTTTGTTAAAGCAACAGAAAATACTGCAAATTACAAATAAACCTAATAATGATGGTTTTGAGAGATCTACAAGGTCCTTTAACTAATTTACTGTGCTATTAATTGTATGTTTTTGTTAAAGTTGTTCTTGTTGCTGCTCCAGTTGGTACGAATGAACTTTTCTAAGCAGTTTTGTAGTTTGGTTTAAATGAGCTCGTTTTATCTTTCTTCCATAGTTTTACATTCCTCTCTGATTGCTTTGGGCTGCGTTGCGCTGATCTTGATTCTGCTGTTCATCCCTGCATATCACACTTACAAGAAAAAACAGGTCAAGTCAACAGGTCAGTTCATTTTGAATCTGTAGTTCATATACGTACTGATAGAAGTTCAAATCACAGTAGTACAACTCAATGCAAGCTGCAATTACAAAGCCAAAACACTGGTTACACATTCAAATCTTGAGTGGATTTGTGGCTTATTTGTTATATATTATGAATGGATTTGTTTAGTCATTGCACTCCCTTACAGACAGTTTTAAAGACAACTGCACCAAAAGCCAAAAGCAAAAAGCTTATATATGTGGTGAAGATGAACCAAGCCAATTTTAGTGCAAATAAAATAAAATCAAAAATTGTTTGGATTAACCAATGCAAATTGGTGTAAATTTTCAGAAATGCTCTGAAACAACATTGTTCTTCGAATCTCACGAATATGTAGAAAAACTAAATCTTGAGTAAAGCCAATTTGATTGATTCAAAAAAAAAAAAAAAAAATGTAACCATTAATTTTATAATTTCATGATAAAGTTAAACTATGTTATTTTGGAAGGCGCCTTTTATGCGTAGTTTACTTAGAATTTACTCATATTTTAATTTTCAATAAATCTAAGATTAGAGAAGATGTGATCTCACTTCCTGCGTTCTGTATTTACTTTTTTCTTGATATTTCCCATGCAAACAGTTCGATATAAAAAAACATGAATCAGCATGATCTGAGGATGATCTGTTATAGACCTAGTTTTGAAGCCAATACTTTAATGACTGAAATTAGGTTCTAGTTTATCTGTTGCTAATGTCAGTGTTTTCCCATCAGCCACTGCTGCCAGTGCGGACATCATATATGCTGATATCTCTCATAAGAAAAAGGGTGCAAAGAAGAAAACAGGTAAGAAACTCTGCTGTACTCTTTAAAAGCACACAAGACTCTATCAGTTTGTGCTCTACTAGTCTCAATCATTGAATTAGTGATGGTACTTCCTAAACTCAAAGTCACACGGTCACTATCACACACTGAATACAAAAGCCTTTATCACTTTAGATTCAGACAGTAGTTTAAAAATCACATAGTTTAACATTTGAACACTGCATTTTTGATTAAGATAATGTTTGCAAACTCTGAATCAAATGGAACAGCTTTAAATGTCCGGTAATGTCTCTGTTCAGAAATACTCCCCGCTGATGTGGAATATGTCGAGGTCAAATGTCAGAAAAAGAGGAAGGAGAGGAAAGAGAAGAAAGAGGAAGAAGTTGAGTACGGCGAGGTGATGTTCACTCTGAACCGCTCAAACGCTCACCTGCAGCCTCAGCATGAGTGTGTTTATTCTCAGGTACATGCACAACAAGGGCTGTGCAACATCGCACTTTCCCTGGGAAATTAAGTGTGTATGCTCACTTATGTTTCACTTTGGGAGATGTACAGTTTTACATAAAGCACATATCTCTTTTGCATATGCACTGTGAATTATTTTGTATAACAAGTTAATGATGTTACTGTAGGAAGGTAGAGCTTGAGCTTTAAAAGGGATAGTTCACCCAAAAAAGGAGCTTACGCTACTTCTACGTCACCCGCAGGAACGCATGTAAGAGATTACGGTTTATAAAGTTTTAAATATGGATATTTTTCTTACACAGATGAATCGAGTCACTTCAGAAGGCCTTTATTAACCCCCCGGAGCCGTGTGGGGCACTTATTATGATGGATGGATGCACTTTATTGGGCTTGAAAATCTCAACACCCATTCACTGGCATTATGATGATGGGAAGAGCCAGGAGATTTTTTTTACTTAACTCCTATTGTATTTGTCTGAAAAAGAAAGCCAAATAGGATGAATTGAGGATTGATTTAAATCATGGGGTAATTTTCATTTTTGGGTGAACTATCCCTTTAATGTTTGTGTGTCTGGGGCTGAACTGTGAGATGTTGAGTAAAAGCGAGACAATGGAAAAAAAGGGAAACCAAATGCATGTTATTTTCCATCAGACAAGCTGTACTGTTTTTAGTGCTTCTCGTGTTGTTCTCAGATCATATGACGGCGAGAAAAAGCTTTAGTGAAAGTCAGCTTTTAATCATGAAGAAATTCATGCTCGATACCTTACATTTCATAAGTTCCACAAGTAGAATTCAAAGAAATATATATGCAGTCATCTTTGTTGCATCTCTGCTGCTTTCATTAAAAATTTAATGTATTCATTAAAAGGAATTAATTTATATTATCCCCCAGTTCTATATTTAAGTATATCCAACTTTATTTGCATGCATACAGAATACTCACATAAAGTGATATATACTATATAGCAAATCTCCACTGTTTTCAGTCATCATAAAATATAACTATATTATCATCCAGCTCTAATCTGGTAAATGCGACATGAAGATGTTGAGCTATTTTAAACATTAACATCATGTTTTTTTTTGTAAAACTGTTTTGTAACAATGTGTATGGTCAAAAGTGCTATATAAATTAATTTGACTTAATAAATAAAGTTTTTAGAGTGAATATTATTATTAATCTATGTGGATCCTTGTTTATTGGTTTCTGGGCTGATTGAGCATGTGTTTCTCAGTCTGTAAGAGTTGAGTTACATCACTTCCTTCAGCTTGAGTTATGTTAATAAATGTGAATTTGTTTTTGAGTTTTTAACCCTTTGTCATTGTGGATTGGGACATTGTTACGAGTGCTCTAGAGAGTCAGTGGTCCCAGGTGACACACACACACACGCACGCACACACGCACACACACACACACACACACACACACACACACACACACACACACACATACATTTTGGTGTCTGTATCACATTCATAGAATACAAATTAAATGCAAATGTATACTTTAATGTTTTAATTCCATTTTGTGAAAATAAAACTTCTTCTGTAACTATACTTCTGTAAGTATACGATAGTCATTATCTTTGCTCATAAAAAATATTATTGAAAAGGCACATTTTAATGTATAGGGAATTGTTTTTTTATTTATTTATAAAAAGTCATAAATATAAATATAATTTCAAGTGACTGGTTATGTCTAAATAGCCTATAGATCTTTGGAGCTTTACTATAATAAATAAACAGATTTATTAATTTATTTACTATTGTAAAAATATATATAAGATGGATATGTCTTATTAATGTCTTTTTTTATATATTAAAAACCCATATTTGTTTTAATTTTAGTTAAAATTTAAGAAATGTTATAATTAATATTTCTATATAGTTTTTATAATATATTTTTATTGAACTTTTTTAGTACTTTAACTTCTAATCATGGGAATTAGAGTTTTTCTTTTTTTCAGGCAACTTGCTGAATTAATTTTTTAACAAGAGAGAACAAGAGAGTAATCTCTTCAAAACAGCAGAAAACTGAAGTGAGGATATATTTTTAAAGCATGATCCATACAGGTGCAGTTATCAAATTTACAGTTTTTCTTCTCTATTTTATTAAAAACCCCGACATGTGTTTGCATATATTTATATATCTTTTACTCAAATGCTCTTGAAACTGAATACTATCTCAGTACTCAACTATGTTTCTGAGGCAAAATCACCCTTTTATTATTTCTTAATAATGAGCTTTTTCGAGCTCCCCCAAATGCTACCTTCACTTAAAACAGCCAATGAAATTGATTTTGGTGTAAAGAATAATATGACATTATTTCATCCTTACATGGCAACAGTGTTTGGCCTATATTAAAAGTGCTATTGTCAATATATGATGTAATATTTTTGAGTAATAAGATTTTTTTTATAATACTGCTATGCCATAATTATTCAACCCCTATTCAACATTGCTGTTTTTAAATCACTTATTTGCATGGTGGGGAATAAAACAGTCTCAAAACACAATTAAGCCTTTAGAAACTCTATTAAAAACAGAATTAGCTTGAGCCGTTACACATACAGTTAGCCCATGCATGTGCTGAAGTTGAGTAGCAAAAATGTCAACAGAGATCTCACAAAAGCTAAAGAGAATACTGTATTACTTTAGAAAGGCTAAAGCTATATGGAGATTTCCAAGACATTGAAAGTTCCTGACACAGCTCTCATCTTTATTTCTTAGCTTAAAGTGTATTTTACCAGAAAACCCTTGAGGGTGTTGAAGAAAAAGCACAATATCATAAAATGTTTAATCAGAGCAACTGAGAAAAACCTGCAATGTACAGACAAAGACTTGCAAGATGACCCAAAGAAAAGAGGGAAACCATTTCAAAGCAGTGTGTAAGAAGAACACTAGACAAGTATGGCCTTCAGTTTGAGACATATTGCAGAATACCACTCTTGATCAAGAAGAACAAAAGGACAACTTGAACTTGTTAAAATACATTTGTGTAGACTTGTGGAGCTCTGGAGGAATGTTATATGGAGTGATGTGACCAAACTGGAACTTTTTGGACCCATGGATCAGCGGTTTGCTGCAAAAAAGGCAAAGCTCATAAGCAGAAGAACACCATCTCCATCCTCAGACTTGGAGGTGGATCAGTCCTGTTATGGGGTTTCTTTACTGTAGAAGGAAGTGGAAATCATAACTGTATGAAGGACATCATGGATTCTTTGAAGTATCAGGACATTTAGACAAGAATTGTGATGCCTTTAGTGCAAAAACTGAAGCTGATGATCAATGGACTTTCCTGCAGGACAGTCATACCAGAGTACACATCCAAATCTACTACTGCTTGGTTCAGGGATCAGATTCAAAGTAGCCACCTTTTGCTTTGATTACTGCTTTGCACACTCTTGGCTTTCTCTTGATGAGCTTCAAGAGGTAGTCACCTGAAACGGTCTTCCAACAGTCTTGAAGGAGTTCCCCGAGAGATGCTTAGCACTTGTTGGCCCTTTTGCCTTCTGTCTGCGGTCCAGCTCACCCCTAAACCATCTGGATTGGGTTCAGGTCCGGTGACTGTGGAGGCCAGGTCATCTGGAGCAGCACCCCATCACTCTCCTTCTTGGTCAAATAGCCCTTGATGCCTTCAGTGTGACTCTACAATTTTCATAGTCATGAAAATAAAGAAAACTCTTTGAATGAGAAGGTGAGTCCAAACTTTTGGTCTGTACTGTATATATATATATATATATATATATATATATATATATATATATATATATAAAATCTACAGTAAATTGTGTTCCACAGGAGAAGAATAGTATTATTTTGTTGAATATCTTACTTATATACTCCAAACTGAAGACCAGCTCTTGATAATGTTTCAGAGGCGAAATCACATTGTTCCTTATCATTTCCTCATAAGCCAATGAAATTAAATTCAGCGTCAAATATAATAAGACATGACATAATGACAGTAAAGCAATTTTATTTAGAACTATTTCGGAAGATGGAAGTTTATATTGGACTGAAGTGTGACTTCTGACACACATTTTGACCCGGTCGTCAAACTCAAACGTATACTTTTGATAAATGTGCGTTGCGTTCCTTCAGAGGAGGTGAGTGGTGACATTGTGAAACCGATCAAACATTAACAGTTCAGATGCATGATCTTGAAGGACAGGAGATGAACGTTACTGGCATCAGGTCTTTATTGGCTCTTTAATTGACACAAATCATCTGACCGAGCTGCAGAAACAGACCCCATCCGATAACGTCCGTGCGGCCCGCCGCTTCTCCTCGACCTCTGGCTTCTCTGTCAATGATCCACTTCACTGAACACACACTTCAGCTTCTGTTTTTATCAATAAGCTGCGTTTGTTTCCTTGTGTTATCACGACTTATGATCCACAGGGCTCATTGTGATCGGTAAACACTCACACGCAAACTGGTTTCCACCCTCTCAAAGTACAGCGGGGTTTAGAGCTTGTCACAGCATGTCAAGGTCATATTTGCCAAAAAAACAAAAACAACAAAAAGGCATTGTTTTCCCAAATAAAATATATAAACAAAGGAACACTTTTATTAAAGCATTTATATATATATATAATACATAATAAAACTATTTTTAATGCATTAAGTATAGCTTGTAATGCAGCTTGTATGATCCCATGCAAAATCGAAATTTGCATTATAATGCATTGCACTTCTTCATAGTTAGATCTTTAGAACATATAATGCATTAAAACACACGACAAACAAGGAATCTGCAAATAGTGCATTTTAATTCTGGTTATAATTACTTACGAAAAGATATAATGTATTATAATGTCAATTATGAATACCTTTATAATGCATTATACAAAAAAGCTTCAAGTGTTACCAAACTCTAAAATGTGCAAAGAATTAACATATTATTTAAATTGCGAAGTATTTCTACAACTTTATAGTATTTCGTTTATACTGAAAAAAAGCACAATATTTTATGAAAAATTTATTACTGTGATGAGATTCGTCATTGAGAATAACGGCACTTACATAAAACTCAAAAGTAACAATTCTCATCACAATATAGAGATTTTGGAGGAAAATGTTATTAATTGTTGTGAAAATAGATCATGATAGGTAAAAATTGATAGCCTGAATGCACTGTAAGTCGCTTGGATAAAAGCGTCTGCTAAATGCATAAATATAATAAATATAATATAAAATATAAAATGCAAAAAAAAAAAAAAAAAGATAATTTTTCTCCTCAAATATTATTTTTTTATTCAAATTATGCACTGTTTACAAATGAATGATTACACAGAAGCACCAGTTCAAAAAAAGAAGTAATTTTTCCATCATCCCGCATGTGTAAAATATTTAACATAGTAAAGCAAAGCAGTAGTGATACAAATATATCATCAGATCATCATCAGTAGTTTTGGCAGGTCATATCAAAAGCAGTTTAGACATCTAGAAACCATTATGACGCGTGTCTTCAGTCGTTCAACATACTCTGAGATTAAAAAAAAAAATTGAAATACTGTGCGCGTTATTCACAATAAAACGTGTTTGCGTGTCTTTCATGTAGTGCAATATGAACGCTCCACTCAGTGTCACTGAAACGGTGTAAACATGTCCTGTTTATCCTTCTGTCTGGAAGAGTTTTCAGTATTCCTCTTTGATGCTGATCGATATATTGTCTGTCATCAAGCTGTTATTGGTGCTGCTGACCATGGCGGTGTTGGCGTGGCCGGACACACTGACCGGTGTGGACGTGGAGCTCAGCTGAGCCTGCTGGAGTCGCTTCTTGTTCATTTTCCTTTCTTTGGCTCGTCTGTTTTGAAACCAGATCTTCACCTGGGAATCACAGAGATTCAAAATGATTTACAACCGATGAGGCTTCTAGCTGTACCAGACACATCCTGTATGAGAGAACTTTTTCATATGTGAGCGTGTGAGTGAGACCCTGGACCAAAAAACAGTCTGAAGTCGCTGTGGTATATTTTTAGTGATAGCCAAAAAAAAAACACAAAAACAACAACAACCTTGTATGGATCAAAATGATCGATTTTTCTTTTAAGCCAAAAATCAATAGGATATTAAGTAAAGATCATGTCTCATGAAGATATTTAGTCAATTTCCTATATATATATATATATATATATATATATGCATTTTTAATTGTAGAGTGAAATATGTATGTGTTCAATAGTCTTCTGATATTCACACCCACCGTTTCTACAGAACTGAGTGACGGAATTTTAAAAAGGCATTGACAATTATCTTCCTCTTTCTAAAAATTTTCCTGGGATTTCTAATATTCTGCATATTGCAATACATGCATCTAATTCTGTACAGGGACATCATGTCCCTTCACAAGAAACTCGGGTACAATTAGTCGAATCTCACCGCATAATCTCACAGGTTTGGTTAACTTCCTCTTTGCATGCTTAATGAACCCACCTGGCGTTCTGATAGGCTCAGGGCCCCGGCGAGCTCCGCCTTCCGTCTGATGGTGATGTAGCGGCTGAAATGAAATTCCTTCTCCAGCTCCAGACGCTGTACGTCACTGTACACCACTCTGTACTTGTCCTTCGTCCGTGTCTTTCCTCCTGCCGGCACAACAGGGTTACTTTTCATTTGCATATATTTAATAGTATTCAAGACAAGACACCTCAGGTCAATAGGCTAAAAAATATACAATTTAAGAATTGAAAATAATTAAAATTCCATGCATTTTTTTTGCAGTGTTATGTTTGTTTTTTCTAAATAAATATGCCAATGTCCATACATTTGCAGAGTAAAAATGGATAAACATTAAAGGTTTTTATAAAGGGGATTTTGGATCTCTCCTTGTAAAAAAAAAAATCTGAAACAGAAAAACTAAATTTTCACCATGTTTTTAGGAATAAAATGTTATATAAATCAGGGTGAATGATAAATGAACAAACGCCTCAGTAAAAATCTTCAGAATATAGATAGGAATAAAACTAAGTTTGGTGTGTGTGCGTTCTGCTGGTGAAATACTCACAGAAGGTATAGAATTGAAATCTAGCGATGCACATAGATAAAGTGCATTTTGCAAGTGTATTTAGGATGCTTTTTTTCACTAGTCAGAAAAAAACATGCTGTGGAAAGTCAAATAGAGCAAAATCTCAAAATTGACCATGTTTGTCCTGCCTTTTTGTGTGTACAAACATCTCAAATGAGACAAAAGTGCCATTTTTACTGTGCACAAAGGGCAATATTTGAATGTCAGATAGAAAAATGCACAAAGCAACGCCCATGACTTTTAATAAGCTGATGATCCCCTGATATTTTCAGAATTAGCACAAAATTTGAATCCTTGGATTTTAGTTATAGTTAATATTTGTGCAGCTTGGATTTTAAATCCCATCTAAATGATTAATAATTTCAATAAAAAGGGCACTTATGCAGTTATAAAATAGAAATAGAAAGAAAGATGTGTTTCATTTGTGATGTCGTTTCCTGTTTTTATAATCGGTCACCATGCAGGACAGGCCTTGTGCTAATATTAACGTTAATATTCCTATACAGAGACTGTGTGGTAAACCTCGTTCTCAGTCGTCTCACACTTTTGGTTTATCTTGAGAAGTTCTGTTTGCCTGAACAGATGAGCGTTTACCACACGACCTCATCTGAACCCGCTAAATAAAACTCAGAATTGTAAGTCAATGAACATCTGTATTGCATTACAGTTACAAAGCAAGTGTCTGAATCTGCTCAACCGCTGCAGGAGCTTTTTTTTAGATCAACTTCACTTTTCCGAGCCTTTCTTTGCAATGACCTTTAAATTAAAGCAGACATTAAATTAATGAGTCCATTTTGTACTTCTGTCCTTTTACTGAGTTTCAGACAGGTATCAAAAACCTCTAAAGTAAAAGTAGGAAATGCTGTGCAAAAAACTTTTTTTTTATGCAATTCACATGCCTCACAGAATATCCTCTTTTTTATTAAAATTATCAATTATTTTAGATGAATATTTACATTATTTACATTTTATATATATATATATATATATATATATATATATATATATATATATATATATAAATATATATATATATACACACACACGCACACACACACACACACAGTATATCAGCAAGATGCCCAAACAATATTTCTCACTTTGACTTAGTTTAACTAAATAAATCTACTACAATTATGGAAGTCTGTTTCTGCCATGAAAAAAAAAGGTTATGAAAATCTAAATTTTGAGTTTATATCTCACAATTCTAAAATTCAGAAATGTGAAAACAATTTTTTTTAAATTAATTAATTTATTTTATTCTGTGCTAATTTTTTTATTTATTATAATATTCGATATGGATATTCAATATATTTTATTAGATATGTAAAAAATAATAATGAATAAAACATAAAATGTAAAATGTAAAATTAAAACTTTAATTAAAATTAAAAAGTTTACTATTTAAATACTACAAAATCTATAATGGTATTACTGAAACTTTAAATAAAATTAAACTGTAAAATAGAAAAAATATTTTACGTTACTTTTTAAATGCATATATATATATAGCATCTCAGTGATACTAAAATAACACTGAAGCACAGACAGACACACACACACACACACACACACACTGTCTGGACTGTCTTTCCTGTAAAGACCCTGAATGCAGTTTTCATAGACTGAATCTCTTTCTCAACAGTTTTCTTCCCTTTTTTCGTCTGACTTGTGACACACACACACACACACACACACACACACACACAAATGTTTGTTTTTGTGAAAAGTGGGGACATGTTATAGGCGTAATGGTTTTTATACTGTACAAACTGTATATTCTATCGCCCTTCACCAACCCTACACCTAACCCTAACCCTCACAAGGAAACTTTGTGCATTTTTACTTTCTCAAAAAATCTCATTCTGTATGATTTATAAGTGTTTTGAAAAATGGGGACATGGGTTTTGTCCTCATAAGTCACCCTCTCCTTGTAATACCTGTGTCATACCCATGTCATTATACAGAGTTGTGTCCTGATATGTCACAAAAACAAGAGCACGCACACACACACACACACACACACACACACACACACACACAGAGTCTCGTCCCCTTATCAGTGCGCTCTGGTCCTCCCACACAGCAGGGTGCGGCGCTGCCTCAGACTCGCTGGCCTCTGCTACTGTTAGCTTTTCACAAAATCTTTCACTTAGTTCGACTCTTAAGACGCCTTGTGTTTAGAAATGAGGACAAATGATCGAGCGGTGAACATTAGGCAACACCTTCACACACTGTTTCATCCGGTGTCACACACGGCTGACTCACTGTGCCTCTCTATGATGGCGCCCTCGTTTATCTCTTTCCCTAAACTAATACATACGTCCGTGACATTACTAATGTGTTACATGTTTGGTAAAAGTCCTGGCAAGAGCGATTATTTGTCCAGCGAATGCAGAACCACCTTCTTGAACCAACAGAAGTTCATGTTAAGAGGACATCAATGTGTAGTTAGTTGAGTAGTTCTGTATTAAATGGGTTTTAAATGGATAACTGATTTTTACTGTGGTTTATCTCTTCAAAGCTGTTCTGAGAAGGCAAAAAAATTTAATTGTGTGCACTCATTAAATCAGGGTTTACAGTGTTTAACCTCATTACACACACACACACACACACACACAGAAATCAACACAGTCATATGATGGGCTGTAATAAACACAATATACAGAGATAAAGACAGAATGTGTATCAGCAGATGCCTGTCCAAACTTTAGTGTGCTGCCTAACTAGACTGCATTTCACAGCATCACAACCCAGTTATTTTAGTGTCACTGAGATATTATGATTTTTATTAATATTTTCAATTAGTTTTTATTATAATATTTTCTTTTTTTGTGTGTTCATGTTTTAGTTCATTTAGTCATTTTAGTTTCTGTTCATTAGTTTCTGTTTTTTTTTACATAATGTTTATATAGTTTACACATTTTGGTTTTACATTTCATTATTTTAGTAGCTCAAGTTAAACTAAATGGAAATTAGAAATGCTTCCTTTACATCTAAGCGAAATAAAATGTTTACATTTTTTATATTTTTAATTAGTTTTTATTTTTGTATGTTCTGTTTTAATTTTCTTTACAGTTTTAATTTGGTTCTTTTTTACTTTTAATTCATTTTGTATTGTTTATATAGTTTTTATTAATTTATTTAAGTTTGAGTTATTTTAGTACATCAAGTTAAACTAAATGCAAAGGAGAAATGTAGCTGATATAAAATAAGCTTAAATTCTATTGTTTAATTTTTTTATTTACATTAATTTTATTTCAAGAAACTTCTTTTTAAAGGTTTATATTTATTTATCTTAGTATACCAAATTAAACAAATTTAAATTTACAAATGTTGCCTTTGGAACTAGCTGAAATACAATATTTTTAAAAATTGTATTTTATTTTATTTCAGTTCATGCTCATTTCATTTCAAGTAATGAGAATGTGTTTATGGTTTTAGATGTAGTTTAATGTAATAATCCTGTCATAGACTATTCCATTAGTGTATGTGTTTTTTTTTTTTTTTTACATAAATGTAGGATAATGATTCATCGTCATTAATTGCATCCGAAATAAAACTTTGTGTTTACATAATATATATGTGTATATATTTATATATAATATAACTCATATATATATGCATTTATGTATGCATTTAAGAAATATTTACAAGTATATTATTTTTACACACACACACATGGATACATCTATTTAATAGCAACATGAAGTAAATGTGCACATTTGAATTGTCTCCAGTGGTTAATGTCTCCATTATTATATAAATATATATATATATATATATATATATATATATATATATATATATATATATATACATGAAGTCATATTTATAACAAACACTGGTTGTATGTCACTGTTTTCCAGTAGGGGGCAGCAGTAGATTGCATTTAAAAGAGTGAAAATTACTCATTTATAAAATAAAGCTAATAATGTAAATAAATCATGTGTTTTCTCATGCATTCTTTCAAGGTAATGTATGGATCTGGATTAGTTTGTCAAAATTAGCTCTATATAAAACAGTAGATACTGTACGTTCCTATAAAGATAAGTAGGCCATTCAGATAAGTTAGGTGAGCCTCGTGCATTTCTCAAGGAAATTGAACAGCGTTTCATATTTTCAGCAGTATTTCCTGAACATTCTCATCAGTGTTTGTTTTAGTCACATGATGCATAATCGCCGCTCATGTGATGATATCAGAGCGTTTGAACAGTCAAACACAGTGACCGCATTTGCATCTTGACCAACTGTGTTAGACAACGGTCCTTTGAGAGCTTCAGTTCCTCCCTTGGCACTGTTTAGGAAATACGTCCAATTATTACTGAAACAATATCAGATGAGTTTGAAACGAATTGAATCAAATTGCTCAACGGCAACAACAAATGCAACAAATCATTTAAAAAAAAAAAAAAAAAAGAAACTAAGATGCTTCTGGAACTAAATCTCCATGTTTCTGTCTGAGCTTTATAACTTCACCGGGCTGACTGTGTGTGACATATTTACCCAAATATTCCCTGAAGAGATTAGTTTATCACTCAGTAAACTATTAGCCACAATGCACTTCCGATAAGGCCACAAACATCTATAATCGGCTGTTCAGCTGCATGCTCCTTCAGATCTCTGTAGATCAACAAAGATCAAACAGATGAATTCTGCTGGCATTTTGATCTCTCAGCTGTAACGGCTGATTCATAAACTGATCTGTTCGTCGAATTACAAAACGCTAAATATTTCCACAACAGAAACAGTTCGAACTCTATAATATTCTAAACATTTTTCAAGCGAAACATTCACTTTCTGAACTTTTGAAATGGTGCATTGAATGTTATCAGGTGATTATACTGGGCAATACTGTCTGATATAACCCATAGTGTATGATTTCCATATTGATATACCATGGCTTTTAGGTGCTACTCCAGTGGTTTTACATGTTTGTTACGGTAGCTATTACCAATCTTTTTGTCCAATTAACTTACTACTATTTAAAAAAAGCTTATAATAACATGGTACATAAAAAACAAAATGTATTACATGATCCATGTCCAAAACATGGCAGTTTCATTTGTATTGTACAAAAAAAAAAACTATAACAACACTATAACAACATTATAACAACATCAATGTACTGCTATTTCCAAAAAGCATGAAATCACATGGAACATGTCTTAAAAACATGTTATTACCAATCTTACTACTATGGTATATTTTATAAAAACATCAAATTACATGGTATCACCACAGTGTCTGTCTAAGAAACATGGTATTACCAATGATATTGACAAACAAACAAAACTACTACTATAGTTCATTTCATAAAATCATTACATGGTATGTCTAAAAACGTGGTATTACCGATGGTATTGTCCAAAAGTGCAATGCTGGTATATAGGTAAAATGGTATATTTGATAAAAGCATCAAATTATTACCATGATGCATGTCCAAAAAAACATGGTATTGTATAAGAAACGTGGTATTACTATAACATATGTCTAAAACATGTTATTACAAATGGCATTTTCTTAAACTGTTCTTTAATGGGGTATTTCATAAAAGTATCAAGTTACATGGTGCATAAAAAACCTCAATGGTGTTACCATGATGCATGTCCAAATAACATGATTACCATAGTTGTTTTTTGATAGTGTGGAGTAAGTGAAAGCGTGTGCTGTGCGTCAGGAGAGGGTCTGATGTCTCACCCAGGTTCGCGGGAGCCGTGGTGCGTCTCATCCAGTCCAGCGGCTCTTCTCTCTCCACCGCGCCGCTCAGAAGACCCTGGTCCACGGGCGGAATCACGCTGACCTCCACGCCGTTCGCCGGGAGCGAGTGGCCCGTCCCGTGACCATATAGCGGCGGCCAGTCCTCGCGCGAAACCGGGTCGAACCCGGGACTCCACGAGCTGCCGTTGTGATGCAGGTCATTCCCGAGGACCGGACCCGGGTGGTATCCGCTGTAGTCCGGGTACGGGGCAGAAGGGTAGACGTTCAGGTGAGGCTGGCTGAGGTTCAGGTGTCTCGCGGAGTTGCCGTACATGGCCGCGTCCAGCAGGAAGCTCACGGACATTTTCCTCGCGAGCTGAAAAGTTTTACTTTAACTGAACTTCACCTTACCGGAGCGCTCGCGGGCGCGCGTTTGTTTGCCCAGCGCTGACGTCACGCCCGGGACACCCACCTGAGCTGATTTATGACAGGCGCACAGGTGCCGCTGTCAGACCGGAAGGGCGCCAGATCACCGATGAGATCAACCGAGAGGCCGCGATCGACGCTCGGCTTCATACCTTTATCTTTGGCGCGTCTGTCACGTTAAGAACATTTACAACAAAACTTTGCATTAATGTCGAAAAACTGACCTTTTATATGATGAAGATTACGATGAACATATGAAGTGATGAAGATCATTATTATGATGGGATGTCAAGGAACGTTTACACTGATGAAGATGATCACATCTAGTATGATGCTCTAAGAGCCAGTTTAAAGTGGTTGATGAAGTTCATCATGATGATGTTGGAGGTGATGAAGGCCGTGATGATGATGATGATGATGATGATGATGATATCTAGCAGTGATGAAGTTCATGATGATGATGTTCGAGGTGATGAAGGCAGTGATGGTGTGGTGTTGGTTGGTTTTCAAGGAGCCAGAGCGGCGCTCGTGGCTCTTTACATCAGAAAGCGCTCGTGCATTTCAAAGGGTCTCGCGCGCCGCACATCAAAGAGCCGCAATAAAAGCGACAAATGAACGCCACTGTAAATCAAGGCCTCTGTATTCAAATGATGATGACACGCGTGACAGGCGTGAGAACCAGAGGACACGATCAGTGCTGGAGCCGCTCGTACTGCAGTAATGCTGCTGCTTTACATTAACACTATTTACTATCATGCTGTATTACACTTTATATTGATTTTATTGGTTATATTACAATAGCTATATCTAATTTACAATATTGCATTGATTGGCTACTAATAAACAAATACAAATAATTGATGGTTTTAATTACTCTTCGGGTTTAGTTCTTCTTAGCCTATCAAAAAATGTAAAGATTATTTAATATTTTGATTATTACAAATAGCTTTTAATTGTATTCTCATTCGGGGTGAAAATGTTTTACATATAGGCTACAGTACATAGTTTTGTGACTCTTCATATGCTTAATGGGTTTTTACTGTATAATCTTTATTTTCAATTCCCTTACTCTAACCCTCGCACAATACTTTCTGCATTTTAACATTTTTAATAAAAAATGATTTAGTAGTCTGTTTTAAATGATGAGTATTCAGGAAATGTCCTTATAGTAGTAATAGTAGTAGTAGCCTTTTATTGTCACTAGTCACAAGTACCAGCGACATTTAGCCATCAACATTTCCATACACACACACAATATGACAAGGGGGTAGACAGGACAGGAAGACAGGAGATTGAGGAAGAAATACAGCATAACACGAGGAGAGAGGAGGAGAGAGAGAAAAAAACAACCCCCAGACTATGCTCCTTTGGGAGTAGAGTGATAGAACAGGAAAAACACCTCAGCAACATAAGCACAGAATCAGTACACTTTACAAAAAACACGTTGATGTAATTAAAGCAGTTAATAACCATGTCATTATACAGATGTGTTACTTTTATTACTTCTACTGTCTTTAACGTTTGAATCAGATGCTAATTATATAACAATAAATAATTGTTAAACACTATTTTTTAATAATTGTAATTCATTTAATTGTATTATTTCGTTTTTAATCAGTTTATTTATTTTGTATTTATTATGATATATATTTGTTATATATATAAACAAACAAATAGTAAATCATCTTCCTGTGTGTCTGTGTTTGTCCTCTAGGAGGCAGTAATCAACTGTCAGACACCCACTAAGGGAATTTTTTTTCTCATTGCCACAATCACTTCCCAGTGACTCTAAGGACAGAAGCTTTATCATGTTATGACACTGAAATATGACTCATCCTTTTACCAGTTTAATTATACAATTATTGTATAGTTATTTAATATGCCATGAATTATTAAGCGAATCGTGACATTCATTAATGATAGAAAAAATACTACAAATTACACTGAAGTGAACAAACAATATTAACAAAATAGTGCATGTCATGAGCTCTTTATTTCAGAAAAAAAAGAAAAGAAATATTTATACCTTTACAAAACATTATATTACTTCAGAGGACAATGAAAGTTATACAGAATGTTATTCTAAACTTTATAAATATGCCAGATGATAAAATAACATCACTTTCTATAAAAGTAACACAACTAGTTACTCTTTTAGGGAGTAACACAGTATTGTAATGCATTACTTTTAAAAGTAACTCTCCCAAACACTAGGAGAGTGCTCCAAATCTAATGGTCAACAGCCTTACAAGACAGCTGCCCATGTAGACGGCTAAAATAAGACTAGTTTGTGTGTGTCTGTTTCTGAACTGAGTGTGTGACAACGACATTCTAAGTTTTACAGACTTTAGAAGGCAGCACCTCCTCCTCCCAAAGGACTCTCTCTCTCTCTCTCTCACACACACACACACACACACACACACACACACACACACACACACACACACACACACACACACACACACACGCACACACACACACACACACACACACACACACTATGTGGTATGAAAATTGTAAAAAAATAAATCAAATCAAATCAAAAATAAAATAAAATAAATGCATATTATAAACACTGGTCTTTTATTGAAAAGAA
The DNA here is from genome assembly GCF_023724105.1 of Carassius gibelio. Lineage (NCBI taxonomy): Eukaryota > Metazoa > Chordata > Actinopteri > Cypriniformes > Cyprinidae > Carassius > Carassius gibelio. The sequence continues at coordinate 19,851,852 of NC_068384.1, read as the reverse complement.
TATCGATAATGTTGTTGTTTCTTTATGAGAAGTGGGTTTATGTCATTTTAAGATAATAAAGAGATGTTATATGTCACAACAGTCCAATCTGTGATGGTGTTGCATGTTGCAACCTTAATATCATTCCTATTAACAGGTTAATCGATGTTTTCTCCAGTAATGCGATATTTTAGAGAAATGCTTGATTAATACGTTACAGTTACAATTATACTTTATTTAATAAAATATGAATATAATAAAATATAAAGATAATTTAAAAAAATACAATATACACAGACACATAGCCTATACATATATAGTGCTTAGCAAAGCAAAAGACTAGCTAAAACTAAAAAAAGAGTTAAATAAATGTCCAGTTCGTGGGTCACAAACATCATAAACACAGACCGTATGTGTCAAACCCCTGGACTCATTATGATGTGTTTTCCATTCCCCATATTCTCTTTTGGGCCTGGGTCCAACTGGACTCCTCCTGTCTCCTCCCTCCCTCCGTGGTCCCTGTCTGATGGCCCCCTCCCGGGAGTCCGAAATCTCCTCCCAAGTCCCCACCCATTCCCCCTCCCCTGTTGTTCCACGATGCAAGGTCTCACCTTCCGGGAGGGGGGAGTAATGTCACACCCCTGGACTCATCCTGGTGTGTTTTCCATTCCCCATTTTCTCTGTGCAGAGTTCTTAACAAGTAATGTTAATGTACTTGTTCATCATTGTGTCAGTGTTTCATTCGCAAGAACAACGAAGTTACGAAATGCGCTCAGTGGAACAGTTTGTCCATTTAGGGCTACTGTAGAAACATGGAGGCTACTTCTGTGTAAGGGGACCCGTGGTGTGGTGTATGTAGATATAAACTTCTCAATCTAAGGTAATAAAAACATGACGGCTCATTAAGTAAGGTCTTTATACACCTCTGAAAACATAGTTATGTATATTGACTGAATTGGCCAGGCAAATTTATAATTTTTATTTAGTTATAATTTAATTTAAAAAATTTTTGTTTATAATTTATTTGATCTATTTTAAGTTTGTTGAATGCTATTCCTGACGGGTTGAAAAAACGCACTTCAACTACCATCTCTGACAAGCATCTGTGGGTTAAACACTAGTTTCTTAGATTATTTATAATACAGCTGTGAAGCTGTCAGTATGTCTGTCTATACGTAGCTACCAGGATGTACGGAAATGATCGAAATACGACATTGTCGATGTCCACATCAGCGTTTATGCAAATGACGACAGTTTATGCGCATATCAAATGTTGTCTTTATTGATTTCCTAAGTGCAAATATAAGGAATCACAAAAATGGTTGGATGGAAACCATGCAATAGGCCAACAGCTGCAGGACTGAGCAGCCGTGAATAAATCTTGAGCAGATGTGAAAATGAGAAACACAGGAAACTGCAGTTTAACCCAGATGAGGGGAAACCAGATGTTTAGAGAGCATTCATTTGACATCTATCTATCTATCTATCTATCTATCTATCTATCTATCTATCTATCTATCTATCTATCTATCTATCTATCTATCTATCTATCTATCTATCTATCTATCTATCTATCTATCTATCGTTTTTTGAACTACTTGAACTACTAACTACTGTATTGAACTATACTCAGGCAATATCAGTCAATATACATCCTGATGGTACTTGTTCCATATTTCTCCCAATGCTATTAATACAGACTCTGGTGAGTTTATTAATATTACTACTACTACTATCATTATCATAATTATCATTTGAAGTAATTGTGCATCATTTGTCTGTCAACTTTGTCACACAAATTGTAAAGAATTTTTGGGGGGCATTTTTAGGTAGCCTACTTCCTCTCATTTTACATAGCTAGCTCTCATTAGTAGCAACAATAAAAGAACAATAAAATGACTTTAGCGTTTATTAAAAATGTCATTTGGTACTCATATTTTTACAAGCCTATGCTGAAAAACAACAAAACAAAACATAAAATGGGGAAAAATGAAGAAAGTTAATATCGTAACTGAAGCAACTGTTGAGAGCATTATTGTGGTGCTGGGGCCTGAGCAGGGTGAAACTGGGGAGAGTTCAGACTCAGTGAATACAGGCCAGACCAAGTAGCCCAGAGTGCAGTCTGGACGATGGGGCGGGGGGCGACACGTTGGGGCAGAGCGACATGTGTCGCCCCGCCCACCTCAGCGGTTATTGGTTTATGATTAAGATCAGCTTATTGGTGTACAGATGAGTGATGATTTTACAGCTTATTGGTATAGAGAATTATGACGCTATATTAGCAGGATTGGAATGCGGAAGTACACACTCAGATGAATAAACTTTTAATATAAATTAAAAAGTGAATATAAATGTTGTGTTTTTGCATTTATTATTGCATTTCCACAACATCCCATATAAATACAAAGAGTTTTGGATTACGACGAACAGAATAGAAATAAATGGTCTACTCCCTCAATGGCTGTAGACGCTACCTTGGCATTACTCGCTGGTTTGAAAATGACAAGGCAATATAATGCGAAGTATGGTTATGTAGATAGTCATGGAGTACCTTGATTTATGTATTCAAATTATATATACATATACATATATATATATATATATATACATATACATATATATATATATATATATATATATATATATATATATATATATATATATATATATATATATATATATATATATGTGTGTGTGTGGGTGTGTGTGTGTGTGTGTGTGTGTGTGTGTGTGTGTGTGTGTGTGTGTGTAACAAATTGTCACCAGTCTCTGAACGTCACCAATAATATTCTGAACATTCCCTTAGCCCCTACGAAAATTTACTATGGTTCTGCTACAATAACTGTAGTTAAACTATGGTGTTTTTATAATTACAGCACATGGTAATTAATATGCCAACAAATATTTTTACTAAAATAAATCCATGGTTACTTTTTGCAAGGAAGGAACTATACAGGTTCTAAAGAACTTGCCCAAAAACACTTGTTACAACTTTCTGTTATTTGTTTTCTGAACTGCACAACTGAAAACCTCATTAATCCTCACAATCCTGTCACAACTAAATTAAGAATTCATTATGACCAATGCATAGCACATGATGTTACCATCAAATATGACAAACCTTAAAGAATGATAGACTGATGTAAATGACTGAAACCTGTTGTCATGCACGTGTTTTCCATAGCTTTTTATTAAAACATTATACATTGCATAGTTTAACTTTAAATGACATCAATTAATACATCAAAACCAGTTGATCTCAGTTCATTCTCTATTTCCCTTCAATGAACTTAACACACAAATGTGTTTCATGCCGCAAAAAATAAAACAAATAAAATAACAGTCCTTTGAACAAAATCCAGTGTAAAGAAAAGCCCAGAGGATCACCACGCTGGCCTCTTCCTTGTACCCTGGTGGGTTAAACTTGAAAAGGGCTCTGCACTGCAAGCGTTCCCTGGTACTGTTCAGCCGTCTGAACTCTGAACACTGTAGTGTGTCAGTAGGATATATTAGTCTACATTTCCACACATTCATTTTGTCATTAATTGTAATAATCCAGTGAGATATATGTATATATTTGTATGCATGATCCACATGAAGATCTTTTACATTGAATATAAATATTTCTGTCTTATATGGTGAACAAAATCCACATTAGATCGCAAACAGAAGTTATTTAAAAAACTCGCTGAAAATGAATTAAGCTGAAATGTTTTTAAATGAATTTGATGCTGATGTTAACTGATAGCTTATTTATTAAATAATCCACAGCGCTGACCAATATAGTACTTGTACATAATACCAATTTCATATCTGAACATCTATGTAGCTGTAATAACTAAAATACCTCTGCATGTACACACATGTAATTATTAGTTATTATATTTTTACTGATCACCCATCATTAGCTTGAACATGGATCGTAAAGAAAAAAGAGAGATGTCTTTTGTAAAGATCGCGAACATTCATCGAAAGATAAGAGTTCAGATATTACCGTCCATAAAAGCTTTGGCATCTTTCGGGTCTCTGAAAGATTTCTGTATGCCGTTCGCCTTGAAGACCAACATGGCTGGGAAATTCATTTGAAAGCGGATGCCTTTCTTAATAAGTTCAGCGCAGATTGGGTTGAAGGCTCTCCTCGCGGCGCGAACTGTAGGTGAAATGTCAGGAGTGATACGAAGAAGTTCTCGTATTGAAGCTGGCCTTTGCGTCTAGCTGCGGTCAGGATTGTAGCGACGTCTCTGGAACGATGAATCTTGAAAATAACAGGGCGAGGGCGGCCATCTGCAGGTGTACCAAGCCCTCGGTGTGCGCGGTCAATTGCGATAGATGGAACTGGCAGCTCAAGCAATTTTGGGATGAAGGATTCAAAAAAAATTATGGGATCACTTCCTTCAACAGACTCCTTGAGGTTTAGAATTCTGATATTGTCCCGCCTGGAACGACCCTCCAGATCTGTAACCTTCTCCATAAGTGCTGTGTTATGTTTCTCGATTGTAGCAAGTTTCACTTTAAGCGGAGCGATGTCATCTTCCAGGGCAGAGATACGCGTTTCTGTTTCAGCCTGGCGAGTCGCGAGGGAGTCGGTGACCGCAGCGACCTCATCGATGCGTTTGATGATATCAACTTTCACGTCCAGCCCAGACTCCAGCTTAGTGAAAGAGTCATTCAACAGCTTTTGCGTTCGCCGACCTTCTTCTGCCACGATTTCGGCAATGTGTTTAAGCAAAGCATCATGTGGAAAATCAAGAAACGAGCTCTCATGGCTAACTGCATGATCACTGCTAGCACTAGCCTCGCTAGAATCAGTAACGTTACAATCTGCCGAAAAGCCTCGGGGATGGTCTAGCTTGTTTTGTTTTCACGGCTTGGGCATGATGAACTAACAATGAAGCGATCAAATGATGAATTTAAGTACGATGGGTGGTGGAAAATAATTAAAATTTTTGCGTTTTTACAAAAAAACATACCCCGGACAGGTAAAAAAAAAAAAAATTAATTATATATATATATATATATTACTCGTAGAGACCCCGATCTGTCTGCAGAACTCTTTCTAAAAATGGGAGATGAATTGTGGTCATCTGTCGGAGACCACATCAACTAGAGGACCATGGATCCACCTTAGCTGGATCAGCTTTGATCGCCTCCGTCGAGATAATATGCCCCAAGAATGAAACAGACTTGCCATGGAACATGCACTTCTCCGCCTTGATGTACAGCTGGTTCTCCCACAGCCGTTGTAGCACCTGACGGATGTTGAATGTGGACCTTGCTGAAAACCAGACAAAGATCGGGGTACCCCTCCGGGACCCCGGCAAGATCGACCTCCTCAACCTAAAAAACAGAAGGCACAGAGCCAGGAGACATGGCAGCACGCAAACAAGACACAAGACTCACTTATTCATTCACTCAAACAGTACACTGTCTGAACTGCTGTGAAGAGAGAACTGAGTTTGAATTTGCACAAAGATCATAAAAATTCGGGGTAATGGATGACAGTTTTGTTAAATTTCATATTTTTATTTGCAATAACCAAATACTTATATTCACTGTAGATTAGAAAACATAAAAAAAGGGGAAAAAAATCTGTTATAAATAAAAAAGATTACTCCCTTGATTTCTTTAAAGTGCCCGTTTTTAACCTGGATTCACATTACAATTACATTTACATTTATTCATTTAGCAGACACTTTTATCCAAAGCGACTTACAGATGAAGACAGTGGAAGCAATCAAAAACAAAAAGAGCAATGATATATAAGTGCTATAACAAGTCTCAGTTAAGTTAACACAGTACACGTATCATGGGATTTTAACTGATATAATAAATAAAAAGAAAACAGATAGAATAAAAAAAATAAAAGAATAGAGCAAGCTAGTTAGAGGTCTTTACACACACACACACACACATACATATACAATTGCATACAAAATGAAAAGAAAATAGAATACAAAAAGATTAGAGAGGTAGTTAGATTTTTTTAAAGAATAGAATTACAATAGTGAGTGTTAAAGTTAGAGGGTCAAATAAAGATGGAAAAGATGTGTTTTAAGCCGATTCTTGAAGATGGCTAAGGACTCAGTTGCTCGGATTGAGTTGGGGAGTTCATTCCACCAGAAGGGAATATTTAATTTAAAAGTCCGTAAAAGTGACTTAGTGCTTCTTTGGGATGGCACAATCAAGCGACGTTCACTTGCAGAACGCAAGCTTCTAGAGGGCACATAAGTCTGTAGTAACGAATTTAGGTAAATGGGTGCAGAGCCAGTGGTAGTTTTGTAGGCAAACATCAATGCCTTGAATTTTATGTGAGCAGCTATTGGAAGCCAGTGCAAATTGATAAACAGAGGTGTGACATGTATTATTTTTGGCTCATTAAAAATTAATCTTGCTGCCGCGTTCTGAATTAATTGTAAAGGTTTGATAGAATTGGCTGGAAGACCTGCCAAGAGGGCATTGCAATAGTCCAGCCTGGACAGAACAAGAGCTTGAACAAGGAGTTGTGCAGCATGTTCCGAAAGAAAGGGCTTGATCTTCTTGATGTTGAATAAAGCAAATCTGCAGGATCGGACAGTTTTAGGAATGTGGTCTGAGAAAGTCAGCCGATCATCAATCATAACTCCAAGGCTTCTAGCTGTTTTTGAAGGAGTTATGGTTGATGTGCCTAACTTGATGGTGAAATTGTGATGGAACGATGGGTTTGCTGGAATCACAAGCAGTTCTGTCTTGGCAAGGCTGAGTTGAAGGTGATGGTCCATCATCCAGGAAGAAATGTCAGTTAGATAAGCTGAGATGCGAATAGCTACCGTCGGATCATCAGGATGGAATGAGAGGTAGAGTTGAGTGTCATCAGCATAGCAGTGGTATGAAAAGCCATGTTTCTGAATGACAGAACCTAATAATGCCATGTAGACAGAGAAGAGAAGTGGTCCAAGAACTGAGCCCTGAGGCACCCCAGTAGTTAGATGTTGAGACTTGGACACCTCACCTCTCCAAGATACTTTGAAGAACCTATCTGATAGGTAAGACTCAAACCATTGAAGTGTTGTTCCTGAGATGCCTTTCGCCAGTAGCGTTGATAGGAGGATCTGGTGGTTAACCGTGTCAAAAGCAGCGGACAGATCAAGCAAGATAAGTACTGAAGATTTGGATTCTGCTCTTGCCAGTCTTAGAGCTTCAACAACTGAGAGCAAGGCCGTCTCAGTTGAATGTCCACTTCTGAAGCCAGATTGGTTGCTGTCAAGGAGATTGTTGTGTGTGAGAAATGTAGACACTTGTTTGAACACAGCTCGTTCAAGTGTTTTTGCAATAAAAGGAAGAAGTGAAACTGGTCTGTAGTTTTCTAAAAGAGATGGGTTGAGGTTAGGTTTCTTAAGTAGTGGAGTTATATGTGCCTGTCTAAATGATGAGGGAAAAACACCAGTGTGGAAGGAAGTGTTGATGATGTGAGTGAGTGCAGGTACAACTTCAGGAGAAATGGCTTGAAGGAGATGAGATGGAATTGGATCAAGCGGGCAAGTTGTAGGGTGATTAGAAAGGATTAGTTTTGACACTTTTGCCTCAGAGAGTGAAGAGAAGGATGTAAATGAGTGTAAGTTTGCTGGTGATATGGTGTGGAAAATTGTGCACTAATGTGTTTAATTTTATTAATTAAAAACGTTGCAAAGTCGTCAGCTATTAGAGATGAAGCAGGAGGAGGAGGAGGAGGACAAAGAAGTGAGGAAAATGTTTTAAAAAGCATGCGAGAGTTAGATGAATTGTTAATTTTGTTATGGTAGTATGTCCTTTTAGCAGAAGAGACATTAGCAGAGAAAGAAGATAGGAGTGACTGATACACAATAAGATCAGTATTTTTGGACTTGCGCCACACCCTTTCAGAAGCTCTAAGGTTAGAACGGTGTTCGCGTAGAACATCAGACAACCAAGGGGCAGAAGGGGTGTTAGGGGCTGGCCTGGAAAATAAGGGGCAAACAGTGTCTAAACAAGATGTAAGAGTGGAGCAGAAAGTATCAGTAGCACTGTTAGCATCCAAAGATGCAAACAGATTAGGGGAAGGAAGTGAAGATGAAACCATTGCAGATAGCCGGGAGGGTGAAAGTGTGCGTAGGTTAGATCGAAAGATGACATGTGGAGGGGTAAGTGATGTGTCAGGGATCATGTTGAGGTTAAGAGTGAGGAGGAAGTGGTCCGACGTGTGCAGTGGAGTAACCAGAACATGATCAGTAGAGCAGAAACATTCTTAAAAAGAAATTTCTTCTCAACTGTCATTTTCTTCTTATTTTTTAACTTTAGGAAAAAGTCAAGGATATTTTGTATTCCCAAAAAATTCATTTTAAGAATATACTTATATTTTTTCTTAAGATTGTTGAAAATAATTTTCTTAAATTTAGGACAGCCCCAGATTTGTCTTAATTCTAAACAATAATAATTATTTAATGAATTTATTGGGTTATTTCAATTTAATTGTTATATTTGAGCATTACAGCAACAGCTACATATAATACATAGGAGGACTATAGATGTGCACGAGTTTTCTGAAGGGACAGTGATGACTGTTAATGTAATGAATGAAATATATCGCTGCAGCTTAAGACAGGCTATTTTAAAAGTAACTGTTCAAAAACAGGCTGCATTAAAAATGTGAAGCTGAGCGCCAGTCAAAGTCGCAACAAAAATATACAGTAGGCGTTTCTCAATGTCAAGGATACTTCCTTGCCAGGACTGATTCTTCCAAGTCACTTCCTTCAGAGGCTAGGCGAGACTCCTCTTTAGCATTCGGAGAACACGTAAATGGAACAGGCTAGCAAATGCACGTAATTGCGTCATTACGCCAGTGAAAAGGTCAGTTTGAATAACGCTGTGAATGGTATCGTTAAATTACTTTGGACAACTTAACTAGTTATTTATAAAAGAAATGCTGATGACGCAACCAAGTTAACAATTGTTAAATGACAGGTCCGGTTCAGTTAACCATTTGTATTTGTATAATTTACAATATCAATATGGTAGTAATTTGTACTGGCATTTAAACGTTAAACTTTACTTATATTTACTACAGTTATAACAAATGTTTGGTAACGTAAATAAAAACCGTTAATGCTCCGACTCCGCTAACGTTCGACATTTTTGAACAAGATAGCAAAGCTGCGCGCATAGGATTGTGGGTGATTTGAGAGGATATATGTATCCTTTCCTGTATTTGGCATATTTTTCGAATGAAAGACTCAGTCCTTGGTTGAAATTCCGAGGATCCTCGACATTGGAACAGTCCTTCGACGGATGTCGATGACGTAGCATCCTCGAAATACTACGCTTGTTCGACTTCATGCAGCTCTGCGCAAACCGATCGTCGGCTGACTTGAAGCAGTGCATGCAGGTTAGAAATTTTGTCGGACTTGATACAGCGCTGACGCTACGTCACTGTGACGTGTGCCATCAAAGTACCGCGAGAGCGATTCGAGAGTAGCCGGAGAACTCAGGCAGCGCATCTTCTGAAGAGCGGCTGCACAGGTTCTGATGACTACACAACTGATCCACGATTGGCTGGATTCACTGATGACACCGATGACGTGCGTTTCAAGTTTATTGGAGTCACTTCAGTTTCAGAAATTCTTATATGGACTTTAAAAACAGTTCAATACATTTTTATGTCGTCTTCATCTTATAAATCATATTTATTAAATATTGTTTGACTGTATTTACTTTATTGTCAATATAAAGTTTGTGTATGTTTATTTTGCATGACTTTCTTTTTTATACAGAGCTTTTACAGTATTCAGCAGCATAACCTATTCAAATGAGCATTTTTAATAACTAAAATGTTAATCTTAAAAGCATACAATCTAATGTGGTCATAAATGTATGCTCCTATACAAATGATACATAATACATTATGTTCCTCCATTTGTTTGGTTTCTTCATATTGTCTAGTTTATTTTGCTGTGTTTATACTTCACCTGCATGTGGTTAGCAAACTGCTAACAACTTGCTGTAACTTCAACTTAACAACTTGACAACATTCTGTTCACTTTCAAATAGTTGGTCTAAATCACAATATAAATCCAACAGAATTGTGCTTTTCTGTATATGAAAATCAGTGGTGTTATGTTTAAAATGTTAAAAAGAGCTCAGCAGGAGGGTACTGTAAATCTTGTTGCTGAAACCTTCTTAAAAAACACATACCCACCAGGGAATTTTTTTATAGGTTACTTTTATCATTTTGTATTAGCAGCTAAAGTATATATCCAATATGTTATCTTGTTTTGGAAGACACCCTTCCAGAACACCACTTATACACACATCTTTTTCACACATTTTAAAAAAATGCACTTAAGAATATTCTCACGAACCTCGTGGAATTTATCTTAAGAAATTTCATAATTTATTTCTTAAGAAGATTTTCGTTAATCCGGCCATTCTGATGAATGTAGTAAGTGAAAAAATAAATGAACAAATTATCAGTTGGCGCCTATGCCCTGAACTAAACATAGACAGTAAAAGACCGCAGGCGGTGAGTAAAACTGCTTAAAATATCTCTGCCTCCTTATTAGTGCGTCCGCCTTCCATGCCGGAGACCCAGGTTTGAGCCCAGCTCGGAGTGAGTCATAAATAAACGGCTGAATCTGACTGTTAGCCATGGTTTGTTTTGGATGATGTTTTTTTTTTGCCTCACGGTAATGTCACAACTTCCAAACGCTCTCAACGCAAAAGTCTACTGGCGCTCGTGATTCTTTAGCTCCGCCCACACATCACGCCTCCACCCGGTCGTGTTTTTCCGGGAAAAATCGGTACAGACTATCTTTCTCTTATGAATATAATAAAACTAAAGACTTTTTGTAGTTATGAAGGATGCAGTACTACTCTGTAGGTACTCAAGATTAACAGGATATTGAGTTAAAGCGAGCATTTCACCCCCCCTTTAATGAACTCCTCCTAGAGGTTTATTCAGATCAACAACAAATATTGTATGCTTAATTTTTATGCCTAAATTGCGAAGAGTTTTCGTTGAAGGGCATGCCCGTGGTAGCCTGGCGAATTTCGATGATTCGCCATGAAAAATTAAGTTGCTATAACTCAGACATACAATGTCCGATCTGACCAAAACTTCACATGTTAGATAAAACTCAGAACCAGAACAGATTGACATGCCCATATTCAGTTATAGTCATAGCGCCACCTATTGGCAACAGGAAGTGACATATTTTACACTGTGACAAACTACTCCTAGAAATTTTAAGACATCAATGACTTTTTTTGTGGTCAGTCTAATCTAAAGGCCTGTGTGATGTTCAGTTGTGAAGATCTTGAGTTTTCGTTAAAAGGCGTGTCCATGGCGCCGTGGCGAAGTTTGATGTCTCGACATGGGAATAAAATATGTTATAACTCAAGCATAAAATGTCCTATCTTCCCCAAACTCCTGTCCTGGCCTGAACACATCTGAAGGCCAATATTCCGTGGCAAAATGCTCAATAGCGCCACCTATACACTTTCAACAGAGTGCTCCTCGAGCTAAGTTTCACGTACATGTAAAAAAATTTGGTACACACATATAACACACCAATACCCATGAAAAAGTCTCTTGGTACGAAATCCGAATCCCAACAGGAAGTCGGTTATTTTTTATTTTCCCTGCAAAATTGTTGTTGTTTTTGCCATTTTCAGGGGTTGTACTTTAACGAACTCCTCCTAGTGATTTATTCAGATCAACACCAAACTTGGACAGTGTAATCTAATGTTAAATTGCGAAGATCTTGAGGTTTCCTTAAAGGGCGTGTCCATGGCGGCCTGACAAATTTTGATGTTTCGCCATGAAAAAGGAAGTTGCTGTAACTCAGACATACAATGTCCAATCTGCCCCAAACTTCACATGTTAGATAATACTTCTGCCCTTAACAGATCTACATGCCCATATTCAGTTATAGTCATAGTGCCACCTGCTGGCAACAGGAAGTGACATGTTTTATGTTCAAACTAAGTGGAAAACAAGTCAGAAAATGCTTATAAAAGCTGGATCTAGCAAAGGCTGCATCTCGCGCTCTCGCTCACAACTTTCTGAGGACTCCTTCACTTCGGAAGGGTGTCGCAGTGATAATTTTCACACCACAGATGCTAAACATTCTGAATAAAAAATGCAGACATTTATTTGAAGAGTTTAGCTGCAAATTAGTCAATCAGAAAACAAATTATATTTAAAAACAATTTTTCATGATCTCATAGCTGGCTACGGGCCTGAATTTGGGCTATGAGCTTCTCCACCCTTCCTCCAGACCCTAGGATCTTGGTTTCCAAATGAAATACAAGACTTGCTCTCATCTGAAAAGAGGACTTTGGTCCACTGGGCAAAAGTCCAGTTCTTCTTCTCCTTAGCCCAGGTAAAATGCCTGATGTTGTCTGTGTTTCATTGGTGTCTTAACAAGAGGAATACGACAACTGTAGCCAAATTCCTTGACACGTCTGTATTAGGGTTGGGAATCATTGGAAGTTTTCTGGTTACGGTTCCACTTAACAGTTCCGATTCCATTAAAATCATTCAAAAACCATAAAAAAATAGTGGTAAGAAAAAATGCACAATACTCAACTACTCAATGTTCAATAATGTTTATTACTTACGGTCAACTTAATTTAAAGGTTGGAAATGTCAAAATGCAACATATATACAGTATACAGATCTTCATAAGTAGGGTTGGGTATTGTTATAAATCTTCCGCTTCTGGTTCCATTTAAATGAACTATTATTATGTTTTTTTGTTTGTTTGTTTCTTTTTTTATTATTTTACCTTCATTGAATGTATAGTGTTGCTGGAAGGTAGTAAATAATGCTGAGTAATGATAGTCCATCAATCAGCATATGCTTCAAAGTTGATGTTTTTTACACTATCAATAACATTTTGCTTTTCAAGCAGGAATAAGCTGGTTGGTCAAACAGTCCCTTGAGGGCTAATAGGGTTATACACATCATGCATACACACACACTCCATACTGCCTCTATATATAATGCAGTCAGGAGATGGTGTGATGCAATGAGTGATTTCCATGTTTTTTAAAATGTAAAGCGCATGAAAATAAATATTTTCTATCACTTTGTTTATCACTCTTGAAATGACCTGTATGTTAAATACCCTAATCCTTAAACTTACATAACAATAGCAGTCTATTTATTTAGTGGTCCAAATTGTAGTCAGTATGTGTATTGATGACAATATGGGACAAATATCATGTAATTTAGTGGTGGCAGGTGCTGCACGCTGCCGTTACATGTAGAGTCAGACAAAACGACGTGCACAGTTATCAAAGGTTCACTCAAATTCTTGAATCAGTTTTGATTGACAATCCTCATAAGGCTGTGGTTCTCTTGGATGGTTGTGTATCTTTTTATTCCACACTTTTTCCTCCCACTCAACTTTCTGTTAACATGCTTGGATACAGCACTCTGTGAACAGCCAACTTCTTTGGTAATGTAAGTTTGTGGCTTACCCTCCTTGTGAAGGGTCTCAATGATTGTCCTCTGGAACTGTCTGATCGGCAGTCTTCCCCATGATTGTGTAGCCTAGTGAACCAAACTGAGAGACCATTTTGAAGGCTCAGGAAACCTTTGCAAGTGTTTTGAGTTGATTAGCTGATTGGCATGTCACTATATTCTAATTTAGACTGAATTGGTGGGTTTTTGTTAAATGTGAGCCAAAATCATTACAATAATAACACAAGTTTCACAATTTGAATTGAATTACTGAAATAAATGGAATAAATAGACTTTTCCATGACATTTTAATTTATTGAGATGCACTTGTATATAAAAAAATAGTAACTCATCTTCCTGTGTGTCTATATTTGTCCTCTAGGGGGCAGTTATCAACTTTCAGACATGCACTAAGGGAATTCTTTCTTATTACCACATTCAGTCACTTCCCAGTCATTCTCAGGAAACAAGCCTTATCATGAAATGACACTTAAATATGACTCATCCTTTTCCCAGTTTAATTATAAAATAATATATATTAGTTATTTAATATGCCATAAATTACTATGTGAATTGTGACATTCATTAATGATACATAAAATACTAATCCACTGAAGTGAACAAACAGTATTATCAAAAATAGTGCATGTCATGATCTCTGTATTTCAGATTAAACATGAAATATTTGAACATTTACAAAAATCATATTTATTTCTTCACTGGACAATGAAAGTTGGACAGAATGTTATTCTAAAGTGGTGCTAAAATATACACGTTTCCTTAATCATTCATGTTTTTTTTGATCCTAAAATCATAATGTTGATCGTGTGGATCCCTTGTGGATTATTGTTATGTTATTATCAGCTGTTTGGACTCTCATTCTGATGGCACCAATTTACTGCAGAATGAAGAAACAAACTCATCTACATCTTCAATGGGCTGAGGGTGAAGTCAGTTTCAGAAAAGTTTCATTTTTTGGTGAAATGTTCCCTTAAGCTGCGCTCTGTAAAATAAACATACATTCTCCCATACATTTCATTTCTCATTTTCCCTCTCTTCCACTTAAAATGAGCACTCTCAAGCATACAAACACACTAAGTGAATGCTTGAGCTGTGTTTAGGATCTCTGGTCATCTCTCCTCCTCCATTTCCTGTCTCAGTGTGAGCTCAGAAGTCCTATTTGAAAAGGTCCAGCCATATATCCTCAGAGCGACCCGAACCTCTGACCTCCAGCTGTGAAGACTCAAACTAACTCATGGAGAAACACTGGGAAGTAAAACAATGAATCACAAATTATTTTATCATGAAAACCTTTTATTCTAGATCTTTTTTATTCTCCCTATCTTTCAGTTGCATGCATGTCCAGTGCAAATATGTATATAAAGACTAATTCCTAAATCTACAATAATTGGGTTTCTGCAATAATTATGCAACAAATACACTCAATATTCATATATTAACTTTCACTGTTGCACAGAAACTCTCATCTCATTTCCTAAACAAAAATAAACAGCTCTTCAGATGTATTACTGGAAAAGGTGATCCCACCCACAGTAACATTTTCCCCATAATTCACCAGATGTTTATCTTAAAATAGATAAATATAAGATTATAAAAGCTGAAGAAAAGGTTTTTTTTTTTTGGGCCAGATATAGAGATTCAATTTCACACTCAGCATTTCTCAGACTTCTGTTAGTGCGATCCAAACCACAGTGTGTGGCGCTGCAGTTATCCATCATATAACTGGATATTTCACTCTAAAATCACATTCAACAGTTTATTACACAACTAGTTACTGTTTTAGGGAGTAACACAGTATTGTAACGCATTACTTTTAAAGTAACTTTCCAAAACACTAGGAGAGTGCGCCAAATCTAATGGTCAACTGCATTACAAGACAGCTGCCCATGTAGACAGCTAAACTAAGACTAGTTTGTGTGTGTCTGTTTCTGAACTGAGTGTGTGACAAAGACATTCTAAGCAGTGTTGTGTACTCGAGACTCGGACTCGGTCTTGGACTCGGTCTCGAGACCGTATTTTAATGGTCTCGGTCTTGTCATGGACTCGTGTGCATTTTGACTCGGTATTGACTCGGACTCGAACATATTAGGAATCGGACTTATGCCCGAGTCCACTCGAGTCCCAATCAAAATATTTCATGATTATTACTGTATGTTAATGTTTATTTGAATTGATGTTAAATTGAAATTGATTGACACATCCAATGACTGGTGATTTTCTTTTGACGTGAGACGTTAAGCCAGCGACACACCGGATGTGTAGCGCAAGCATCTCAGCTGCGTGGCGTGTCTGTTTTTAATTCGGCTCCCATGTTAACAGGTTAGATCTTGCAGACTGCCTGCGTGAGACGCGCGGAAAACCCGTGCATGCTAGAAATAGAACCGACGCATATTTTTAAAGTGACACGCGTGCATGTTAGAAGCGTTTCCAGGCAAAATATACTAGGAAGATATGTCATTTTGTATACAAATACATATTAATTCATGACATTTTGATATTTGAAAGTCTATAGGTTGGCATAAATTCAGATATAAATGTAATTTAGAAAATAAATTAATAATGATCGATTTTCAAATATTGCACCTGTCAAACATACTCTATTTTGTCCTATCAGTAGGTGTGTAAAAAAAAAAAAAAAAGTTGATATTGTTGTCATGAAGACAAGAGCCTGGTCTGTCGGCGGCCTCTCTCTATGTCACCTATAGCAGAAGCAGCGCGCCAGCGCCGCATCAGACACGCTTCTGGTGTGTAAAGACACAGAAAACGCGAAGCAGCCACCACGTTTCTGGCACGCAGCAGAGACGCCACGCAGCCAGTGTGTCACCGGCCTTAAGTTACCCTCCTGCCATCCGCCTGTAGTGATCCCGCTTTCCAGGAAGCCACATTGCTACATTATTTCTCTCAACTGTGTTATTTTTACAAAGTAGGACAAAATGGTCACAGAAAAAAAAAAAAAAAAAAAAAAAAATCGTTTAATTAAATTATATAATGAATACAGACACAGACTGACTGTCTCAACACTAAACATCCCCCCCCCCCCCCAAAAAAAAAAATGTCTGACAGAATGCATTGAACTTATATGGCATTTCATCCAGCTTTCTTCCCCTGGCACATACACACTTTTTCATGAAATTTTCCTGGACAGTCAGTCGGCTCTTGTGTGTATGACCTCCGTAACTAAAAAAACCTTTGACTAGTGTGTATTTTACCCTTAAAACGCACCATCCAGGGAAATTAGCATTAGATTATCCGTTGCTGTTACAGAAAGTGATAAAATGGTAACTGTTGTCGGTCCCCGCTTCCTCTGCACCAGTAGAGTGTTTTTAGTCGGGGTGGATTGATCATGAGACCACATCGTGCTTGGTTGGGTAGCAGGATGGTCTCCTCACTTATTTTTTTGAAAAGTAGTTGTAATACTACAGTTGCCCATCTGTAATCTTCACAACATCTAAAGTGAACATAATCCAAGCCATTGTAAGGATATTAGCAGTCATTAGTTAAGCTTCAAGGTTAAAAGTTATGTAAAAGCTGTTACAGTTGAACATTTACAGGTATAGTGGTACAGTAATGTTACTTGTACTAGAAGTGTTATGTAGAATTACAATATAGAATCATACAGTAATGTTATGTTTACTAGAAAGGTTATATGGATGTGTATAGTGGTACAACGATGTTATGTGAAAATGAGCACTTAATATTGACAAGTAACAATTCATAATACTAATAAAATTAACTTTACACCACATACTATGTGGCCCTTTTACCCTTTATTGTTTCCACCTAACATTTTACATACTCTTGAAGATTTCTATAGGTCTTGTCTGAGACCCAATCTCTCTGGTCTCGGTCTTGACTCGGACTCGACCCTTTCTGAACTCGATCTTGACTCGGACTCGACCCTTTCTGAACTCGGTCTTGACTCGGACTCGACCCTTTCTGGACTCGGTCTTGACTCGGACTCGACCCTCTCTGGACTCGATCTGGACTCGGACTCGAATGAGCTGGTCTCGACTACAACACTGATTCTAAGTTTTACAGACTTTAGAAGGCAGCACCTCCTCCTCCCAAAAGACTCTCTCTCTCTCTCTCTCTCTCTCTCTCTCTCTCTCACACACACACACACACACACACACACATTTACTGACAGAAGCCTGACCAATTAGCTCCTTCAGTGGCTCTTTATGCAGATAAAGCGTGCTGTGAGAGACAAAGCTCTGAGAGACACATGCTCCGTTGCTTCCGTTCTGTACTCAACTCTCACTGACTAATGAGAGCAAATACTGATGACGAACCACAGAGTCTGACCTGAGATCAGCTCGCATTTGCTTAACCGAGCCAATGAAACGAGTAAAGAGACACACGAGAACTGATCCTGGGTCAGTGTTTATGTGCAACAGATGCAAGAATCACTGTTTTTGGACAAAAATGCTTCCAAACACTCGTTTTATGCTCATATTATGGACATCAACTAGTGTTTTATGTTAATTTCGTCAGCATAATTTTTTTACACAGAAAAAAGTGAGCCGATAACTAAATAAGAAGCAGTTTTGAATGACAAAATCTATGAATAAATTGTCAGTTCACTCTGGTTTTCTCTGCATTAAAGTGACAACAGCTTCATAAACCTGCTGCCGTCTGTGCCATTAATGTTAATCAAGTTTAACCAAAACCATGAGATTTTAGTTGATATTTTGTCAGATAACTAAAACATGACTTGATCAAAAGAATCTGACTAATACTAATCAAATTACCTTACTAAGATACTTTATTTAATAAAATATGAATATAATAAAAGATAAACAAATAAAAAAATACACTATACATAGACACATAGCCTATATATAGTGCTTAGCAAAACAAAAAACTCGAGATCAAACTAAAAAAAGTTAAATAAATGTCACAAACATCATAAACACAGACCGTATGTTTGTATGTGTGTGTGTTGAGAAAGGCTGCATGTGTTGCACATGCTTGTGTGTAGTTTCTGATGTATAAATGTGTGGGACGTCCTGCACGAGGATGAATAGCTAATGTTACCGTATCTGAGTCCATCTGCATTCTCGGCTTGTGTGTGGTCAGAGAGTTTAATCAAACTGATCTCATAACAGTCTTGTTCACATTGTTTGTATTTAGAGGATGTTTGCTGAACGATAAAGATGAATATTTCAGGCCCTTCACAGATGGATGGAAACCTGCAGCAAACGTTTCACAGATGATCCTGCAATGTGTTGACGTCTCTGATTAAACTGTTATTCTGATTCAGCAAATAAGCTAACAGACAGATTTTGATCAGAGTAATTTGTGTATTCGAACTGTTTGTTCCTTCCTGAAACAAGAAAATATCAGTTAGCATGACAAACGTTTTAAATAAAAACATGACTCACTTTTATTAGTTTTATTCCAATTTATTGCGAGTTAGACTCAACCAAATTAGGCAATGTCTAGGCGTCTGGATTTCCAATCTCTTTCTTATAAATTACTGCTGCACGTAAAACTAAAATTAACTTGCATTTGTCTGAGAAAAGAGTTTAAAATTAAGTTTCAGCTGAACTAGCCTATTTCAGAAATAAATCAAAGCTACATTACATTAAGCGATAAATTACATGGATAGGCCTAAACATATTCAGTGATGTGGAGCATGCTTCTATATGCTTATTTATTATTATTATTAACTCAATTAGCTTATTGCGCAGCTTATTGGAATATCTGATTGAGATCGTGCATCATTTATGTATAACTGAATTGCCTAGGCTAATTTATAATTTTCATTCAGTTATAATTTTCTTTAAAATGTATTTGTTTATAACTTATTTGATTTATTTTAAATTTGTTGAATGCTGTTCCTCTTAAAGGTACAGTAAGCGATTTCTGAGAAATGCTGTTGATATTTGAAATCATCAAAACAAACACGCCCTCTTCCCAAAAGAATCACACCCCTGTCTTGATAGCTCCTCCCCCAAATTTACGAACTTTAAGTTGTAACCCATTTCCTACATAGGCTACATCTCACATGTGACTTGACTTTACTACGTGTGCCAAAACACTGATCTGAATCAAAAGGTTCTTGAGATGTGATAATATAAGTGCCGATTTGAATTTAAAAATCTAAGATCTAAATCTAGGTCTGAAGATTTGTATGAGCCCAAAGCTCAGATCTGAACAAAAAGATTCACGGTAGGTGCTCTAAAGTCCCGATTCAAATAAAAAGAATCACGATACACGCTTCAAAGCGCTGATCTGAATCAAACGATTCACATGCCTTCCAAAGATTCATTTCGAATTAAAAGATTTAATAAAGTTGCAGAAACTTTGTGAAGCCATGTTTCAGGATGTATTCAACAATACACAAGAAAGCTGTATTTGCTGTAATGAAGCAATTATGTTATTAATTGACGTCAGCCAGTTGAAGCGCAGAATTAGTGCAGTAGGGTAGGTTAGTTCACATATATAAATGCCACAATTCTGTCAGGTTGAGAAAACGTACTTCAACTACCATCTCTGACAACCATCTGTGGGTTAAACACTAGCTTCTTAGATTATTTATAATACAGCTGTCAAGCTGTCAGTACGTCTGTCTATACGTAGCTACCATGATGTACGGAAATGATCGAAACACGACATCGTCGAAAATCCGCATTTATGCAAATGTCGACAGTTTATGCGCATATCAAGTGTTGTTTTTTTATTTCTTAAGTGCAAATATAAGAAATCACAAAAATGATTGGATGGAAACCATGCAATAGGCCAACAGCTGCAGGACTGAGCAGCCGTGAATAAATCTTGATGTGGATTTGAGATGTCAGACAGAAGAACTGGGACAATGACAGAGTTTTCATTCAGATGTGAAGATGAGAAACACAGGAAGCTGCAGTTTAACCCAGATGAGGGAAAATCGGATGTTTAGAGAACATATATATATATATATATATATATATATATATATATATATATATATATATATATATATATATATATATATAGTTTTTTTGAACTACTAACTACTATATTGAACTATATACTCAGGCAATATCAGTCAATATACATCCTGATGGTACTTGTTCCATATTTCCCTTGCTGTGATTCAACAATGCTATAAAGACTAGTTTATTAATATTACTACTACTGCTAGTGGACATTCAAATGAGACGGCCTTGCTCTCAGTTGTTGAAGCTCTAAGACTGCAAGAGCAGAATCCAAATCTTCAGTACTTATCCTGCTAGATCTGTCCGCTGCTTTTGACACGGTTAATCACCAGATCCTCCTATCAACCCTACTGGCAAATGGCATCTCAGGAACCACACTTCAATGGTTTGAGTCTTACCTATCAGATATGTCCTTCAAAGTATCTTGGAGAGGTGAGGTGTCCAAGTCTCAACATCTAACTACTGGGGTGCCTCAGGGCTCAGTTCTTGGACCACTTCTCTTCTCTGTCTACATGGCATCATTAGGTTCTGTCATTCAGAAACATGGCTTTTCATACCACTGCTATGCTGATGACACTCAACTCTACCTCTCATTCCATCCTGATGATTCGACGGTAGCTATTCGCATCTCAGCTTGTCTAACAGACATTTCTTCCTAGATGATGGACCATCACCTTCAACTCTGCCTTGCCAAGACAGAACTGCTTGTGATTCCAGCAAACCCATCGTTCCATCACAATTTCACCATCAAGTTAGGCACTTCAACCATAAATCTTTAAAAACAGCTATAAGCCTTGGAGTTATGATTGATGATCGGCTGACTTTCTCAGACCACATTCCTAAAACTGTCCGATCCTGCAGATTTGCTTTATTCAACATCAAGAAGATCAAGCCCTTTCTTTCAGAACATGCTGCACAACTCCTTGTTCAAGCTCTTGTTCTGTCCAGGCTGGACTATTGCAATGCCCTCTTGCAAGATTTTTAATGAGCCAAAAAGAATACACGTCACACCTCTGTTTATCAATTTGCACTGGCTTCCAATAGCTGCTCGCATAAAATTCAAGGCATTGATGTTTGCCTACAAAACTACCACTGGCTCTGCACCCATTTACCTAAATTTGTTACTTCAGGCTTATGTGCCCTCTAGTCGTGGCCTAATGGTTAGAGGGTTGGACTCCCAATCGAAGGGTTGTGGGTTCTAGTCTCGGGCCGGACGGAATTGTGGGTGGGGGGAGTGCATGTACAGTTCTCTCTCCACCCTCAATACCACGACTTAGGTGCCCTTGAGCAAGGCATCGAACCCCCAACTGCTCCCCGGGCGCCGCAGCATAAATGGCTGCCCACTGCTCCGGGTGTGTGCTCACAGTGTGTGTGTGTGTGTGTGTGTTCACTGCTCTGTGTGTGTGCATTTCGGATGGGTTAAATGCAGAGCACAAATTCTGAGTATGGGTCACCATACTTGGCTGAATGTCACTTCACTTTCACTTTCACTCTAGAAGCTTGCGTTCTGCAAGTGAACGTCGCTTGATTGTGCCATCCCAAAGAAGCACAAAGTCACTTTTACGGACTTTTAAATTAAATGTTCCCTCCTGGTGGAATGACCTCCCCAACTCAATCCGAGCAGTCCTTACCCATCTTCAAGAATCGGCTAAAAACACATCTCTTCCGTCTTTATTTGACCCTCTAACTTTATTACTCAATATTCTAATTCTATTCTTAAAAAATCTAACTACCTCTCTAATCTTTTTGTATTCTATTTTTCTTTTAATTTTTTATGCAATTATATATGTGTGTGTATGTGTAAAGACCTCTAACTAGCTTGCTCTATTCTTTTGTTATTCTATCTGTTTTCTTTTTATTTATTATAGTATTTAAAATCCCATGCTACGTGTACTGTGTTAACCTAACTGAGACTTGTTATAGCACTTATATAGCATTGCTCTTTTTGTTGTTTTTGATTGCTTCCACTGTCTTCATCTGTAAGTGGCTTTGGATAAAAGCGTCTGCTAAATGCATAAATGTAAATGTACTATCATTATCATAATCATCATTTGAAGCAACTGTACGTCATTTGTCAACTTTGTCAAATAAATTGTAAAGAATTGTTTTTTGCATTTTTAGGTAGCCTACTTCCTCTCATTTTACGTAGCTAGCTCTCATTAGTAGCAACAATAAAAGAAAAATAAAATGACTGCAGCATTTATTACAAATGTCATTTGGTACTCATATTTTTACAAGCCTATGCTGAAAAAAAAAACCTAACTCAGGAATGTACAATAACAAACTCTTTGTGACAGTTCTTTGGCACAAAACATTTTATTCCTTATCCTTTTTATTCATTCAGCTCCTGTGTGTCTGTTCAAGGCCTCTAATGAGTCTCTGTTGATCAGGACATTTTGTGTTCATTCACACAATTACAGAGCGTATGCCAACAACTTCCCTCTCCCTCTCCCTGTAATAAAGAGAAAAAGGTCTTACTCAGCTCTTGGATGTTGTTATGAATTTGCAAGCTACTTCTCTTGCTGCCTGGGAGAGAGAGAGAGAGAGCCAAGACTGAAACAGATCCTCGTACTCTGTGTTTAGGTGTATGTGTTGAGCTCTCAGCACTATTTGCCACTATAGACACACCTTCCCTTCACCAAAACCACACTTTATTCCATTGCATTTTCCATTTCTTCACTTTGGCTCGAGCACTTCTCTGCCCTCAAAACAGCTTTCTCTCTTGTTTCTCTCTTTTGTTTTTCCTTCTTTTCTTCTCTTCAGCTGGGCGCCTCATTGTGAGTGCTGCCAAAGTCCTCCTCATTTCCCTTCAGCTCGTGTTTTCAGCGAAATAGAAACAGGCGACTGTTGCTGAGGAGTTCTGGCTGGGCTCGTGTTTTTGTGTGTTTCTTCAGGTCTAGTGAACCTCTGGAAGACAAACGCCGCGGCGTTGAGCCTCGTCCTCAAGAGTTCTCCACATGGTACGGCTGCTTTTATTTTCAGGAAACTGTCATTGCTCTTTCATAGTTCAGCAACTGCCATTTCAAGATTTGGGGTCGGTAAGGATGCATTAAATTGAACAAAAGGCACAGTAAAGACATTTCTAATGTTGAAAAGATTTATATTTCAAATAAATGCTGTTCTTTTGAAGGTTTCATTCATCAAAGAATCCTGACAAATAAAATGTACCACGGTTTCCACAAAAATATGAAGCAGCACAACTGTTTTCAACACTGATAATAATCAGAAATGTTTTCTTGAGCAGTAAATCAGTATATTAAAATGATTTCTGAAGGATCACTTTACACTGAAGACTGGAGGAATGATGGAAATTCAGCTTTGATCACAGGAATAAATGACATTTGAAAATATTCTCAAATAGAGAACAGTTATTTTAAATTGTAATAATATTCCAATGTTTTTACTGTATTTTTAATCAAATAAGAAGAAGAGACGTCTTTCAAAACCATTAAACAATCTCACTGATCCCAAACTGATTGTATTCTCACTTATTCACTTAAATAAATAAATAAAGTAATTATTTAGTTATTAAAAGTATAGAGCGATAAAATGAATGTCAAGAGCAGCTCAGATCATTTGATGAGAAAAAAATTACTTCCTGTGTCGACATTTGATTACAGATCAGAAATCTGAGCACAGTTTGAGAAATTGTTGAGATTCCTCTGTAAAAAAAAAAGAAAAGTAAGATAATTTGTGATATAAAAGGTTGTAATTACCTTTAATTATTTATTTCTTTTTTATTCTGGAAATTGTCTTTTATAGACTTTAGTCTCCCTTAGCAGACAATATAATATTTTCGTCTTTATACTGTATATGGATGTAACTGCACTGTGTTTAATCTGTGCTACCTTTGTAGGGATGTTAGTTTTACTATCGAGTGAGTGAACCCTGCTGTGGTCATTAGACTAAATAAACAGATCTGCTGCCCAACCTCCTCTCTCTCTCTCTCTCTCTCTCTCTCTCTCTGTCTGAGACCCTGGAGACCCGAGCTTTAGCTCCATCCTCCCTCCAGCAGCTGTATGAGCGACCGCTACAGAGATCTCAGACAGAGAGAGAGAGAGGAGCGAGAAGTTAGCAAGAACGGAGGCTTTTCCTAGACATGCTTTTGCTCTGACGTCCAGCCGTCTGCTGAAGGTAAGAGACGTGATGGGATTCGATTACAAAGCGTTCGCTTCTGTCTGCTCTCCTGTAAGTCCTCCTGAGTGTTTTACTTCATGAGGTTTTGGTAAAATGCTGCCTTAAATATCTGAAGTCCAGGAGTAACAGCGAAAAAGAAAGTAGCTGGAATGTGACTCTTCCTGAAGTTAGATGGTTTCAGTCTTAGACAGAACTTTGTTTGGAGAACTTCACCTCATTTGTGCCCCTCTCACACCATCTTTTAGATCGTCCTTGCACATTCTGTCACTGAGTTGCTTGTTTTCATCCAGATGTTGGTGATGATAGACAGCCGTTCGATGTTCTGAGAGGGATTTATTTGATCTGAGAGATGCCTTATGTCTTTTCTGTGAGCTTTTGATTAGGAAGGGATGATTTCTGCTTATTTACACACACACACACACACACATATTTATATATATAATCAATATAGTACTATATTAGTGAAATAAGATGTAAAATATAATAAGAAATTAGTCAGAGGTGGCTGTATGTTTATCTGAAGCAGCTCTTTGTATATATTTCGATCAGTCTGGTTGTAAGTCACACAGATGTTCAGCAGCTGATCTCCGTTTCTCTCGTGTGTGAATGTGCTGGTACAGAAAGTCCCGTTACTTATGAGTTTCTCCTGCAGCTCATTGTTGTGTCTTGAGGAGTTTTTCTAGAACACGCTGGTATTAGTCACACGTGAGTAAGACGTGAGCGATATCTGTGATGGGACTGTCAGGAGTTAAATGGAGTGGTTCTCGTTGGGACGGACGGAGCCCCTGCTGCGTGACCAGCTGTTTCCTGACCCCCTCATCTGGCCCCCCTCATCATACCAGTCCCCTGAAAAAATGTGCTCCCCATTAGCAGCGGAGGAGTGGAGCTCATGAACCGCGTCAGACAGAACCGCAGAGACCCACAAACATCACAAACACTTTACAGAAAGCACGGTTTAGAACGTTTGGTTTCTTAAAGTTTGAATTTATTTATTTATTTTAATTATTTAACTTATTTTAATAATTTAATGGGACAGTACAGAATAACTGTTAATATTAATCACATTTTTGTTTTTAATTGTCCTTGGTTAGACTTTTACTAAGAACTTAAGAAATATAACAACTGACAATCAGTCAGCCCATGAATAAACATACAATATAAAATAATAAATTATTTGTGAATTAATTAATTATATGCAAAAATATATATATTTTATAGTTTAGTTCTTTAATTCTGACTTTTGCACTACAGTTCATTATCTCTGTTTTTGTACTCTGTAAAATGACAATAAAGTTAAAAACCGTTTTTAAAAACAAAACAAAACATGATATTAAGACATTACCACGATAAATAAAACAGAGTCATAGTATCACCAAAGCATCAGTCCAAGATCTGAGTCTCCTTCACCACTCGAGCAGAAGTTATTCTTCTTTCGTCAGGCTGAAGCTCCTTCACTCCTTCACTCAAGTGTGTGTTTAATCGTCTGAATCCTGCGGTTAATGACCACTAAGATTGCAGCATAACGACTATTATACAAGAATGCAGAAAGAAAGAGAGATGATGCTGTCTTCATCAATCTCAATGAGCTGCGTTTCTGCAGTCTCTCTGCACTCCGGCCAAGTCAAACAGAGACACAAGAAGATAGTGTTGGGTTTGACTGAGAAACCTGGCTTGGGAGACCAAAAAAAATATTATTAGACCTTATTTACATAACCAGTTCTCAATAGGAAAGACAGAACGCTCTGTGTGCGTGTCTGTTTGCATTGGAATGCATATATGAGTGTTTGTGTTGCGTTTTAGTCATTTCACAGCAATGCAACGTGTTTCTGCTTCCAACTCTTCTGATTATAGAGAAGAATCTGTCATTCTTGTTTGGGACATGTGTCCTTTCCTCAAGGAAAGGCCTGAAGTGCTCTGGACCCAAACGGTCGTAGTTTGATTTCATGCATCATACCAAGTTGCACTCTCAGTGTTGGATCGCTATAGACATGTGTAAACTACAGTAATGGCAGAACTGAAGTTAGATAAACTGTTGATATGTTTATATCAAGCTACCTGAACTGAGACAGCAATGCAACAGCTGTGTTTTTTCTGAAATACCAAATGACTAAAAGTGTGCCGATGCAATAACAAAAAGTGTTCTTTTAGTATTGACGAGATACTAGTTTTTTATTAATTTTATTTTAATGTATTAATTTGTATTATTATTATAGTTTTTATTAATATTTTGAACCCATTTTGTATTTACATTTTTTTATTAGCTATTTATTTTTCTTAATTTCCATCATAGTTTATGTGCATGTTTGCTTACCAAATAAAAACAAAACAATCCACCTCAATATGAGTGCACACGTTTTTTTTTAATGGACATTTTATGTACATCTAAGTTTTTAATTTTTTTATTTTTTTATGTGAAATCACAAAATCTGTAAAAGTTGGATTGGATGGAAACAGCTGAAACTGTATGTGAAGTGTATAATGCTAACGGTGTGACGAGGGTGTTTCTGGTCTTATGCTCTTCATCTCTCCAGCACCGCACGGATGTCACTGCCTCTTCCTCATCCTCACCCCCCCCCCCCCCCCCCTCTCTCTCTCTGTGTGTGTCACTCTGTCAGCAGCTGGTTTAAGCTGTAATCATTTAAAGCCCTCTCTCAGATGTGGGGGTGTTAGACGTGTTGTTTAGAGAGGATGGGGTTTGGTTTGATGAGTTGGTGTTTTTGACTGGGTAAGTTGACGACATTGTCTTTCAGAGTCATTCTGGCTTTTTGAGTCATTGTTTATATGCTGTTTACTGAGGCAATTTTCACTGACTGTTGCTCATAGTTACAGTTGGTGTTTTAAGGATATATATATATATATATTTTATTTTTTTTATAAAAACCTGATTTGAGCAGAAATGAATGTGCAAGACTCAAATATCAGGCACAACAATAAGAGTATGTTTACACTACAACAACTTACTAAAAACAGAATTTCTTTTCATTTGCATTTTTGAAAGGTTTTGCATACAGACCACGACACTGTCAAAACGATCGCTGATCACACGGATCCATGAAAACGCTGCATTATTCATACCGGTAGTTGTCTTTCTAAAGAAGAAACACTACTGTTTGCACAAATTCACGTTTTTGTAGTTTACACAGAGACCATAATGGTCTAATGGAGCTGTTTTCAAAGACCTCCGGGTGACACAAATGATGAGGACATGTAAATTAACAGCTGAAACGCATAAAAAGTTTTACGTTTTTAGTCGAAAACATTGTCCTGTAAACACCCCCTTAGAAACTGCCTAATAACCACTGAGAACGCCATAACAACTCCCTAGCAACCACCCACAAAACTGGAGCATCACGTGGTGTTTTACAAGATGAGCATCTCTCCTAAATGTTGATATTTTTCTTTAGAGAATTTTACAGTAACAGGGTTGTGTGTCATTTAATATGAGAATGTCTTTTACATTATATTTTAAATTCTGATTTTGAATTTGAATTGAGGAACTAAACTGAGTTTAATTTAATGGAAAACCAGTATATCAGTTCAAATTTGGGAAGTAGAATTAGTACTGAATATAACATTAATACGTTTTTTTTTACTAGATATTATATAATAATTATATTTAATTTTACATGTAGAATTAAGTAAAAATCTACTTACTTAAGTTAAGAAAATTTAACAAAGAAAGTAGTTCACTTTAGCTTGCTTGAAAATAATTTTTACTCAGTATAGCACTGAATTAAACCATGCTTTCAAAAATGTATGTGTTACTAAATAATACAATAATACAATAGATATCATGTAGACACTATAGCAAATCGCATTCTGTGTTTACATTAGAAGAACACTTCAGATCGGCTCGTGTCTGTCGTAAACGCACTGGTCTGCTGATGCCGGGAGGAGTGCTGTTGCAGCGCTTCATCACTTCATCTTAATGTCTTCCACGGCTGTGTTTGGGACAGGGTCTGAAACTCCAGATGTGGCCAATAGCTTCAGGCTGCAGTTTTTCCCGCTTTATCTGCATCCGGAGCGGAACTTTCTAACATTCTCTGGTGACGTGTCTCTGGCTCAGAGTCTGAAAAACAGTTATAAACACCACAGTAAAGTCAAAATTGTACAGCGCTTTGGAAAATTACGAGAATCTGGGAGAAAAACTAGATGAACTTTAACTTGTGGAGTCGCCTGTTTAAATGTGGGATCTTTCCAAATGCTTTTTCCTATAACAATTCATCCCTAATGATTTGAGGAGAGTAGGGTTAATGTGAGAGATGCTGACCACATCTCTCTCACACACACACACACAGCAGTGATTTCTCCACTCCTCACAGACACCTCAAACAAACCTGATGGCTGAATGAACTCACTGGGTCATCTCAGAATTACGACAATTCACTGATTTTTGCTAAATGGATCCATGCTTTGTTGTTCATTTTATCAAAATGTTTCATTGTTTCTTGTGAAGAACAACTTCATTACAGTGTTGTTTTATTAATAATTATATACTGTGATATTTTGTTATTTTGAACTAGATTGCATATATTTTTTTTCAGTTTCAATTTAATTTTAGGGAACATTTTTTAAACTGTTTTTATGATTTTAGATATATGTGTTTATATATATATATATATATATATATATATATATATATATATATATATATAGAGAGAGAGAGAGAGAGAGAGAGAGAGAGAGAGAGAGAGAGAGAGAGAGAGAGAGATAGATAGATAGATAGATAGATAGATAGATAGATAGATAGATAGATAGATAGATAGATAGATAGATAGAGTTTTATATATAGTTTTGGTTTCAGTTTCTGTTAATAATAAAAACCATACTTTTATAGTCTTTGTTAATATTTTGTAGAAATATTTTCTATTTTATTTTTAGATTTTCTGTCATCACTGTAATTTTAGTAATTTTGCATATAATGTTTTTATTGATTTGTTTGATATTTTAGTACTCCAAGTTAAACTAATTTCAATTAATGTTTATTTTATTTCAAGTAACTTCTTTTTCCTCTTGCAATTTTAAGTCAGAAACTCATAATAACTGTAATTCTTACATGCATGTAACAGTAGCCTTAGTTTTTTTTCATATTGCTTAATTCTCTATTAATTTATTCCCTTCATTTTATTCCAGTATCATTAAGATCATCACACCTATGAAAAAGTAGCAGATTATTACTATTGTTTTTATCATTTGAAATACTTATGAGTGCATAATGGTATGCTAATAATTTAGTACCATGGTATATCTCAAAGTACCTCCTCAACACTGAGCATTTAGCCACATTATTTTTTTAAGTGAAGTATCAGTATAAAGAGACAAAATCTTTCCCCTGCATTTTCAGTTTCACTGTGTTGATGTTTGAATCCCTCATCCCCTTCAAACACTAAAAAAACATGTCTTCTGTTAGCGCTAGACTCAAAAACCAGCTGATTTGTGAGAAGGAAAGGAAGTTCAGCAGAGAAAGCAGTGCTTACAAAGGTAGTCTTTTTGTAAATATCCTGCAGGTCTGTTGTGGTTTTAGGTTGTTGGAAACCAAACTAACCAAGGATAACCATAAAAGAGAAGGTGTTTGTGTTTGTGGTTATGGTCTTTTTTCGTAAAACAAAACGAAAAGCAGCATTAAAACTGATTTTGATATGGCACAAAACAATGCACACCTGAGTGCTTTATTTATTTTATAACATGGCAAAACATCAATATTAGATATATTTATTTTATTGAATATTGTTTATTAATAATTATAGTCATTCTATGTTCTTTTTTCTTTTCTTGTAATTAGCCAAACTATTTACATGAATTAGTGGTTGGTATATTATTCTGTAATAATGAATATTGAATTAGTAATATCGAATTTAATCGATTTGCAGCATGTTTATTATAGCTAATCAAAACAAAAATCATAAAAAAACATTTTTTACTTGAAATAAAATAAACATTAGTTAAAATAAAATAATTTAAAAGACTTATTATACTTCAACTAGCTGCCAAAGCTCTTTAAGTTAGACTTAGAAGTTAGATTAAAACTAAATAAACTAAAACAAAATAAATATATTAAATAAAAATATAGGCATATTGAAATAAATAATTAAAATGACAAAAAACAAAATGGACTTACTAAGACTTAAAATAAAATGAAAATGGAATTATAGAAATAGATTCTAATTCAAAACATTAACAAAACTATAATACACCGTAATAAAATTTTAATGCAACAATTATTTATAACGACTTAAAATTAGTTGAGATAACTTAAATATCCAACTTAACTAACCTAAAGTTTACTAAACTTAGCGTTTTAAGTGCTGTCAAACGATTAATCGTAATTAATCACATCTAAAATAATAGTTTTTGTTTATACATTGTATATGTATGTGTACAAACATAAATGTATATTTAAAATATATATTTACGTGCATACATTTATATATTGAGATGTAATTTATATTATATATAAATATTTTAAATATAAACAAAACATTTTTCTTAGATATATACATGCATGTGTAAGTATTTATATATACTTAAAAATATACACAGTACGCATGTATATACTTTCTAAAAAAAATATTATTATTTTGTATACTATCAATTGTGATTAATCATTTGACAGCACTAAAAACTATATACATTTGTGTGTATGTAAGTATAAATATTTATATAACTTTATATATATATATAACTTTTTAATAATATTACGTGGCTTCTTTCCAATTCTAAAAAAATTATTTAATATGTAAACATCTAAACAATGGTTCTTATGCAATTTGGTTTTCATTAAATATTTATTCAAACATACATTGAATAATGAAGCCATCAATAACAGGCCTATTAAAATGAATACATATAGTGTGAATATTTAGCAAAATGTATTTTCTATATATATATATATATTTCTCAGTTAATATTCTTGGTGTGTCCCTAGTGAAGTCTTTGCTTTATATGATAGTTCCTAACAAGATTCTTCGGAGACTGCAAATGGGTGTTTTTAGCCTTTGTTTTCCATTGTAAATTTATATTAAGTCTGCAAACTGCAAAAAGTGTTTTCTTGTTCCCTGAGGGAGTTGACAAGGGTTTGGGGATCGACTGTCTCATCATCCCAGGGGAAAACTGGGATAGAAAAAGGGAAATGTTTATTTTAACAGTGACGCATTGGATCGGTTTTCCCACAGTGTGTGCCAGAAGTTCAGCTCAAGGAGGGATGATCCTAAAGCAGTGCTCACCTTTAATAAACGCGAATCGAGAACAGGAAGAGGAGAGAGTTATGAGTGAGTGAGTGTGTGTGTGTGTGTGTGTGTAGAAGCTGGACGTCCTCCAGGCGATAACCATCTTCGTGTTTGGCCCCAGACCATGCTGCGTTTTCATAACTAGCGATAACAGCCTGTGAACCTTTTGTACTGTCAGATTAGATGTGACGAATGGTTCAGGGTCAGTCTTCTTACTGAGGGATTTACTATTGTCCCAAAGCAGGAAGTGCTCTTGAAGACCATTAGAGCTCCCAACGCTTATGTGCTGCTCATCGAAGCTGCTGACTCTGTCTGAAAGGTGTTTGCACAGAGGAAAATGTTGTTGCTTTGAAGATGTAAAGGGATTGTTCTACCAAAAAATTATATATTTATTTCCATCATTTACTCCAAACTTATATGACTTTCGTTCTTTTGTGGAAACACCTCTCTGTTTTTTGGTCAATGGTGTCCAGTGTTGTCTGAACCCCGGCTGTCTTCAAAATCTCTACTTTTAAATTACACAGAAAGAATGTAAAACAGGTTTGTAATAACATGAGAGTGAGTAAACGAGAGTGAGATGTTTCTACCAAAACACCCTAGCAACAACCTGGAACACCATAGCTACACCCTAGTCAACCCAAAACACATAGAAACTGTCAAGCAATGCCCTAGCAACATCAAACAACCCCCTACATCAAAAGCAACATCAAAGCATCACCCTAACAACTGTTTAGATGCATGCAACAGTTAATGCACCATTGGAATGGCAAATCAATGCCCTAGCAGCAACCTAGCAGTGACAAATGACCACTTGGAATACCCTAGCAACAAACCAAAACACCACAGCAATATTATAGCAAATCCTAGCACCCTAGCAACAACCCAGAGCTGTTTAGCATCATGCTATTAGCCCAAGATACCATAGGAATGGCCAAGCTGTGGCACCTGTTTTTCCCCAATTGGTGGATATTCCCATAATGTGGTCCTGCTGTACTGGGAATGTGATGTCTCATCACCATATGGGGGACAGCAGCGGATACACAGTGTGTTTTGCAACTTTTAAGGAGCTCTGGCTTTCCGAAACGAGGGGGAATTTGGGATGGTTTTATTCATATGTGTGTATGTGTGTGTGTGTGTGTGTATGTGTTATTCCTGGCCTTGGAGGTCTGCGTGTCATTCATACACCCACGCTGAGTCTCTACACATGTTCCCAAACACACACAGGAAGCAGGAGGCCCTGCAGCTGAATGCAAAGAACAACATCGAAAATAGTTTCTTCTTCCAGTGCCTTTCTTTTTCTTTTTCCCCTTTTCTTTCAAGACTGCGCATGTTTCCCAGGGGTCTGTACAGAAGAACAGACAACAGGTTTGGTGCTGAAGCGATCACCCCCTGGTCAGCACAGCTCTGGCAGATGTTTAAGGAAAGCAATCTCCCGTATAAAGATAATCCCGGTGGAGACAAGCAGCTCAGGGCTAGTTTATATGTGTGCAAGAGTGACAGACCTTGTGTTACGTCTGGTGGGAATTCTGGGATTTAGATGTTGTGTCACGAAATGACACATCTGAGAGTGTTAACAGGAGTCCAGGATGCTGGGATGGGTCAGACGAGCACACCGTTCCCATCCCATCCCAACACTCTCTCTCTCTCTCTCTCTCTCTCTCGCTCACACACACTCTAAACACACTCAGTAGACGCCACATCTGTTTACATGAAGCAAACCACCATGTCATGTAGCAGAATGACACAGCTATTAGACTCCCTCTGAGTAGTTCAGTCTGTCCACTATGACTAGACTCTTGACTTGAAGCAGCCACTCAGAACAGCAGAGCAACACCCGATCGTCCATCCAACACATCTTGAACTGCTTCACAGCATTCTAAACTCTCACAACACCCTGGCATCGGCATAGCATCATCCTACACTCTAACATGCTTAGAACATGTAATGCACACCCTGGTAACTATACTCTTACATGTTTAAAATGCCTTAACAATGGCATCGCACCGTCCAGGCACCCACCCAGGTCACTTTGAAAAAACAGTCCAGTGCTCTAAAATTCTTAAAACATCTTAACTGTATAGCAACACCCTGGCAAACACAGAGGAGCACCTTAAAAACCACACAGCAACACTCTTAAATATTTAAAACACTTTAACAACTGCGTTGAAACGTCCTCGGGTATGGTGTGATCCCAGCTGCATTCATAAATGATTTCGGCCATTTTGAAGCTGCTTTAGCTGCTGTGTCTGCTAGTGTTGAAGTCAACAGTGCCAGACGTGGGTCGATGGCGATGGCGGCGTTAGATTTTCCTTGTTTCTGTAACATAATTGTTTTGGGTTCCTTTCAGCGATCTGACGGCTTCTGCTCTCTCTGACGCAGATTGTATGCAGTGAAGCTTTTCTAAAGCCCAGAGAGACGTTAGCATGAAAA
This sequence comes from Carassius gibelio, assembly GCF_023724105.1. Classification (NCBI taxonomy): domain Eukaryota; kingdom Metazoa; phylum Chordata; class Actinopteri; order Cypriniformes; family Cyprinidae; genus Carassius; species Carassius gibelio. The sequence continues at coordinate 19,817,680 of NC_068384.1, read as the reverse complement.
AGAGCCCGTTCTGACATGGACTTCAACCTCATTCTGGCCTCTCTCTTTCCTTCAGAGCTACCGGTCTTTCATGTTCTTCTTTTTCTGTGTTTTAGCCAGTCTCTTTCCCTGAAAGGGTTTAGTTCAGAGCTCTTTTCACTGCTGGGCTGCTTGGCAGCGAAATATTCCACAGTATTCATCTTGCCTTTTTTTCAGACATTATGTTTTTTTTCCTAGCGCTCTTGGTCTCATGGCAGCTTTCAGAGGATTCAGCACATTATAAAACTAGGAAACTGGCTGGAGCTCACAGACCTGATGTTTCTCATTTCAAAATTGCATGTTTTTATTTGCATTGACTCTTTGATTCTTTCATAGTGGTTTTATGCATCTTCAGATGGTGTAAATGGTTCGTTTATTTACCTGACTGACATCCTGCAGCATTTAAGCTCTGTGTCTTGAGGAGAAGAGTGCTGGTTATTTTATTTGATTATTTCATTTTACTTTAAGATATTTTCTTCACATTGGTTTTATGCATCTTTTATGCATTTCAATGGCTAGTTCATTTACTCACAAATGTTGTTCCAAACCTGTATATACAGTAACTTGCTTTATTTAATGGAATATAACCTTTCTAATAACTTGCTTTATTTAATGGAAAAGGAGCATGTTATTCTTCCTGATGCCAATTTGCATGAAAGACTGAAAGTTGCATTGTTTGGAATGACATCAGAGTGAATATATGAATGAGGACTAAAACAGTAAGTGTTTGAATGAGTGTACTGAAGTGTGGCTTTACACTGTAAGAACAAATGATGGGAAAACATAAAAGGTAATGGTAGTTTTCTGATAACATAAAATGCTATGCGTAACTCAAAATACAGATACAACACCTGTGAAAAATCAATACAGGAAATGATCATATTAACACAGTATTCTTAGAGAGTTTTATTGTATGTGTAACCTTGGGGTCTCTGAGCGCATCCCCTGTTGTATTGGAGATCATGAGAAAGTTTCCAAGTCTTTTCTGGGAATATACACTGGACAAACTCCTCCTAAAGCAACTATAACAGCACTGGAGGCTCCTTGTTCTCTTCTGTACGTCACTCCTGAGGGACCGGTAGCACTTTACGAAGTGCACTTTTCCTCTGGCAGTATATCAGGCACGAGAGAGATGCAGGATTTGTGTGGGATGCTTGATTTTGATTGCTTCGGTGAGACATTTTTAAAATACATTATCGCTTCCTTTTTATTGCCTTGTCGGAAAATGTTTTCAGTGTGATGCATCTGTGTTAAAGTGCATCCGATCTAACAGTTAACCAGTGGAGTACATACACTCTGAAAAACAAGTTGTTAAGGCAAAACACCTCAGGTGAAGAGAGAACATTAGTATTCTGAAAAGTTATGTTTAAATGTGAAAATGAGGCATTATCTAATTAAACATGCACTCATTTGTATTCCTACTTTCTTTCTTGACTTGACTAAAAATCTTCAGATAGCAACAAAACTGCTAAGTTTAGTGTCTGTAATTGCTACTCAAGTAGAGAGAAAAAAACTCAATTTGAGAAAACCCCCTTTCATTGAAATCTACAGATGCAGATAGTTAAGTACAATAATAAAAATAAGCGAATGAAATGTTCAAACAGCTCTCTAAAAATTTTCAGAATATACAAAGGAATACAACTGTAAAGCGTGGTGCATGTAAGTGCTGCTGAAGTGGAGAACAAACTCACAGAAAAAAAAAAGGTATTGTTATTGAAATCTACATGTGCAGATAGGTAAAGTGCATTAACATAAACACTTATTAAGTGTATTTTAGATGTAGTTTTTCAAAGTCTGAAAGAAGACAAGCTGTGGAAGCAATATAGACCAAAATCTCAAAACTGGATGTTTCCTTTTGAAATTTATCTGCTTTATCTCATGAAGCAAGTCTTGAATTTAATCGTGGCTAAAAATACTCATGATTAGATCACCCTAACAAACATCTTTTATGAGTTAAGAACATTTCTCCAGTTACCTATTTCACTCTTTTTCCAAAGACTCCCTTGAAGGATTTCTTCTCTTTTTTTTTTTTTTTTTTTTTTTGCCCTCCGTCTCTTCTCTGCGATATGTTCTTCTGACCTCTCTGGTTCTCCCACCCTGGTTTAGCACCTGGTTATCCAGCTTTAACTGTTTCCAGACCTCTAAAACACCCATCCACCCCCACTCCATCCATCCATCCCTTCATTTCCACCCCCAATAAACCTGTCCTATTAACCCTAGTGTTTACACACACACACACATTCTTGAGGATTTGTGTGTCCTCTGATCTCTAGAACGCCTTGAAATGGATCAGATCTCTCATAATTAGATCCTGTAAACTTTCATGTTTATATGCAGGTTTAGAAGCAAACTTGATCTAGTTTTCAGTCATCTTTATTAGTCGTGTAAGTCACTCCGTACTAGTACTAGTGCAGCTAATAATGTGATCAAACCACTAAATATTAACACTAACCAACGTTGTTTTAGTGTCATTGGTATGCTATTTTATATATACTATTATGATGTAATATTTTGAATTAGTTTTTTTATTTATTTGTTTTTCACTTTAGTTTTAGTTGAATTTTTAATAATTTGTAACATATTGTTTTGTTTCTCTTACAACACTATTAATGTTGAGTTTGTGCATCGTCCCGCAAGACTGATTCCTCAAAATCCTTTTATTTTATTTTATATTATTTTATTTATGCTGTTGTTTTGTTGGGATGCTCACTGTGACCGTGAGTAGATGCCAGTGAATGTGCTGCAGTGAAAAATACAACAATGGCAACGTTTGTGAAACATGCTACTGTTTGTGTGCAGTCAGGCATGTACAGTGTGTCCTTCTCTGAAGCCTGTGTGAGAAACAACCCATGTGTTATTCCACAGTGCTGGACACACAAGAGACACATCCAGTCATCTGAATGCAGAAGAAAGTTAAAGATCCTTTCATGGAATTACAGTCATGAAGTCTTTGTATATTATTCTGTGTGCATGAGTTTTTAAAAGGACTTCAATAGAGGAATAACTCACACTGAGATAATTTTTTCTTTTGTAAAAATAAATGTTGAGGTAAGTTTGGTAAGATTGCTGTTTCCTTTGGCTTTGAGGCGAATCAATCCTGAGTTGTTTTCCCTCCGTCTGTAGAGTCTAAACGTGTCCTGCTCTGGACGGCAGCATGAAGAGTTTCAGCCGGTCCCAACTGACTGCCATGACAACAGGTAACAGACTAAACAAACCTCAAAATAATGTTACATTCAAAACCTAACCAAATAAACTCTATTTAATGTTCTATCTAGAATAAGTTTTTAATGAACACAAAAAAGCGTGATGTTCTTCCTGAAATTCTCAAGGAGGAAACGTTTGTTTTCCCCAAATTATTTTTGCGCTATTGTCGAGCAGTATTGTTTGAGTGACGTGGTATTAATCTCAGTGCTGGTTTGTGTGCAGGTTTGCTCCTGCTCTGTCTGGGTAGTTCAGGTCTGGAGCTCAATCCCAGCGTCACTCCGGTCGTCCTCTCCATCAACTCCTCCTTCAGCATCACCTGCTCCGGCGGGAGTGATGTCACCTGGCGCTTCAAGCGGGAGGAGAAAGTTCCAGAGTTCCACACCGAGAACCAAAGTCCCTCCTCCAGCGTTCTCCGTCTGGAGCAGGTGACGTGGAGACACACGGGAGTCTATGTGTGTTCAGAGAACGGGACAAATGAGACCAGAGAGGTGGCTGTGTTTGTGCCTGGTAAGAACTCATAAAAGTATTCAAAACTATTCAATTTATACATTTCTTAATTAATTGCTGGTTTTCAAAAGTGCATGTAAAAACAACAGATACTGTACTGTATATTTGAACATTTTAACATTAGAATGTTTGGGTGATTTTTTCCCCCCATTGATTTTATGTTCTGTGAATTTTATTTGATCCATTTTCTCACTTCCATATTCATTCATTTGTTCTTTCATTCACTTGTGCATTCAATTATTGGTCTTCAGATGGATTATTTTGTTCATTCACTCATACATTCATTCCATTATATTAATTCTGACATTAATTTGTTAATTCCTTCACTCATTACTTAATTTATTGATTGATTCTCACATTATTTGTGCATTCATTTATTTGGTAATTCTCACATTGATTTAAGTCATGCATTCATTCATTTATTATTTATCATATTATTATTATTATTATTGTTCATGCACTTAAGCATTTATTTAATTGTCACAGTGATTTCTCTGTTCATTCACTAATGCATTCATTAATTTGTTGATTCTCACATTGATTTGTGCGTGGCATTTATTCCCTCATGCATTCATTCATTTTATTTTCACTATGATTTATTTGTTCATATATTCATGCATTCATTAATTTGTATAATTTCACACTGGGTTTTGTTAATTCATTCACTGACATATTCATTCATTTATTGATTCTCACACTTAAACATTTATTTATACATTTTCTCACACATGCATTCATTAATTCTCACATTAATTTATTTCACTTATTTTTTTGATTCCTAAGTGAATTAATTCATTCACTTATGCAGTCATTATTTACTCACACATCCATTACTCTATTGATTCTCACATGTTCGTTCATTCATTTCATGTAGGCATTTATTATTTTGTTATTGTCAAACACTTATTAATTTATAGTTTTTTTCATTCATTCACTCACTCTCTGAGACATTCAATTCATTTATTAACACCTTAAATAATTTATTCATTCACTTAATTATTTCTCATCAATTCATTTGATTCCTACATTCATTCATTTGTTCATTTGCTCATGCAATCATTCACTTATTGACACTGATTCACTGATTCTGTTCTCCTCAGATCCTGAGGTGTGGTTCCTCGAGAACGATCATGTCATGGTGACTAAGACGCGAGTGAAAGGCACCATCCCATGTCTGGTAACGGATCCCTTGATAAACGTCACGCTGTACGAGAGTAACACAGACAAAAAGGTGGAGGGGTCGTACAACCCCAGCGTGGGCTACACCGCCGCACTGGAGGACAAAACCTACAAATGCAAAGGAGAGCTGAACGGAGAGGAGAAAGAGTCCATCCCCTTCTACGTCTTCAGTATATTTGGTACTTTCGAATTGTGATACCATAAGAAGGGTCTTATTGCTTACAAGCATTTACCCATATTTAAAGTACTATTTATAACCTTTATCACAGCAATACACATGCTACAACCACATTTTGTTAAATAAATACAACAGTCATCGAAGAAGTAAAAGGTAAATGTCCTTGCATGGCCTCGGTAGAGTCCAGACTTAAACCCCAATGAAAATTTGTGGAATGACTTGAAGACTGCTGTCTGCTGTTACCATCAAATTTAACTGTACTTGAGCAGTTCTGCAAAGAAGAGTGGGCAAATATTGCAAAGCCTATATGTGCAAAGTTAGTAGAGACAAATTCGTAAAGACTAAAGACTGTAATTAACGCAAAAGGTGCTTCAACAAAATACTCACACGAGGAGGGGAATGTTTTTCCTTCAGTGATTGTTTTTTTTTTTTTTTTAATCTTTCACTTGGATGTTATTAGTTGCACTGAGTAAATACAGCTGGATAAAAAACTAAGTGAATGGGGGTTGAGATTTTGGAGGCCAAAAAAGTGCATCCATCTATCATAAAAAGTGCTCCATATAGCTACGGGGGGTTAATAAAGTGCTGAAGTGATTCTGAAGTGAATGCAAGAGTTCACCCTTTACATGTAATCTGATAACAAATAGTAAGCATATTTTGGCGTATTGTCCTGGGGGAGGGCCCCGGGCCCGGAACATAGCCTGAACCCAAAGAACTCCCCAAAAGAAGCTTAAAAGGCATAGGACAGCAGCCAGAGAGCTAAATTTATTTGTCCCACCAAAATATGCGTGCTGTGAAGAGAGAAGGTGCAGAGCGACCGGGAGAGCCTGTGCAGTGTTCAACGAGAACTGCGGCTCGCAAAGTCGGACTGGCGAGCCCTCCATGCCGCTATAAGAGGAGCACAATGACAGATGTCAAATGAGGGACTCTTGCTGCATCCAAAGGGAGCTGCGGCTCAACATAACTCAGACGGGGGATTCACCCTGCAACCGAAGAGAGCCATGGGTCTGCTGTCCCGGAAGGGAGAGCCCCGTCAGATGCTGAATAGGCAAGGAGAGTCGAGGCGTGGTTTGACGCGTCAGATGGAGGGTACTACTGTAACCGAAGAGAGCCAGCGGCTCTACTCCACCGGGAGGGAGATCCCTGACCCCCATTGAGCATGCAACATAACTCAGACAGGGTGTTCACCCTGCAACCGAAGGGAGCCATGGGTCTGCTGCACCGGAAGGGGAGCCCTTGTCCTATGCTGAAAAAGCAAAGAGACGAGACTGATGGAGGGACTCCCGCTGCATCCAAAGGGAGCTGCGGTTCTGCCTCACTGGAAGGTAGAGTCCTCAGTTGCGGCTGGATGAGAGATGCAATTTTATGCCTCGGAGGGCTCTCACAGCATCCGAAGGGAGCCTGCGACTCTGCTACACTGGAGGAGAGAGCCCTGTTTTATGCTGAATAAGCAATGAAACGGGACTGATGGAGGGACTCTCGCTGTGTCCGAAAGGGAGCTCCGGCTCTGCTGCACCAGAAGGGGGGGTCCACCTTGCGACTGAATATGAGACGTGGTTTGATGCATCGAATGGAGGGCTTCCACTGTGACCAAAGGGAGCCGAAGGCTCTGCTGCACCGGGAGGGAGATCCCCCGTCCACCACCGAGTATGCATGATACTCAGAACAACAGACTGAAGATTGACCCTGTGACCAAAAAGAGCCGATGGGTCTGCTGCACTGGGAGGGGAGCCCCATACGATGCTGAGTAAGCAAGGAAACACAACTGATGGAGGGATTCTCGCAGTTTCAGAAGGGAGCTGCAGCTATGCTGCACCGGAAGGGAGAGTCCCCCTTGCGACTGGATACGAGTTGTGATTTGATGCATCGGATGGAGGGCTGTCACAATGACCGAAGGGGGCCTGCAGCTCTGCTCCACCCGGAGGGAGAACCCTGTCCATGATTGAGCATGCAGCGCAACTCAACGACAGATGGAAGGCTCACACTGTGACCAAAGGGAGCCACGGCCCTGCTGCACTGGAAGGGAAAGCCCTGTCGGATGCTGAATAGGTGAGGAGATTTGTGACGACAGCTGGAAGGCCCTTACTTTGACCAAAGGAGCGGTGATTGACTGCATTGCAAAGGAGAGCCTCTGATTAATCGAGTAAACAACATGAATTAAAACGCTGAATTTTTTTTAGCTGCATTTATGTGGCTTTGATTGTACCTAATGTAACTTTTAAAAGTGTCTGAATACCAACGACCGAGGGTCTGTATCTTATTCTGAGAGAGGCTCTTTTGAGCTGCTGTAGTTGCTGACCCGATGCGAAATGAGTGACTGGAAAATTTTCTGCAGGTAAGCCTGATTGCGCAAGGATCAGTTTAAGTTTGGAACCAAAAACATGTAATGGGATGGTTACAGTCATCAAAAAAGAGAGGGTCCAGTGCGGATTTAGATTGAGCAATCCTGAGCTGGATATAAAAAAAGAGCCTGATAAGGTTATATTGGAGATGGGAGATATCGGGTATATATTGGGTAGAAGTTAGAAGATAAGGAGGAGCCGTGACTGTTTGTGGAGGCAGCCTCACGCATGGATTAGCCCCCGATGCTTGGGGAAGCCCATAGGAAGAGGAAGAGAAAGATGGAAATTAGGTAGGAGGCCAGTATGCTTGCTTTGCATCTGCAGCGGGGTCTGCTGGCCATTGATGGGGAAAAGGAAAAGTGGAATGTTAAAAGGTGGTTGAGCTTGAGCGGCTAGTGGAGGCAGCCTCACGCTAGCATCTACAACCGAAGGTAGAGTGGAAATAAATGGAGGTTGAGAAGCCACGCCAGTTGCATGCTGTATTGCAGCTGAAGCTGTGGCAGTGATTGGCTGAGAGGAGGAGGGAGGCAGTGCAGTCTGAGAAGCGTCTGAATCTGGGGATGACCTAAACTTGCTGCATCTTGAAGCTTGAGGAGAGCCGGAACTTGATATGGAAGACAGTGTCATTTTAAATGAAGTAGGGAGCTTTGAGGAAGAGGAGCATGGGCTGCAATTGTCAGCAGAGTCCGCCTGACATTTAAGTGGGGTTTTGACATCCTAAAGAAGCTGTGCAGCCTGCATGGCTAGCAGAGGGAGCTTCATGCTAGCATCTGCTATGCAAGCTGAAGGCCGCTGAAGAGGAAAAGGTTTAGAAGTAGCAGGAGGAAAAGACTGAGATGTGAGGGCATGCATTGCATTCCACTAGTTTTAGCTGCTGTAGCTGTAGTCCACGTGGGCTTGTATTATTTGGGGGGAAAATGCTGAAGAGCCTGTGCAGCCTGCACAGCTAGCAGAAACAGCCTAACAGATATGTGTTATGGGAGCTGGAGACCACTGAAAAAAAAGAGATGTTCGAAGTAGTAGGAGAAATTACTTTCTTTGACATGCATGTCTATGGCTACAAGAGCTCAAGCCCTGGCTACATGCGGCGCTGTGGACGGAAGAGCCGCAGTGAAAAAGTTGAGCTGAAGCGGGAAGCAAATGAGGTTTTGCTGCGTTGAGAACTGGGGCATAGCCCAGTCTATTTGAGTCCTGCCGCTGTGACCCAAAGCTCGAGGAGATGAAGAATAGATTGTACAGATCCGCTTTGTTTACCCTCCGTGAGAATGATTAGTCTGAATAAATCAGTGTTTGCTTCAAGCTTAAACACTTTCCGATCTGATTATATATTTGCATGGCTAAATGATACCGGGATGTCAGGGAAGAAAGTGAAAGTGAAAGTCGTGACATTTGCCAAGTATGGTAACCCATACTCGTAATTGGTGCTCTGCATTTAACCAATCAAAGTTCACACACACAGCAGTGAGAAGTAAACACACCGTGAACACACACCCGGAGCAGTGGACTGCTATATATCCAGCGCCTGGGGAGCAACTGGGAGTTCACTGCCTTGCTCAAGGGCACCTCTGCCATGGGCATTGAGGGTGGAAGAGAGCGCAGTTCATTCACTCCCTCCCACCTACATCTCCTGCCAGCACAGAGACTCAAACCTGCAACCTTCGGGTTACAGGTCCAAATATCTAACCATTAGGCCACAGCTGCCCAAGAAGGTGGAGGCGTGGTTAAGCCTCTGCATTGTGGAGAGCATGTGGTTAGTCGAGCAAAGCGGCGGCTGTGATGATGAAGCCTGGAGCTGAAGTGTACAGGCGTAAGCTTAGGGCTGGTAGATTGCGACGGAGGATACGAAAAATCCCCAGTACCGGTATCGTCGTTGTACAAAAAAAAATTGAGTCTGTGATATTAAGGCCAAAGGAGGAAAACCAAAAGCTGAAAAACTGGACAGAGGTAGGAAGGCTGCATATTTATAGACTATTGTGCTAGTTAAGATGATTATCTTAACGAGATGCACCTGTGCCAAATTGGATGATTATCTAATCGTGCTCCTCCCGAACTTTGTTTATAAAACATCATATAAATTCTGAAGTGGAGAGATGCATTTGTGTAAACCATAATCTTTAGCTTCCACTAACTGTTGTACACAGTTCACTAGAGAGTGACATTAAGTATGACTTCGGTGTAGCGTAAGCTCCGGTGAGAAGTGACAAACGTGACTTTAGTTATGTTTAAGCATCCCGGATATACACACAAATGCACCAATTTAACACTAATAAAATATAGAGCCTGGCTAAAACAATTCACTTCTTCACGTGGTATTTCTTTGCAAAACAAAAGCTTGGTTCTCACAAGACTAGCATATTCTCTCCAGAGTTTGCACTACACCTACGTCACACGTCATAAGCTGCTGCGCCACTCTCCTGTGAACATGAGTGTTTTAATATGGATATTTTCGAACACATGGGCTTTGCTTTAGAAGCCCTTTATCAACTACCCGGAGCCATCTGGAGCACTTTATATGATGTATGGATGCACTTTTTTGGGCTTCAAAATCAAAATCAACTTGGTTGAATTAGTTTGTCCGTTGTTTATTTTTTTTCTGACCCCGTTGGAAATTATTTTTTTTCTTGTCTTAAGCATAAACAAGCATATTTTTGCAGTGTAGAATAAATGATTTTCGTAACTGTCCTATATGGTCTGCTAATGCTTTAATATTACAGATATTTACGATTGTATTTACCATTCACGTATCAACATTTATTTACAGGCAATTATTTACTGTTTTGAGTTAAAATACTCAACATTTTCTTTTAATTTGTGTTTGTAAGATGGTTAAATCATAGAGAGAGTCCATGTGTTGCACATCTGTTATCAATAACCGGACCGTGTCTCTCATGAGCTCATCAGATGATTTGTTTTTCTGTATATCAACCAATAGCCGTTTTTGTTCTTTCCCAGCTCCCGAGGCTCTGGATCCAATCATCAACGCCTCCAAAACGGTCCTGAAACAGGGCGAGATGCTGAACGTCAACTGCACTGTTCATGGCGCGGAGCTCGTCTACTTCCTTTGGGACTTTCCCAACAAAGACGTGAGTGGGCTGAAAATAAAACTCTTTGTTTTCATTATTTCTCGATCGAGCACTGAGAGCTCCCATGAGAAGCTCTGCATGTTGAAATGAGCTTGAGATGTATGACCACACCTTCACGAGGAACATGTGTTTTTATTAAGAGGGAAAAAAATGATAAAGACACCAGAGGCAAGATTTTAGTTCTAGTTTATGCACATTAGCATAATTGTTAATGTTAATTTAAATGTAAAAAAAAAACAGATTACAGTAAATCAGCCTGAGGTGGTTTGCTGGTTTTGACTGCACTGAACTGGTCTCCACTGCTTAGGTTTGCTGGTTTAGAGGGGTCAGTTAAATTGTTAACACAACCATGGTGCTATCAACGACATAATCATGGGTTTGAATTCTCAGGAAATATGGGTTTGATTCCACTGAACAATTTCCTCCTCAGTATTTTGGTCTTTTTTTTTTCCAGAACAAATATCTAAACGTTCCTAAACCAGGATGCATGTACTTGAGAAGCAAAGTCATTTTGCTTTTAAAGGAAATATATGTTATTTTGAAGGACTTTTAGAATTTTGAACAGGAAAACAAGTTAAAAATACAGTTTGTTGTTGTTGTTTTGTTGTTGTTTTTTTGCAGTGAATGCAATGCAATCGCTTTTGGATAAAAGTCCTTGCCAAATAAATACATGTAAATATACACTAGTCAAAAATTAAGCTTCCTTTGGGGCAAAAATGCAACAAAAATGCACCTAAAATTCAAATTGTGGAGTTTGTTTGAACAACTTAGTGTGTTTTTGAATGTTATTTTTTGTGGTAATTATTAATAAATATTCTAATTATTAGACATTTGCTTTGAAAAAATGGAACAATTTCACATTTTATTTATTTATATTATATGACTATATATATATATATATATATATATATATATATATATATATATATATATATATATATATATATATATATAGATAGATAGATAGATAGATAGATAGATAGATAGATAGATAGATAATGGAAAAATTATATATATATATTTTATAATATTTTTGCATGATAAAAAAAAAAGAAAGAAAAGAAATACCCCTGAAAATCATTTTCTGGGAGCAAATATTACATGCTAATGGAAAAGTTCATTTCTAACACTGAAAACCCCAAACCTTTATCCCCTCAGGCAAGGGGCGTTGAAATCTTGACTGATGTCCTGTCGTCCGTGAGCATGCGATCATGTCTCAACATCACAAACGTGTCTCTGGCCGGATCAGGACAGTACGTTTGTCGGGTGCATGAGGGTGTGGAGAACCATAAAGCTTCAGCCAGTATCAACATCACTGTACTGGGTAAGAGCTGCAGATGCATCACATTTACAACAAGTATAGAATAAAGCCTGGCTACTCAAATCAGTGACAGTCAACAACAGCGTTATTAGAGTTAATTAAAAACATGAAAACTGCATAAATGATTTATCTTTTTTTAAAGATTTTTTTTCGTCTGAATGCGACCTTCTGCTGAAGGGAATGAGTTTATGTTTAACATGATGAAACTCTGGATTAGGGTATACAAGAGTCACAGGAGCTGACTGTAGGTCACTGCGGTCTGCAGCACTTACACACACAGGATACAGTGACTGCAGGCAAGCCTTTATGAAGAAAGCTTTTACCACAATCAGCTGCGATTATGAGCTCACTTATGGAATATTAAATAGATTATGTAGAAAGATGAGCAAGCAAAATTCACTCTGTCGTGCTTATAAGGCATCATAATTTGATACACCAGCTTTCAAAAGTTTGGGGTAGGTGAGATTTGTAATAATTTTAAAGTCTTTCATGCTCACAGAGACTGCATTTATTTTAATGAAAAGATTAAAACAACAACAACAACAAAATGTAATTTATTCCTGTGATCAGAGCTCAATTTTCCGCATCATTACTCCAGTCTTCAGTGTCACATCATCCTTCAGAAATCATATTAATGTACTGATTTGCTGCTCAAGAAACATTTCTGATTATCATCATTGTTTAAAACAGTTGTGCTGCTTATTATTTTTCTGGAAACCCTGATAGACTTCAGTGTAACTCGTGATATTTTCATCTGTCTGTCTGTAGAGAAAGGATTCGTGGCTCTTTCTTCTGAACTGGACAGAAGCGTCTCGGCGCAGCTTGGAGAAAACGTGGAGCTGAAGGTGGAGATCCAGGCGTATCCCAAACCCACCGTCCACTGGACTAAAGACGGCACTGCTATTACAGGACACAACACAATACAGGAAAATGAGACCCGGTAAAGACTCTCTCAGTACATGAGCTCAATTAAACAACATTTAACCTTTCCACAAGATGTCAGACGTGTGCTCTGAATCCTCTTCAGGTTTGTCAGCACGCTGACCCTGGTCAGGATCCGACTGGAGCAGATGGGTCTCTACACCGTCAGTGTCCAAAACGATGATGACTTTAAAGACTTGACCTTTGACCTAGAGGTGAAAGGTGAGACAGTTTGACATCTATTTACACACCGCCCCATTTCCTGAAAACAGACATCCGTTTAAGTCTGGGCCAAGAATAACACCAGCTGTTGGGATCACTGTGAAACTCTGCATGTAATGTAATGTAATGCAATTTAATTTAGTTTGGTGTCTGTGAGATTTTGAATGCTTTTAAAGTCTCATAGATGCTGCATTTATTTGTTAAAAAATACAGTAAAACTAATAAAATGTGAAATATCATTATTAAAGTAGCTGTTGTGATCTTATTGTAACATGTAATTTATTCCTGTGATGCAAAGCTGAATTTTCAACATCATTACTCCAGTCTTCAGTGTCACATGTTAGGATTACTGTGAAACCGTGAATTTAATTAAATTTCATTTCAATTCATGTACTTAAATATTTAACAAAATATTAATTTGTTTAATTTAATTACATATGTTATTTTAAATTGTTTAGTTAAATGATTAATTTATTTCATCAATTAATTTTACTTAATCCAATATGTTATTTGTTTAATTTAAAATGTAAGTAGTTGAATTTAATGTTGATGAATTTATTTGAGAATTTTACTTTATTTCATATTTTAATAGTTTATTTTATTTTAATATTTCATTTGTTTAATCCCATTAAAATATAATATAATATTTAATTATTTTAACCAATTTTAATGCATTTATTTGATAATTAACTTCACTTCATTTCATATTTTAATAGTTTAATATTTAATGTATTATGTAAATAATTGAATATTTTTAAATATGTAATTTAAATATTAAGTTAACCTGAGTACATGTAATTTAATATTTAATTATGTTAATTTAATGTAATATTTAATGCCAATTTTAATTGATTTAATTCAATTAATAAACAAATAAATTACTCATTACTTGTAGTTTAAAAAAAGGCTATTCATCTTTAAGCTTCTTGATCAGTTATTTTCTGTTTGGTTTTTGTGTGTATTAATGTTGTCGTCTGATGTCATTTCCTGTCTCTGTAGTTCCTCCACAGATAACTGAACTCTCTGACCATCAGCTTCCTGGTAAGAAGCACGCGGTCACCTGTGTGGCGGAGGGAGTACCGTCTCCCAGCATTCAATGGTTCAGCTGTGACAGCATGCCCAAGTAATGACACACCTTCATCATCATCATCATCATTACAAAAAAACATCCGACTGTATATGAGTCTGTGCATTTGTTAGGCTCCCACCAAATCGAGCAGTGCATAATGTGAGATGCATCAGCCAACATTTTTTAAATAGTTCCCCTTTAATGACTCTCATTCATATTGAATATAAGTTGTTTGCGAGATGAGTAAATATAGGGCTAATGAGTTTGCAGAGCACTCAGAAAGCATTACATAAACACACACATCAGCGTAATGAAGGTTGTGTCTGTCCATCATCCAGACACTGCACACACACTGATTAAAACACCAAAGAGCTGCACAGAAACACTTCTATATGAATAATATATAGCACATATGCTGTAACGGCCATTAGTGCACACCTTTCCTATCACAGCTCACTTCCTTCGTGGGCGCAGCACACTTATGAGGGCACTGCATTAAGTGTGTGAGCAGATATAATGCATGTATATTACTGGGTCTGTTTGTTCTGGTTTGTAAATTGCCTTTGTGCATTTTGTTAAAGTACGTATTATGTAAAATATTCATTTTCACATTTTTTACATGTTTGGGAAGATGTATAAGATGTTTAGGACCTACTTAATTTGCTATATAGAGATTATTTGCTAAAATGTGCAAAATACAAATATGATTATAAAAAAAAATATTACATATAAATATACAAACACACACACACACACACACACACACATATATATATATATATATATATATATATATATACATATATATATATACATAAAACACACACACATATATATATATATATATATATATATATATATATATATATATATATATATATATAAAGCATATACTTAATGTTAAATGTAATAATAATAATAATAATTATATATATATATATATATATATATATATATATATATATATATATATATATATATATATATATATATATTACTTAAAAAATAAATATTAAATGAAATACCAAATATTTAATAATTAAAATATTACATAGATTAAAATTCATTATCAAATAAGGAATTATTATTTTTTTTGTTTCATTTGCTAATTTACTTTGTTTAAAATTAAGTACATTTATTAGCAAATAAATATGTGTAAAATTTAATTAGATATTTAATTTGTTTAACTTTTTAATTAGTTTAATAAAGTTGAATTTAATAATTTAATTTCATACTTCGTTCAACTTTTTAGTTTAAAGGGGGGGGGGGGGTGAAATGCTATTTCATGCATACTGAGTTTTTTTACACTGTTAAAGAGTTGGATTCCCATGCTAAACATGGACAAAGTTTCAAAAATTAAGTTGTACGTTTGAAGGAGTATTTCTGTTCCAAAAATACTCCTTCCGGTTTGTCACAAGTTTCGGAAAGTTTTTTTCGAGTATGGCTCTGTGTGACGTTAGATGGAGCGGAATTTCCTTATATGGGTCCTGAGGGCACGTTTGCCGGAAGAGCGCGCGCTCCCGTATAGCAGAGCACTGAGAGCACAACAGACTTCACTGATCAGAGCGAGAGCGTCGCGAAATGTCAAAAAAGAAATGTGTTTTTGGTTGCCAGGACAAGACAACCCTGCACAGATTACCAAAAGAGAAACAGCATTAAGGGACCAGTGGATGGAGTTTATTTTTACAGAGCATCAACGGAGTTGTGCAAGTGTTTTTGTTTGTTCCCTGCATTTCGAAGATGCTTGTTTTACAAACAAGGCCCAGTTTGACGACAGATTTGCGTATCGTTTATTTCTTAAGGATAATGCAGTCCCAACGAAAAAGGGTCACGATCGTGTGTTGGAACCGCAGGCGGTGAGTAAAACTGCTTTCCTCAAGGTAAAGTCACAGCTTCCAAACGCTCTCAACGCAAAAGCCTACTGGCGCTCGTGATTCTTTAGCTCCGCCCACACGTCACGCCTCCAGCCGGTCGTGTTTTTCGGGGAAAAATCGGTACAGATTATCTTTCTCTTATGAATATAATAAAACTAAAGACTTTTTGGAGTTATGAAGGATGCAGTACTACTCTATAGGTACTCAAGATTAACAGGATATTGAGTGAAAACGAGCATTTCACCCCCCCCCCCCCCCCCTTTAATAAAATATGATATTAAATATAATAAATATATATTTTCTTACAGAAAATTGGAGAAACACTGCAAACATATGCTTGTATTATGTTATAATAACTAATATAAAACACAACTAATATTTATATCTAACCAATATGTATATACTGTACAGTATGCAGTAATCAGTACATTAATATTCCCGTCTGTTGTCATCAGGTGCAGTAACAGAAGTGTGGCGTGGAGCCCTCTAGAGGAGGATCCTGAGAAAGTCACCATCCAGACGAACTTCACCTACAACATCAGGCGCAAGATCCACCAGGTGCACAGTCAGCTGACTCTCCTGCGGCCGCAGCTGCTCTCCATCCGCTGCGAGGCCCGCAACGAGAGAGGAGCCCGAGCCCGAGACATCAGACTGGTCCACAGCAGTGAGTCACGTGTGTGTGTGTGTGTGTGTGTCGGGAGGGAGGGTGTTAAAGCCTCTTTCTGAATGTGTGAAATGAGGATCTACTGAATGGAGCAGCACACGTGGAGATCAAACACAGAAGGACTTTCATTAGCTCCGTGAACGTGGCGTGAAACCCGTCGAGCTCTTTGAAAACCTGATACTGGTTCAGCCGTGAGAAAACCCAGAGCGGCGGGAAACACTTCTTATTGACTCTATATATGAGCCCACAGTCTTATATATGAGCCGGTTGCTTTGATTTAAAGTCAACACGAGTCTTCGGTTTTGTACCATTTTGACATATTTTAATGTGTAAGGGTTATTCAATGAGAGAAATGTAGCACAGGAAATTATTTTTAACTGAGTTGATAAAGACTGTGTTTTCTCTCCAGCGTTGTTTTCTCAGGTGGCCGTTCTGGCTGCTGTCTTAGCGCTGGTGGTCATCGCCATCATCTCCATCATCATCCTCGTCGCTGTGTGGAGGAAGGTCAGTGACCTCACTTCCTGTCTCTCTGACTCAGACGTAGCGTTTAGGTTTTAACAATTGCTGAACTGGAACTCTGCAGAAGCCGCGCTACGAAATCAGGTGGAAGGTGATCGAATCGGTCAGTTTGGATGGACACGAGTACATCTACGTCGACCCCATTCACCTGCCCTACGACCTGGCCTGGGAGATGCCCCGGGACAGTCTGGTGCTGGGTGAGAGCGGGACACACTTCCTATAGTCTTATCTCAATACTCAGCTTTTCCTGTGCATGGACACTGAACACAGGCCTAGCAATCATTCATTAAGTCCAGGTGTTTTTGTACTGAAATGCATGTGTTTCTTCAGGCCGGACGCTGGGATCTGGAGCCTTCGGGCGTGTTGTGGAGGCGACGGCGTACGGTTTCGGCCACTCGCAGTCCGCCACTAAAGTGGCAGTGAAAATGCTGAAATGTGCGTGTGAAACACACACATATGTGAGTGTGATCGATGATTGTAGTTAATGGTGTTGTGTGCTCACTGCAGCGACGGCGCGGAGGAGCGAGACTCAAGCTCTGATGTCTGAACTCAAGATCATGAGTCACCTGGGTCCTCACCTCAACATCGTCAACCTGCTGGGAGCCTGCACCAAACACGGTGAGCAGACGGCAGCCGAGCCGGCCCGCACATTTAACGCTGCTGAACTCCTTAGATCAGACCTTTTTCAGGTTTGTTGTGTCTTTATTTGTTGTTCCGCAGGGCCGCTGTATCTGGTGACAGAATACTGCCGCTATGGGGATCTGGTCGACTATCTGCACAGGAACAAGAACAGCTTCCTCCAGTACTACGCCGACAAGAACCACATTAACAACGGCAACCAGATGTGTAACGACAGCGATGTGAAAGAGTAAGATAATTGAGCATTCTTCTTTTGCACATATCAATAAAAGTTTGGAATTATTCTTTTTTTATGTTTTTGAAAGACGTCTCTCCAGTTCACCAAGGCTGCATTTCTTAATTTTCAGTAAAAAACTGTGGAATATTATTGCAATTCCAAGTAGCTGTTTTCTATGCGACTATATTGTAAAATGTAATTTATTCTTGCAAAAGCTGAATTTTCAGCATTGTTACTCCAGGTTTCAGTGTCACATGATCCTTCAGAAATCATTCTAATATTTTGATTTGATGCTGCTTCATGTTTTTGTGGAAAAACGTGATACATTACTGTTTAAAAGTTTGGAGATATATACTTTTATTCAAGGCTGCATTCAGTTAATCAAAAGTGGCAGTAAGGACAATTATGATGTTAAATAATATTTCTATTTTCTATTTCAAATAAAATATAGATGTATTTATTTAAAAAATAAATTGTAAATAATTTTCTAATAAAATTATTTTGCCCTTTCTATTCATCAAAGAATCCTTAAAAATAAACTGCATCACAGTTTCCACATAAATGTTAACCAGCACAA
Source organism: Carassius gibelio (assembly GCF_023724105.1). Lineage (NCBI taxonomy): Eukaryota > Metazoa > Chordata > Actinopteri > Cypriniformes > Cyprinidae > Carassius > Carassius gibelio. Next base: position 19,799,146 of record NC_068384.1, on the reverse strand, counting down.
CAGTTTTCAACATTGATACTGATCAGAAATGTTTCTTGAGCAAATCAGTTTATTATTATGATTTCTGAAGGATCATGTGACACTGAAGACTGGAGGAATGATGCTAAAAATTCAGCTTTGATCACAGGAATAAATGACATTTTTAAATATTTAAAATGGTAATAATATTTCACTGTTTTTAGCAAATAAATGCAGCCTTGGTGAGCAGAGGAAACAAAAACTTTAAAATATTAGTTATTCCATAATTTTTACCGGTAGTGTAAGTTTATAAATAACATGAAATGCCATGTTAAATATCAGTCATGCTCAAGTGTAGCATTCTATGTAATTGGCTAATAAATCTGTGCTCTGCAGATACGTGTCGTTCGGCAGCGAGTGTGATGGAGGATACATGGACATGACCAAAGACGAGCAGACCCAATACGTGCCAATGCTGGAGCTCTCAGACTCCATCAAGTACGCAGATATCCAGCCGTCACCCTACGAGTCTCCTTACCAGCAAGACATCTATCAGGAGCAAGGTACAGTACTGCAGACCTTCAGATCAGCTGCAGCTACAAGCCTCTCAAAGCTCGGCATTACTGTGATACTGTCTTCTTAATACAGAAAACCCCCAAAAATATTCATTATAAAACATCAAATTGTGCATTTTAATTGCATTGCATTTATTAATAAATATATTTTGTGCAAAAAAAAAAAAACAACAACACATTATTTATATAAAATTGTGCATTTTGATTGCATGTATAAATAATTATCTATTACAGTTATTTCAGTAAACAATTATTATTAAAATATTTCTGATTTGCATTGCATTGCATTTGTTATTAATAATTAATAGCACAGTAAATTCAGAAAAGTAAAAAATATATATTAAAAATAATAATTATTTATAATAATCACAATTAACGCTTATAAGAAACATTTCTGATTATTATCAGTGCTGAAAACAGTTGTGCTGATTCAATTTCTTTTCAGAGGTGCTTCAGAGAATACCATGGTATTGCATGTTTTTTTTTGTGTGTGTTTGCAAACAGATGTTGTGTGTGTGTGTGTGTGTTTATCACAGGTCACAGGGTGGATCACTCTCTGGTCATCAGTGATTCTCCGGTTCTGAGCTACACTGATCTCGTGGGTTTCAGTTATCAGGTGGCCAAAGGCATGGAGTTCCTGGCTTCAAAGAATGTGAGTGTCTCTCTCTCTCTCTCTCTCTCTCTCTCTCTCTCTCTCACACACACACACACACACACACATATCTAAATGAACACATGTCAGCTCTGTTGTTTAAGATTAAGTCTACAGACAAACTCAGACCCAAAATCTTTGTCTAACACTTCCAGTTTTTGTCCCCGAGGTAAAACCAAACACACACATACTTTGGGATGCGAGAATGTCATTATTAAAATGTTTAAATTGCAAAAAAAAATAAATAAAAATGTTCTTCTGCAGTAATTCTGTCTTGTTTTTCCAGTTCAAATATCTTAACATTCTTAAATCAAGATACATTTACTTAAGACACGAAATGACTTAAATTATTAAGTGATTTTATGACTTTAACGAGAGCAAATATTTGACTATGGGTTCAAAATCAAATTGTTTTCCTTTTACATTTTACAAACTTAATATGTAAAGTCATTTTTAAGTTAACTTACTTAGACAATTAACTTTTACAGTTAACTTTACATTAGACAATGTAAAAATACAACGTGATTCACATGAAATGAACAGTAAAAAAAAAAAAAAAAAAAACAGAAACTAGTTAAAACTGAATTAACTACAAAAAGGTTTTTTATATATATATATATATATATATATATATATATATATATATATATATATATATATATATATATATATATATATATATATATATATGAACTTCTTGACTATTGTTGTATTTATACACTAAACAGTTTCCATGAGGAATTGAGATAAGCTGTCAAAATTTGTGAACCTATTTCAGCAATCTGTCTCCACAAATATCATCTTTATTCCATATTAGTCCAGGATAAGTCATAGTAATACACACGTTTTTCTTGGCTGCTTGCAATGCTGTAATAAAATCTGTAACATATGATAAAATAAATGTGTTGTGTTCTGACTTTAGAAAACGGCAATAGCTAATAAAAATGCTGACCTGGCATTTCTAAACATAAGACCGAAAATGATCACATTAATCCAATTGCTCACCTCCTTTGACCCAAAGGTGTCCGTCATGCATGTTTTAATATAAACTCACATCACCATCTACTGACATAAATGTGTACTGCACCAGTAAGTAGACTAACCTTCTTTGAAATAATGAGAGAAACTGCTAAGTAAAACGTCTTTCTGTCTGTCTGTCTGTCTGTCTGTCTGTCAGTGTGTGCATCGGGATCTGGCAGCAAGAAACGTTTTGATCTGTGAGGGCAAACTGGTCAAGATCTGTGACTTTGGACTGGCCAGAGACATCATGCACGACAACAACTACATCTCCAAAGGCAGTGTACGTGCATCCTGTGGTTTACGGTCTCTACGACTGTAATAAAGCCCAATGAAACCAACACATTCAATCAAACAAACTCTGGTTGCTGATTAAAAGGTCTGTGTGTTTGTCTGCAGACGTTTCTTCCTCTGAAGTGGATGGCGCCGGAGAGCATCTTTCATAACCTGTACACCACGCTGAGTGACGTCTGGTCCTACGGCATCTTACTGTGGGAGATTTTCACTCTGGGTCAGTCTGTTCCCCTATTCTTTCTCCACACTGTCTATGTGATTTGGGAAAATAAAGGTTTCATTTTAGTCTCCCAAATAGAAATGAACAATAAAGTATGTTTTAGCTGAAATGTGTGTTCTGAGCAAGCATGGGGTTGATTTCCAGGGGAATGCACGCTTTGAAAACATTTATAGATTGAATGCAATGAAAGTCGCTCTTTATTTTTGATAAAAAAAATAAATCCATAGAACATTTTTGTAACTTAAAATAGAAAACTGATTTCATTTTGGCAACATTTTCTCATTTTCATTTAGTGTAAATGAAAGTACTTAACAAAAATTAGGAAATAAAAAATTAAGAAACACCATAGAGATTATATATATTTTTTTTTAAATGACAAAAGCTATAACTAAAATATATAGAAAATATAAAATTCAAATCTTATTCAAAATATGTACAAAAAAATTGTATATCACTGATACTAATATAACACTAGTATAAATGTAATGGAAATGGAAATTACTTTTACTTTTGGGCAGCTGAAGTTGTACAAATGTAATATTATAATTTAAATTAACTTTAAAAAATGTATATAGACATTAAAAAACACAATTACTTAAACTTCAAGATTAAGATATAAACATAAAAATAAAAACATTCAAAATATTAATACAAGTTATCGTAGTATCTCAGTTACACTAAAATAACACTATTAATCTTTGTTAACATTAATACAAATATAACTGTTAATTGTTATAGTTTGTGTTAGCTCAGGTCCATTAAATAATATAACAGACACAACCCTTTGGTTTTAATAATGTAATGTTAAAATGATCATTAACTAAGATTAAAATATAATTTTTTTTTAGCTCATAGAAATGTAGTTAACTATTTTAACAACTTGAACCTAATAGTAAAGAATGACCAAATACTTATTTATTTATTTTTGTCTATAAGAGATTTATAACAATTCATTTTAAGCATGTTCTGTCAGTACTCACTTCCTGTTCTTTCACTCCCAGCGTTTCTGCTTTTTGAAATGTGAAAATCTGTCTTTATTGGTGATTTTTGTGTGTGATTTTGCAGGAGGAACCCCGTATCCAGACCTGCCCATGAATGAGTTGTTTTACAGCGCTCTGAAGAGAGGATACCGCATGACCAAACCCTCGTACGCCTCCGAAGACATGTATGTCTGAATGACAAATACATAAACAAGTGTTGCTACATGATTATTATTACACATATGCTCGAGTTCTACAGTCATACAGTAAATAAGGTCTAAGTGCATAGTAACAAGCAGGTTTGTTTTAAAAAAGAAATCCTGGACATTTCTTGTGGTTTTTGTGAATGATTCGGCGGATTTGGTGTGAATGCTTGTGGTTTTGTTCCTCTGCAGTTATGAGGTCATGAGGAAATGTTGGGATGAGAAGTTCGAGAAGCGTCCGGAGTTCTCCTTTTTGGTGCACACAATGGGGAACATGCTGTCAGACGGATATAAAAAGGTTTCCTTTATGTTCCCTCTTTCATTAGCTGATGCTTACTGCATAGATTTGTGAAGAAATTCGAATTGGAATATTCATTTTCTCAGTAATTCTGTGGTGATGATTTTTGCTACTTTCTGAAATCACACAAAGGAACATTCGGAGAGAGGCAGAACTTAAATGTAAATTTGAATGGGAAGGAATTTAAATATTCAATTGAGAAACGCTGACACATTTTAAACAGACCTTCTGTCATGATATGAATAAACTATGAAAATGAAAAGTCACAAAGCAATTATATTGATAAATTGTAAAAAAATATGACTTGAAATAACATGAAATACATTTTTTTTTACTTACATTATTTAAATTATTTGCTATGAAAGTATTTCTTATTTCCATTTAGTTTAACTTAAGGTACTGAATTAACTGCAACTAAATATACAAATATATATATATATATATATATATATATATATATATATATATATATATATATATATATATATATATATATATATATATATATATATATATATATATACATATATCTCTGAGGTATCAAAATCATGTCCCTTCATATCATAATGAACTCAAATGAAATCTGTTGAATTCCTCTTAAGTGTGGATTATTTGGTTTTATTTGAAAAACAGAAGTGCACAGCTTTGATAAGTTAGAAACATTGAATGCGTTTACATGCGCCCTCATTATGCAATTCTAATGGGTTTTTGGAAATATTGCAATTTAACTTTGCCTCATTCAAATGTAATACTTCATTCAAAATAATGCAGTTAAGCTCATAATCGTATTGACTAGGGATGCACCGATAACAATACTGGTGTGTGTAAATAACCGAAGGATATACAGTCAAACCAAAAATGATTCAGCGACCAGATAATTCAATATTCTTATTAATGCCAAGTATGAATGTCAAGTGTTTTAAGTATTTTACACTTATTCCAAAATAATAACTCAAGGCAATAACAATTTAAACAATATATTTGATTTGTGGACTATACAAACCTCAGGTCCCATACACAGAGATTTAATTTAAATTTCACCAAGCTGATTACTCACTAAAAACTCCCACACAGGGGATTTCAGAACATGGGACAGAAATGTCTATATATATATATATATATATATATATATATATATATATATATATATATATATATATATATATATATATTCATACCTATAGGTTATATTATTATAAATTATAAATAATATATTATTATTAAATAATATATTATTAATAATATATTATTATTATTATAAATATTGTTGATATTTTTTTTTCTTATCTCTGCCTTTTAATTGCTGTTGGACAATAATAAATAATTAGTATTCTATAAGATTTTTTCTATATTTTCTTAATGACTAACACCTTTTTTTGTTGTTGCCATTTTTATAACAGAATAAATTATTAATATAATTATTACACCGGAATGAGAGTATAATTCCTAGTCATACTGGCCTAGAAAATCGCAACTTTAAATTTTCCGTCTGTCTTAGCACACAATGTAAGTATTAAATAGGAAGAAAAGTGGAAAAATATTGAAACTCTTTGGTCATTTTTGAGGGAGATGCTAACGGTCTAATCCGATTCAATGATCTATGCTAAGCTAAGCTAAAAGTTCTACCTATTCTACCTAAAAGTTCTGAGCCTATTTTCAAAAATAGTGGAGTTTTAAACACATTGCAAGATACAATTATGACCCATTCATTTCCACGGTTACTCAAACAGTGTATAAATGATATGCAGAAAGCAAGAACATTTAGATTATCACAGAACATTATTATCAGTGATGAGAAAATGTGAGAGTGCAGAATTCAGTCAGTACACACACACTCAACAAAACTCAGACATTTCAGCCATGACTCATCTGAACGCCTCTGAATGCTGTAAAAACTTGTACAAAGAAATCTGATGCAACAAATTTAATGGCCCAATTAACCCTTTTTTCATTTTCGTTTTCACTTTATTCATCAGAGCCGCTATATATTTAGTTTAATTGTGGAGGGGGGGCAGCAACCGGCAGAAACATAAATCGGAGCCTATGGATTCAGATATATGACTTTCACTTAAGTACTTTATAAAATCACACAATGAAAAGGAAACTTTAACATTCAGTGAAACTCAAATGCATCAGTACTCTGTTTAAATGGGAGCAATCTTTTATTTAAGAATGACAGCGAACTATATTTTATGGTATAAATATAAACCTCATATGTTGTAAGTAAATTCTAATTATAATATTCCTAAACTTTTGCTAAAGTACTTTCACTCTGAACCAAACTAAGCTTGCACCCTTGCTGAGAAGAGTGATTTATTTTATTCTAAACTTTTGAGCAATAGCTAATAAGGGAAGGAATTTGAAGCAAAATATGCATAAAAAACACCTTTTACAAACCAATTGGAAAACAAATCTGTGATTTAAATGTTCACAAATGTATAAAACTGATCAGAGATCAGGTAAAAACCATAGATTAAGCATCATCCTCATCATGTGTCCCCTCAGAGGTACTGTCAGGTCAGCGACAGCTTTCTGAAGAGTGATCACCCCGCAGTGGCCCGTGTGAAGCCACGTGTCCCGTCTCCATTCCCGGGAACCTTCCCTCCTCAGTCTCCCTCCTCAGATCTGAGCCCGAACCCTGTCCCGCGCCCGCAGGCTGACGGAGACACCGCTGAGGCTCCACATAACGAGTACATCATCCCCATCCCTGACCCCAAACCGGAGGAGGAGACCCAGGACGATGGGATGGTGCTGACGGAAATCCCCTCGAGGTAACGCTGACTTCATGTGTGCTCAAAAATAAATTAGATGACCGCAGAGGATGAAGGAAAGATGAGACATCGCCTCTTCCTTACACGGGGGGACCACTTCTCCTTTTTATTCAAGAAGCGCATGATTAATCTGTTCATCTGTGCAAATGGAAGTCATTTTAACATGAGAATGAGAGCGTGTACTTAAACTGTGATTGATGGATTGATTGACTGATTTAAAGTGAATTTATATGGTCAAGCAACATATGCATCCATGGTATAAATTTGTTTGTCATGTGTGTTCAATGTTTTTTTATAAACAATATTAATACTTTTTGATCATTTAATATGATAAAATATAAAAGATAATTAATATAAAAATATCTAATATTAAAGTGATGAATTATCAGTATCAGTATGTGTGTGTGTGTGTATGCTGTATATACATATATCAGATATACTGTAATTTATATAATAGAAAATATAATAAAACAAAGGCTATATATATATTTATATTATTAATATAATAAAAATATTAATGCAATATGATCAAATTGAGTATATCATAGAAATAGAATATAATACAATGTTATTAATATTAATTATTATATTTAGATATAATATAATATAAATACTGTATTTATAACAAATAATTTATCACATGGATTATGAATATGTCCCTCTGATTTTTGACAACGACAAAGTGTTGTAATACTTGGTCTCAGTTTTCAATACTATTTATTTATACTGTTTTATCATTTTATATATTTTATATTACATATAGTTCATCAGGAGATTAATTACTAACTTTTCTTTAAAGATCTTGGGCCCTGTAATACACTTGGCGCAATGCGATGCAAGGCACAATGCAAGTGTGTTTGCTAGTTTCGGCGCAGTCCAGCGCCACATCATTTAATTAGCAAATGCATTTGCGCTCATTTTTGCGCCCATGGGCGTCCTGGTCTAAAAAAGAGGTGTGTTCAGGCGCATTGCTGGGGCAATGCTATTTTCAGGAGCTGAAAATGGACTGCGCCATAGACCACCTCAAACCTGGTCTAAAGTCTGGCTCAATGTTTTTTCTTTGTTTTTTAAAGAGCGTACACGCTGCTTATTAAACACAGGGACGCACAGCAGCACACAAACATGCCACATATTAAAATTTAAAGGATTGCAATGCATAAGATTTTTTTTTTTTTGTAGGCTAAATATATATACAATATATTTATATATATAAACACATTTATCAGATTTAGACTATCTATTTGCTTGCACACGAGCAGCTCCGTTTCATCTCGGAGACGCGTTCTGTCTTTGCGCTTGCCAAATTCTGCCGTGTAAATAGCAAAGCCGTCATGGAACGAGCGCAACTGGCTCTTAAAGGGAATGGAAGATGAGACTTTGATTGGTTTATTGCAAGTTACGCCCCAAAAAACGTCCATTACTCATTAAGAAAATAGGGACAACCCGTTTTGACCATTCGCCCTGGCGCGCCAACTGTTTTCCCGTCGTTAAAATAGAAAAGTGGATTTGGACATGCCCTGAGTGCACCTGCGCCGTGCGCTTTACACTTTACATTTAGATGGTTAAAATCGGGCCCCTTGTCTTTTATATGGATGTAAAATGACTTCCAGTAATGCAGTAACCCAGAAATCCTCTTTTAAATAATGTACTCTTTGTTAAAGGCTCCTCCTGGAGGTTCAGACTTTATAACTGTGTGTGTGTGTTATTGTGATGTTAAAGGTGCTCTTTTTTTCTCTTCTAAAGCTTGTTAAGTTCTGATGAGGAGACGGTCTCGATGGAAACCCCGAGCACCGAACCCGAGCACGAGGAGCTGCTGCCAGATCATTCTGGAAGCCCAGAAGTGGAGGAGAGCTTCCTGTGACATACTTCGGCTTCCTGTCATCATGAAGTAATTTTAATGTACATTTTGAGCAGATTTTTATCAAATGCATCAGAATGATATGCTAGATTTCCTCATGTGCCCTTAAAGACCATCTGTGAAGGTTGAGGTTGTATTCTTTTTTACTAAAGTGGTACAATGCAGTATTTAAAACTGCAGAAGGCAAAGCTACAATCAGATGATACGTACATTAGTTGTGTTAGGTTTCAAATCAAACTTCAGAGTGTCAATCAGCAAACATATATGATGTGCTATATTGTACTTTTTGTGTTAAAATCAATCTCAGCATTTTTAAATTGAGTCCATATTTCATTTTTATGTTCAGACAGCTGTCTTTGACTTAATTTTAACATCAGTTTTTTTGTCAAGATTCTTGTAGCAAACTTGCACTTTAATGTTTATGAGTGATTGCAGCAAATAGATTATACACATGCATGTGATTATTTGTGATTTAAGTTTCTATTTTTACATTCCACAAATGGATCCAACAGAACCATGGAAGCCTGTTTCCACCATGGACAAAAATAAATAAATCAATAAATAAAGGTAATTGTGAAGTTTATCTCAAAATCCCTTTTTTTCCATGCAACTCTGAGAAAATGTCAGAATTATGAGATATAAACTCAGAATTGCGAGAAGTAATCTGGCAGTTCTGAGAAAAATAAAATTGTGAGATATAAAACTAAGAGTTGCGAGATGTATAATATAATAATAAAAAAAGGTAATTGCAAGTTTATATTTTACATTATATCTCATTATTCCGACTTTTGTCTTTCACAAATGTTAGTTTATGTCACAAATCTGACTTTTTTCCTTCACAGTTAGGAGTTTATATCTCATAATTCAGACTTTTTTCTCTCAAATGTTAGTTTATATCACCAATCTGACTTTTTTCTTACCAGGTAGCAGTTTATATCTCATAAATTTAGACTTTATCCCTGCAATTATAAGTTTGTCTCCCAATTCTGACTTTTTTCCCCACATTATGAGTTTATATCTCATAATTCAGACTTTTCCCCAAGCAATTACAAGTTTGTCTCACAATTCTGATTTTTTTTCCCACAATTATGAGTTTATATCTCCTAATTCAGACTTTTTTCTTTTGCAAAGTATATGTCACAAATCTGACATTTTTCTTCACATAATTCTGCCTTTTATTTCACAAATGTTAGTTTATATCACATATCTGACTTTTTTCTTCACAGTTAGGAGTTTATATCTCATAATTCAGACTTCTCCCCTGCAATTACAAGTTTGTCTCGCAATTCTGACTTTCCCCCCACAATTATGAGTTCGTCACATAATTCAGTAATCTCTTTTTTTTTAATCCCATGTTGGAAACAAGCTTCCATTCAGAACACAAGGCATATTACAGAGTCATACTGACAGCATATCTGAACTGACTCTGTCTCTGTACAGTAGAAAGTATATCTAAATGACTCATGGTACATCAGAAAGACATAATTTAGTAGATGTTTTCCATCCAAAACATTTTATATTGGAGATCATTTGACATGCTCTTGGCAGGTTTCTTCCACTGAGATGAAACTTTACATGCAGCCCAGGTTTTTCATCCTCAAATGATTAGTTCAGTATCATCCACACAGTGTTTGAGTACTTAAAATTGAACTTTATTTCATGCAAACATTTAATATATCCAAACACAGTTTGAGAAGGTGAACATAAAGGCTTCGTCTTGTCTGCTTGTCTTGTTTATTATTGATTTTAACCCTAGGCGTTCGTATGTATGCACAAGGCCTTAATACATTGCACATGTCAGTACTTATATCACATAGTCAAGTTACACACTCTAAGGTACCAAAGCTTTATGTATGTTTACAAGTATATTTTTGTATAGATATTTTGTACATTGCTCTTTTACACATTCTATGTATGATCAAAAATAAATCTGTGATACATTCTTTAATCATCTTTCAGTGGTCGTTCTTTCATGCTTTTGGAGATTTAATGGAGGTGTAAGTTATGCTCTACGGTATCAACTTTGCCCCAGAAACAACAGACTTTAGCAAAAGGCTCAGTTTGTTCCTAATTTAGTTGTTAGAGATTAACAAGAGCTGTGCAGTTTTAATTTCTTATGGGTTTATCATAACTTAACCATAATACTAAAACTGAAAAAAAAAAACAAAAAAAAAACTCTATCAAACTAATACTGTAATGTTTTAGGCAAAGAAATCCTGGTTTGTCTTCAGGATATGATTTCAGTACATCTCACTGAAGACTTTTGAGATGTCAGTTTAATGGATTATACTGGAAATAATGTATTTCCTTCTGCAGACAAAAGCAACAGAAAAGCCTTAAAGTGAACAAAACTGATTAGAGGCAAACACAGCTGGAGTCTTTCTTCATGTGATATTAAAGAAGCTGTTGATGGCCTGTTGTTCACATGTAAACACTGGTCATGGGGCTGAATGAACACAGGAGTGTTTTGTTCAGGAGGTCATGGAGAGACTGATCAATGATCAGGGACTCATTCGTTTCACTTGAGTACAGTGGTTTAGACGGAAAACCCAACATGGACCGACTGAGGCCTGTTCAAGCTCAGATTGAGCTTCAGATCAGAGATCATCAACACGCTGCAGGAGCTTTGATGAAGATCTTCTCGTCTCAATCTTAAGATTCACTGACATTCAGGTAAACCTTTTTTTCTTATAAAAATGATTACATTTAAGTGAGTTTATGCTTATGACAAGCACAAATGTTTGTTCATTCATTGATTTTTCTTACCACATTTTTTAAAGCATAAACTGGTTTTGAAACTGAAACTAAAGCTATTAAAAAAACTATTTTTCATCGAAACAAAGCTTTAAATATTAATAACAGATGAAATATATGATATATATATATATTTATTATTATTTATTTATTTATTTTCTTCTTTTCCAGCCTTCATGCACAATCATATATCACTTATAAATGATCAAATACTAACTGAATAGTAGTTATTACGATTGATATGGTTTGAAATTGGCAAAATTTGCTTGGAAAATATTCAGTTCAATATTTGTACAGTATAGCGCTTTTTACAATACACATTTCAAAGCAGCTTTACAGAAAATGCATGTGTCTAAATTACAAAGCAGAAGTGAATGTGTCCAGGTAATGTTCGTTTCACAAATTAACAGTGCAAGATAATAGAATCATACAGTTATCTTTAACACATTCTGTCAACTTGGATAGTTTAGAAATTTCATCTGGTCTTGACGAAATATATAACTGAGTATCATCGGCATAGCATTTGAAAGTAATTCTATGTTTCCTAATAATGTTGCCAAGTGGCAGGATGTATATTGAAAATAACAGAAGGCCTGACACTGATCCTTGTGGCATCCCTTAATTTATTAATGTTAACTTGGATTTTTCACTATTTAAGCAGACAAAATGGTAACTGTCTGCTAAGTACGATCTTACCATATGTCCTCGTTTTCCCAAACATGTCCTCTTTTTTCGGACCTAAAAAAATGCTTTAGAGCCCTGTGAGGAACAGTTTGCTCCAGCCGAATTTCTGATCATTATCGCCTGCTCCCAAAAGCATTAAATGGCATACTATTTTCGCGCATCAGGGATCTGCCATCAATATGTGGAGTAGGCTATTTAAATCTCTTTTGAATGAGGTTCACTTTCGATTTCGCGATCACACACTCTTTGAGCTCAGGATCTTTGAGCAGCAAATCCTCCAGCATGATCTGTCATTCACCTCTCCTTTCATCTCGCGATCAGTAAAATCTGACTCCTGTAGCCCGTGTTTAATGCATGCAGGGCTGTCATGTCCAAGTTTTTCCTTTCCTTGGAATTGTGCTGCTTTTAAACTCTTGCCATGGACTGATTTTTTTCCTATGGGTCAAAGGTTTAAAATCTTGCATAAATTTGATTGAAATGCTTGTATTGATTTTGATTTTGTATTCTAAATATGATGAAACTGTACTAGATGTTAAGTTTTAACAGTGAAGGAGGGCCACTGGTAGGATGCTTTTTAGCTGTGTTTATGATCAATATGCACACCATTGACAGTAAAAAAAATATTTTATGTATGGAAATCACATATTTTTTTGTATAATGTTGATATTTGGTCATGGTCATTGCGCTACATTAGGCACTACTTTTAACCACCAACCAACCACACCCCAGCCCCTCACCCACACACACCCACTATCCTCTTTTTGGAAAACTAAAATATAGTCACTCTACACGATCTAAACCACCGTAATGCCAATCTGCCTAAGAGTATGTCATGGTCTATATTGTCGAATGCAGCACTAAAATCAAGTAACATTTTAAATATGATCAGAATATCAACATGCCTTATAATTATGCACACGTTGTACAAGTCTTGTTTTCTGATAGTTTATGCTTAAGACAAGAAGAAAAAAACCCCCATAGGTAAGAAAAATAATCTTGATTTTTCTGACCCAGTTTTTCATGTTTTAAATGTAAACTTCATTTTGATCAGTCTATCTGAAAACAAGATTTATAAATAGTAATTTAGCAGTAAATAATTCTTGATATAAAGTGGTTTAGATATTTGTACTAGAAAATATAAAATAATAATAATAATAATAAATAAGTGTGCTTGTTATTTTCGGTTTTGCTTAATTTTGATGAATGATTTACATGATTTCTGGACACACTAATAGACTTAATTTTCACAATATTATTATTATTATATATTTTTTTGGTGTAGTTTCTAGGATTGTTGCATGGTCAGCTGATTTGCCACGCACTGTTGCCATATCCTGTCAAGACAGAAATGAGAAGTCTGCATTGAAGGACGAAAGGATCAGTCCTTATTTCCTCTTAAACGCTGATGAACTATTGAACAGGAGCCGCTCAGAGATGTTTGCGCTCCTGCTCGTCTGCGGGATCCTGTTCGCTCAAGCTCAGGGTGAGAAAATCAGCACTTACCTTACTGTAAGATCAAAAATAACAGATGAGATCGAATTCATTTGTTGTAACATTTAAAACTTTTTAATTATGACTGGAAAACGTTTTAGGAACATTTCAAAACAATGTTCCCACAAAGTTCCAAAAAATATATTCTAAGAACATTTTCTTAAAGTTTCCATTAAGTTATGAAAACATTATTTTTTTTTTTAATGTTCCCAGAACTTAAATGGATTAAAAATGTTTTTAATTTTCCTTCCATTTTATCATTTTGCGAATGTTACTTTTAAAAGTTCTTTGATCATTCGGAAACGAGTAGTAACAAAAAACGTGTGCATTTGCTTCTGACTTGAATTCTTTTAAGGCGAGACACTGCAGGTAAATGGTGTAAAAAAATAAATAAAACAAACTAATAGTTATCACATTACTTAACAAGTTGATTGATAACATTGATTATTGCAAAAAAAAAAAAAATTGTATTACAAGGTTTAAAAATATATATTTTTTAATATGCAAATGAGGCATTGTTTAATGAAATGTCTTTTACAAAAATCTGAAAACTAGATGAAGTCAGTTTCGAAATTTTTGTTAATTTTTTTTGACATGAAATATTAGAGTCAAATGTTTTCACAGAGGGAATTCTGGGTATCTTTTTTTTCACTCCATAAGTCAGAAAATACTTTGAACAGCCAAAAAACAATATATTTTCATAATTGGGGGGGGAATAAAATGTTATATATAATCAGGGGAAGTATATATATGAACAAATCCCTCTGTAAAAACCTTCAGAATATAGACAGGAATACAAATGTAAAGTTTGGTGTGTGTAAATGCTACTGAAGTGGAGATTTATGGCTCGGTGCTGGAGAAAATAATAATTTTGAGAAAATGGCCTTTAAAAATATGTATTGTAATTTGACACAAACAGACAAAGTGCTATAAAAGAAACACTTAACAGTGTCTTTTGGATGTATTCCTTCCACTAGTTTGAAAAAGCCCAAAATGAGAGACAAATTTAATACTTAAATGAGACGTTACTCTGCTTTAAATCTTCAGAAGTATGAAGAGATCAATTTATTTTACAAAATGTCTGCCTGCACATGAAGAATCCTGTTTTTATATGGATGTGAAGTGGTTCTTGATCTGCCTCTTGTCTCTGCAGACGTTTGTTTCTCAATGTTTCTGAAATCGGTTCTGAGGCAGATTTGACATGTCGGCTTTTGTCCCACAAGATCAGAAAATGATTACAGTGATCATGCTGCTGATATTAATGTTGAATTATTATTCAATATACTTTTGCAGTTATGTTTGATATGGATGAAAACTCAGTTTAGTCAGTTATCGTCATGTGAGCAGTTCTTCTGTGCATTATAGGTTTGAGAGTTTATATTCAACTACATAATTGATAATCTGAACATAGTAAGAAATTATTTCCTATAAAATATGAAGACTGGTTATACTGTCCATGACTCATTTTGGGGGGATTTTTTTAACACATGATTCCAGCACTTTTAAGATGTCTGTGAGCACAGTGTGCCTTTAAATATTCTGAAAAATTAAACAATAACATCTTCCAAATTGTGCCAACGAAGTCAGAAAAAATATACTTATTTTCAGTTTGAATTAAGTAAAAATTCAATGTACCCTGTTGTCAGATATTTATTCTTGTTTAAATAATAAACATACTTCTAATTCTGTTGTTTGCATCTCAAGTAAATGCATCCAATTTTTGCAATAGAAAGTGACAAAAATACTGAGGAAGAACATACATTTTTGTAATCTACTAAACTGGATTTGGGGAATTTTGTATATTGTAAATTGGTTGATTAATTAATGTTAAATTCTCAGTATGGCTTGATTAAACGCTTTTAAATATGATGGGGAAAAAGTCTCAATGATTCTGGTTTGTGCGTCAGATGGGAAGCAGAAGTGAGAGAAGGATCAGGATGTTTGGGTTCATTGCGCAATGCAGATCACTGGCTCCACATGTTGTCTCACCACACACACACACACACACACAGCTTTAATTTCTCTTCTCATTATTCACATTATACCAATCTACCTTTTTGTAGCTGACTTTAAAACGTTAAGACCAGTCATGAAGAAACTAGATGACTAAACCTTTTAAGAATAGTTTATGCAATCAGCCCCATGATGTAAAGAAAGACTAAATGACGCTGAGTGTTTCCATTTTAAGGGAAAATGTTTCTCAAAAATTAACTTTTTGCTGAACATGTAGTCACCCTCCGCCATCCGAGATGTAAATGAGTTTGTTTCTTCACCGGAACAGATCTGGAGAAATGTAGCATTCCATCACTTCCTCATCAATGGATCCTCTGCAATGAATGGGTGCCGTCAGAATCAGTGTTAATTTTGTTGACTAAATATTTTCGTCATTATTTTCGTCACGAATATATTTTTGCGGACGAAAACTAAACGAAAACTAAAAAAAGAAGGTACTGATGTCAATTTAGTCATAGTTTTAGTCTCCATCAGTCTGATGGAGACTAAAACTATGACTAAATTGATTGACATTATCGTCAACGAATAAACGAGACGAAAATAGACTGTGACGAAAATCAAATCAGCCGACGGGAGAGATGCGAGGAATGAACAAAAGTCAGGACACCTGTTAAACGGAATAGGCGAGACTGCATGAGAGAAGAGAACCAATCCGAGCCTGACTTATTGAGACGTGAAGCGAAGGTTTTCAGTTTTTAAATGAGCTCCTGGGAAGTCGGCATTCGAAGAGGTGATGTCTAAAAGAGCGACAAAATGTCCACAGCTCACTTCGCGTTTGACGACGAACAAAACAAAACAAAGCGTAAAGCACGCGGAGCGCTCATTCGTGGCAAGAACACAACCAATTTGAAAAGACATTTACAGACGAGCCACCTGGACATTTTCTCAAATGTAATTTCACAACGATGTTCTTTTGTTTATTGAGCTAAGCAAAATTGGAATACTGCAGTGCGTAGATGTTGTAGCATTAAATATTACGAACTGAAAAGTACTGTAAAATAGCCCCTTCTTCAAATTAGATGAGAGCACAATACTAATATGTAATATTATGATACATACATTTGATTAATACTAATGTTTAGTATATTTTATAATGTTCTACTTGTTGACAATATCACACATATTTCTATATTAGTCATGTGAAACGTTCACATCCTATCATTATACATACTAATCTAGCAATATTGTAGTATTTAAAACATACAATATTGCTAGACAAATGAATACCTTATAAAATCTTGTTACTTTTTTTATCCACCCAACTTATTAAATATTTACTTTAAATGTATGCACTTATTGTTCAGCTCAGCTGTAAGCTTTAAGGTCCTGGACCTAACGTTATTTTTCTTTTATTGATGGTCAATTGGCAGCTAGTTATTGTTTACATTATCATGACAGTGTTTGTTGCTGCTTAAAAGCTTTTGAATCGAAATAAAGACACAGTTGTGTTGAAATAAAGTTGAATTTGTGTTTTATATATTTTGGTTAAGTTTGTTTCCTATACCAGCTGTAAAAAATTGTCTAGTAAATCTGTTATTGATTTTAGTCTTATTTTAGTCGACTAAAATACCAAGCAATTTTAGTCGACTAAAATAAGACTAAAATTAAAACAAATCAGATGACTAAAACTTGACTAAAACTAAAAAGAATTATAGTCAAAAGACTAAGACTAAAACTAAATTAAAATTTCGTGTCAAAATTAACACTGGTCAGAATGAGAGTCCAAACAGCTGATTCAAAAAAATCACAATAATCCACATGACTCCATTCCATCAATTAATCTCTATGAAATGAAAAAGCTGTGAGTTTGTAATAAATCCATAATCAAGACTTTTAAACTTTAAGATCTAGTCTATAAAAAAAAAAAAATAAATAAAAAAAAATCCTGCCTCCAGTCCTGTTGAGTCTCACATCAAAATCCACCACCATATTTGCTAAAACTGTTTTGGCTTGTAAACGGTGCATGATCTGTGCTTATTTCTCTCCTAATTCAGAAAAGACAACTTTTTAACTGGAGAAAACGTCATTATGAAACGAGGACTCATGTTTTAGCAACTATTTGAAGTTAAAAACTTGTTTCTTACAAACACATTGGTGATCCATTGGTGAGCAAGTGATGTAACGCTAAACATATGACAATAAACAAATGTCTGATTATGTCAGCAAGAATAGATTAATTAATGATTTCTGATTAATGATTTAATGAATTTGGTTCTAGGAGGTCATATTCAACTGACGCTTATTGTTTTTGACAGATTGTATTAGAATAGAGCTAGTAAAGGTAAATTTGTGTGGAATGGACCTGCTGGATCTACAAAAAGCTTTATACGGTGAACCAATTAATATTACTGAACAAAGTAGGAGCTATGGGTTTTTCGGATATACTGTAGTTAAATCATGGCTGGCCTCGTATTTATCAGAGAGAGAGCAAAAGGTAGAAGTTGGAGGGATGCTTTCTAAGAGTAAAACTGTTTACAGCAGAGTCCCACAGGGAAGTGTATTAGGTCCCCTTTTGTTTTAGTATACTGTATATCAGTGATATCCAGGCTGCTTGTGAGTGTAATATATTATTATATGCCGATGATGCTGCTTTACTGGCTTCTGAGAAGGAGACTAATGAAATTTGAGAAAAGTTAGGTGAAGAGTCAGTTAAGGTGAAGGATCCCATAGGAACGAAATATCAAAAGTGATATCTTTTTAAAATTTCAAATATTTCTCATAATTTCTCCTCCAATCAATCTATTAACTCTGAATTTTTAATTTCACCAGCTTTATTTAGTGCCTTTCAAATACTTGACTTGATGCACTCCTTGTGAAGTTGTTGAGATCTCTTCTTAAATGAGAGATATATGAGAATCTCATCTAAGCCTCCTGAGCCTAGGAAAATCAACCACTGAGCAAAACATTTTTCCCATGGGATTGGCTGTCGGAAAATACTATTTTATTACATTTAGGAAAGACAGAATCTATTCATTTTGGGTCCAATTATAAATGAAGTAAAGAGGATGATTTGGAAGTATAACATCTGACAATTATCTCGGATGTGTTCTGGATAATAATTTAAGTGAGGCTAGTGGAAATTATTTGTAAAAGTGAATGCTAGAATTAAGTTTATAGCTAGATACGCTGTTTTTTGGATAGAGATAGTTTAATGGTATTTGCTACAGGCTTAGTTCAGTTGCATTTTGAGTGTTGTTTGTGGATGACTGATTTATCCAGAACTTGGATGATAAAGTTAGAAAAACCACAGAATATATTGATAAGAGTAGTTTTAGGATTAAATTGTTTTAGCTATGTGGACAACAGATTGGTTGTTTACCAATTAAAAGAAGATTCATATTACGGAAATTAAAAAATGGTAAATTAAATCATTAATGATAGGGCTCCGGTATATTTCAATTCTTTTTTTTTTCTCAGGTTAATGTTAAGACATGGTCATTTTACCAGACAGAGCATTATGGATATTCATTTATGTAGATATATGACACTGTATGGTCAAAGGTCGTTTAAATATTCACGCTCAAAAGAATGGAATATGCTGCCTTTAGAAATTAAGGTATTAACAAATTGTGAAGGTTTTAGAATAAGGGTGAAGAGACTGTTCTTAGATAGGACATCTTAAAATGTATAAGGAATTGGTGATCTGTTTGTTATTTAAATCATTTTTGGACTGGGATTTCTTCTCTCTTTTTAAAGCAAGGAGCACAATGTCAGGTTTTACAGGTTTATGTCTCTGTCTGTGTTGTGATTGGCAGGTTGGTCTGAGCCGCGGATCCGACCGAACTCTGGAGCTCTGGTCGGTACGGATCTGATTCTCGACTCTGGTTCTCCTCTTCATCTGATCTGTGAAGGTGACGGTCCAGTCACATGGCTTCCCCGAATGGCCAGACACAAGAAATTCATCTCCAAGGAAATTGGAAATGTCCGGAGTTTCCATGTGGATAAAGCCACGGCGGATTTTACAGGAACTTACAAGTGCGTCTATATTAACACAAATGATTCAAATGAGTCCTCCTGGGTTCATGTGTTTGTCAGGGGTGAGTGAACCAACACTTTCAGTTATTCTTCTGAACTAAACACATTTTATAAATGCAGAATGAATGTTGAATGTTGAATCTGTGTTGGTTATAGATCCCCAAATTCTCTTCGTCTCCCCGAGTACGAATCACCGTTATGTACGGAAAGAAGGTGAAGATCTAATGATCCCGTGTCTTCTGACCGACCCCAATGCCACAGACTTCACCTTCCGCATGGATAACGGCTCAGCGGTGCCCTACGGCATGAACGTGACCTTTGACCCCAGAAAGGGCGTCTTGATTCACAATGTTCAGCCTGGATTTAATGCCGACTACATTTGCAGAGCTAGAATCAAAGGAGTTGAGAAAGCGTCAAAGATATTCTCAATAAACATCATTCAACGTGAGTTTTATTGAAACCCATGTTTGCTTTCATATGAATCAGAGGAGAAAAAGCTCAAGGCCGAAACCTTTAGAAATTTTGTGATTTCACGATTTGTTTCAAAGACAAAGAGTTCACAAGATTCCAAAATGTTGCAATTTATTATTATTGCTGAATGAAAAATACACAAAAGGGTTTGCCAAACTGAAGTTGATGAATACTAATAATCAACAAAAACATTTTTTATCAAATGTCAAATTGAAATAAATAAATAAAGACATCAGAGAATTGTGCAAACCTTGTGTTGTTTAATAATTGAAAATTAATTACATTTATATTAATGATGTATTTATTTAATTATTTATTTATTATTTGGCCGTCAAAAAAACTTTGGGAATCCCTGATGTACAAGATTCACTGTATCAAAAGACGCTATTTAAGTTTTTAAAAGCAAAAAAAAAAAAAAAAAAAAAAAAAAAATTAAAAATATTTTAAGAATAAGAATAAATTGAAACATTTACGAATAAAAAGGTTTTCAATTTATTATTACGCGGAATAAATAATGTACAACAGGATTTCACAACATACAGGTGATGAAAAACTAACTATCAACTAAATTGTAAAATAAGTAAATAAATAGTTTTAAAATAAAAACAAATTAAAATGTAAGTAAACACTTACATTTTAAAAATATCTTTATTTGTTTGCCTGCCATCAACCAACATAAAAGAACTATGAACATTTGAATGTGTTATTGAAATACTGACTTGAAATTTCAAGGGAATACATGGGACATATTGATTATATAATATATGAATATTTAATTAATATTACCATTTAATGTACAATTATATGTACAATAATAAAAGCTACCCATTTAATAACTCCTCTATACTTTCTTTATTCAGGATTACGTTCTCCACCGTACGTGTTTCTGGAGAGAAGCGAGTATGTAAAACTGGTGGGAGAGAAATTTCAGATCAGCTGCACCACAAACAACCCCAACTTTAACTATAACGTCACATGGACGCACTCCTCTAGAAAGGTATGACCTCTGACCTCTGGGCTCAGTATCGCATCTGAGAAAAATATCTATAAAAATCTATAAAAATATAAGAACTCCAACAATAGATTAAAATGTCAATGGTATCGTATTTAATTGTCCAATTAACTCAATTAACAATTCTTGATTTATGAAATAATAATAATAATAATAATAATAATAATAAACATTACAATATACAACATGTGACCCTGGACCAGAAAACCAGTCTTAAGTATTAATTTTTTTAATCTTTGATGTGTAGTTTATTAAGATCGGACAATATTTAGAGGAGATGTAACAATTAGAAAATCTGAGGGTTCAAAAAAATCAAAATACTTAGAAAATCACCTTTGAAATTGTGCAAATGAATTCTTAGCAATGCATATTGCTGATCAAAAATTATGTTTTGATATATCAACGGTAGGAAATAAAAAAAAAATATCTTAATGGAACATGTTCTTTACTTAATATCCTAATGATTTTGGAATAAAAGAAAAACTTATAATTTTGACCCATACAATGTTATTTTGGTTATTTATACAACAAATATACGCCAGCGACTTAAGACTGCTTTTGTGCTCCAGGGTCACATATAGTGTACAATATATAATGTAAAGTTCAGGATCACTATGATTTTCTCTTATTCATTAAAGATGCATTAAATTGTTCAAAAGTGGCATTTATAAATTAACAAATAATTATATTTGTTCTTTTGAACCTTAACAAATCCCGAAAAAAATACATCACCATTTCCACAAAAATATGAAGTAGTACAACTGTTTTTAAGACTGATATCAATCAGAAATGTTTCTTAAGTAGCAACTCAGCATATCAGAATGATTTCTGAAGGATCATGTGACACTGAAGACTGGAGTAATGATGCTGAAAATACAGCTTTGATCACAGGAATAAATTGCATTTTATAATATATCCATATAGAAAAAACACTAACCTCAACTATTAATAATATTTCATTATATTTCAATTTTACTGTATTTTTCCATCAAATAAATGCAGCCTTCTTGAGCTGAAGAGACTTGTTTTTCAGTTGCCCCAAGCAATAGAGAATTCGAAGATGGTAGGGGATCGGCTGGCCATCGAGAGCATCCTGATCATACCGGCTGTCCAGCTGTCTGATTCGGGGAGCATCACCTGTACGGGTCAGAACGAGGCCGGAGCCAACAGCTCCACCACACACCTGATGGTCGTGGGTGAGAAACGCAGAGCAATTACACTGTTAATCCATGCTGTTAAAGAAATAAATAATGTTGTAGTTCATTTCCATTTAGACTATTAAAACACTTTGATTTGTGACAGACGAACCATACATTCGACTCTTCCCGAAGATCTCTTCTGAGCTCACTCATCGCGGTCTGTCCATCGAGGTGAAAGAAGGCGACGATGTTGATCTCAGTGTCTTGATCGAAGCATATCCAGCGCTGATCTCACACCAGTGGGAGACTCCAACATCCCACAATGCCTCACTCCCAGAGAACCGGTTTTACAACTATAACGACAGGTCAGTCTAAAACACACATTTAGGCAGGCATTACTTTTATTCAGTACGCATGGCAAGCAAGATGGATATAAACTCTGTAGTCGAGCCTGATAGCCGTAAGCCGGATGTGATTGTTTGTGCTTGTTTGACGGTCACTGAAAGGTCACTGTGAGGTTTGTGGAACTGCAGGTACGAGGCGCTGCTGTTCCTCAAGAGACTGAACTTCCAGGAAAGCGGCCGCTACACACTCCACGTCAATAGCAGCAACAAAAATGCCTCCATTACTTTTGATATTAAAATGTACAGTAAGTACAGTTGCAAATCATTCCTAAAACTATCTATTTTTATGTTTCAGTTTGCATATGTTTAGTACTTTTTCATGATTTTTCTTTATTTATTTCTATATTTATTATTATTATTTGTTTAATTTAATATGTTTAAATAATCCAAAATTCCAAATTAAGCTTCACCAGCAGCACTTATTGTGATCAGACACCTCAGTTGTAAAAAGTTAAATTAACTTTTAATGCAATATTAATATTACATGCAAAGCAAGCTGATCTCAGAAGCAGTCTGTGCATTTGCATACGGCATTTATAAGTGGACAAATATTTCATATTTTGTAAGTGTATGAATTTTAACATGAATTCAGTGTTTTTTATTTTATTTATTTGATATATATATATATATATATATATATATATATATATATATATATATATATATATATATATATATATATATATATATATATATATATATATATATATATGTTTTGTTACTTGTTAAAAAAGGTGAAATTTAATTTAAACATTAAAATCAAAAGCTGTATTGGTTAATATCATTCAATGAACCTGAGATAAATGTATTTAATCACTGTATTGCTTGTTGTTAATGTTAAGGCAATGGACATTATTGTGGTTTTACCAATTCAGTTTTACCAATCATTACTAAAACAATTGCTCTAATTTGATCTAAATCATCTTTTTTCTTGTGTACATTCATTTAAATCAAAAAAACTCGGAAAATGGCACGTTCATAACAAGAGTTAATATATATTCCGTATAATAAAGTATAGTCTGTATTTTAACTTGGGCCTGTTTCCATTGAAAGTTCATCACTAGAGTTAAATCAGTGCTGCTGATAGAGCTGAACTTTCTGAACCCAGAACCTGTAAAGAAATCAAGTCAAAGATGCAACCACATTTCCTTCTGCAACATTAAAGCTGATACTGTTTCACAGGAAAACCTGTAGCGACGGTGAGATGGGAGAACGTTACGACTCTGTCATGCAGGTCTTATGGATATCCAGCTCCCAGCATCCTCTGGTATCAGTGCACAGGAATCAGAACCAGGTACGTCATTATTAAACACCTGACACTGAGCGCCTGCTATGAGCTCAAAGCCAACATGAGATCAAAATCAAAACCATTTTACATTCAAAATGCACCTTTTTTTTACTTTTATTGTGAAAGATTCATCAGTGCACATTATTCTAGCCAGGATATAAAAACACTTTTCACCATCCAGTCAATTCCTCAGGTCATTCCCTACATCTTTTCAAACAGAAACTCGATTTTCACTTCTGTAATCGAATGCAACTTTTAGAGAACTTTAGAGAACCTTCAACTTTTTTCCCCCCTATTTTAAATAATGAATCATGCAGGCTCATTATTATTATTGGGGAAGTTTAGATATTTTACCCTGACAAAAGTTTTGAATTGACTAATTTCACTCCATAGACACAGATGCTGTGCAACATTTAACAAATAACCAGGAAAATTGAACAAAACAAGACATGAAAACAGCAAATTTAACAACACAGACAACTCAGACAGCAGCTAATATGGTCTAATTTGATCAAATGTGTCAATAAAAACTCTTTATCAGCTTAAATGCACTTCAAAAAAAAATACCAAAAGCCATGAAAATCAAAAATATTCAAATACACCATTTAATGCACTTTACACTTTGCAAAATCAGCTTTTGTTTTCACAAAATCTGCCCTTTACTCTGGCTGTTTGGATGCAGTTAAACACCAACAAGTGCTCATTTGCGCTTTCTTCTGTCAGGATGAGGCATAAAATAATGTCATACATGTGGAAATGGGCTGAGAATTGAATGTGTAGTTGTAATCCGGCTCAGAGGATCCAGGAATTACAGTATTTGTGGTGTTTTCCCACTGATTAAGAGAGATTACAAGACTTCTTCACTTTACAAATGCTTTAGTGAGAAAGTGCGACATGCTCCAGCATAACAGACACTATATATGGCTTCTCAAAATGAGTCAGAAACAAGTATTGGATTTATTTGCGAGATAAGATGCCGACCAGTGTAATTTAGTTCAGATTCTATATTTGCCATATCTGAGCTGTATAATGTGTTCATCAGCTGTCCGGAAAACTCCACGGGACTTCAGCCCCTCCAGACGCAGACGCTGGTGTTACAGGAGAAGCCGTACGGGTCGGTGGGTGTGGAGAGCGTCCTGACCCTGGGACCGTCCCACCAGAGAATGACCGTGGTGTGTGTGGCCTTCAATCTGGCCGGACAAGACAGCGACACCTTCACTATGGACGTCTCAGGTAAACAAACGCTTCAGACTTTAAACAGACGAGCTCTTCTCCCTGGGTTATTGATCACGTGAGTGTGTTTTTGTCTCAGATCGGCTCTTCTCCAGCGCTATGTGTGGAGCCACGGTCGCGATGGTGGTTCTAGCGCTGCTGCTCATCTTCATGATCTACAAGTACAGACAGGTGAGTCGATCACAGCTGCTTCTAACTTCAGTCAAGCTCCATTTATAACGAACCTCTTGTTTTCCACACTAGCTAGCTACACACCAAATGTCAGTTATGTATATATATATATATATATATATACAGCGTTCTTTATTGGTTTAGATGGTATGTTTAACATCCATGGAAGCGCTAAAGGATCTTTACACTCTTAAAAGTAAAAGAAAAATTCTTTGAGGAACATAAAATCGTTCTCAGAAGAAAATACACCATTTTGGAACCTTTATTTATAGGAGCGCATAAATCTCAGTTCCTCATTCCTGCTCAATTCATTAGGCATGCCTTTTATTTTAAATATTATTTCTCTGTAAAGTATTTTTGGGAAATCTTTGTCACATCCCCCACACCCTTCTGTCTTCTGGAGGTAAATGATCATGAGAAATGAGGAACAGACTGAAATTAAACCGTTTTACACAGAATTTGACTTCTGATTCATCACTGCTCTCCAATTTCATGTCACAGAGCTTCTCAAGGCAAATTTATGCGTAAACAAAATTAAACCGTCGCTGTTGACACACATGTCCCTAAACTCAAGAATGAGTCATTGCACTAAATTCTGAATATTTCAAACCTGTTGATTTCACACACAGTGAATTTCTCCTCTGTATTGTGTTGATATGTGTGTGAGGCCTTTACACTCTACTTTACTGAAACACTAGTTTATGTCTTTTGGTAGAAACCCAGATATGAGGTCCGCTGGAAAATCATTGAAGCCACAAATGGAAACGACTACATCTTCATAGACCCAACAAAACTGCCATACAATGAGAAATGGGAGTTTCCTCGAGACAAACTGAAGCTCGGTTTGTACTGCATCACTGATTATTGAAGTATTGGAATCAATATTGATGATACTGGCCTTTTAAAACAAGTTGTATTGTATTAATTCACCCATCCCTACTCCAGTCATTTTCAATTTATTTATTTTTTTAATTTACTGTTATTTGACTTTATTTTGACATTTTATTACTTTTATTATTTATTATTTAGTTTTAAGATTGATTAATTGAAAATATAACTATGAATTTGAATTCTAAAATGCAAAGCAAGCTGATCTCTGTGTATTTGCATACGGTCTCTGATGGAGTGATTCTGCTGCTTGTGTGTGTAGGAAAGACTCTGGGCGCAGGAGCCTTTGGGAAGGTGGTGGAGGCCAGGGCGTACGGCCTGGGAGAAGAGGACAACGTCACACGTGTAGCTGTCAAAATGCTGAAAGGTCAGAAAAGAGGACAATTATAAAGAGTACAACAGTATTACCATTACCTTTTTTAAAGATATGTAATATGGTAATATTATGGCATGGTCATTAGTAGTGTGAAACATCATGTAAATCTCACATTTTTCACAATTATTTTATGTGCTTTCCAGCTAACAAAATAAGTTCTAAGAATTTTTTTTAAACATTCACATTAAGTTATGAAAACGTTATTACCTAATATATTTGAAACATTCAAAATGTCCATTTTCTTCTAGGTTATGTGAACGTCAGCGGAACATTCCATTCTATCATTTTGAAAACGTTTTGAGAATGTTACATTTTTCATGTTCTCTCAACTTTTAAATCACATTTATTATATATATATATATATATATATATATATATATATATATATATATATATATATATATATATATATATATATATATATATATATATCATTAAGAACATTTCCTCTCAACATTATGAGAACATATAGCAAATATAAAACATTTTATAAGAATGTTCCATAAACTTTATTTCAAGAATGTTTTGTCCTGACATTTACACAACCTTTAAAAATGTGTTAGCGTGTTAGCTGGCACTGCGCTTTATACAATACAGATCGACTCAACGCTGAATTAAAGGAATAAACAGCTCGTAAAATTCATCAGTTATGAGACATATTTCATTTCAGGAGTAGAGAGATCAGTCCAGTAAATACAGTTAATGTCTTCATATTATCTGCACTGAAAATGTCACTTAGGTCTTTTCATGTTTCTCTCACAATACTACTTTACAAAGCCAGTGAGTGAATTGTGTTGTGTTGTGTTGTGTTGCATGCTGGGAGCAGCCAGCGCTCATCCAGACGAGCGAGAGGCTCTGATGTCTGAGCTGAAGATCCTCAGTCATCTCGGGCAGCACAAGAACATCGTGAACCTGCTGGGTGCTTGTACACACAGCGGTAAGACCGTCCAGCTGATAAAACCAGCTCAGACTGGCTTTAAAAGCACCACTCAACTTACCAACAAGCTAATCAAAACTCCAAACCAGTTTGTACCAGATATAGCAACCATGTCAAAGCATCAGAAACTGGTCATAGCTGGATTTCCCTGCAGGATTTGCTAAAATTTGAAATTTCCAGGTCCTGTGCTGGTGATCACAGAATACTGCTGTCATGGTGATCTTCTGAATTTCCTGCGCAACAAAGCCGAGAGCTTCCTGAACTTCATCATGATGATTCCGTCTCCGGTGACGACGGATTATAAGAACATCGACACGGATCGAATGTTTTTCAGAAGGTCCGTTCAACAAACACATATAATAATAGTCAAATAAAGTATTATACAGTTTTAAAACATTTCAGCAGATTGAAAGAAAAACATAGTTTTCAAACCCCACAGAATGATTTGTTTAGACTCACACTAGTCTTTGCCAGTTAAGGTCACATTCACAGAAATCTGGTGAAGCTTTGTGGACAAAAAATGTCCACTAAATGTCCAAAATCTCCATTGTCAATAGTGTAACAACTTAAAAAGCACTGCTTTTACAAAGAACTCACTTTATCAGTGCTAGGAATCTGCAAAGTCCATTTGACAAACTTAAAACTGTTGCAAAATCTGTCTGGGGAAACCATTCGCTCTCAAGCGAAATTCCTGACCATGTGGATTCGTATTAAAATGACTGGATATTAGCAGTGAAAATTTGCAGAACAGCAGTGAATGTGACCATACCTTTTGAGTTTATATTAATAATATATATGTATGTTTGATTGTGTTTACCTTAAAGTGCATGTTCTAATACCTCTCATTATTTGTTATACAGTGACAGTGGGATTTCCAGCACCTGCTCTGATCATTATCTGGACATGAGACCAGCCTCCTCCAGACCCACTAACTCAGCTCAGAGTGAGTCACAAACCGCTTTCCTCAGACACACATCATCATAAAACCACACGCTACATATATGAACACCATATTTTGCTCAGTACATTGCCGAAGTGAAATGAGTTGAGGACCGGGTTATTCCAGTCAACTAAATACAAATTTTAATTAAATAAATTAAATTTATGCATTTTGCAGACGCTTTTATCCAACCTTGCGCTTGATAACGCATTGCTCTACCACTTGCGCTACAGGAACACTAAAAATAAAAAACAACTAAAACTAAAAACAATTTAGAAAATGATGCTAGAAATAAACTATTTTTTATTTCATCACATATAAGAGTTTATTCTCTTATTGCTAGACTTCAGCTGCTAGCATTCAGCTTTCTTCTTGTGCTGCAGGTTCTTCTTTGGATTGCGAGGCTGAAGGTTCGTGGCAGCTGGACATGGACGACTTACTCCGGTTCTCACATCAGGTGGCGCAGGGACTCGAATTCCTCACTGCTAAAAATGTGAGTCCCTAAAATAAGCAGCCTTCACCAAAAACAGTGAGATCTGTGTGAGAAAACTCAATTTAAACCTCATCCTCAGTAAGTCCAGAGCTGATCATAAGTGTACTGCTGTCATGTATCTCGGCAGTGCATCCACAGAGACGTGGCGGCCAGAAACGTGCTCCTCACCAACAGCCGAGTGGCCAAGATCTGTGATTTCGGTCTGGCGCGAGACATCATGAACGACTCCAACTATGTAGTCAAAGGAAACGTGAGCAAACAAACGTCACAAACACTCCACGGAGATTCCAGCTGACAAAACTGTTTGGCTAATGTTCTTGTTACATTGATATCGTTATTATAGCTGAATGTTCGAAACATTTAGGTTTATTTGAATTTTTTTCATGTTTTTTATTTTATTTTATTTTATTTATCTTGGTTACATGTTAAGGATTTTCAATTCAATTTAAAAATTCAGTTTCTACTAAATATTATAGTTTGGTAAACATTATGGGAACGTTACATTTGAATGTTCTCTGAACGTTCTTAAATATTTACATGTAAAAAATATTTCAGAAAAAAAGTAAAAAAAAAGTAAATATATATATATATATATATATATATATATATATATATATATATATATATAAAATTTTTTGGGCTAATGTTTTCAGAACATTATAAATTAGCAGATAAATTTGAATGAACATTCTATTAATGTTACTGGAAGAGCATATACAGTATATAAAGTATGTGTGTGTGTGTGTGTGTGTGTGTGTGTGTGTGTGTGTGTGTGTGTGTGTGTGTAGGCACGTCTTCCAGTGAAGTGGATGGCTCCAGAGAGTATTTTCGACTGCGTTTATACGGTTCAGAGTGACGTCTGGTCTTACGGGATCCTGCTGTGGGAGATTTTCTCACTGGGTGAGACTGAAACCATTATACTACATTGTGGTTCAATTTAACTCACATTTTTAACCCAGTTTTTAAGTTTTTGGAAATATTGGTTAACCTGTGATTTCTTTTTCTTGATGTTTTGGGTAAGACATTTTTTCTCATTTGGAGTCATGAACATGCATGCAGAGTTTCAAAACTTGTGCTTATACAATTTCTATAATGATTGTGATTTTTGTGGGTCAATTTTACCCAATAAAGCGGTCATGAACAGCTTTTTTTTTATTATTTTGTACTGTTCTTTAAGGTCCACTTATACTGTTATCAAGATTTTTACATACCACAAACCTTAATTTAGAAGTAACATGCTATTTTCTAGCTGTGATTAAATTAAATGTAAAAATACTCAGTACATATCTGTAATAACAGACAAAGCAATAGTGACCACATAAAAACAGTTGCTCACACTTGTGTGGTGCGACATTACTCTCAGTTCCAATATAGTCGCACAGCATCATCTTTTAGTTTCAATCTACTGAAAATCCTTCGCCGAATTGTGCCTTGTTTGCAAACAAATCCGTGGTAATATGAAGTGATCAAAGGATGATTACTTACTGACATGGTTTGGAACTTTATTAAAAATAAACTGTATCCGGTCTTTCCTAATATTGGGATCAGAAGGAAGGCAAAGCACTTTACAGTGTCTTTTTGTCTCCGGAGCATCTTTATC
Source organism: Carassius gibelio (assembly GCF_023724105.1). Classification (NCBI taxonomy): domain Eukaryota; kingdom Metazoa; phylum Chordata; class Actinopteri; order Cypriniformes; family Cyprinidae; genus Carassius; species Carassius gibelio. The sequence continues at coordinate 19,768,451 of NC_068384.1, read as the reverse complement.
GTTTGATTTCTGTGTTTGCGTGAAACTGTGGGCGGGGCTAAACAGGCAGTGATGTTGAAGCAGGCGTTGATGATCTTTTGCGGAGGCCACGCTATTACATCATAAAGTGGCACATTCCACAACCTGTCGTTTTGGCAGATTGGCTGAGAAAGTTTTGAGTTTTGAGAGGGAATTTTGATTTTTCATAATTTCATGACTAAAGGCAGCTGAACAAAAAAAAATAATAAAAAAATTCCATTCATATTTATGCATTCGCTTTTATTCAAAGACATTTACACTGCATTGATGGTGTACATTTTTATCAGTTCGTGCTTTTTAATTTTGCTGGGAATCTAACCCATGATATTGGTATTGCAAGCGTCATGTGCTTATACTGTTTAAGCTTCTGAAAACACACAGAAAAAGTGATATTACACACACTTCTTCTGTTTAAAATATATTTATGTTTAAATACTTAATACTGCTGGGTTCTGGTTTAAAGTTTCTGTAACAATTACATGATTTTTCTCTTATTGTAGTAAATGTGTGTTTCTGCAGGTAAGAGCCCGTATCCCAACATACTGGTGGACTCCAAGTTTTATAACATGATCAAATGTGGCTATCAGATGTCCAGACCTGACTTTGCACCTCCAGAGATGTGAGTGAGATGAACAGCATCACAAACACATAATCATTCTTTCACAGTGTTCTGGTGAAGTCAACAAAACAAAGAAACTACACAAATGCAAGTGCTTTTGGGCTCGTTGAAGATCAGTCATGCTGCTGCATTCTGAAATATTTGTAGAGGTTTGATTGTGCATGATGGAAGTCCAGCCAAAAGAGCATTGCAGTAGTCCAGCCTAGAAATGACAAGGGCCTGGACAAGAAGCTATGCAGCATGCTCTGTTAGGAAGGGCCAGATCTTTCTGATATTGTGCAGTGCAAACCTGCATGATTGAGTGGATTTTGCAATGTGGTCTTTGAAAGTAAGCTGGTCATCCAAGATTACACCAAGATTTCTGACCAAAATTGATGGGGTAATTGTTGAACCTAGCTGGATGGTGAAATCATGCTTTAGAGTGGCAGGGAAGACGAGACACTCAGTCTTTGCCAGGTTTAGCTGCAGGTGATTTTCTTTCATCCAAGCCAAAATGTTCGCCAGGCAGCCTGAAATGCATGCAGCTACCATTGGATCGTTGGGTTGAAATGAAGAGCTGTGTGTCATCAGCACAGCAACTGAAGGAGAAACATGTGCCTGTATTATAGGACCTATTTATGTAGTATATATGGAGAAGAGGAGGGGTCCAAGAACCGATCCCTGAGGAACCCCATTGACCAGCTGATGTGCTTTGAATAGCTCTCCTCCTCCAGGCAACCCTGAAAGACCTCCTTGTGATGCCCAGTAATGCGAGGGTGGACAGTCTGTAGCTATCTACAAGTTTTCAGTGTAGGTTTTTTAAACAGTGGGATTACACAAGTCTACTTGAATGCGTTGGGGAAAATGCCTGTGAGAGGAGATGTGTTGATATGTGTGAGTGAAGGCAGGAGTGTAGGAGAGATTGCTTTGAGAAGGTGTGAGGTGATTGGGTCTAGAGGGCAAGTTGTAGGATGGCTGGAGAGAAGTTTAGATATGTCTGCCTCAGTGAGGGGACAGAAGGAGGAGAGGAGAGCTTTAGCAGTGGATGTGACTGGTTTGAGTTCCTGTGTGTGTGGAGCTGAGAACTGACTGCTGATGGTTTTAGTTTTGTCTGTGAAGAAGGTGGGTAAGAAGATAGAGGAGAGAATGTAAAGTTTTAAAGAGATAACGTGTAAATGAAGTGCTGTTGATCTTGTTGTGGAGATATGAAGATTTGGCAGTGTGGACTTCAACAGATAAAGATGGAAGCAAAGATTGATACATACGGTGACTAGGAGGGGACATGTTTGTTTATCTTAGTTTTGTTAAGGCCAAAAGACATTCATTTGTGGGAACGTGATGAAATGTGGTGGCCACGAGATCATTTTGTTGAGGTAGCAAAATCTTTATGTCACGGCCATGTGATGTGAAGTTGTGGCTTCGAGATCCTATGTTGTGGAAACAAAATATTTTTCTCATGGCCACAAGTTTAATACATAAACAAACCTGCATGACGATAGAAACCTGCAATTATCAGAGATGGATAAACTTTTTATCTATCCCACGGTCTTGTAAATTTGTTAACTGATTGTGTCTTTTTATTATATAGTTTTTTTTTGTTTGTTTTTTTGCTATTTTTGTCATTTCTATCAGTTTGTATAGTTAATATACATTTTTTTTTTTTCAGTTTAGGTTTTAGATATTTTAGTACAACAATTAAATCGAAAATAATAATGTGGCCTTGGCAACTATAGTTGAAATAAAACAAGATTGTTTACAAATATTTTATTTTATTTCAGTTTGTTTAAGTGTGTTTTTCTTTTATCTGTATATTTAATTTTTAGTAAAGGCATTTATAACCACAATGCATTTGTCTCCAAAGCTAAATTCAAGCATTTAAGCACTAAGCAGGAACTTTTGGAAGAAAAGGCTTTGAAATGGTTTTGAGTTTGTCCTAATATTTGATCATGTATGTAGTGTGTAGTTTTATTCTCATGATATCATGATGCGTATAAATCTTTCTAGAGACTCAGCACTAAACAAATCACACAAATAGAAAAATAGCATGAGATTATGCGTTCCCATACAAGTCAACAGTGACTGATATTGACATTTCCATGGGCGGCTCTGATTCAGATCCTGTCTCGTTCTGTTTCTGATGCTTTATTTGGTTGTTCTTCAGATTGTTAGTTCTGCGTGTTAAACACATGATCTGGCAGCGAGGCTATGATTTTCCACACATTTAATATTTGTCTTCTCTGCTTGATCTTTACATCTCTCTCTCTCTGTCTCTCTCTCTCTGCTGCAGCTTTATTGAACTTCAGTATCTCTTCATGAGGTTAACAGAGTAAAGATTCACAAACCATCACTATTTTACCCAAGTTGTTCCAAAGTCAAATTAAAAATACCGTTATATATATATATATATATTAGTGCTGTCAAAATTAGCGCGTTAACGCATTCGATTAATTTGAAATATTTAACGCGTTAAAAAAAAAAATAACGCAATTAACGCGGTTGCAGTTTTTTTTGTTTTTTTTTCCAGTTGTGGCCTATGTGTGTTCAACGTGCAAAGAAATATGGATAAGACCAAGGAAGGACTTTTAGACGGAAAGTTTCAGTATAAAACTCTGCCGGATTACTCTTCAGTCTGCCACAAGAAACATTACTCTTCATTTAGTCTGCCACAAGAAACAGCAACATTAAAATCATGAACTCAAATGTCATTGTTTAAAAACAAACAAACAATGACTGTAACAGTGCGTAAATCAGACCTTTCTGTAACGCTAACGTTAATAAGCTTAAACGAAATAACGAAATAATTGTGTAGCAGAGTATTTTTTGTACACAGTGCCGCGAACTGTCAATCACCCCTGTGCGCGTGCATCACTGTCCTCCTCAGCTGCAGCAACTTGCAACTCACGTTGAGTTGTTGACACTTAACAGTGGGAAAAGCGACACATGCGCTATTCACTTGTATAACTTAAGGGTGAATGGGTAATGTAGTTTCTGCTCTCGGTGGGATGAATTAGGAAGCTCGCATTGTGAAGGGCGCTCTGAAAATCGGCAGTGCAGGTGAAAGATTAAAACCTCTATTAAAACAGATGTCCAAATGAGCGTACTGGTACGCTACAAGCACGTTCTGGGCGCACGGAGAGGTGGCGGTACGCTCAAGAGCTATATTTGGAAGTGGCGGTACTGAGTACCAGTGGGTACTGGCCCACTTAAAGCACTGGCAATGACTATACTTTGGGATTTTTTTGCAGTCCACTTAGAATTCAACATGGAAATCATTTTTGTTTTTTATTGGCATTGATTGTTTTGAAATTCAAATGGTACTTACATGCCTGTGTTTTTATTTCTGTAATAAATATGGCTTTCAAGCCAACAGTTAATTTGGAGGATATTGATGGTTTATTGCAGGTATGTTGTTTACATGAGAAAATCTGTGTTACAAGTTAAACAAAAATTCCAATAAACAATCATATTTTGAATTTAAATAGTTTCTTTGTCTTGAGTTTACATTAATTATTTACATTTTACATTTACATATCCAAAAAGTTTCAGTCTTTTAATTGCGATTAATCGCGATTAATCGCGATTAATTTTAAAAAATTGTGCGATTAATTAGTTAATTTTTTTTAATCGATTGACAGCACTAATATATATATATATATATATATATATATATATATATATATATATATACAAAAGCAGTATTTTTCATTGAGCATCTCAGTTAGATGCTTCAATGCTTTATAACAACTAATAAAACTATAAAGACTGAATTTGAAACAGGTGGTAATACTGTATGTTTTTTATTTGAATTATTTTGTTACAAAGCTAGAAGAGGTTATTAATGAGATTATTTCTTTAGTTCACGCTGCAGGAAAGTTGCATGCAAAATACAATGTGACCAAACACAGCAATCGGTTGTTTAGTCACGCTACGCTCAACTCTTAAAAAAAATATATTTTTAATGCAACAACTCAATGCTTGTAAATACAGAGGCTTTGTTGTCCATATACAGCATATTCCTAATTCTTTCTTTTGGTTTTGCGGTGAATGCGATTAAGATTTTGTGATAGTAAAGCACATGATGTTGTGTCCAGGTACACCATCATGAAGATGTGCTGGAACCTGGAAGCTGCTGAGAGACCAACATTCAGTAAGATCAGTCAGCTGATCGAGAGGATGCTGGGAGACCCGGCTGATACACAGGTACATCACTCATGGGATTTCATGAAGACATGAACATCCAACCATCTGTATCGACCTTATTTTTCAAAGCAGAATTCAAATATTTCCAGTTAACGTGTAATAATTCCGATGCATTAGGTAAACACATATTTGTGCAACCAACCATTGTTTATTGCTGACATTCAAATTTTGTTATTTATATATTTTCTTAGTTTTGCATTTTTCATTTAAATGTTAGCATTTTAATAAAAAAAAATGCATATTTTACATTTTCATATAGCAATTTTCATTACAGGCAATTATTTGCGGTTGGATCAGATCATGAGATGAGATGTTAAAAATGTATTTGATATAATTTTAAGTGCATTGCATTATGGGATATGGTATCTCACAAAGTGTGCATGCTGTACTTTTTGAAAAATGTAGTTGGTCTTCCATATATTTCTTCCATGCATATAGAAAAACAGTGAACAAACTGTAGGATTATTTTTTAATATGCGTTATTTTGAACCCAATCTTATCTGAATGAGTAAAGAACGAGTAATATTCATGAAATATTTCCACAGGAGACACAGTACCAAAATGTCCAGTCCAGCGCAGAAGGTGACGAACAGCTAGAGTCATCTGACCCTGTGAAGCAAGAAGATGAATCATTTGAGACGTCACGTGAGCAGAAAGAAGAGGACCAGCCGCTCATGAAACCCAACAACTACCAGTTCTGCTGAGGACCTAACTAACCAGCTGATTAACTAATGCGGGATCTTCTGTCTGAACATCAACAGTAGTTGCACAATCTGTCCACAATCACATGCATGTGAACAAAGATCTGATCTGTCACCAAACACGCTCACTTTGGGATTCTGCACGCTCTGCTTTTGCAGTTCTGCTCTCTTGAAACAGTCTTGAACTCGTGTGCGGAGTTGAAGCGTGTTTAAATGAACCGGTTTCATTTCTCAGCAAAGTCGAAAACCTCCAAGCCTCGGATTTGTTTGTCGTCCGATGTGCCTTTTTTGATAACCGTGCATATTTCTTGTTACTTGAACTTCTCTGTTGCCCAGGTTGGAAAGCAGTTTGTTCTGCGTTTTAAATGCAAACGCTACATGTTCCACTTCCACTTCATCCTTGATCTGCCTGTCAGTCGTGTTCCTTCCTTTAAAGTAACTGAAAATGACCACAGATACACTGAACTCTTTTTGCGCAGCTAAAATAACTGGAATGACACCGGTCAGGGGCGCTGCTGTGGTTTCTGGGCCCCCTGAACAGCATATTGATTCGGGGCCCCTTCCACGATCGTGTTCTGGTAGGGGAGCAGTGACCCCCTGCCACATTCAAGTTATAAATGGCCACATTCTCATGTTAAAAATAAAGTGAATATGCCAGATACAGCATAATATTCTGCAATTTCATTATTTATGTATTTATTTATTTTTTGCATATTTTTTTTCTTTTCTTTTCATTTTAATTTTGCATTTGCAAGTTACAAATGGCCATGTTCTTACATTAAAAATAGTATATACACCATATATGGCTTAGCCAATGCAACTACACAATAACTTTTCACATTTTGCATTAAAAATTTTTTTTTTTTTGCATTTACATTTTTATATATATATATATATATTTTTTTTTTTGCATATTTTTATTTAGTTGCATTTAGCATTTTAGTTTTAACTCCCCTTGCATATAACACCTGTACCCGACATGACAACACGGGTCGAGTTTCACACGGCTGGAGGTAATCACTGCAGGTGAGAGGACAGATATGAAAACATTCTGTCATTTGGTCTCCTGCTCTAGTTCTTAGTCAATCCTTGTAGGCAAACACAAGGTTTTATTGCTTCCCGCAGTGATTACGGTCATTTGGAGTGATAGCGTGAGGTCAGCGCAGGCTTGGAGGACAGACTCCCGTCTACAACGGGGGAAATATTGACATGCTGTTGGTGCAATAATGTCTCAGCTGATCGTTCGTCTTATTTTTTCAGATAACTGAGAGTCAAAGGTTAAATGCGTTATCATTTATCACTGAAGCATTAGAAAAGTGGATCCCAAGGACAATGACTGACACAGAAACCATTTCAGGAAGAAAAACTAACCATTTGTTTTTTCCTTTAATGTCAAACGAAAAGTAAACTGCTTGATTTCATTTTCATATGCATATGTACACTTGATTATGTTGATGTGCAGGAAATGTTTATGTAAGCTGAATGTCACATTTTGTTTTCAACGAGTCGAACTCTCAAATGGAAAAATCTGTAATTTGTTCTGTAGTTTATGAACAGTTTGAAATGGGTGAATCTTTGATTTTATACTCCAAACTGTTTGCTTTCGTCAAAGTTTATTTGAACAGACACACTGCCAGAGTATCTTTAGTTTGCTTAAAACGTGATTAACCTGATGTTTTTCTTTCTCAAAGCACATATATGTTTATATTATATTCTTATTTACATTTTTTCCTCATGCAATAATTGTATTTTCATAGTTCAACTATGTGAGATCGAATCATTATAGGGAACTCTTTTGTTAGTGTTAATAGTTCCCATGAGTTCAGCACCTTAGACAGCTTCACATCTGTATATTTTAGTTTTGCTACTGAAAGCTACTAATAAACCATGGAAATGTCACGTGATCGTGTTTCTTATCAGTGAAAATACAGTTTATTGGGAGCGACTGTGAGGTCAATCCATGTCATGAACCAGATCTCTTAGAATAAACACTTCAAGTCAAAAAGATTTTCTACGCATGAAAAAGCCATCAAAATATGTAATTCAAATAAATACTGTCAGTTTCCCACCTGTAGTGGGTTGCACTTTTCTGTGGGAAATAAAATGCTTCTTATTTACAATCATAAATATGTCAGACACAACATCAGACACACAAGCCCAGTTCTTTTTTAAGAAACATGGATCTGCAGGCATCATTTACTCTTCCACACCTTTAAACTGTACACAAAACTAGACTTTCCAAGTAAGTGAATGGGGATTTAAGCAGGCTTTAAAGCTCCAAAAAGCACAATACACTGATTTTTAGGACAAAATGTAAAATTTATGTATTTGAATGCCCATATATATATATATATATATATACAGTCCCTCCAGAAAAACGTAAAAAAAGATCCTTGATTTTGCGGCAGGTTTTCTTAAAAAATGCGATGGAATATGCAGGATGTTTTTGCAATCTTATTCGATGAAATTGTGGGAACTTGCAAAAACTGCGGTTTGATAAAAAAAGCGAAAAAAAGGTAACCCCCCCCCCAACACCCTGTTATCACTAGGCTATTACTTTACTGTAAAGAGTCATTTCTTATGACTTCCTGTGATAAGCAAGCATACTAAATCAAATCATATTTAAGTTCTCATTCTGTTTTATTTCAGACCTTAATTAGCACATGGCTCAAACTTACAAAACATTGAGTCAAACAAGTTCTCTAGCTTTACAAAAGGAATATTCAACAACTTCTGTAAAAATGAATACAAATAAAATATGAACACAAATATACAAATGCTATTTTATCAATCAATCAATCAATCACCTTTATTTATATAGTGCTTTAAACAAAATACATTGCGCCAAAGCACTGAACAACATTCATTTGGAAAACAGTGTCTCAATAATGCAAAAGGAATTGCAAAGTGCAATTTCTTACTGCAAAGTAAATTATTTTATATACTACTAATATACTTACAACTGTAAGGTTTTGGTACTATTCTTTAACAAAAAAGTACAAACTTACAACTGTAGAGGTGCATCAACTTCTGAATGAAACTACAACAGTCCACTGTGAAAATGAAAACTAACGGCCTCTCATTCGCCATCCTCATCCTCATCCTCATCCCTCTCTCAAAATAATTTGCCCCCACTGTGATGTAACACACCGGTAACTGCTTCGCACGGTCTTTTGCGCTTATTTTTGTTGTCAGATGAGAATGATTTGCGTGCCTCACCCTGGTTTCACCGCGGGGTTCGCAGATGATGTTCACGTCACGCAATTACGTCACTTCATAAGGTTCCCATTGGGAAACAATGGCGATTTTACTTGTGTGAAGTAAACGCAACATTTTTCAACTTTCTGCTAAGATATATGTGACTTTTTTGCAGTCTGAAATCGGCAATTTATGCGGCGAAAGCGCGGCGTATTTCAAAAAATTCGACCCCCCGCATAAATATGCGGCCCTTGGCTGATTATGCATTAAATCAGGCCATCGCATAATCGCGTTTTTCTGGAGGGACTGATATAAAGATATATATATAAATATTTATATATATATATATATATATATATATATATATATATATATATATATATATATATATATATATATATATATAAACAAAAATATAAAATAAAAAACGATTCGCAAGCACATTTTGTCTTTTTTTATTTTTAAAATGTTGAGTAAACCTGAGTCAGATGAGCATGACCTCCTCGAACACGACTCCATCTGAGTGTTTGTCCAGTCCTCCGTCTGCTGTTTCCTGCGGGTCCGAGTTGATCTGTGCGACTCCCAGCCTGTAGAGGGCGTCTCTGATCATCACCACCTCTCCCGGCTGACAGGTGTTCAGCGCCTCCGCGATCTGCTGGTTCACGATGTCTCTGCTGCTCAGGAAGTCCAGCAGGCGGTTATAGAGGTAGTAGTACGCTGCGTTATCGAACGTGAGAGCTTTACGCCGAACTGCCGTCGCGCTGCTGTCGTTGATGCTGGTTTCACCCTCGGGGTCGTCACAGATCTCTGCGACGGCGCCGGTGTACGGCTCCAGCTCTTTGCAGAGGCTGATGGCGTGGTGGGCATCGTGGAGGGCGTCCGGTGCGTCGGGTCGCACGATCCAGCGAGAGGTGGATTTGGTGAGCGGGTGCAGATGAGGGTTGGACTCAGTCGCTGTCAGATCCAAACTGTACGGCTGGTCCTGAAGCTCCGAGCAGGAGACGTACTGAAAGAGGGGAGGAGACAGATGTGATTGACACGTTCAACGGCCAATCAGGTGTTTTAAAATCTGTGTATATGGTGGTGTACAACTCAACAAACACCTCTTTTTTGAAGGAAAGTTTGATCAGTTTGATTTTTTTATATACAGCGCTTTTCACAGTATTGAGTATGGCATCTCAAAGTAGCTTTATAGAAATAAATGAACTTTAAAGTTACGATCTTTTCATTTCCTGGAGTAGACACTATAAATGTGTTGTACAGAAAGAGATTCTTAAAAATGTAGCTAAAAGCCTCACCAAAATGGCATTTTATTTGTATGTGTGCAGGATATTACAGGTAACTAAAACTAAAGCCGTAAAATAATACATTTAATAAATTAAACTTTAAATTAAATTTAAAAAACCTTAAACTTATTTTATTTCATGTGGTTTACTAGGGGTTTACTCCTGTGGTTTCTTTTTAGGTTTAGGTTTAAAAAAATAAACATGTTTTTAATTATATGTTATGATGCTGAATATTATTGTCAATATTATTTTATATTAAAACTCATTTTTTAAATATATTATTATTAATTATAATAATAATTAATTATTATTATTTTATCATTTAAAGTAAATATTTATCTGCCTTTAATAAATAATAAAAAGTAATATTATGTACTATACATGTTATTTTTGTATAACTGAGATACTATTATAGCTTTTATTATAATTATTTTTCTTTTTTTATATTTTCTGTTTTCATTTAAATTTTAAATGGTGTTTTTGCCATTTGTATATGCTTTTGTTTTTAAAGGTTTCAATATAATTTTCTTTTTTTAAAGAATTTATTTAGTTTAGATTTTTTATTACATGAAGTTAAACTAAATGAAAACAAGAAATGTTGTCCTGGCAACTAGTTGAAGTAGTAGAAGAATAATTTGTTTCTTAATATTTTTTATTTTATTTCAGTTACTGTTCATTTTATTTCAAGTAAAGTTTTTAGTTTTAGTTTCTGTTCAGCAGTACTGAAAGAGTATGATAAGCCAGGATTGCTTTGGAGCAATTGATAAGTGGACTTTTGTGAAATATGTAAATGCAACCGAAGCATTATAATTACCAATAACATAATAATGATCTATTCCTGTCGATCTCTCACCTGTGGCGGTGTGGTAGGGTCAGAGAAACATCCCTGATTTTTCCCCCACATCTGTGAGGCCAGTTCAGGATATAATACATCAGTGCAGAGCGCCACCTTCTGGGCACAATCTGCCACATACACCGGCGGCCAAAACCTGGACGAAACCAGCAGGTCCAGATGATCTCGAGCGCTTTCTCTGCGGACGATGTACTTGGATCCACACACCACCTGCAGAGATCAGACTCTCACATCAGCTCATCTGATCAAATCACAGAATCCCCAGAGAGCTGAGCCTCAGTGAGTCTGGTACCTGATGAGGACACACTTTACTGACTCGGCCTGCCGTCAGGAGCGCGCCGGGCTGCTGTGCCGTCCACAGGCCGTTCTGTGAGTGTGAATACAACAAAGACACAGACGCCAGCAGCTCGTCCTGCCAAACGAGACCAGCGCGATTACTACAGTACAGGAATATTTAGAGTCATCTGACTTACTGTCCAGAAGTGGCATGTGAAAGGAGGAGAAAGGTGCTTTGTGTTACTGAATAACAAATACTAGTGATCGCTTTAACTGCAGCGATTCTATTGGATGAGAACAAACTCTGAATAATGACACTCTTGTGCTCTGTACGGCTGTTCTGTAGATTTCATTACCTGAAATATAATTAACTTTAACTGAATGAAAATATCAAAAATGTAACTTATTTTATTTCAGCAAGTTGCCAAGCAAAATGTCTGACTTTCATTTCTTTTAACTTGATGTACTAAAATAACTAAAACCAAAACTGAAATAAAAATTAACATTTAAAAAAAAAAGAAAAAAAAAAGAAAAAAAAAAAATCACAAAATAAATTAAATTAAACAGTACCTCAGGGATACTAAAATAACTCTCCTTTAAATTAAACAGTATTTTGTGTATGTATGTATGTATATATATATATATATATATATATATATATATATATATATATATATATATATATAAATATCTCTTTTTTTTTTTGATAATATTAGGTTATAGTATGTACCCATTTAAATAGCTGAGTTAAGGTGTGTGTGTGTGTGTTTGTGTGTGTCACAGTGTACTTTATCAGCGTCTGCAGCAGCAGGAGTCCCACACTTCTCCAGAACGTCTCTGAGCTCTTCTTCACTGTGAACATCCATCTGATTTGGAATCAGACGACCCTCATGAATCAGACGCACCAGAACAGATGGGTCCCCTGAAACACACACACACACACACACACACACACACACACACACACACACACACACACACACACACACAGAGAGAGAGAGAATAATGCTGAAATCAAGTATCAAAGTGCAGAGTCAACTTTATAATAAAGACATAATAGTCTGAAATATACACTGAAATTGAACTGTTTATTGAACCTTTAGACAAAATATATATAAAAAAGCTTTGCATTTGTTTTATGTTTTATATCATATTTGATTTTTTTGATTTTACTAAAAGACCTTTAGTTTCTAAAAAAGTGGAAACAATCGGACGACAGAAGGTTTGGGTCAGGTTGATCCTTTAGAGGTCTTAGTTAAACACGTCACTCAGTCGTCTCAGTACCTCTGAGCTGCGTGTCAGACGTGACTTTGTCTTTCTCCGTGTTGATGACGGTGGTGTTTCTCATGAGAGGAGGGATGAACGGGGCGATGATAGAGGCGTCGAAGCGCGTGATGGGAAAGCTGGAGGGAAACGCTGCCTGTTCCAGCGCCTCGTTCTCCATCGTCAGCCAAAACTCATCGACGTGAACCTCCTCCGTCGCCTGGAAATCCGGCCATGTGAACTACAGAGAGAAAGAAGAACAGTTATTCATCTAAACGTCTTGAGTTACTGTGCTACAGCTGACCTAATTATAACTATTGTTTACACTACTCCGACGTTTTCCACGTTTGAAAACGGAGACTTTGAAAACGCTGCTGACTCCGTTTTAGTTTAAAACTCTGGGGTTGCGTTTCTGTGTAAACGGACCGAATTGTTTACTTGTTTACACTTTTACGCGCATGCCCGGTCTGCATGAATGGTCACTTGACACACGTTTTCTGCTATGTAGTATAGACAGAGATCGTTTCTGAAACGCAGCCAAAACGCCAGTGTAAACGCAGATCGGTTTAATTCTAAAACACCGTTTTAAAACGAAAACGCAGTAGTGTAAACGGGGCCTGAGGAAATACATTGCTTGGTGGAAGAATACTGATTCTATTAATATCATTACACTTTATTTGCGGTTTTATTTCGTGAAATCTTACCACGTATGTGAAATAACCATTTTATAAAAACAATAAGCCTCAAGAAGCCGTGGTTTACAGTGATTTTATAACAGCTAAGGGCTTTGTAAATCATAGCTTCTTGGGGCTTATTGCTTTATTTTACTTTTAAATAATTGTAGTATTTCAGCATATTTCATTTACTGTAGTACCAACAAGTGACTTAAGTTTTTCATCAACCATTTATATATTAATTGAAATTTACATTTCAATAAGTAACATTCTTTATATGTAATTTTATTTCAGTTAATCTATACTGTATTTCAAGTAATGAAATTTTTTGGGGGGTTTTGATACTATAATAGTGTCTTATTAACACTAATATAAGATTGCCGTTACCTCCACGTTTTTGAGCAGCAGCACGTTGCTGGAGTTGCGTTGTGCGATCTCCAGTTTGGGAGCGATGCCACACACGCCACAGATCATGTCGTTATAGTCTCGGACCGTCAGACACTCAAACGCCCAGTAACCGCTGCAGAACAGGTCCTGAACACGCGACAGCTGATCCGAGCTCAGCGCGCAGTCTGAGACACAGAGACACGGTAACCTCACGCACACACACACACACACACACACACGCTCAGCAGATGAGAGATGAGGAGGATGAGGATGATGAAGCACCTGTGAGCGTCAGTGAGTGTTTGATTATACTGAGAGCGGCGTGTGCGGGGTCATCGCCCAGTCTGATCTGATGTCTCATCTTAAAGAACAGATCCAGCGTCACCAGCAGCTTATTACCCACGTTAAACAGACCTGAGAGAAACAAACACACTGAAACATGAACTGCAGTAATACACATCAACATGGGGCATTATCAGTGTTAGATTTTAGCACTGAAATGTGATCAGTTTTTGTTTTTCTGGAGAATTTGTTGTGATTTTGTATTTTTTGTATTTTCGGTTTTCGGTTTTAATTTGACTTTTTGTTTTGTTTTAGCATTGTTAATTGTTTTTTTTTTTATGTCATTTTAATTTTAGTTTTTGTTTTGTGTTTTTAATGGTTTTTATTTTGTTTGTTTATTTGTTTTATTTTTTTTTGTAATTTTGTTGCGTTTTTGGCATTTAAAATATTTTCTTTTAAATATGGCTTATATATATATATATATATATATATTTTTTTTAGGCTAAAGTTTTAGTAATTTCGTTGTGTTTTTACTATTTTTATTATTATTATTTTATATATGGATACATTTTTTATTCATTTTTTTTATATACGTTCCAGTTATCTTGCAGTAACATCAAGTGAAATGAAATTAAATGAAAAATGCTGCCATAAAATAAAATAAGTTATTTATTCATTTTGTTTATATATATATATTTACTCCGTTTATATTATTTAACATTTAACATTCAGTTATATTTATTTACTAGGTTTAGTCATGTTTTTATGTGCTTTTTGTCATTTATATTATTAGTAGTAGTATTTTTGTTACTATTATTATTTTAAATCCATCTATATATTTTTTCATAACGGTTATATTTTTTATAATTTTGTGCTTCAAGTTAAACTAAACTTAAAAATGTTGCCTGGGCAAATAATTGAAATTAAATATGTTTAAGTTTTTTTGTTTTTTTTACTTTATTTATATGAAAGCTTCTGAAGAAGTTATATAAAAAGTATATTTAACATCTGATTTAATGAAAAATTAACATATTTTAGTGTGTGTGTGTGTGTGTGTGTGTGTGTGTGTGTCTGTTTACCCGGGTGCAGGTCTGTGAAACTGTGTATGGCCAGACACTGGAGATTCGTACAGACTTTCAGCTGAAGAGTGACGGGACGAATCAAGCACTCCGTCAACAACCAGCACTCCTCCAACCCTGCAAGCGAACTATAAAACACAAAACAGCACATCCAACATGTAAATCTCCATCTGAGACGATGTGAGTTTGGTCTGAGCCGTCGTCTCTCACCTCTGGTCTCCTTTGAGCAGCGGGTCCTGACACAGACTGCAGTGTGTGGCCGCCGGCTCGAAGAAGCTCGGCCATCCGCTGCTGTCCTCGCTGTGCTTCTGCTGGCCGTTGAGCTGCTGTATGAGGCTGAAGACGTCCTGCAGCTCGCTCTCGCTCTCGGGGAACTGCAGACAGGAGCGCAGCAGACCGACGGTGGAGTGACGCTGCTGCTCTTTCTGAGCGCTGCTCAGAGGCTGAGACGCATCCAACAGAAGCGCAGAAGCACACGCATCCTCAGCGGACAGCTGGAGAAAACACACACACACACACACACACACACACACACACACACACACACAACCAGAGGAAACACAATTTCAGTGCAGCTTTAACAAACATTAACAATGCAAAACTCCCACCGAGACTAGAGCTGAATCCAGTTATTATAATTAAAACTAACATTTTTCCATTTTGTTTAGGGTCTCTTAATTTAAAACTGTTAGTAAAAACTACATAGATATATTTAAAGAAGAAGCATTACAATAAAAAACATTATGATAAAAATCACAAAAAACACAACAAAATTGCTTAAACTTTAAATAAAATAAATGTTAACTGAAATAACAAAAAATAGAAATATATTTCATTTTGATTATTTGCTGAGGCAACATTTTAAATTTTTGTTTAGTTTAACCTGATGTACTAAGAAAAGGATATAGACATAATTTAATAAAAATAATAAAAAATGTATAATAATAATAATAATAAAAAATACACCACTAAAACATAGAATAAAATAAACAAAGAAAAACTAAAACCATTAAAATACACTAAAGTCAGCTAGTTGCCAAGGTATTTTCTTATATTATATCTGTTAGTAAAAACTGCATAGACATGTAAAACTAAATTAATAAAATAAAAATGACAAATACACCACAGAATTACAAAAAATGACCAAAATTACAATTATATATATATATATATATATATATATAGTGACAAAAACAAAAAAATGACAAACTTTTATCAAAATGAAATTCTAAAAATAAAAACGAATTCAAAATACTAATGCAAACAATAATAGTCTATTAATGATACTACAATAACACTTTTGAAGCTGATTTGAGTCAGTTTTGTCGAGTCGAGTGCCGGCTGTGCAGTGAGTGCTGGAACTAACGGTCAGTTTGCTCTTCTTGGTGAGTTTGTTGATGAGTTCACAGCCGCAGGTCGGACAGCGTTGAGGTTTGTGTCTGTTCTTATAGACGTAATCACACGCGGGATTCTTACATCGACCACGACCTCTCGCTGTAGACAAACCCAGAGCCTGAGGAACAGAAAACACACACAGAGCTGATGAACAATCCTGAACCTGTACATATAGAAACAGACCAACACAAATGTGCTCAAACGTTTGCGGTCTCAGCAGTGAGCACTCACTAGGGAGGATCCAGCTGTTTTCTTGAAGGGCAGCATGGAGAGGATCTTGACGCCGTTGTCTGTGATGATGTACTGGTTACTGCTGACTGTGATGGGCTTCTGAAATCACAGTTAAACAGCTTTCACCATCTATCACACACACCAGCCTCAAATTATTCTTATCATCATCACCTCTGATTATTATTAGTATTATTATTCGTATTATTTCAGATTATTTTTATTATTAATTTTGTTATTTTTATGGATAGTATTATTTTCTCAGATTATTTGATCTTTATTATCATCATCATCATTATTATTATTATTATATTATTATTTTTCTTCTTGTTGTTGATGTTATTGTTATATTTATTATTTTATTATTCCCAAAGATTATTTTTACTATTTTCTGATTATTATTATTATTATTATCATTACTATTGTTATTTTTATTGTTCTCTCAGATTATTATTATTATACATTATTAATATTGTTATTGTTCTTTCAGATTATTTTATTGTTCTTTTTCAGATTTTTTTTTATTGTTGTTTTTTATTAATTTATTACTGTTATTATTATTATTATATTTTATTATTATTATTATTATTATTATTATTATTATTGTGAGTTTTTTTAGATTATTTTTCTTGTTGTCTTTATTATTCTTATATTTATTACTTTATTATTATTATCATCTCAGATTTTGTTTTACTTTTCTCTCAGATTATTATTATTATTATTATGTATTATTACTATTGTTGTTGTTATTTTTATTGTTCTCAGATTATTTGATTGTTCTTTTTTCAGATTATTTTTCTATCAGATTACGGTTCTTCTTATTATTATTTTGTATTATTATTATTACTATTATTATTATTATTATTATTATTGTCAGTTATTTTTATTTTATTTTTTGTTATTGTTGTTATATGTATTACTTTATTATTCTAATTTTTTTAGTCTTCTCTCAGATTATTATTATTATATATTATTATTGTTATTTTTATTGTTCTCAGATTATTGAATTGTTCTTTTTTCAGATAATTTTTCTTGTTTTTATCACTTATCACTATTTTATCTGATATTTTACTCTTCTCTCATATTACTGTAATTATTAGACTTATTATTTTAATATTTATTATTATCATCATCATCATCATTATATGTTATTACTATTTCTATTTTATTTGATTGTTATTTTTCATATTATTTTTCTTCTTCTTTTTTTACTTTATTATTCTCTCAGATTATTTGTATTATTCATTGCTACTATTATAATTATTAGCACCTTTATTCTCTCGGGGTGTAATGAGGGTGAAGTCACCTGTTGTAAGGCACTGGGTGTGATCATGTGACCCAGCTGTTTGAGGGTGCTGGGCTTCAGTCCGGCGATCTGTTCATTAGCTGATGGTTTCACTGGAAACAATAACACAACACATTACACCTCGACAGTCAACAGATAATCTGAAAGCGTGATGGATTTAAACACAAGAATAACAGATCATTAGACGTCTCTCACCAGCTTTGATGACATTAGCGTCTGATTTGACTTTCTCAGGAGGAACCGTGATCCACTGCACAACTGCAGACTGAGTGGCCGCATCTGTCAACATCAGACGCATTTCATTTACATTTGCTCTTTCTGCACATGTGCATGGCTTCAGGGACTGGTTTAGTGTTTTAAATAAAGCTTGACTCACTGTTCTGTGCAGGAGCTGGAAGAATAGCTCGTATCCGGCGTTTCTGTAAAGCACTGCTAGCTTTTTCTCTCGTGACAACCTGAATTTGACCAGCACCCAATGATCTGAAACGAGCAAAACACACGGCTGAAAGAAGAAATATTCATTACTCTATGCATATTGTGCAGTACACACTGTGCGCCGTCCACTAATAAAATAAATACTATGTGAAACAGTACAAAGTGTGCAATAATAGACATTTCATACAGGAATACAAGCTACACTTTAGTCACATGATCTCATTACCCTGCATATTTAATTCAGCGAGTGCCACCAGTTTATCATTTTTTCACATTTTTCATTATTGACCCAATTTTGTGTAAAAAAAAAAATGTTAGTTGTAAGAAATTTTTGCAGTCGGATCAAAAGAATCATACAACTATAAAAAATAATTTTCAGTAATTGAAAGCTGAAATCAAATCAAATATAAATATCAGAAAAATAAATAAATAAATAAAAACTTGCTAAACTAAATTAAGTTGAAATTAATTAAAAGCTAAAGAAAACAATTTTTTTAATGTAAAAAGAAATGAAAAAAGGACCAAAAAAATACTAAAACTTCAAGTAAAATGAAAACTAGACATTTAGAAATATTAATAAATATCATAATTGTATATAAATAATATTACAAATGGACTGTCGAGTCAGTGCATTGCATTGTGGGACACTATAGAAAGTCATCCAGGTATTTCAAGCATAACAGAGAATAATGTTCACAGTATGCACACTGCAGAAAGACATTGGCGTATGCATCCTGTTGTGTTTCTTACAGCACAGCTGTGCATTCGGCGCTCTGCGCTCCAGCAGATGTTTTGACAGCGGATCCATCAGGTGTTTGTTGGGCTGACGATGCATTCACCCGCTCTCTCTTTCTACGGGCCGCCCTGCGAGCAGCCGCAGTCCCGCCGTCCGGAGCTTTATCTGAAGAGGGTTTCTGAGTAATAACAGAAGCGCTTGTCTGCTCTTCTGTCCGTTCTGTGTCTTTCGATGACGTCTCGTTAGGGTCTGACGGACGAGGCTTGGAGTCGACACACTGCTTTCCTGAAGACGGCTCAGAGCTTTTGACCGAGCTTCTCTTACCCTGTAACAGACAGAAATATATTAATATATTTAGGATTATAATTAGGAATGCAAATTTAAAAACAAAAGCCACATTTTCAGTTCAGGAAGCATAGCGCAGGTTTGAGGACTCACAGCTGCCACCCATTTCCCCCCGAGGTGTTGTCCGCAGTCAGGGCACTGGGGCGGTTTGTGACGGGTGACGTATGAAAACACACACCCGGGGGTGGTGCAGCTGCCCCGTCCTCGCCGTGTGTATTTGATGGGCTGAAAACAGGACAGATGTGTGAGTTACACGTGTCTGATGCATTATATGATCAGAAAACTGTACTTATTATAGTTAACTATAACTACCCCTAAAAGTATAACAAAATAAAAAAAAAACATTTAAATACTTGAATTTATTTTTTATTTTTTACGAAATATGAAAAATCTCTATTTTTGTTGTTGATTTCTCAATTTAATTTAGTTTAACATGATGTCAATTAAATACATTTTTTAATAATAATAATAATAATAATGACAAAACCAAACAACAAAATTAATAAAACTTTAACTGAAATTATTTAGACTTTTTTTTTAAACTAATAATAATTAATACAAGCTATAATAGTATTTAATTGATACTAAAATAACACTAGTGCAATTTTTTATTTTTATTTAATTTTTTCAGTCACTGGGCTGATAAAGTTTGCCTGGTTCATGCTAATCTAAATAAATAATCTCCTGTCTTTTCACTATTTTGGTCAACAGTTTCGTCTTAGTAGGTTGTGGTCAGAAGGAAATGACTCTCATTACGTACAAATATCTGTACATGCTGTTTATGTCTTTCACAGGTGATTTACTGACCAGTTTAAATGAGGGTTTGGGTTCTGGTTTCACACTGCTCACTAATGGAAACATCATTATCGGACTGGCTGTGTTAATCACTTTGTTTTCCAAGACTCTCTGAAAAACACAAAACACAGTAAATATGAATCACTCACTTATCGTTTCTAAAAACCTGTCCGTTTATTGACTCACTTCATGTTTTAATGTGGATGATTGACAGCTCACCTGATTGGGTATTATAGCGACTAGATGAGTGGCATCTGCTTTGATCTGCGGCATCAAAGCCCCGCCCTCCATTCCACTCTCTATCGCCATGCCAACGTCACCATACGTCACCCGAGACTCCTCCCTCTTCACAAGCAGAGCTGGTAGTGTTTCAGTGGCGCTCTGGGTCGGTGCGTCCTCACTGAGCGCCTCGATGGCTATGCACTGCTCCGTCAGCTCCACCTCACTGCCCAGAGTCATGGGGGACACCAGCGTCTCCGGGGCCCGAGGGGCTCCATCCACCAGCGCCTCCGGCTCGCCGTCTCCCTCCACCTGTTCGCCTCCCGCTGAACTCTTGGGCAGAAGCACGTAATTGGCCCTCGGGAGGATCTTGCGGAAACCTGGTACGTCCTGAGAGGGCGCAGCTGCTGATTGGCTGCTCTGTGAAAAGAGACGCAAAATTGACAGTCGTGAGACATTAGGAGGTGCTTTACTGCACCGAAAATAATGCAACATTTGCCTCATTTTCTTTCAACTAAACATAATA
This sequence comes from Carassius gibelio, assembly GCF_023724105.1. Classification (NCBI taxonomy): domain Eukaryota; kingdom Metazoa; phylum Chordata; class Actinopteri; order Cypriniformes; family Cyprinidae; genus Carassius; species Carassius gibelio. The sequence goes on along the minus strand of NC_068384.1, from coordinate 19,747,651 downwards.
TTTCAAAGTGAATAGACATTTTGTTTACAGTTTTGTGGGGATTCAACTATACAGTCGAAAAATTTATTTGTGATCATATATTAATATGACTTTTTGTAGTCATATTAATATATGATCACAATTTTTTTTCGGCTGCATTATCGAAAATATTATATAAAAATATTATATGTAATATTGATTTATTTAATAAAATTGATAATTTATATACTATTATATATACTATTATTTACAATTAGATTTTATTTATATATTTCCTGTTTCCACTTTTATTTTAAAATGTTCAGCAATTAGCTGAAATATTATGAGCTCAAGTTTCTTTCTTTAATATTTTATCTCAGTTAATGTTTATTTTATTTAAAGTAAGAATAATGTTTTTTATGGTTTTAGTTTTGGTTATAACCCAGATAATAATAATAATAATTATTATTATTATTACATAACATTTTAAAATATATTATTATTGTAATAACAATAGTATTTAGGAATAATAATATAAGAAAGTTTAACTGTACAGGGCTGTAAATTTACAATAGTAATATTTCTGGTTGTCTTTATTTAATTTCATTTATTTTCAAATGTTAAACCATCGATCTTTTTATTTTGTGACCATAAAGCTGTGTGTGTGTGTGTGGACAGCAGCCAGTTTATAAGCACTTCTCATCACAAATTTGGGAAGAAAAACAAACAGTGCCATGCCTCCCTCTGAAATCGTATTTAATTTAATTAAACACAGCCGTTGAACACTAATGATCCCACTAAGCCAGATCACAATTTCTGTTTTATTACAAGTAATCGCACAGACCTACCATATACTATTCATAACTTTCAAAACGTAAACAGTTTGGATGAATAAAATAAAAAGTTGTCTTCTAATCCATAATAATTTTTCATGTGAATTCAGGAAAATGCATTTAGTTCCTCAGTGAACGGGCTCACCGGGTCGATGCCGTCTTTCTCCATGCGCGCTCTCTCCAGGTAAAAACCTCGATCGGCCACGTTCAGCCTCTTCCAGCTGTCGCTAATGCATTTGTTGATCTCAGACTGCGGCAGGTCCGGGTGCTCCTGCTGGACGCTCTGATGCACGTCAAAGTAATACAGCAGATACGCTGACCTGGGACAGCAGACAACACACATATTAATACACATCACCTGCCTGTATGTTCATGTTTCTCAGGGAAGCTCTACCTGGGCTTCTTGGGTTTGTCTGCGCTCTCCACGCTGCCTTTGCTCTTGCGTTTCTTCTTGGGTGAAGGAAGTTCCAGAAGCGTGTAGCAGCTCTCCACCTCCATCTCTCCGTAGATGGCCTCCATCTGTGAAGAAACAGAGAAAGGAGAGAGGCCTTAATATGATGCATTACCAATAAAATTAGAGAGGTATCACTCAACATTGCTCGGGTTAAAAACGGTTATGTCAGGTTATGTCGGGTTTATGTCAGTGATGCTGAATTTATTTAAAATATGACATTTTATAAATCGAAAATTCAGTAACACTGTACAATAAGGTTCCATTATTTAATTAACATGAACATATAATGAACAATACATGTATTACAGTATTGATTAATCTTTGTTAAGGTTAATTAATGGAAATACAGTCAATCATTGTTTGTTCGTATTAATTCACAGTGCATTAACTAATGATAACAAGCACAAGTTTTGATTTTAATAACGCGTCAACAAATATTGATATTAACTTTAACTAAGGTAAATAATGTGATTGTGCATTTGTAGTTCATGTTAACTAATGTTAGCTAATGAATCTTGCTATATCCACAAATGTAAATGGGCACCACAAAAAAAAAATAATAATAATACTTTTGAACTTTTCTTTGCTTAATTTAACAGCAAAAAGAAATAACAAAGCAGCAAAAATGACTGTAAATTACTGCAAAGCCATTATTAAATTAAATAATATATATTTGCAAATCTTTTTTTTTTTCTATTTAATTTTGTTAAGAAATATCGATGTGGATCTGCTCTTGGCATGATTCGTTACGTTACTCACATGATACTAATGTACTTCAGGGAACTACTGTACAAACACAAAACATGGTAACGTTACTACTTTATAAACAAGGTACTATTTGTTATTATTAGTTAACATTGTGCTGCTGGAGCAGATGCAGGTAAACAACAGCAACATTATTTGGACCGCGTCACGTGACACTCCATAACCGCCTTCACACACACAAATATACACATATATATGACTTTAATTGCAGCTTATGTACATAAATGCGTGGTTTAAGAGGTAAAAGCAGGTGTCGGACTGTAAGCGGGCTCGTCCGAGTGTGTTTTATTCGCTCATTGTTGAGGGCTGATACTGACAGTCTGCGGCCAATGAGCGCGGCTCTTATTGAAGCCTTACCTGAGCGAGCGCGGGATCGGTCCAAACCCGGGCGAATCTCTCCTCACACCGGCGCTAAAGCCGCGGGACCGGCGCTCCGGATCATGGGTGTATGCGGCGTGAGCTCTCAGTCGCTGTTTTAGCTTGTGTTTCCTGCAGTATACTACTGTAAAATGGCGGAGGAGCGATCAGATGAACGACCGGAGGCCCAATGAGAGTTTGCTCTGCAGCGGCTGCGACGGAATAGTACGACTTTAATTTTAATTTATTTATTTTTACACGAATTTATTTTATTTTATATATATGGTAAAGCCATGTAATGACACATATATTTGTTAATAACTTTCCCAGGATAAATATAACTGTCCTTCCCGATGTGGTCGCTTGGTGGCGGCGCGAGCCGTTTCCTCCGTTGAGTCGTGTTCAAAACTCTGCATGTTTTCCTAATGCTGGCTTTTATATCCGAGAGAAATTAGTATCATATAAATATTTTAATTACATGCATCTTTTCCTGACATGAAAACAGAAATAGTCCTCTTCGGTCTCTATAGGATGAAAGCACTAAACTGTAATGATGAACGACATGGATTGGCCAAACCGCGAAGAGCGATGAGAAAAGTAACGGGTATCACGTGACATCGCCGTCATGTAATGTAATGACACTGAAAAACTTTAATAGGTATTACATTGAAAAATATAGATTTATAATGTGATTTTTTATTATTTTTACTATCGAGCCGTCATACCTGACAAATTACAGGGAAATTTTGAGTCACTAAGCTTTAACTATTTTGGGAAGCTCATGTATTTTATTATTGTAATTTATACATAACGCTTTTTTGGGCTTATATTGTTAATTCTAACGAAAACGTAACAAAATAAGATCAAATATATTCACAAGAGGCGTAATGTGTGGTGTTCGAGCGAGTCGTCATGATTCAGTCCAGGCGAGTCGAGCGCAGATTGAATCGTTTGTCATTTCTGCAGTATGGCGGAGGACAAGGTGAGAGAAAGTCTGGCTGTCTGTAAAACAAACCCTGTTTAAAAATAATTACGGTAAATTTAATAGCAAAACGGTTATGTCGTGTATATTTAAGCGCTGTACTATCAATGGCACGTGCTGTTTGTTAAATAGCGCTGTTGTAAAGCTTTAATGGAGTTATGTAAAGTCACTGCATTTGACAGCTCTCATAGAAAACAAAACCTCAAACATAAGATCTCATCATCTAGACTGAAAGTGCCTTGAAATCAAGTCAAATGGATCACTGTAGTCAATCTGTCATCTGCATGCTGGTTTCTATCACTGGTCTGGGTATGTCAGTGGTCTGCTCTGGTCTCATGTGGTCTGTTGTGGTCTCATATGGTCTGATGTGTTTTGGTTCTGTTTCAGGATCCAGTGACCCGACTGAAGGATCTGGCTCAGCTCAAAGACCAGCTCGAAGAGATCCAGAAGAAGATGGAGAATGAGGTTCAAGCTGGAATCCCTCAGGTACCACAGAACCAGATCCACGACCGATCCGGATCGGTCCGGCCCAGCTAATACTAAAGACCACACACAGAGAGTGTGCTGCTGTACTGATGAATAGTTTTGTTTTGTAATGAGATGGGCCTCTTGTGAGGGACCCCATTGATAAACTGAAAGGTAGCTGTAAATTTTTATGTATGAAATCAAATTATACTGTGTGCGGATATTATAATTATTATTTTTCCTGTTTTTGGTTCTTTTTATCAGTTTTTAAATTTTACATTTTATCTACAAAGTTTGTGTTTTCATTTATATTTTCTGTTTTAATTTTAATTTTAGTTAAGGGTTAGTTCGCCCAAAAATGAAAATTATGTCATTAATAACTCACCGTTATGCTGTTCCAAACATGTAAGACCTCCTTTTATCTTTGGAACACAGTTTAAGATATTTTAGATTTAGTCCGAGAGCTCTCAGTCCCTCCATTGAAGCTGTGTGTACGGTATACTGTCCATGTCCAGAAAGGTAAAAAAAACATCAAAGTAGTCCATGTGACATCAGAGGGTCAGTTGGAATTTTTTGAAGCATCGAAAATACATTTTGGTCCAAAAATAGCAAAAACTATGACTTTATTCAGCATTGTCTTCTCTTCCGTGTCTGTGTGAGAAAGAGTTCAAATCAAAGCAGTCTGGATATCCGGTTCGCGAACGAATCATTCATTTCACCAAATCGAACTGAATCGTTTTAAACGATTCGCGTCTCCTATACACATTAATCCACAAATGACTTAAGCTGTTAATTTTTAAATGTGGCTGACACTCCCTCTGAGTTCAAACAAACCAATATCCCGAAGTAATTCATTTACTCAAACAGTACACTGACTGAACTGCTGTGAAGAGAGAGCTGAAGATGAACACCGAGCTGAGCCAGATAACAAACAACAGACTGACTCGTTCACGAGTCAAGAACCGTTTCTGTCAGACGCGTCCGATTTGTGAACCGAGGAGCTGATGATACTGTGCATGTGTGATTCAGCGTGAAGCAGACCGACACAGAAGAGCGCCTGAACCGAACTGATTCTTTTAGTGATTGATTCTGAACTGATTCTGTGCTAGTCTTATGAGCACGGGCAGACTGCTTTGATTTGAACAGATCTCTCACAGATTTGATCTCTCACAACAGACACGGAAGAGAAGACAATGCTGAATAAAGTCGTCGTTTTTGCTATTTTTGGACCAAAATGTATTTTCGATGCTTCAAAAAATTCTAACTGACCCTCTGATGTCACATGGACTACTTTGATGATGTTTTTACCTTTCTGGACATGGACAGTATACCGCACACACAGCTTCAATGGAGGGACTGAGAGCTCTTGGACTAAATCTAAAATATCTTAAACTGTGTTCCGAAGATAAAAGGAGGCCTTACATGTTTGGAACGACATGAGGGTGAGTTATTAATGACATAATTTTCATTTTTGGGCGAACTAACCCTTCAATAGAAGTGTTATTAATGTTTATTTCAGTTTTAGTTTTATTAGTACATTAGTATAAACTAAATGAATATGAGAGATGTTGCCTTGCTTAAAATAGTTGTGTTTGTGTTTTATTTCATTTTTTTAATGGTTTTAGTTAACTGTAACAACCCTGATTGACAACAAGATTCAATATTTTTTTTCCCAATTAAATATTTAAATAAAACAAATTGTTAAAATATTTTCTTAAAAAAAAAAAAAGATTTTTGACTTGGCTTTAGAAAGTGAGATGTTTATGAATATCATTGTTTTTGTATGTATTGTTGTAATTATATTTAATAATTTTATTAAAAACATAATTTAAATGCATATTTAATATCTTAAGTGTATTACATTTTTGAAAAAAAATAAAATAATTAAGAACCCCTTACCACTCCGATAACATCCCCAGACTCCAGTCCGCAAACTGGAAAAATATGTATTTTCTAAACATGTTGCACTTCATATACATTAAGATTCCCAGCAGCTGAAACTCTGTCTGTCTGTCTGTGTTTCTCAGGGTGGCTCAGTTTTACAGTCTCCTTTGCTGAAAGGATTCCTGGCCGGGTATGTGATTTCCAAACTGCGTTCCTCGGCCGTCCTGGGAGTGGCTTTGGGAACCTTGACGGGAATCTACGCCGCTCAGAGCTATCAGGTGCCCAACATTGAGACGAGCCTACGAGACTTCCTCCACTCTCTGAAGAAAGGACCGAGTGATTAACAGTGCCTCAGGAGTGAGGAGGAGAACATGTGTCACTGATGTTTGGTTTGTGTCCTTCAGCATCACAGCGGAGCTCCTTCCCTCCTGAACCAAACCCTTGAGCTAGATCAAACCCTGTTTCCAGGTCTGTATGTGAGGGTGGATTTGGACTGTTTTGATGAAAAGTGGGCGTTATGTAGGACTGCAAAATGAATCGAAACAATATCTAAATCACAATGGAGCTTAGTATGATTATCAAATTGCAGTGGCTGTTTATTAATTTAATTAAATATATGTGATGCGTGTTTCAGAGTGAAATGTGGGACTGTGCTCAGTCCGTTTAACATTTAATGAACAAAATTAAGACCTACTTAAATATGAATATTGTAATTTTACAGTTAAAAATCTTGTGTGATATTTTTCTTATTAAATACTCTCTTTTTTTAAGTGCAATTACAGTAGTAATAGTTTTTGTTTCATATTTTTATTTAGTAGTGATAATTAAGCTGTACACAAAAATTGTACAGCTGTACTTTGATGAATTCATTATATTAAATTATTATATAAAATACAATTCTTATAAACACACATACATATATAGAGTATTATAATATTATTTTTAATATAATTCATAGATTAATATTTAATATCAATTTTCTTGAATACTTACTCAAAATAAATAAATAAATTAAATAAATAAAAATGTCTACAAGAATTTTTATCAGATTTTTAGCCCCAAATCCTGCAGCTCTAGCATCATGTCCGTTGAAGACTTCTGTTTCTCCCGGTGCTCTGTGTCAGTCTTTTGTAGCACTTCTTCCTGTACTCTCAGAAGCAGCTGTTGCTGGCAGACGCTGAGTGTGATTGTGACAGATAACCTCCTCGCAGGAGACGCGGGGTTTGTCTCCTTCTTCTTCATCTATTGTTTCATCTCAGGATTGGCAGTGTCTGCCTTTGAGTCTCCAGAACTTGTTGCTGTATGTCTTCTGCGTGGGAATCAATCTGACAATCAGCAGTGGTTTCTCCACTCTCGTTGGGCTCATTATTGTGGGACAGGCTGCTAACGGGCTGTTCCTCATCTCTTCTTCTATGCTGGTGAATGACCTGATTCTGGGAACACAGCTCACACATTACTTCCTGTTTCCTGTGCTGCTGCTGATTGGATGGGCCTTCCACCAAAGATGACTTGGATTTTTTTATGACTCTTTATCTGTAGTGAACCATTTATTTTTTCAGCATATGCCCTCAGATATCGAGAAGTGCATCTTACTGTGAATGAACATCCTCTCATCGAGACTGAATGTCTGCCAATGTATTGTTTTTACTCATATGCAGTATTTTATTTTCAAAATAAATGTTGAAATGAATGGCACAGCACATTTATGCAAATTGTAACTGATTTACCAGGTTAAATAAAGGTAACAAATAAATATAATGGATCATTCAGTGGCCTGGTCAAGTGTTTTATTAAAAAAAAATTTCTTCATTTTTAAAAAAATAATCTTTCTGATTGTTGTTTTATTTGTATATTTATATTGTTTATTAATACTTTAAAGTTTATATATATATATATATATATATATTTATATATATATATATATATATATATATATATATATATATATATATATATATATATATTATATATATATATATATTATATATATATATATATATATATATATATTTTTTTTTTTTTTTTAGGTCTAGGTTTTAGTGTTTATTTTTTTTTTTATTTTTTTTTTGGACATTTAATTTAATTTGATTCAATCATTATTTAGCTTTATTTTTATTTCCATATTTGTAATTTTACTTGAACTAATCTTTTGAAAATGTATATTTTATTTCTGGATTATTTCAATTAACAAAAAGATGAATGGATTTTTAATAGTCTTTGTATTAGTTAACAGTAACAACACTGTCTCTGATGTGTTTTGTGACTATTGAGGTTTATCATACTTGCAAAGTTGTTTTGAGAAAAATCATAAACTCCTGTTATTCTGTTCACTTTTTCAGAAAACAAGATTATATTGATCAGTTTGTAAATGTATTGTGATTAAATATGTTTAGATATTTGTATTGAAAAAAATATATATATACTGTGGAAGATATTCCTTTGTATTGCATGCAATATTTAATACCATGGCTAAACAAATTTTTATAAAGTTTCTGCTTTTTATTGAAGACATTTTTAGGTCTATGGCAGGGCAAATGAAGGATGAATGAATCTGTTTTGGATCAGAGGCATCAAGTGGGACCGAGCTCTTTCCGGAGCTGCTGGATCTCCTCCTGGAGCTGCAGGTTTTGTGAGGACAGATGAACAGCATCCTGAACGGCGTCTAGCAGCAGATTCCTGTACCTTCTCTCAGACAGGCATCTCTGTTCCTCCAGAACCTCACGAAACGCCCTGAACACCTACAAACACAACCAGCACAAAAAACACCCATTCACTCCACTAGATGACAGTATGGGGATATATTAAAGGAAACGCAGCTACACAATGTCCTGTGTGTGTGTGTGTGTGTGTTTGTAAACTATATTCTATATTCCTTTTCATGCTTTCAGTTGCATGAGCATAAATGTGTCTCTTTTCAGAACTGGAAAAGGTGCCACTATAATGCTTAGTTTAGTTTCTTCATATAGCACATTTAATAATGGCAAAGCCAACCAAATGCTAAATAATAGCAAATTAAACAACATAATTCAACAACAAAAATGTAATTACACATACAAAATACAATAAAGTCACCTCTTTAATATATAGATATATAAAAGCAAATAGTGTAGATGTAGATGACTCGGTGTAGATGTTCACCTGCAGACTCTCTTCTCGGAGGCTGCTGATCTGCTGCTGGTGCTGTCTTCTCTGGGTCTCCAGGTCTGCAGATGCCTGCTGGTTCTCTCTGCGCAGCGCCTCCATCTGAAGAACCAGGATGTGTCTCTCTCTGCGCAGGTACCACATCTCGCCCTCCACACCACCCATCTGCAGACGGGACAGAGTCAGGCACGTGTTTGAGCTCTGCTTGTTTAACTCAACCAGAACTCACCCGAAAGCCACAATGATGACAGCAATTTATAAACAACATTTTATAAACCGATTAACCAATCAGAAGCCAGGGCTGGACATATCAGTTTTACAGCACACACAGAGGTAAGTAGGGAGAACATTTTGATGTAAATACATGACTGTATTTTTTGGATGTACTCTTTTTTTGTTCTTTTTCATGTGTCCTCCGCTCTCACCTGCTCCTCCTGTAACTCTCTCTCCATCTTCATCAGTTCATTCTCGATCAGTCTCTCATGAGTCTCTCTCAGTCTAGTTCTGCGCTCCAGGAGTTTCTCGTAATCCACCTGATACACACACACACACACACATGTTTGTCTTTGTGAAAAGTGGGGACATGTTATAGGCATAATGGTTTTTATACTGTACAAACTGTATATGGCCCTACACCAACCCTAACCCTAACCCTCACAGGAAACTTTGTGCATTTTTACTTTGTCAATAAACCTCATCCTGTATGATTTATAAGCGTTTTGAAAAATGGGGACATGGGTTCTGTCCTCTTAAGTCACCCTGTCCTTTTAATACCAAGAGCAAACACACACACACACACACACACTAGTGCTAAAGAAATCATGAAGTAGAGTATTTTTTTCATAAATAAGAGATTATTTTAATGTGTGCATTTTGTATTATTTCTAAACAATTATAATTTCACATTGATTCATAAAGATGAGTCATCTGTAGTTTATGTTTCACTGGTTGATCACATTATGCACACACTGTAAAGGTTGATTAAATAAAGATGAAATAAAATATAAAGATTATACAAAAATCAACAAATAAAAATGTTGCCTTGGAAACTAACTGAAATAAATAAGATTAATTAAAGGACAAAAACTACAAATAAAAATAAGAAATAAAGCTGAATAGACATAAAAAGATTTAAAAAAAACTAATAACAGCTTGAAATTCATAAAACAAAATCACTAAAACTATTTAAAATCATTTTTGGTGATTTAAATAAAGCTAAATTTAAACAAAATACAAATATTACATGAACAACGACAAATAGAAATGTTGTTAAATAAAAGCTAGCTAGATAGATAGATAGATAGATAGATAGATAGATAGATAGATAGATAGATAGATAGATAGATAGATAGATAGATAGATAGAAGATGACCTAATAATAAATAAAGTTAATAAATCTCAAACAGACATTAAAATATAAACGGAAAATATTTACTTTACTTTAACTAGTAAATATTGTACTAGGATAGACGAGGCAGAAGTCAAATGAAAAACTGTTATCAGGTGTCAGCAGTGGACTGAGTTTCTCCACAGTGTCTCCTGATTGGTCACTCACTGTGCTGGTGGCGTGTGATTGGTCGGATTCTCTGTGCGTCTCCTGTAACCTGATCTCCTCTTTCAGCTGTGTGATGCGGTTCACTCTCTCCTGATTCCTCTGGATGCTGGCCCTGCCCTCTGACATCATCACCACCATCATAATCATCATCATCATCATCATCATCATCTGAAAGACTGAAGTGAGTCTCCTCATGCCTACCAGTAAGATGCATGTCCATTTCCTGTCTGAGGAGGTCCTGCAGATTCCTCTTCCTGTCTGCTGTCTCACACTCTTCCTCAGCTCTTCCTCCGTCAACCGCCTACAACTCACAAACACACAAGCTTCAAATCATCCACGTTAATCTCATGTCTCTCACAAAACACGAGCAGAAATGCATTATATAGATGAGATTATAAGTGTGTGTTACTCACAGAAGAGTCCATGTTCATGTCCACCGGCTCTGAACTGACGATAAGTTTGTGTGTGCATGCATGTGTGCGCGTGTAAGTGTGTGTGTGCGTGCTTGTGTTTCACTCTCTTCAAATATTAATTAGTGTTCACTTTCACCTGTGTGTGTCTAAATGTGTTGCATTCAGGGTTAATAAAGTTGACTAAAACTATAATATATGTTACTATATATATATAAAAAGTAAAATTGGCAAAAATAAAAGCCTACATAGACATTTAAAATTTAATTTAAGAAGTAAATTTATAAATGATATGTATGTATGTATATATATATATATATATATATATATATATATATATATATGTGTGTGTGTGTGTGTGTGTGTGTGTTTGTGTGTGTGTGTGTGTGTGTGTGTTTTAAAATAAATAAAGTTGCACAGTATTCTATAATATTTCAAAACAATTCTAATGATGAGAACAGTTTCAAACTTAAAGGGATAGTTCACCCAAATGGCAAAATCATGTGATTAATAACTCACCCTCATGTCGTTCCAAACCCATGAGACCTCCATTTATCTTTGGAACATAGTTCAACCCTTATGCGTTGTTGGGGACGTTTTCGTCCACTAGGGGGTAAAGTTGGGTCTTATTTTGGCCACAACTTTCTCTGTGTTTGAGCTAATGGAATGATTTTTGGTGACAAATCTTATTTTGACCCATATTTTGGGAAATATTTTTTTTTTTGAAAATTTCATTACCCTTTCGGTATGTTTGTGGATGAAAACATCCACTAAATTAAACTGCTATAAAAATGCATCAGATATATATATATATATATATATATATATATATATATATATATATATATATATATATATATATATTTGCCTAAATCTATTAATCAACCTCAGTCCTGATCAAAACTACCAAAAATTCCAAGATTTTAACTCTTTAATTACCAAGTTCATAAATGATGTCACTGATTTGGGAAAAACCCCCCACAGAAAATTACATATTTTCAATATAAAAAGTGATTGTGGACTGGACATTTTTTTACCTTTTATCACAGTCTTGGGAATGTCAAAGATTAGTAACAAGATTGGCTTTGATGCATTGTTAGTTTTTGTGCAGCATTAGATTTAATTTTTTTCTCCCTGATTTGTTGTTAGTGGCTGTTTTTGCCCTTTGACTCCCATTATTACGGCATTTTTTGATTTCAAAGCCATGGCAATATATAATCATGCATTCTTGATTGTTTGTGGTTTTCCCTTTTGGGAAGAGGTAAAAAGAAAATATTTTTACAGTTGATCACTAGGGGGGACCATTAACCCTTTAGATAGGCCTGTGCAAAAAAGGCTTAGTTTCTGGCTTGCATATGAAGTTATATGGAGTATAACAGCAAATTATAGTGTTTGTGTGTGTGAGAGATTCTTGATTGTTGGTGGTTTTCTCTGTTGGGAAGAGGTAACATTTGTTATTTTTTACAGTTGATCACTAGGTGGGACCATTAACCCTTTAGATAGGCCTGTGCAAAAAAAAAGAAAAAAAAAACTACAAACTAAACTAAAAAAAAAACTAAAAACTGGTGGTGAAAAGTACAGTTGGCCTATATGTGAAATGCTCGTCTTTTCTTGATGGTAAAGCCAGTTTAAAACCTAAAAATCCTGTAAAAAAATCTACTTTGCATCAAATTTATGAACATAATGTATTATGAACCAAAATGCAATACCAACTTCAAATAAGCTGCAACTCGCTGGAGGGGTCAAGCTACATAATAATTTCTAAAACTTTGGTTCAAGTCAAGCCCTTTCTCGTGTTGCTTGCTGCTCTTCTCACCATTAAATGACCAGCATGATGGCATGCAAGTGTTTAAATCCACATACTTTGCTTTTGTTTAGTCTATTCACTTGTTAAGTCTGATGTCACGTAGCAGCGCTTTCGTGTCCAAACGCTCTTTCAGTTACCACGAGAAAACAACAAAAAGTGCTAATATAAACTCACAATGTGATAGTATACTAGCGAAAAAGTTATAATATTAACCTTTAACTCCATACCGAAGTCCCAGATAGCCAGACAATGAAAATATAAATATAAAAAAAAATATATAAAAATTATTTGTGTTTGGGTTAATGGTCCCACCTAGTTATCAACTGTAAGAATATATATTTTTTTTACCTCTTCCCAAAATGGAAAACCACAAACAATCAAGAATGCATGATTATATGGTGTCATGGCTTTGCAAACAAAAAATGTTGTTATAATGAAAATCAATGGGGCAAAAGCAGCCACCAACAACAAATTAGGGAGAAAAAATGTAAATCTAATGCTGCACAAAAACTAAAAATGCATCAAAGCCAATGTTGCTACTAATCTTTGACATGCCCAAGTTATAAAAAGTAAAACAAAAATCCAACCACAATTACTTTTATATTGAAAATAAGTCATTTTGTGTGTTTCCCCCCCCCCAAATCAGTGACATCATTTATGAACTTGGCAATTAAAGAGTTAAAATCTTGGATTTTTTTTTTTTTTTTTTAACATTTGGTAGTTTTGATCAGGACTGAAGTTGATTAACAGATTTATGAAAAAAAAAAGAAAAAAAAATGAATCTGATAACATTTTTACAGCAGTTTAATTGAGTGGATGTTTTCATCCCGAACATACCGAAAGGGTCGTGAATTTGAACAATCCACAAGGGCTAAGATATTTTAGATTTAGTCCGAGAGCCCTCAGTCCCTCCATTGAAGCTGTGTGTACGGTATACTGTCCATGTCCAGAAAGGTAAGAAAAATATCATCAAAGTATGTGACATCAGAGGGTCAGTCATTTTTTGAAGCATCAAAAATACATTTTGGTCCAAAAATAGCAAAAACTACAAATTTATTCAGTAGTTCCGTGTCTGTTGTGAGAGACAGTTCAAAACACTGCAGTTTGTGATATTATGGAATTACATTTGTTTCAAAAATAACGAACAAAACTTTATAAAACTGAATGTAACTTTTTCAGAAACTATCAAAAATATGCCATTACAAAAGAAGAAAAACACAATGAAAATAGGGAAGTCGTGGCATAATGGTTAGAGAGTCGGACTCACAATCGAAAGGTTGTGAGTTCGAGTCTCGGGCCGGCAAGAATTGTAGGTGGGGGGGAGTTCATGTACAGTTCTCTCTCCACCTTCAATACCACGACTTAGGTGCCCTTGAGCAAGGCACCGAACCCCTAACTGCTCCCCGGGCGCCGCAGCATAAATGGCTGCCCACTGCTCCGGGTGTGTGTTCACTGTGTGTGTGTTATCACTGCTCTGTGTCTGTGCACTTTGGATGGGTTAAAAGCAGAGCATGAATTCCGAGTATCGGTCATGTCACATTTGTTCTGAATGCCACAGGGTTCGCAATTTTTCGTTTGGTGTTTTGACACAAACTTCTCATGGGGGCGGGCTTAACAGTGATCTACTCTGATTGGATAGTGAGCTTTTGATGGACAGGTGCTCTCTGACTGGGAAGTACAGACGTCACTCAGTGGTGGTGCACATATTGGAAAGCTCTCATGGTGATTAAATCTGTTCTCTACCGCAAAAATTATTTCTCACAGACAAAGTGAAAGACATTTATTTTAAGTTCATATACAGGTTCTACCCTGTAAAGAAGCTTATACAAAGATTTAAATCTGACATTGATCTTACATGCTCTTTTTGTTCGAGTTCTGAAAAAACTGAATACTTATTTCGGTCATGTCACTACACTCAGAAACTTTGGGATGACATCGGTGTCTTTGTCAAGTGTAAGATTTTGCCAGGCTTCTCAGTACATAAGAAAAACATTATATTTGGGTATTATGACTCTGACCCCACAAAATAAAATATCAGTTTTGTTATTCGTTTAAATAACATTTTTCCTAAACAAATTTCACATTCATAAATGCAAATTCTCCAACTGTAAACCTGTCTTTTCTGTTTTCCTAAAAGAAATGGAGAACTATTTGAATGTAATTTCAGTATCTACTCATAAGAAAGCTATAAGGACTGCTAGAATTGCTCTACCTTTGATCTCCTTGTGTCATTTTGTTTCAGATTTTGGCCCTCTTTTCTTTAGTTCAAATTTTTTTTTTTGATATTATGTGATCTATGATTATACTTTCGTATGTTTTTGTTCTCTGCATTAATAATAAAAAAATTTGTATGCAAATTTGTGATTTGTATGCAGTACATTTTGCCTTGTATTACTAAATATGTAAATAATATTTGACCTTCGATCGTCTCAGTCTGTAAAGATGAGCTCTCAGGAGAGACACGGAGCGGCGTCATCTTCTTCCTCCGCTTTTCCTTCAAGGCAGCTTGAAGTAAGCTTGTGTTACTGAAGTAACCAATAACATCAATACAAGTTTTTCATGTTACAGTGTGCTACAGTTTGTTGCGGGTTCCCTTTCATAGGTCACTTCGATGATGCGGTGACGTCACCACGTATGGGAACACCTTCGATGTGACGAATGTCTGGAGCCCTATACCATCCCGCCAATCCTATTGGCCAAATAGCGCATGGCACCACCCTACGCATGCACACGCATCATATACCTGGGTGCCGCGGGCCATTTCGCTCAGATTTCATTCCTTCAGGAAAGCGAATCATCTGTGCCCTAAAATCATCTTGCGTTCTCCAGCGATTTTCTTCGAGCAGTGTTTAACTCCTCTTTGCTGACGCGATGAGTTTCTGAAAATGCAAGGAGCCATGTACCAGGTACATCACGGCGGGTGACACTCATAACAGGTGCGTAGTATGTCTTGGTTTACATCATGCACAGGTGGCGCTTAGCGGCCTTTCTTCCTGTCCCCATTGTGATGGCCTGCGGCTCAGAGTACTGCGCTTTAGGGTGGAAGTATTTTCTGATGTCGCCCTCGAGTCTATCCCCCGTCATGTCACCTCTGCAACTGCCGAGGCACCACACGAGGCGATAACTTGGGGTGACACGTGCGACATGGATTTCGTGGACAGCGCAGCGCTGGAATATTCTCCACATTGGTCGTGCTCCCCTACCCTGCTGCAGAATAAAAGTTTTATTGAGCCTGTCGTCTTCTCTAATGAGGATTTACAGCCCACACTGGCGCCATTTCCTTCGGTTGTGGACGTTATGATGACGACGTTCTATCCACCGCAGCCTCGGGGTCTGAGGACTTCGCTGCCTTCACTAGCCCTCTCCCTCCTAGCGGACAGGAGAGGCGTGTTTCCCCGTCCTACAGTGAGCTGTTGGATGTGGTTTCTCGCGCGGTAGGTAAATTGGGGCTGGACTGGGAGGTTGAGAAGGCGTTCTTCCTTCTAAGGCGTGTCGAGTCACGTCTAGCCTGGTGGGGAAATCCTACATGGCTGCTGGCCAGGCGGCTGCTTCGCCCCACTCTATGACGGTCCTTCAGGCCTACCAAGCGGAGCTATTGAAGGAACTTGACGAAGGGGAGGGTATCACGCCAGAGGCAGTAAAAGATCTGCGAAGAGCAACGGATTTGGCGCTACATGCGCCCAAGCATACACCAAGTGGGCCGTTCCATGGCTGGTTTGATTTCGGTTGAGCGCCACTTCTGGCTTAATCTCACCGATATCAAGGAAAAGGACAAATCTTTCCTCATGGATGCCCCTGTTTCCAAGGATGGTTTGTTCGGAGAGGCTGTTACTTCGGTAGTGGAAAAGTTCAAGGCAGCGAAAAGCAATCAGCTGCTTTCCACCAGCTGATTCCCCGCAGACCCAGGGAGGTTGAACGTCGGCAAACGATTTGGATTAGGCCCTAAGGTTTTTCCACCGGCTCACCAGCGTCAGCGCAAAAGATTAAATCTGAGCTTGACGGCAAATGTCTCTCGTTCTCGGGCACCGAATAGCAGCTCCTGATATTCTTGCTGCTGGCCAGGGACTGTGCCCTCCACTGAGACGCAACGACTCTTATGCATACTCTTCCCCTGTGCACGAATGCCACAGGCTTTTCGTGCCCGGACATTTTAATGTGTATGACAGCGTTGCAGGAAGCAGAAGTTTTGAGACCACTAGTAATGTTTAGGGCCGCGTGGGAACGCTTGCCCGACATTTCTCAATGGGTGTTACGCACAATTTGTCACGGATACACCATTCAGTTTCAAAAAGGCCCGCCGCCTTTCCGCGGAATTCTTTCCACGGCGGTGAAGCCGACGGAAATAGCGGTGCTGCGACAGGAGATGTCAACTCTGCTGAGAGTTTTATATATTTTCAATATATATGTTGCCCCTTGGTAATATTATTAGAAAATACGGAATTAACTTCCACTGTTATGCTGATGATACTCAGCTATATATCTCAACGAGACCAGATGAAACTTCCCAATTATCTAAGCTAACAGAGTGTGTTAAAAATGTAAAAGATTGGATGACACACAATTTTCTCCAATTAAATTCGGATAAGACAGAGATACTAATTATTGGACCAAAAAACACTACACAGAATCTTGTAGATTACAATCTGCAACTAGAGGGATGTACTGTTACTTCCTCTACAGTCAGAAATCTGGGTGTTATATTAGACAGCAATTTGTCTTTTGAAAATCATATTTCCAATGTTACAAAAACTGCATTCTTCCATCTTAGAAACATTGCCAAGCTACGAAACATGTTATCTGTTTCTGATGCAGAAAAGCTAGTTCATGCATTCATGACATCTAGACTGGACTATTGTAATGCACTTCTAGGTGGTTGTCCTGCTTCTTCAATAAACAAGCTACAGGTAGTCCAAAATGCAGCAGCTAGAGTCCTTACCAGGTCAAGAAAATATGATCATATTACCCCAATTTTACAGTCTCTGCACTGGCTACCTATTAATTTCCGTATCAGTTACAAATTATCATTACTTACCTATAAGGCCCTAAATGGTTTAGCTCCAGCGTACCTAACTAGCCTTCTACCACGTTACAACCCATCACGCACCCTAAGGTCACAAAACGCTGGACTTTTGGTCGTTCCTAGGATAGCAAAGTCCACTAAAGGAGGTAGAGCTTTCTCACATTTGGCTCCCAAACTCTGGAATAGCCTTCCTGATAATGTTCGGGGTTCAGACACACTCTCTCTGTTTAAATCTAGATTAAAAACACATCTCTTTCGCCAAGCATTCGAATAATGTATCTTTTTAATTGTGAGTGTAGTTGCATCTGTTCAAAGGTGCATTTTTATTCATTAACTTGGGTAAAACTAATTTTACTTTGTTGGATCAGCAGCTATGCTAATGATGTCTGTATTTTGTTTCTATGTTTCGCCACGGGATTTACATCCCATCCAGTCTATTCTGTCTCAGATCCAACCAAACGATTGGTTTATTACGATCGATCTGAAGGATGCGTATTTTCATATTCAGATCATCAAGAGACACAGGAAGTTCCTCAGATTCGCTTTAGAGGGCAAAGCATATCTTTCTTCCCTTTGGCTTGGCTTTAGCGCCCCGTACTTTCTCAAAATGCATGGACGCAGCTCAGGCACCGTTGCGGCTCCAGGGCATTCGTGTTTTGAATTACTTGGACGATTGGCTGGTGCTAGTGCACTCAAGCACTATCGCAGACTCAAGCACACTCTCATCGGGATCTTGTGCTGAATCATTTAAACAGCCTGGGCTTACGCACAAATTTCCAGAAAAGTGTTTTAATCCCCTCTCAACGGATAACCTTTCTAGGAATAGATTTGGATTCTCGCGCAATGACAGCAAAGCTTTCTCTCCCGCGCGCTCAGTCGATTTCGTCATGAGTGCGGCGCTTCAAATCGGGTCGCACGGTGACAGCGAGATTGTGTCTCAGACTTTTAGGTCTAATGGCAGCGGCATTCCCCGTAATTCCCCGTCTGGGATTACTTCACATGCGCCCTTTTCAGTGGTGGACGAAAAGATGGAATATTTCACCCCGTTGTCTTCCGCATCTAACGATTTCGAAGACACGGCGGTGTGTGATGTCGATAAATCTATGGATGTCGACCGAATTTCTCCTGACCGGGGTTCGGCTGGGAATTTGTGCTTTCTGAGAGACTGTCACGACGGACGCGTCTTTGACCGGTTGGGGAGCTGTTTGTCAAGGGCGCCCAGCCCTCGGAGTGTGGACAGTGGCTCAATGCAGTGGCTCTCCAGTATTTCTCGAATCTGCTGATCGGCCGTCATGTGCGGCTCAGATCAACACAGCGGTTGTGTTATACCTGAATCATCAGGGAGGATTACGCTCTGGCCCCCTGTGCAGGCTGGCGAGACATGTTCTTCTTTGGTCTCAGGACAAATTTCTGTCGATCTGAGCTGTTCATGTCCCCGGATGTTTGAACTTCGGAGCGGATTTACTATCCAGACAGGCTCTGGAACAAGGGGAATGGAGATTACACCCCCAGACGGTGAATCTCTTATGGCGGATTTTCGGCAAAACGAAAGTGGATTTATTCGCGTCGAACATGACTACGCATTGCCTGCTATGGTTCTCCCTATGCCCCCCATCGCCCCTAGGCGTGGATGCGTTAGCTCACAGCTGGCCCAGGACCAGTTTGTATGCTTTTCCCCCAAATCGTCTGACCCCAGTGGTATTATCCAGAATACGGCTGGACAGAGTGGAACTCCTCAGACAGGATTTATTATCACAAGCACAGGGACTGATTTGGCACCCGAGGCCAGATCTATGGAAACTGTGGGCGTGGCCTCTGAGCAGAGTGCGTTAGCGTGTCCCGGTCTTTCCGTTGAAACTACTGAGACTTTACTGAATTCTAGAGCAGCTTCTACGAGACGCTTATATGCTTTCAAGTGGAGACTGTTTACAGCCTGGTGTGGGAATCGTAATGTGGATCCAGTTTACTGCCCAGTGGCTTCAGTACTGGAGTTCCTTCAGGACCGTTTTTCTGATGGAGTGACACCAGCCACTCTGAAGGTTTACGTGGCAGCCATTTCAGCTTACCACGAATATATAGACGGTGCCTCAGTGGGCCGTCATCCACTGAGGCAGTTTCTCGTTTCATACAGGGTGCGCGACGGCTGACTCACTGATTCTGAATACGATCTGAGCGACGATGAAAGCGGCATAATAAGACTGTATAATATCCCTAATCTACAACTGAGCGAAGATGACGACGAGGAAGAATGTATTGGACTGGCGTCAGACAAGTTGGACCGTAAGATATCAGAGGCTATATCGATAGTTACATTTGATGGGAATTAAGACAGAGAAATGGGGAAAATCCGTAACATTTAGAGGCAAACAGACACACAGTGCAAACTATAAGGGATAATCAGGGCATCCGTTTAAGCCCTTGGAAACTGTACCGGATAAAATCCTGACACTGAAGACATTTCTTCTTATGGCTTTATCCTCCCTCAAGAGAGTTGGGGATTTGCACCGGGCTCTGTAAAGGTGCTGTTGCGACCGAGGCCTAATTATGTTCCTACGGTCGCATATAATCCCTTTTGCTTTCAGCAAGTGGTCCTGGAAGCTTTACCCCCTGCTGAGGCGGGGTCAGGAGATCTAAGTCTTTGCCCTGTGAGAGCTTTAAAGGTTTATGTGGATCGTACAGCCCCATGGCATGAGTCTGACCAGCTGTTTGTCTGTTTTGGACATAAGAGTAAAGGCCATGCGGTTACAAAACAGCGCATGTCCCATTGGGTGGTGGAGGCAATATCTTTAGCCTATGAGGCGCGCGGACTCACTTCGCCCTTAGGAGTTAACCCCTTACTAGTAACCCCCCTTTTTTGGCATGGAGACCGAAATTACATACCCAAAATAAAAAGGTTTCTGCTTATGATTCTTTCTGACTAGATACATAATCAACCTTTGTTCACAAAGCTGACACTTTAAAGTTTACTGTTCAGGAATCAGAATCACTCAGACTGTTATGATAATAGAGATATATAAGCTCATACATAAAAACAAAAATAAAAATATTAAAAACATATGTTTTAAATGTATTTAAAAAATTGTTGATGTAGGAAATGAGTTTGAAAACACAGTGTAGCTAAGGCCACAAGTCTTCCAAAACGTTGTAAAAAAAAATTCATAATCGAATCTGTAAAACTGTGAATTTTATTAAATATTTTCTAAGGCCATGTCATGTGTGTTTTTAGAGAAGGCTAATCAGATTGATTTAGGGCACTTAAACTCTGTGAGATCTCACATGTAAACTCTCCTGTGTATTTTGTGTGTGTTTGGCTGTGAAAACTGCCCGATTCATTATTCCATTGTTCTCACCAAACTAGTTTTTCACACCTCCGCCAGGTATGACACATTATCCGCATTATTCTTTTATCATTATTCTTTTGTTTTTATTCCACCTTTATTAGCCTTGATTGTGGTTTTTCAGGCTTACAAAGACACAAAGCAGCGATCTCACTTCAGTCTCTCTTTGCATTTAGCCCTTATTTATCAAAAGTCTTACTATAAAAATACAACAAAACATTTTCCTACGACCTTACGTGAATTATTGTGACAAAAATGCATTATGAAGAAGAAAAGCACCTTCTATTAGTAGCATCGGAGCTAACGTTAGCATCAAGCTACATCAGACAATTTATGAAATTATTAGTACACTTTTACTCAAAACTCACTTTAAACGCCGATCAAGTGTTTATAATAACTTCCTTTAGCGATCAGGGGTGGAATTTGGTCGTTTACTGTTGTAAAAATATGTTATTTGTAGCCTTTTTCATCGCTGCACAAGTTAGCATTTCCGATGTACATTTTCGATTTTTTTTATAAAAACGCCCCAGATCTCAATAAATTCTCATACCAAGCTTTACTATCGTAATCGCGGGTTTATTATTCGGATATTTCGTGTGTACAGAGGTGTTTCAGTGTTGTTTTGGCCAGATAATTACCAGGAAGTGTGCAGGAAGCATGTGACACGATGTGGCGGTGTCCATATATGACACTCTCAGATTGACACTGGGAAGGCCCAATCAGAGTCTGAGCCACATACAGCACGAGCTGTGACCACTGCGCACACACACAGATCGCTGGGAGAGGCTGTTTATCATCTGATCGCGTAAATCCGTGGAAAATGAATAGAAATGACGATTCTGTCTGAAGAAATATGAAGTAAACATGAGTAAATATATCCATATATCTCCGCAGATATGCATCTTTGGTCTGTAAATCCTTATTGACGCTGTTCAGTGAGTCTATGTGAACACAAATAAACCGCTGCTGACGTGACTGAATATGAGTGAGTGGTGAATTTCTATTCAAAATATGGCATAATACGGATTTATTATTTTGCACTTCTGACATAAATCACTAAATATCTGTCACTGCAACAATGTTTTTTCAAAATATTGGTCAAATATCGAAGCTAGAGTCTTTAAACTTTCAATTGATGCACAGTTTGTCCAGATGAAGTAAGACAGTGATGTTTAATGTGCTGTGAAAGTGAAACAATAATAAACTGGGGCCGTCGGCAATGTTTGCACGTAAAGGGGTTAAAGCTCATTCCACTAGAGCTGTTGCTTCTTCTCAAGCTTTTCTCAGTGGATCTTCTATGGATGATATCTGTGCTGCGGCAGGATGGTCCTCACCGAGCACTTTTATCAAGTCCTACAGTCTGGATCTGAGGATGGCTCCTGGCTCCCGTGTTCTCTCCGCTTGAGCAGATGCTTCCTCGGATCCCAGCTATCAGGTATGTCAGGCGTTATTGTATAGCGTTCCCATATGTGGTGACGTCACCGCAGCATCGAAGTGACCTATGAAAGGGAACATCTCAGTTACGTATGTAACCATGGTTCCCTGAATAGGGAACGAGATGCTGCGGTCCTGGCCGTGCCATACCTTGATAGCATTCTTCTTCTTCAGTCATGAAATCTGAGCGCAATGGCAATTATTGTCATTCAGTAACACAAGCTTACTTCAAGCTGCCTGAAGGACAAGAGCTCATCTTTACAGACTGAGACGATCAAAGGTCAAATATCATTTACATATTAAGTAATACAAATAACCGCAAGAGGTTTCCAATATGTGCGCCACTGAGTGGCGTCTACTTCCTGGTCAGAGAGCACCTGTCCATCAAAAGCTGAATATCCAATCAGAGTAGATCACTGTTAAGCCCGCCCCCACGAGAGGTTTGTGTCAAAACACCAAACGAAAAACTGGGAAACGTAAGTGAAATCTGTGGCAATGCATTTAGAATCCACGATTAGCGAAAACAAATCTTTGAAAAACATTAACAAAGAATGAAGCATATTTGAAGAGCCTGTTAAATTTGTGCGACTGAGTTAATTTTTTTCATTTTCATTGTGTTTTTCTTTTGTAATGGCATATTTTTTATAGTTTCGGAAAAAGTTACGTTCAGTTTTATAAAGTTATAAAGTTTGATATCCGGTTCGCGAATGAATCATTCGATGCAACCGGATCTTTTTGAACCAGTTCACCAAATCGAACTGAATCGTTTTAAACGGTTCACATCTCCAATACGCATTAATCGACAAATGACTTAAGCAGTTATTTTTTTTAAAATGTGGCTGACACTCCCTCTGAGTTGAAGCAAACCAATATCCCGGAGTAATTCATGTACTCAAACAGTTCACTGACTGAACTGCTGTGAAGAGAGAACTGAAGATGAACACCGAGCCGAGCCAGATAACGAACAAAAGATTTACTTGTTCTCGAGTCAAGAACCAGTTGCATCGGTTTTCGGATTACCAGTAGTTCATTCTGACAGTTCGATTCAATAAACCGGTTGAAGAAAACGGTTCAGCGGTTCTTTTGCGCTCGACGTAATGGCGTCATTGGTGATGACCGCAAGCCATCGGTTTACCTGGGCTCATAACATTCGCACAGAATCAGTTCAGAATCAATCACTAAAAGAATCAGTTCGGTTCAGGCGCTCTTCTGTGTCGATCTGCTTCACGCTGAATCACACATGCGCAGTATCATCAGCTCCTCGGTTCTCGAATCGGACGCGTCTGAAAGAAACGGTTCTTGATTTGAGAACGAGTCAGTCTTTCGTTCGTCATCTTCAGTTCTCTCTTCACAGCAGTTCAGTCAGTGTACTGTGTACAGTGTACGGGATATTGGTTTGTTTGAACTCAGAGAGAGTGTCAGCCACATTAAAAAAGTTAACAGCTTAAGTCATTTGTGGATTAATGCGTATTGGAGACGCGAACCGGATATCACAAACTTCTTTGTTTTGAACTCTCTCACAACAGACACGGAAGAGAAGGCAATGCTGAATAAAGTCGTAGTTAGGGGCCAAGCCCAGAGGGCTGTAGCCCCTATTGTATCTGTACGTTTTATTATTATTATTATTATTATTATTCTTCTTCTTCTTCTTCTTCTCGTCCAATGGGAGTCTATGGTAGCCCTATGAAGGGAAAAAGGGAAAATGATGAAATTTGGCACACTTGTAGAGATGACCATTATTAGTGATCTGACCAACTTTGGGGTCTCTAGGGCAAACTCTATAGCGCCACCACCAGCTCAAAAATTCAACATTCAAACATTAATAACTCTTGAACCACTAATTCTATTAAAATAAAACTTAGTACATCTGTTTTGTCTCTTCATGGAGATTCCATTCCATATCTTACATTAAGACTCCTCCCATTACAGTAGCGGCCATTTTGAAAAGTACAGTATTCAGTCTAAGCACTACTCCTCCTTCAAAATTAGTCCAATTCTTCTGAAATTTGGCTCAGATGTTCTTTGGACTGAGCCGCACAGAAATGACTCAACAGAATTTTTTGAACACTAGTGAAAAAAAAAGTTATGATGCTGTGAACTTACTGAGGTTGACCTCAAATGGGTTGAGATGCTGTATCTCGGCCAAACATTGATCAATCGATACCAAACTTGGTTCACTTCATCTACACCATAACTTGGGGGTCCATGCCAAATTTGGGAACAGCGCCACCTATGGGTGTTGAGATACCAAAAATGCACTTTTTTGCTTATAACTTCTGAACAATTCATCAGAAAATTATGATCTTGATGTCTATGGTTTCTGTAGATCATTTTGAATCTGTGGATGTCAATTTTGTCAAGACCACCTGGACCACCCGTCCGCCATTTTGAAATTTGTCAAAAATTGCTATAACTTTTGAACTACTGTACAAATCTTCACAAAAATCGATAGGCATCATCAACACCATGTGCCGGAAGTACCCCGGAAGTTGGAAGACAGCGCCACCTAGTGTTCAAGAGATATAACGATTCTTGCAAAACCCCTTATAACTACTGTAAATGTTGATCAATTTTTGTTATTTTTATGTCATTTTATTCCTTTGGTTATGCCGATTCTGATGATGTCT
Source organism: Carassius gibelio (assembly GCF_023724105.1). Lineage (NCBI taxonomy): Eukaryota > Metazoa > Chordata > Actinopteri > Cypriniformes > Cyprinidae > Carassius > Carassius gibelio. Next base: position 19,722,621 of record NC_068384.1, on the reverse strand, counting down.
CAATTGTCATTTTCCAACATGGCGTCTGTCCGCCATATTGAATGGAATGAAATACAGTTTTTTCGCTACTCCTCCCTGAAATCTTGTTCAATTTTGTTCAAAATTTTAACAGATGAACTTCAGACCGGGCCTGACAGAAATGACTCAACAAATTTTTGATATTCACTCCCGTTCCAGAGATGTACAGCTCCGAAGTTGACCGTGCCTGTGCTTGTTGATTTATGCTAATTAGCTTAGCATGCTAATGAACTAAAATGCTAACACTTTTCTATTCACTCTAATGGGTCTCTTGAGCAATCTGGTTAACTTTGACAATGTTAGCATTTTTTAGCGTAGCATGCTAATCTGGCTAAAATGCTATTTCGGGCTTGTGAGAGATCATTCTCACACCTTGACCTCTCTTCTGTGCCATGTAAATTGTGTGTCAACTAATGTGGCGCACTTAGCTAAGGCGTTGGTTCTGAACCTGTGAGGTTGTGGGTTCGAAACCTGTATGGGAAAAATTTAAAATTGGGTATAAAGTTGTCATTTCAATTCCTTTATTACATGGTTAAGAGCTGTACTAAAGTTTCTTAAAATGGGATCAAAAAGAAGTGTGTTTTTGTAACTTCATTCTGCGTTCGTTCTCATCAGACCTTCTGATTTCACCTTATCTGTAATTCTGAATCTATCTGTTCTGTAAAAAGTGCTGAAAAAGTTGCTTGAAAAACCCTTAAAAGCCAAAGAGCAATAAGGGCTTGGCCCCAGAAAGGCTGCTTGCAGCTTTAATTTTTTTGCTATTTTTGGACCAAAATGTATTTTCGATGCTTCCGAATATTCTAACTGACCCTCTGATGTCACATGGACTACTTTGATGATGTTTTTATTCCTTTTCTGGACATGAAAAGTATACCGTACACACAGGTTCAAAGGAGGGACTGAGAGCTTAGATATTTTTACTAAATCTAAAAATATCTAAAACTGTCTTACGGGTTTGGAAGAACATGAGGGTAAGTTATTATTAATGACATAATTTTGCTATTTGGGTGAACTATCCCTTTAATAGAAGCTATAATATTTTCTCAGTGATGGTAGGATGTCACTGCTTGTGTCTCATATCCGCTCCATTTTATAAATAAACCCTGTGGTCAGTTTATTTTGAATCTCTTCCTGTGAGATACATTTCCTTATCTGACCTCATGCAACACTTTCATTCTGTCTGTCTCATATTCAAATGCCTGATTTTCAAGAAGTCTTTTAATGAAGTGACCTTGGAATTAATAAAGAAGTAATACTGAGCATTTCTGTTTTGAAAAAGAGAAGGAAGCTTGAGATCATTTAGGGAAAATATAGATGTTTTATCAGCATAAAAACACCTGAATGAAGCAGATCAGTTGACAAATTGGTTGAACTATATTCATGATTTAAGTTCCTCCACAAAATATTTCAGCGGAAAAACCTTCCTAAACAGTCAGTGAAGATTCAGTTATTTCATGCTTCTATGTCCTGCTAATGTCTGCTGCATTCAGAGGAAAATGAAGCAGCATATGTTAATTTATTCATGTTTGAACAGAGAACTCTTTTGCAGGGAACTAGACATTATTGAGTGAAAATGATCTGAGAGTGCATGAGTCATGCATGAGCGGTATTTCACAGAACACTTCATGTTCACATCTGTATGTGCAGCTGCTCTGTTCTATGAGTAGTTTAACAAGATTAATTGAAATTTAGTACTCTTATCAAAATAATCTTCTAATGATGCATCTGATGTTTTGAGTCATGTTTAGTGCATACTGAATAGCACTTACATTATTTTTTCCTGTTATTTTCAATTGTTTCATATTATAATGGTATAAAAGTATTAAAATGGTTTATAAACTGTTAGCAGCATAACATTTCAGTAACACACACACACACACACAATTTCTCTCTCTCTCTCTCTCTCTCTCACACACACACATGTATCTAAAAGTTAAATGATTATTAGAAATGTAGCTGAAATAAGGAAGTAAGTTTAAGTATTGAAAAATAGTTAAACGGAAATATACACACTTCTCCGTTTATCTTTATGTTTTTATCCTTATGTTTTCCTTATTTATCCATTTTATTTAGTTATATTTGTCTTGAATAAAAAAAAAATAACTGTAAAATTAAATAAATATATAAAAGTAAAGCTATAACTTTATATATACTGTAAGTATAGCTAAACAGAAATATTAAGAATGTTTTTAGTTTTTAATCTTTTCTAAATAATAATAATAAAACTATCAAATTAATTAAAAAATTATAAATAAATGTTAAAAATACACTTTTCTGCAGTTTTAAACTTTTTTTCAAAATGAATTTCAACAATACACAGATTTAATTCAATATGAAAAGCACTTATGTAATATTTCTTAGTATTTTGTGCCTTAATTAATTGCCACTTTAACATGTTTTCTTTAACATGTTTACACAAAAAATGTAATACTGTTAATTTCATATGTTCATATGATCTTCTCTTCTCTTCTTTAAACCACAGAGATCGGTCAGACAGAATGGAAAATATTCAGGTTTAATAAATAATATATTTTCAGTTTTTATGGATAGTGTAAATCATTTTTAAATCAAACAGCAACAATAAACCCACACAGTCTTATTTGGAAACAGCATGTGTTTAATTACAGTCAAAATTATTCATGCTACCTCTAACATCACGCTGTGAGTTCAAAGTAAAACAGAGAAATGGTATCACACAGAAGATATTAATAGAATAAGGGTTAGCCCAGTGCTAATATGCTGCAAATGTTAATCTATTCTGAACACAGATCGGAAAAAGAGATCTTTAGTAGAAAAGTTATTAGATTATTTCCATCAAATATCATCCATTGATCCTCAGGAGCTGAAACAGGAGACAGCTGATAGGCCTGGAGTTTTTCTCTTTACTGCTGGACGTGCTGATTCACACTGGAGAAACAGAGACACAAATACATCAGAAAATGATTTCAGTCTTTATACTTTAAAATGTTATGTTTAATTCATTTACTTTGTCATTTAATTTATTCTCAAGTTAGCCCAATTTGTAGGTCTATTCAAATTTCAGTTCATCACAGAAAGTGTTGACGCACCTTAACTGCAATCGGGTCTTCTTCCACGAACTTTTGTGCCGGAGATCTCGTTGCCGTTTTTATCCACACACCAGCAGTATCCGGTGCTGTGCCAGCACTGCATGGGCTGATAGTTGCCCTGCTCGTCACACTTAGGCTTGTAGAAGCCGGGTTTCATCTCCTTCTGAGACTCCAGCTGACACTTACTCTGAACCTCAACAGCTGCGGGGACACACACACACATGTGTGAGATCTGAGCGGATCAGTGCGTGTGTGTGTGTGTGTGTGTGTGTGTGTGCGCGCGTCTCACCTGATTCAGGAGTGCTCTTCACCTCCTCATCTGCGTCCACCAGCAGTGGCAGGCTCGCCATTGGCAGCTGCATCTTCCTTCTGACAGCTTTTCACACAACACGGAGATTTAGATCAACATTAATGGACGAGACCATGTCATAGATTCAGAATGTTTATCATAAACAGAAGTTTATAGTTTATACATAGTTTATAGTTATCACTTACCACGTTAAAACTTTTTACTTATTTTTGTATTTATTTCTATTCTAAAATAACATAGTGTTTTTACATATTAACTAAAATTATATATATATATATATATATATATATATATATATATATATATATATATATATATATATATATATATATATATATATGCTTTTACGGATTTATTATGATTTATTATTTTAAATTTATGTTTGTAATATAGTGTGTGCTTTTTTTTTATTCAACACCTTTCATTTTAATTTTTATGTTTTTTTTTTTTTGTACTGACTTTAAATAATACTCTTACTGAGTTTTTTTTTCTTAAAATTTCTTTTTTATTTTATTGTATTTCAGATCGCTTTCAATTACTGAAAACAAACATTTTTGTATTAATTTTATTAACAACACTGGCTGCTTATATAATCCATAATGGAAAAACCTGAATTAAATTAGAATATATATATATATATATATATATATATATATATATATATATATATATATATATAATATATGTTATTTATTTATTTGTATTATATATAAGTTGGTGATGTACCATCCAGTTGTCCGGTGCTCTCTTTCTGGTTTGTGAAAATTGGTTGCAGTTTCTAAAAAAAAAAAAAAAAAAAATTAAGAATCAGATATTGAAAATAAAGTGTATTGCAGCTGTATTGATGACTGTTTTTAGATCTTTATTCTCACAGTTAGAGGAACGCTGCTCTTCTTGGAGGTCTGGTCAGAGGACTCATCAGAGAAATCCTTCAGCAGTGGCATGCTCTTCATGGGAAGATGCATCGCCTTTGGAGGAGCACCTGTTAGACCAAACAAGGACAATATGAACATTATACAATCAGCAGCAGTGCCAGTTTATTTTTTGAGAACTGCATTTAACCATAGGCCTTGAATGATACGCATGAATGTTTTGTTGAAATGGCTGTTTGCATTTTTGCAATGAATGGTGCATATTGAATTTGTGTTTGATGGTTAGTTCATGTAATTCTTTTGGCTGTGTTTCTCACCGGACATCTTTCTGGTGAGCTCCGTCTTCAGCTTCTCCTGGCCGGTGGTCAGAGCGCTGATATGTTCCTTCTGACCCCAGACGAGGTACGCGGTCAGCCCCTGTCCTGCCAGCAGAAGACAGGCCAGGACCGTCAGTCCGGTCACCTTCAGTGCCTTTGCATTGGAGCTCCTGCAGGAGGACAAAGAACAACATCTGAGACCTGTGCGCTTCAGGTGCATCTCAAGTGTTTGTATCTGTGTGTGGGTGATGGTTAGCTTTATTCAGATGGTCATCTGTCTAGCACAGAAAGTGAAATTCCCCTTAAAAGTGAACTTTGCAATGATTCACAACGTGTCTGTTTTAAATCGTTGGAGATCCTGGGGAATTTTTTTTGATATTTAAAAAAAGAGAGAAATTAATTTAGGGAATTAGGGAATGATTTTAGTTTGTTGTCAAACATTTATTTTATTTAGATCGTTATTTAGTTAACTTGATGTAGCCTACTAAAAAAACTAATACTGAAACTAAAATAATAATAGTAATTAATAATTATATAGACATATTTTTAAAAAAGACAAAACACCATAATACTAAAACTTTCAAAAAAAAAACAGAAGATACTGAAAATTATGAAATTTATAAAATAATTATGCGATATGTATAAAGCATAAAAACAAATCAATGTTGTAAATATTTGTCAATAGCTCACTTAAATTTTAAGTCTATTTGATTTTATCATATTAAATCTAAATCACTTATAACTGAATATATTAAAATAATTCTGTACAAAAACTTCAAAACAGTCTTGATGCGCTACTGTCTATTTAATAAAAACAACCAATCAATAACATCAGCGCCGGTGACGTCACCGGCAGCGAGGCAGAGTTTGTTTTCCTTCTTTCAGGTTGCGCCTTATTAGATTGGAATTTCACACTAAATAACCCAAACAAGCTATGCACTAATATGAGTTCAATATTTATTCGTGATCATTATCAATGAATGTTTTAATCGCACAATACTGTATTTGAGCAGGCTACCGAAATAGAGTAAAAAAAAAAAAAATACATAAATGAAAACGTTCCACAGATAATTTCAAAGCATGAATTCTTGAACATTATAGTTATATTAATTACTGCCATGCACTAAGGGACTGCAATATATAGTTACTATTTTATATGCAATGTAAAAATGATGTACCACAAACTTTGCGATCGCAAAAATGTCATAAAATAATTTACCCTGTGCCACCGCGGTTCACGACGGTTTCTTGGCTTGGCACACGCTGAATCAGCCCCTGGTCCTGATACTCATCCATCACTGTTTGTATGTGTGTTTATGTCTCCAATACTGAAAGGTTTTATGCACCTCTAGAACCCACTTTTCAGGACGTCTGCAGTTATGAATGTCCCGGATGTGAAGGTGAACCAAAATGTGATTGGCTGATGAGAAGAGCGTCATTTGTTGATAGAGAGACGAATACTTCAAGCTGTAAACATGAGAAATAACACTGAAAACAAATATCCCAATTCCTCTTTCAAATACAGAATAAATCCATATTAAAAAGACGGATTTGACACCCATATAAGGTTAATCTTTCAATTCTCATTAATAGTGAGTTAAATCACTATGAAGGTATGCTAAAATATGCATTCATATATATATATATATTAATCAATCTGACATTTGTAATGCTTATATGTTTTTATCATGCATTTCTGAAGCCTTTTTAAATTATATTAATGATATGTTAAGTGCTTGAATGAGTTTTATGAGTTCTAGCATTCAGTTTTACACTGCTGTAAAATATTGTAAGTGGCATTACTGTGAATTAAAAACATAAAGATGATGAAATGTGAGGGAATTAGTTCAGGTTCTGCCAAGATACAACTGATCCACGCGTCCATTCATTGGTTTTCCTTTACAAAAATGTTTTGGTTTTTCATGAAAGGCAGAACTGAGAAATGAAGAATCCACAAAGAAGAAATGAAGCTGTGTCAAAACTGTAACATGCCATCCTTTCCAAATATCAAACGTGAAGTGAAATCGGTAGGCTACATGATCTTTGATTTATGGCTTAATTTCCCGGAAAGTCTCTGATGTATTTATCAGAAACAGTGAAGCCAGTTAAAGTCTACAAAAATGGCATTTACTATAAAAACAATGAATATTTGGAAATGATTTTCTGTTGCTGCTGCAAAAAATCACTGAAGGTCTGTATTCTACATAATCAAATGATGAGATGTTTTTTTTTTCAGACACAATTCAGTCAAAATCTTAGTTTGAGAACCACTATGAAATGAGAAGAAGGCTTATATATCATTAAAAAGAGATACAAGATAACTAATCACAACAGGTTTATGTTCTTGCAGTTTGAAGAATGGAAAAAAACTGATCTAAATAAAATCCAAACCGTGAAAAAAATAAAATAAAATTGTAAAACCAGTATTTATTTAATTTGTTTTTTGTTTTTACTGTGTAACCTGCTCTTATTTACCTTAAATGTAATAATCTGCACGTTTTATTTCACAATAATGCCACTTACAATATTTTACAGCAGTGTAAAGACTGTTGGGTAAAACTTGATTATAAGTTTGAGTGCTAAAAACTTCACTTATAGAACTCATTTAAGCACTTAAAATATCATTAATGTCAGTGGTGTATAAAGTAACTGAATAGTAGAAGTATTAGAAAATGACTTTGGAAGAAGTTAAAGTCACTGTCCAGAATATAACTTGAGTATAAGTTTTAAAGTAGGCTATGCAATTTTATTGTAAGTATTTTTAATGTTAAAGTTACTCAAGTCATGAAAGTAAAAGTACAAGCAAATGCAAAATTGGAAAGGAGTAAATAAATATTCAAATTAGTTTCTATACACAGTTTGAGCAGGAAGACTGTTCAGTAGCTATTTCTTCTATTTTGTGTGTTTGGGTTAGCATTCATCTGGTACGAAGATTCTTTCATTCCAACATAAGAAAACATTTCTCACAAATAGACCTATGAATTTTTTTTTTTTTTTTACACAGACTGTTTAATGAAGCTGAAAGGGGATATGGGTGCATTTAACCTGCAGATATTACAAATGCATAAATAATGCTTAGTTTTAAACATACAATGTTGAAAACTGGAATTGAAATGATTTAAAACTCATTGAGATTCAACCGATTCATTCAAACAGCTGATTCAGTCTCGAATGAAGCAGTTGACTGTTTTAAAGAGTTTAAAGAGTCGCTGAATCATTAATTCACTGCTCATTCGAAGCTGATGAATTCAGTAAGGAAACAACACCCTGCATGTTGCTCTGCATGAAGCCAACCTCATACGTAATTCTCCTGGAACTGCTTCCATGAACAGCAGTGAGCTCAAGATAGATTAAACTGATTATTAGGGTTAAATTAATTAGGGTTATTAGGGTTTTTTTTTTTTTTTTTACAAAAATGCATTGATTCACTACATGAGGCCTTTGTTCACCCCCTGGAGCTGTGTGAGACAATTTTTTTACATGGATGAGCGCTTTTTATTTAACTTCTTTTGGACTGATGCATGCAACACCAGCTGAGTGCCATTAAACAGCTTGAAAGATCATAAACTATTTTTTATATAACTCCGACTGGATTCATCTGAAAGAAGAAAGTCATAAACACCTTAGACCTAAGGGTAAGTCATTTATGGGCTAAATTAGTTTTCTGGGTGAACTTAAACTTTCAAATGTATTTGTCTTTGAATAATACAAGAGATTTGTTCAAGAACGCTGATTCATCCAGTAATGAAACAAGTACATCTGAGTGAGTCATTGAATCATTCATTCATAAATTACATGTGATTTTGTTTAGTAATGTTATTTTCTCCAGAATCAAGAGAGAATCACAACTTCCACTGGGGAGAAAAAAAATAATAATTAATAAAGTCCAGTTTTACATAGCATGTTGATTTTTGTTATTCAGCTCCAATAAATGGTTTGCAAAAAAGAGACACAGGAGTATATTACCAACTATGCTATTATGCTGTATTTTATATTTTAGATAAATATATTAGACTGTTTGTTTTATTATATTAAATTACATTATTATATTATATTATTTTATTATACAAACAACATATTTTTTTCTTCCATAAATGGGATCATACAGGTCATATTTATATCCAAAGAAACATTAGATTTTCTCAAATAATCCTTCCCTCATGCAACAACGAAAGAAATATATGTCAAACTGGTCAGTCACATCTTCTCATTTATTTTGCATTCAATATTATCATCATCATCATCATAACTGTAGTGATGTTAAAGATATAAACAGGGTCCTTCACTTCCCTCAGCAGATCCTCTGACAGCAGACAGTCTGAAGCGTCCCTCATCGCTTCCTCTTCTGAATTACATGGAAAACAGATCGAAATAACATCTTCGATATTTTTGGTGCGTTAAAGGATTGTTGAAATTTGGACAAATTATCAATTACAATATATTTTAGCCAGAATAATAATTTTTAGCCTACATGTTTGTTATTTCATGTACTATGTTGCCCTTCATAATAGATTTCCCTTTATACACTCAGAAAGTTTTTTATTGTGACAACTTACCCCACTAAAGACACTATATAGACATAGTAAATCTATCAATAAATCTATATGGCTAAATATTACCTGGAGTAAAAGATGGGACTACTAGCTTATAGAATAGGCTACTTAAGCATATCTTTATATATTGATTGAGTCACATATTCAGTTGAGTTCACTGTCAGTGTAACGTTCACTATATATTGTACTGTATACACACCGTTTCATTGTCTGTTTATAATCCACATCTGAAGTGACCGTGGGGGGTATTACAGAAAGTGGATCATGTGACAGCCTACCCGGGTATGTTTAAGGGTAAGTAAGTGGATGAACTCTTAGCGTATGTAAGTATACATAGCACTTATTCTCTGAACATAACCTGCTCCGGAGTAGGTTACAGTATTGTTCAAAATAATAGCAGTACAATGTGACTAACCAGAATTATCAAGGTTTTTCGTATATTTTTTTATTGCTACGTGGCAAACAAGTTACCAGTAGGTTCAGTAGATTCTCAGAAAACAAATGAGACCCAGCATTCATGATATGCACGCTCTTAAGGCTGTGCAATTGGGCAATTAGTTGAATTAGTTGAAAGGGGTGTGTTCAAAAAAATAGCAGTGTGGCATTCAATCACTGAGGTCATCAATTTTGTGAAGAAACAGGTGTGAATCAGGTGGCCCCTATTTAAGGATGAAGCCAACACTTGTTGAACATGCATTTGAAAGCTGAGGAAAATGGGTCGTTCAACACACTGTTCAAAAGAACAGCGTACTTTGATTAAAAAGTTGATTAGAGAGGGGAAAACCTATAAAGAGGTGCAAAAAATGATAAGCTGTTCAGCTAAAATGATCTCCAATGCCTTAAAATGGAGAGCAAAACCAGAGAGACGTGGAAGAAAACGGAAGACAACCATCAAAATGGATAGAAGAATAACCAGAATGGCAAAGGCTCAGCCAATGATCACCTCCAGGATGATCAAAGACAGTCTGGAGTTACCTGTAAGTACTGTGACAGTTAGAAGACGTCTGTGTGAAGCTAATCTATTTTCAAGAATCCCCCGCAAAGTCCCTCTGTTAAAAAAAAGGCATGTGCAGAAGAGGTTACAATTTGCCAAAGAACACATCAACTGGCCTAAAGAGAAATGGAGGAACATTTTGTGGACTGATGAGAGTAAAATTGTTCTTTTTGGGTCCAAGGGCCACAGGCAGTTTGTGAGACGACCCCCAAACTCTGAATTCAAGCCACAGTACACAGTGAAGACAGTGAAGCATGGAGGTGCAAGCATCATGATATGGGCATGTTTCTTCTACTATGGTGTTGGGCCTATTTATCGCATACCAGGGATCATGGATCAGTTTGCATATGTTAAAATACTTGAAGAGGTCATGTTGCCCTATGCTGAAGAGGACATGCCCTTGAAATGGTTGTTTCAACAAGACAATGACCCAAAACACACTAGTAAACGGGCAAAGTCTTGGTTCCAAACCAACAAAATTAATGTTATGGAGTGGCCAGCCCAATCTCCAGACCTTAATCCAATTGAGAACTTGTGGGGTGATATCAAAAATGCTGTTTCTGAAGCAAAACCAAGAAATGTGAATGAATTGTGGAATGTTGTTAAAGAATCATGGAGTGGAATAACAGCTGAGAGGTGCCACAAGTTGGTTGACTCCATGCCACACAGATGTCAAGCAGTTTTAAAAAACTGTGGTCATACAACTAAATATTAGTTTAGTGATTCACAGGATTGCTAAATCCCAGAAAAAAAAATGTTTGTACAAAATAGTTTTGAGTTTGTACAGTCAAAGGTAGACACTGCTATTTTGGTTGAACACACCCCTTTCAACTAATTCAACTAATTGCCCAATTGCACAGCCTTAAGAGCGTGCATATCATGAATGCTGGGTCTCATTTGTTTTCTGAGAATCTACTGAACCTACTGGTAACTTGTTTGCCACGTAGCAATAAAAAATATACTAAAAACCTTGATTATTCTGGTTAGTCACATTGTACTGCTATTATTTTGAACAATACTGTATGTTTCAGGTTTAGTTTACTTCAGTTCAAAATGTTAAAAAATTAAAAACTGGGAATATCGCAACTCGACGTGCTCTCATGTCTGCTGACACTTTCCTCTTCAAAGTGCATAGACACCTTGTCGAAGGGGCTCTAGCCTCTGTTATCATGTACAGCGCTCACTGTGAAACAGTCAACTGGTTCACTCTGCACTGACTTGCCGTACATGCAGGTAGTGGCTGAACAGCCCGTACTTCCTCTGCTCTCTGGGGTGCTATTTCTACTGCCTCTTTGGCTAAGAGAGGAGATTTCTGTTTGTAACAGCAGAGCACTCTCTTCTATAGTCACACCAGTGTTCATCACCAAACCAGCATTCAGGTGGTTTGATAAAGGCGACAGCAGTGTTTGTGGCAGCAATGGCTGCATACCAGATGCTGACAAATCATTATCACCTAAGTGACTAACTTACTCTTTTCTTTAGCTAAGCATTAAAGCAAGCACACATTTTCTGGAGGTGCGACTAAGGGGAAAAGACCTTGATAAGAAAGCTGTATAACTACACACTTTACAAAATAATTTGCCAATGCGCCATGGGTTTAGTACAGTAATCATCATCCAGCATTAACTGTGGTGTTTGCTGTACAACTGCAGTATTCACAATTATAATATATTTTATGAAAATGTAATGTTTTTTGTGCAGTATTTGAGAAGTACTATTAAAGCTGCGGTAGGGAACTTTTGACGCTCTAGCGGTTAATAAACAGAACTGCTTGCGTCTTGCGGAAGAACATCGTAGCCAGAACTACTTCTCTCTGTTTATGTCTATGAAGAATCACAAAGGTACTGGGTTACTCCGCCGCGGTACCCCAGAAGCAATCTAAAATAGTCAGAATATAAACACTTATTATAGGTGTACCCTAGTGATTCAGGACAAGCTAAAAACACGGTTTGGAAAATGGATTCACGGTGTACTCTCTTATTATGTTCATTTTTCTACATTTTGAACACAAACAAAGTTACGGACCGCAGCTCTGATTGGTTGTTTTTTACCGGGAGCACATGACTTTCTGCAAATGGCAATAGGACCACTGGGAGGAGCCAGAGGAGCTTGATTTTTTCACAGATTATCTGTCTCATATTCTACTGTCAGGACATAATGACAGGTTTAACAAATATGTAAAAAATATTTTTTTACAAAAGTTCCCTACAGCACCTTTAATATTTTAACCATGATTATCATATTATTTTATCTACATTTCTTTGCTTAATGTGGTTTGAATTTGTAGGATTGGCTATTAAATAAAATAAATGACATCATCAGTGTAGACTAAGGTTATTATTAAATATTATTTAAAATTGAAAATAATAAATAAAAAAATAAAAGTGGAAGTAATAATTAATAAAAAGTTATATTTATTGCATCTTTTTTGTCTATTATGTAAGTAGATAAATATCGTAGAGTATTAATATTTGTTGCATTAGTCTATAGCAATAAAATGATTAAATATTATTCTTCCTTGAGTTCATTTATTAAAAAAAAAAGCTATTTTGTTTTCTGTATTTTACTGTTTATATTAATCCTTTGAGTCTACTGTGAACGTTTGGTTGAAATTATGTTTCTATTTTTTTTGCAGACATATCCAGTTAAATATATCAATATAGACATGGTTATCGAACATCAAAATGATTTATTTAGTTTTAATGTTAACATTTATTTTCAATTCATTTTTGGCCTGCAGCATCAGAGAGCACATGCTGATCCTGTGGCTCTGAAATACTCTTTCCATGATGTCATTAAGGCATCCCACAATGCACCTGTGAAGCTGCAGGTTCTGCAGAAGCGTTGTCTGGCTCCAGGATGGTACGCCGCACGCCTCTCGCGCTGGCTCCAACACTACCACCACGAGCAGGTGTGTGTGTTTAACAGCATGCTCTAATTCAGCAAGACTCCTCCATCCCTCACAGACTCTGGTTGTGGACGGCCAGACGTTGAAAACAGATCCAGCTTCAGTCATGGGGAAGATCCAGACGTTTCTGGGTTTAGAGAATCAAGTCGATTATCACAAGATGCTAGTGTGAGTTTGAGTTTGAGCATCGACACACAGATTCACATGTTTTAACTGTGATGCTTCAGTCTCATGCATTCTTCAGGCATAAATCAACATTGTTTAAATGAAATACCCTTAAAAATGTTTGTTCAGTGAACTCAAATCAAGGTTGGTTTAGGTCATCAAAACTAGTTAATTTACAGTTAAAACGTAAAAAAAAAAAAAAAAAAAAAAAAAGAAATATTCATTTAGTCCAGACACAAAATGATTAGGTTACATTCTATTTTACAAATGTAAGTGGACTGGATATAATGATATTATGTTGTGACAATGCTCAAAGATTGTTTCCTCGGCTCATTTTAACAAAGGAAATTGAACAAGCAACAACTTTTTGAGGGTGGGAAAATAAGTTTCTTCTGCTTACCAAGGCAAGGTTGCGTTTATTTGATCAAACGTGTCGTAAAACCGGTAATGTGAAAAATTATTTCCATGTAATTTACCAGTTTTTTTCTATGCGAATACACTATGAAATGCAATTTATTCCTGTTATCAAACCAGATTTTTTTTTTTAGCGTCATTATTCCAGTCTTCAGTGTCACATGATCCTTCAGAAATCAATCTAATATACTGATTTGCTGCTGAAGAAACATTTCTGATCATCATAAATGTTGAACACAGTTGTACTGCTTCATATTTTTATGGTAAACGTGATACATTTAATGTTTCATCATTCTTTGATGAATAGAAAATTCTGAAGTTGAATGCATCCTTGATAATGGTTGCTGAGCAGCAAATCAGCATATCAGAATGATTTCTGAAGGATCATGTGACACTGAAGACTGCATAATGCTAAAAATTCAGCTTTGTATCACAAGAATAAATTACATTTTACAGTATATTCAAATTGAAAACAGCTATGTTAAATAGTAATAGTATGTCACAATATTACTGTTTTTACTGCATTTTTGATCAAATGCAGCTTTGAGCAATAGAGACTTCTTTCAATAGCAATCTAGATTTAGTAGTGACGTGCAAACTGAGTTTAATAATTGGCCTCTATCAGCATCTAGAACCTTTCATTGCAAATATCAGGAATTTTTGCAAGCTACAGCATTTTGATCTCCTTCCTTCACTTTTTCCACATAATGTTTTGCAGGTTTGACCCAAAGAAAGGCTTCTGGTGTCAGCTGCGAGGACAGAGATACCCAGACACGGACAGACAAGTAACTCTTTTCACTCACTGAATTTAAAAACAAGTAGAGGAAATGTTCTATTCATCAGTCTCGGGTGTTTTTTGAGGAACTACTACAGAGATGCTAACATCCAGCTCTCTAAACTGCTGTATGAAAGGGGTCAGGTTCTGCCTGGCTGGCTCAGAGAGGATCTGCCTGATGTCAGGTAACAGAGGCTCTCGATTGGTCAACACCACACACATCTGGAGGCTCTGAGTCCACTGATGGACCTACAGGAGGAACAAACCTCCTCTGACTGGAGCGTGTTCTTACATAGATGAGTTTGAACTAAAAGCTAATTTAAAGAACTGGTTTAGTACTTTTAAAATGCGCCGCTGATACTTTTTGTAATTCTTTAAAGTCCAGTATTTATGACTTTTGTCTGTCCTGTTATTGACACTGGATCAGACTCAAACAGACTGTGCTGAAATAATATAAAGAACCTCAAATATATTGCTGCTGAAACAGAGATGCTGGACATTGTACTTTTCTTACTCATATTTGATGCAGACTAATGTTATTCATGTTCATTGTGTGAAATATCATCTTTTGTGTTTCACAGAAGAACTTCATAGAGGTTTGAACGACTTGAGTGTTAGCTAATCATTGTTTTTGGGCGAATTATCTATTTAAAGTGGCATCTCATTAGCTAAGTAATACATATATAAGAGCAAAATAATACATTTCTAGTGTGCTGTGACTCTTATAAGTTTAAAGTGCCATTTAAGTGTTAATGTAATTTTAATGTAATTTTATTTGTTTTATTTTCTCATTGTGATGAAAAACAAAACTGGTGATTTTTTCTAAAGGTAAATGTGTTATTAAACCATTAAACCAATAGTTCACCCACAATCTAAAATGTAATTTTGTTTGCCCTCAATGTAATTTGAAACTCATGTAACTTAAGTAGAACACAAAATGTCATCATGTTTGATGTCAGAGAAATCAAACAAACCACTGGCTCTCATAACTGCATTCTCCTTTACTGTTCCTGGCATTTTTATTTAGATATATATATTTTTTTTTCATAAAGGTCACCTGTCATTTGTGTTCACTGGAGCCGCTGTGAATTTCTGTCATGCATGAAGGTGAAATTTATTATACATTAAGGAATTGAATATTGGGCAGATGATAAAAAAAAAAAAAAAAAAATCTCACTGGTGACCTTTGGAAAACCATCACTGTTTTATTACTGCAGTGTTTCTATGTTTCTAGTGCCCAAAAACCACTGTATTAACAGTTTCTATGGATTATTGATATGGTAATATGAATGTATTTGTGCAGATTGCCATGATTCAGAAATTAATTCTCATGTTGTCTTCTGTGAAATTTGACCTGGTCAAACACATGAAGATTAGAGCAAAATAAACCACACTGTTTCTAATGCTGCTCTAGACCTATCTCTCTCTCTCTCTCTCTCTCTCTCTCTGTTTGTGTGTGTGTGTGTGTGTGTGTAGTGGTATATATGGTTTATGAAGACACAAATGTGTATAATGACATGGTTACTACAAGCGTAAACATGGTTTATATGGACACTTCCCATGTCCGTATAAAACAAAAGGCTTATAACAAAACTGTGCTTTATGAAATTAAAAAAATGGCCTATGTAGAGTCCCTGTAAACCAAAAATGCAAGTATTTATGTGTGTAATTCTTCGATGTTGTACTGTTGTTGCTATAGTTACACATTCCCCATCTCTTAAGTGTTTTTTATGAGTTTAAATGGTTGATCTATAATAGAGAACATATGTATAGATCAGTGGTTAAATACATTCACATCACGTTTTGACTCCAGAGTTTTAGATTGTTAATGTGAGTTTCTCATGTAAGAAGCTTTTCTAGTGGAAATCTTAAATGGTCAAAGACTTTATTTGTTGGTTTGTTGGTTTTTAAAATACATTTGATGACACATCAGTGAGGAAGTTAATGCACGTGTTCAACCACACGGTGGCAGCAGAATCTTTCAATATCATGTTAAAAAGCCGTTTACACCGAGGACATAATAATGATAACTGTAAAGTTGAATAATTGCTTTCATTCTCTGACAGTAGAGAAGTTCACACCATGACTGTTGAATGAATGATATCGTTGGAATCACTTCTAGGACGACTCTTTCCAGCAGTTAAATGATAAAAGCCAGTAACCTTGGAGTTATGATTGATGATCGGCTGACTTTCTCAGACCACATTGCTAAAACTGTCCTATCCTGCAGATTTGCTTTATTCAACATCAAGAAGATCAAGCCCTTTCTTTGGGAACATGCTGCACAACTCCTTGTTCAAGCTCTTGTTTTGTCCAGGCTGGACTATTGCAATGCCCTCTTGGCAGGTCTTCCAGCCAATTCTATCAAACCTTTACAATTAATCCAGAACACGGCAGCAAGATTAATTTTTAATGAGCCAAAAAGAATACACCTAACACCTCTGTTTATTAATTTTCCCTGTCTACCAATAGTTGCTGGTATAAAATTCAAGGCATTGATGTTTGCCTACAAAACTACCACTGGCTCTGCACCCATTTACCTAAATTCGTTACTTCAGACTTATGTGCCTCTAGAAGCTTGCATTCTGCAAGTGAACGTCGCTTGATTGTGCCATCCCAAAGAAGCACTAAGTCACTTTTACGGACTTTTAAATTAAACGTTCCCTCCTGGTGGAATGACCTCCCCAACTCAATCCGAGCAGTCCTTCATCTTCAAGAATCGGCTAAAAACACATCTCTAACATCTTTATTTGACCCTCTAACTTTAAAACTCACTATTCTCATTCTATTCTTAAAAAAAAGAAAAAAAAAGAAAGCTTTCTAATATTTCTGTCTGTTTTCTTTTCATTTATTATACAATAAATAAAAGCAAAAAAGACCTCTAACACTAGCTTGGTCTATTCTTTTTCTATTCTGTCTGTTTTCTTTTTTTATTATTATATGATTTAAAAAGCTCTTGCTATGTGTGCTGTTGAGATGACTAAGACTTGTTATAGCACTTGCATATCATTTCTCTTTTGTTGATTTTGATTGCTTCCATTGTCCTCATTTGTATATATTATATATATATAAACTAGACAAGAGGGGGTTTGTCAAGGCAACTACTGAATGGCGGCTTGACAGCCTTTAAAAAAGTTCCTAAAGTTTGAAGGTTATGTAGCTCTTATGTGATTTAATTCTCGAGCAGAAGAGAGATTGCGTGGATCTGAGAAGAAGTTTGAAGGAGACACACGAAAACAGATGGTAAGCAACATTTCATGTTTTATTAGAAGTTTGTATGACCACACAAATAAACTTTTTTGCCTTGTCTCATTCACCTTATTCAACTTAAAACTCTGTGTTCTGTGAACTGAAAAGCTGCATGTTATTTCTTACAAACTTACAGTTTTGTGGTTCACGTCATTAACTGATGGACTGGAGTCATGTGGATTACTCGTGGATTATTATAATGTTTTTATCAGCTGTTTGGACTCTCATTCTGACGGCACCCATTCACTGCGGATCCAGAGGATCTCATTATTGTCTCAAACTGTTCTCAGATTTGCAATAGAAAGTCAAAGATCTCAGTACTCAAACATTTCTCATCCAATCATCTGAGCTGCATTTCACATTATGTGAACTTCCCTGCTAACAAAAATATGTTTTAAGAGCGTTTTGCTAACTTTCCATTAAAGGGGTCATATGATGTGATTTCAGTTTTTCCTTTCTCTTTGGAGTGTTACAATCTCTTGGTGCATAAAGAAGATCTGTAAAGTTGCAAAGACTAAAGTCTCCAATCCAATGTCAAAATCGATACACAAGATGAACAAAACAAAAACCTAGCTTTTTCGCGCCTGGTGTGAATAACCCCATAGGGATCAATTGTTTTTGATGCGAAAGTGTTATCGTGCTGAATTTTCACATTCAGTGTTAAAAGGCCTTAAGACAGCTCAAACATGCATTTTAGTCTAGGCTTGAACCTCGCCTGTGAAACCAGGCACAAATTTTAAAAACATTTGTTTTCTGAATGCATTGAGATGTGCTGCAGCGAGCGTTAGATGGATGAGGCCCGTTCTGCTGTGATGAACAGGTTTAATGGACTGTTATCATGGGCTGTCCAGGAAGATTCTAGAGTTGAGTCCAGTTTAACCACCTGCGATTAATCAACACGAGCTGGAGCTGACATTCAAATCCCTCAGAGATGAGAACGAATGACAGATTGAGCGTGTCAGAGAGGAGAGCGCTGAGATGCAGATGTGCTTGTGTTGATCCAAGAGCTTCTCTTTCAGACCTCATCAGACTTAATGAGCTCGGAGTCTGCATTCTTGTTAATTTTAAGATCAGCTTGACCTCAGATGTTTCACCCAACATTCCTTATCATTAGAAATTATTTATGTATATTTTGGAGACCCTGTTGGTGATTGCTAGGGCCAGATGTTTTCTTCCTGTCTGGTTTACATCATCTTCTGGTCTGTTGATGTGACCCTGGTTCCTCCTTAATTGTGGGTCTGTGGGATTCTGTCACCTGTTTTATGGTGCCTCAGATAACTTAGCAAACACAGCTTTCCTTATAAACACATGATTTGAGGAATTACTCTTTGAGGAATAACCCTGTAAATGTCAGTCATGGGCAAATGTGTTTAACTGTACCACGCGTTTTGGTCCCCATTACGTAGGAAATAGCGGTACACACACACACACACACACACACACACACACACACACACATTTATATATATATATATATATATATATATATATATATATATATATATATATATATATATATATATATATATATATATACACACAGTACAGACCAAAAGTTTGGACACACCTTCTCATTCAAAGAGTTTTCTTTATTTTCATGACTATGAAAATTGTAGAGTCACACTGAAGGCATCAAGGGCTATTTGACCAAGAAGGAGAGTGATGGGGTGCTGCGTCAGATGACCTGGCCTCCACAGTCACCGGACCTGAACCCAATGCAGATGGTTTAGGGGTGAGCTGGACCGCAGACAGAAGGCAAAAGGGCCAACAAGTGCTAAGCATCTCTCGGGGAACTCCTTCAAGACTGTTGGAAGACCATTTCAGGTGACTACCTCTTGAAGCTCATCAAGAGAAAGCCAAGAGTGTGCAAAGCAGTAATCAAAGCAAAAGGTGGCTACTTAGAAGAATCTATGACATATTTTCAGTTGTTTCACACTTTTTTGTTATGTATATAATTCTATATATAATTCCACATGTGTTAATTCATAGTTTTGATGCCTTCAGTGTGAATCTACAATTTTCATAGTCATGAAAATAAAGAAAACTCTTTGAATGAGAAGGTGTGTCCAAACTTTTGGTCTGTACTATATATATATATATATATATAAATGTGTGTGTGTGTGTGTGTGTGTGTGTGTGTGTGTGTGTGTGTGTGTGAACTCATCTTTAATCAAATTTCATCTTTAATTTAATGATATGAACTCTTCTTTAATCAGTTCCTGATATGGGCCAAATTCACATTTTTATATTTAAGTGTTCAAAATCCTGTCAAAGCACCTGCCATCTGGAGACATCAATAGACATGTGTTTGTGTGTGTGTGTTTGTGTGTGTTTGTTGGATCTGCTGGTGTCTCAGTATGAAGATCACATGGTGCAGTGCAGTTTTCTGGTCTTTTGTTAATTAATCAGAAAGAAAAAGCTTCACTGAAGTTTTGTCCCAAACACACAGAACAGTTTTGCTGTTATGAAGGCAAGAGAAAAAAAGAGCTTTCAGATGCTAATGAGCCATTGTCTCTGTTGAATGGAGGATGAGAAGATGCAAATTGTGTGTCTTTTGAATGTAAGTTTGTCTTCCTCACATACTCATTGTCCCAGGTGATGAAAGAAACACACACAGGTGAAATGTGTGAAATGAGTTTGCTCACCCTCATGTTGGTCCAAAACCAATTTTTAGTTGAATGTCCAAGCCGCTGTTTTACATACAATGACCAAAAAGTTCCAAAACACCATAAAGGTGTCATAAAACATGCAAAGCCCTCTGCATCGCAGGTGATCCCACCCACCCATCACACAGCTTCTTCAGTCTGCTGCCATCAGGGAGGAGACTGCGGAGTCTCCAGGCCAGGACCAGCAGACTGAAGGACAGCTTCATCCACCAGGCTGTCAGGAAGCTGAACTCACTCCCGAACTTGCCCCCCCTCCCCTCTTCTGCTCCAGGCACCACTTAACTATGAATGCCCCCCCCCCCCCACCACACTAATATACGATGACATGCACCAGTCACTTTGTGCAGCACTGGTCTGTTCACTACCTCATTCTCCATGGAACTGACGTCATTCCACTACCTCATCAGTCAGTTAAATAAAATAACTGCTCTTGAGCCCTTTGTCACTTTAATCAGACTTAATAAGCTTTTGTTTTTGCACTAAATAATCTTTTATCCGCACTGTTGTTCACTTCATTTATTTGCATTTCATCTGCCTTTTGCCTTGCGCTGCTTTATTTAACTTTATTTTTAATTTTATTATATGTCTTTTTTTAACATTCCCTTATTGTATAGTTGTATCTACATTTTATATTTTGATCTGGATTTTTAGGCTTTAATGTTAATGTTATCTGTGTGCACCGGGGGTCTGAGACTAAAATATTATAAATAGATTAGAATAGAATAGAACTATAGAACAACTATGTAAATTAAAAATAGCTTGAAATTTAATAAAATAAAGTATAAAAAACAAACATATTACAAAAAAAAAAAAAAAAAAAAAAACTATTTTACTCATTATAATTAAAGGGGGGGTGAAATGCTCTTTTTTACTCAATATCCTGTTAATCTTGAGTACCTATAGAGTAATACTGCATCCTTCATAACTCCAAAAAGTCTTTAGTTTTATTATATTCATAAGAGAAAGATAGTCTGTACCGATTTTTCCCGGAAAAACACGACCGGCTGGAGGCGTGACGTGTGGGCGGAGCTAAAGAATCACGAGAGCCAGTAGGCTTTTGTGTTGAGAGCGTTTGGAAGCTGTGACATTACCGTGAGGAAAAAAAACATCATCCAAAACAAACCATGGCTAACAGTCAGATTCAGCCGTTTATTTATGATCCAGAATCAGATCCAGAGGCTGAAATTTAACAAGAGCAGCAGCAGCAACAACGTCTCTATGTGGTATGTACTGAAACTGTATATATTTGCTTAGCGGTTTTGGAAAGTTCCACTTCATGCCGTCTTTTTTTTTTTTTTTTTAAGGTGTACATGTGGAAAGTGCAGTTTTGAAGAAAAAAAAACTTTCCGAAACTTGTGACAAACCGGAAGGAGTATTTTTGGAACCTTTACTTTTTTGACAAAGTTTCAAAAATTAAGTTGTATGTTTGAAGGAGTATTTCTGTTCCAAAAATACTCCTTACGGTTTGTCACAAGTTTCGGAAAGTTTTTTTCGAGTATGACTCTGTGTGACGTTAGATGGAGCGGAATTTCCTTATATGGGTCCTGAGGGCACTTCTGCCGGAAGAGCGCGCTAACGTATAGCAGAGCACTGAGAGGCTGAGCACAGACAATCACTGTGTTGGAACCACAGGCGGTGAGTAAAACTGCTTCAAATATCTCTGCCTCCTTGTTAGTGCGTCCGCCTCCCATCGGAGACCCGGGTTCGAGACCCGCTCGGAGCGAGTCATTGCTGCTGCTGCTCTCGTTCAGTTTCAGCCTTCACAGCTGTCACAGCTTCCAAACGCTCTCAACTCAAAAGCTTACTCGCGCTCGTGATTCTTTAGCTCCGCCCACACGTCACGCCTCCAGCCGGTCGTGTTTTTCCGGGAAAAATCGGTACAGACTATCTTTCTCTTATGAATATAATAAAACTAAAGACTTTTTGTAGTTATGAAGGATGCAGTACTACTCTATATGTACTCAAGATTAACAGGATATTGAGTGAAAACGAGCATTTAACCCCCCCTTAAGGTAATTTCTCCCGAAGTGCTTCTTTCAAATTCATCGATTCTATTGTTTTCAATGTAATTGCATTTCGAGCAATAGTAACCCAAACAAATTGACTATATGACCACATGACCGTCTATGTGCATCTAATGGTTTGTGAATAAGTTTGTCATTCAGTCGTTATATGCTGTGGCCCCAAATAACATGTACAGTCTGTCCCAGACTCCAAGTTAAAAAGGCCAGTAAGTAATTGCATCAGGAAATATCAAAGCAAATGCCATTTAATGTGAAAACAGATGCACAAAAACAATTGTAACAGGTTTAGCAGCATACTGTACAGGATGTATAGTGTATGTGGAATACATGATATAATAAACAATTGTCATGAAGAACATTTAGTCTGAAATGAATGAATCTGGATGAGATGATATACATGTGTTGGTCTCCTGCTGGTGTGTGATGTGTGTGTTTTCTCATTCAGGACGTTCTGCCTGATGTTTGATTTTAAGGATGAGGGAGAGTCTGACCCTCGGACACTCGCCCAGATGATGCAGAACCTGGGAGTTTTTATCAGCGTCAAACCCAAGGTCAAGCAGACAGCGAAGGTACTGCAGCACAGCTCCCACAATGCACCTGTCACCAAACACTGCAAACCCATATACTTCTAAATATAGTATTTTTACATCATGACTGTATTTTTTATACAACTTGTAATTTTTATGCTGAAAACACGCTACAGTGATGAAAATCTAATCTAATATATGGAAATTACACAACAAAGCTCTATACTTTTTAATAGTGTATATACAAGGATGTTTTTAATTTTTATTTAAAAATAATATAATTATTATAATTAAATACATTAAAAACATTTTATAATATATGTTTTAATTAATATTATTAAAAGATAATGATAATGTATTAAAATATATATGATTTTCCTTTTTGAGTTTTTCTGCTTCATGGGGTGTGTAGTATATTCGTAGAATGGATGGTATGGTGAGTTGTTAAAGATAATTATTCCCCAGCTGACATTTCACCAAGTATTCACAAGTGAAAGAATATCATGGATCAATGTTGAATTTTTTACTTATTATTATTATTGTTGTCATCATTTTTTTTTTAAGATTTTGTTTAAATTGTAATGATGATTTATTTTGTACTGTATTTTGTTAAGCTTCTTAAAAACATTTAGCATTACAATTTTTTTTATTATTTTTTTTTAAGTGTTACAACAACTGTCATTTTTTTCAACCATATTTTGCTTGGTTTTATTTTTTCTCATCATATATAATTTTATTTATAATACAGTTTTTTGTTTTGGCATATACAGTGTTAAATGTTCAAATGTTTAGAGAGGATCATCGGCAGCCTGTACAAGGCCAGACGTCTGCTGCTGGGCCTGGACTCCACTGAGGTTTACATGACAACCAAGAATGTGTCTGAGGTCTCCATGACGACAAAGACCCCTGTGGACCCTCTGATGGCCAATAATGGAATCACAGGCTTCTGGATCAACGTACTAATGTAACAGCTGCACCTCACTGAGACGCGCGTGTGTGTGTGTGTGTGTGTGTGTGTGTTTGTGTGCACGCTTCATCCTCTTTAATTTCATTCATGTTTGTTTGTAAATAAATAAATATTCAGGTGCTGTGTCCTCTCCTGATGCCGTGATTGGCTCTCTCTCTGGGAAGCCCCGCCCCGTCCCTCCTCCCAGATTGGCTGTTTCCTCAGAAGATGGAAGGATGGGAATCAAAGGGGTGAAGTCCAAACTGGGGAAGGTTTGGATTACCATCATGTTTATGATGAACATACTTGTGTCCTGTATGCATCTCACATGTGTCTAGAACATGTGCTGCTCGTGTTTGACCCCATAATGAAAATAGATTAATAACAATTAAATAAATAAATAAGAAGAATAATGTTTTCTTTATCTAAATTAATTATAATAGTAAAATTATATGACATTTAATATCTGGTCCTTTTAATTGAATTCTGATTTAAACTGAAATCATAATGGTACAAATAATTTCACAATATATAAAAAGAAATAGTCCTAAAAATAGTTGTCTTAAATAGGGTTATTCTGAAATTTTAAAAGCAGTTTTTTGTGTAAAAAGCACTCAGCTTTTGGCAGTCCATATAATGAGTTAAATGAGTTGATATAAATCATGGTTGATGTCACATGCATGTATGTGCTATATAAATGTAAAGAATAATAATAAAGTATGCATTGTATCATGGGAGACAGATATATCTCAAACAGTGTGCTCTAGCTGAATAGACATTTATAAAATCATACTAATTGATTGGCTGATTCCATAATGCTATTAAATCTATCTTCAATTTAAAAAAAGTTAATTACATTTATTGACCGTACAAATTTTGGAGTAAAAAAACCCCAAAACTTTGATAATTTAATTGTGTCAGATTCCAGAGACTGAAGATCAGCTTCGAGCCCTTCGTCACATCACATGCAGAGGTCACAGAGGTCGTAGTCAAGCCGTCTGTTTCATCAATGAGATGCAGCCAATCAGAAGCCCCGAGCGAGCCGAACCCACCAGTCACACCCGAGAGGTAAAAGCCTCCATCCTGAACAGGGATGTGTGTTTGGACAAACAGTCAGACGATGCTCTGGATTCCACTCTAGAATATGATGTACAGCACTGAATGAACCTCTCTCTCTCTCTCTCCCTCTCTCTCCCCCTCTCTCTCTGTGTGTGTGTGTGTGTGTGTTTCTAAAACACTAAATCACTGAGTGAAGGTGAATGGTGTTTATCTGACAGACAGACGCTGTAGTCTGAGAATTTTCCCATCTGTGGATGCTAATAATGGGGTACAGCACTTTCACATTTTTAAAATGAAAACAAAAACTGCTTGTTGTAAATGTGTCACATCTTCTGTATGAATAGTTTTTCAGAAAGACAGATTTAGCTCTCAGTTAAAGTTCACAAAATCATTTGTATTAACATATATTTATTTTTTTAAGACCGTTTTTGTTTGCTGTTAATTTTAATAGGATCATGAATCTGAAAGAAAGAAGCTTCTGGCAACTCAAGTTTTTTTTAAGGTTTTATTGTAGGACTTTATTGTAGTGCGAAAAGACGATTGACAACTTTTTTATTTTATTAAATTATATTATAACTTAAAACATTTGTTGTAATATAAAGTAATATAAAAGTATATAAAACTGAACAAATATTGCGTTATTAACTTACTGTTATGAAAAAAAAAAAATATTAATATATAAAAATATGTAAAAAATATTGTTAGAATTTGTGAAGTATTTCTACATCATGTGTGCATTTGTTATGTTAGTAAAAAAATAGCTGGCAACATATATTATGTTATTACTACTAATAGTAATTATTGCTGTTGTTTGTTTTCATTATTATTCTATAAAAAATCTAATATTCATTTAGTGCCATTCACTAAGTTAAATTCAAACTGGTGATGCTGATGTACACGACACAAATGACAATGAGACATGTCTAATTTGGATATTATCATGCCAACAGTAATTTTGAATTCACCCTCATATCAGAGTTTTACTGATCAAGATCAGCTTGACATATTACAGACTGATTTTCTGCATCATTTTCAGTGTCTCGCATCAAAGCATAATCTTTGTGTGATCAGATGTGACGATGAAAAGCCCTAAAGTTGAGTGATTTAAGTGGCTGGATGGACTCGTGCCGCCGCAGGCTCCATCTCTTTGGCATTCATCATGTTGTATAAAGCTCAAAATGGATTAAAGAGCTTGAGTGTGCCAGAGAGGTGATATAGGGGAGCTATTTAAGCTTTACGCAGTGCCAAGGAGGGTGATAGAGGGACCCATTTCAGAATAACACGCTGCCAGATTTATAATGGAGTGCACCCACTGAATATGCAGACAGATGAACAGTCACACACACAGAACACACGAGGAACCTGACATCAAATCATTCTGACTACATGACACCAGACGTGTGACATGTTCCTCTCTTCTGCACCTCTTTTTAATTTCTATTTGTAAAGTATTTATACATCATCACAAAAATAAAAAAAATAAATACAACTAAATTTATTAATTCTTAATAAATAAATAAAATATATTATCTGAGAAACAGAATTTACATAAATGTGCAGTTAGCAAACTCTTAAATTATAACATGTCATGCTTGCTTCAAGAATTTCCACAGAAAATATCAAAATAAGATTGTCCTACTAATATCAAGGTGCTTTTGATTTTATCATTTGTATTTAGATTTTCATTTTAGTTAAGATTTTTAGTAACTTTGTTGTTTTCTTTCATTTTTTGTTCTTAGTTATTGTCGTACTTCAAGATAACTAAACTAAAAGAAAATGAGAAATAATTGAAATAATTGAAATAAAATAAGTTACATTTAATATTTTCATTTATGTGAGTAAACATTTATTGTAATGTTTATTTTATAAAGAAAAGATAATATTAGTTTTAGTTAATGAAAACCCTGTTACACACTCCAGAAACTGATACAGTGTGTTTTAAATAAACTCACACTTAAACCACTTCATTTACACACACACACACACACACACACACACACACACACACACACACACACACACACACACACACACACACGCACGCACACACACACACACACACACAGAGAGAGAGAGAGAGAGAGAGAGAGAGAGAGAGAGAGAGAAAGGTAGCAGCACATTATTCTGCATGACTGCTTTTTATTTAATCAGTTGATAAATTAGGTGGCAGGTGTTTAATAATGCAAGGGGATCCACACACACACACACACACACATACACTTTAATTAGAGCTGCTGTGGAATGCCAGTGTAAATCTGGACGCAGTTTTGAGCGTATAATGTTTCCAGGCATGCACAGCTTTGTGTGTGTGTGTGTGTGTGTGTGTGTTTCATAATGCCTGGGATTTAATCTGTGAAAATGTGTGTGTTATAGCCATGCAGCAGAGCCCCGTGATAACTGAGGTTCGAACCCCTACAGGCACCTGAAATGGCTTGGGCTTCTCAAAATCGATACCCACTGATGCTATAAAAGATCTGAGAGCCGTGAGCCTCAGGTGCTACAGACCCTACCACAACCAGCTGGTACAGATATCTATGGTTACATTTGTGCATTTAGCAGCCACTTTTACCCAAAATAACCAGCAGTATTCAGCACAGACCACCAGAAAGGATCAGGGAGGGTGAAGGTTCTGGAAAGGCACTTTTTGACCACGTTATGAAAGAATAACAAGGTGTTGTGACTGTAGCTGGTGGGAGGGAGACATTTGGGAGGCAAATTTGGCTTTTCAAAAATCTAACACTTAGTGTCAGAGTTCAGCATGTTTCCGTCGACACAGTGACACAACAGTAGCAGTTTTGCACAAGCAAACACCAATCACATTTTCTTTATTATATGTAGAAAAAAAAATTATATTCATCAAAGTATCCTAAAAAGAAAATATTTATGGGTTTCATGAAAATATATGCAGCACTTCAACATTGATAATAACCAGAAATGTTTCTTGAGCAGCAAATCATCATATTAGAATAATTCCTGAAAATCACGTGACACTGAAGATTGAAGCAATGATGCTGAAAATTCAGCTTTGATCACAGGAATAAATTACATTTTACAGTATATCCACATAGAAAATAATTATAAAAAAAAATAATGCTCAAATAAATGCTGCATTGGTGAGTAGAAAATACTTTTTTTCAAAAGTATTAGAAATGTTTATTTAATTTTTTGACATCTCTTGATCTGCTTTCTTTGGAAAAGAGCAGCAAACCATCTGCTTTTATGTCCCACATCAGACAGAAAGTCATACATGTTTGTAATAACTAGTAGTGGGCCGTTATCGCCCTTAACGTGCTGCGTTAACGCGAGACTCTTAAAAAACTCTATTCTCAAAGTTGGGTTGGGAGCTGGGTCTAAACTAAGCAAGCTATGATGACTTTCAGCTTGATATTTTATATAACTGACTCGCTGAGGACAGCCTAACGGACAGCGACACTGAACCGAGCTCTCTTCTGCGAAGCTCTCCTCGAAGTCCTCTCCTGCACCGGAACGAACAAATACAAATCGCAGTTTGAAACAAACGACAAGATGTGAAAGAGCCCGATTCAGTACTCGCGGTGATCTGGTGTTCAGGGCTCACGCAGAGAAAAGCGTCTTGAGACACTAAAAATAAGCGTTTTCAACATTGAATTTGCTTATTTTTGCTCTGGTGCCGACAAATACATACGAAATATGTCAAAATGTCCACCTTGGAAATTATGCTCGAAAAAGCAGTCAGTTGTTTCTTAAGTGAAAGTAAACAGTTGAGGGAAAAAATGGGATGTGTATTATATTGGATGCGTTCATCGTCTCTTAAAGTGACTGCGCCTAATTTAGCTACTGGCTGCTGTAATGTTAATCCAAGAAAATGAAAATGTAAATCACTCAGTGCTCTTGACTACTTTGTAGTTTTAACAGTCAAACCAAAAATTATTCAGACACCAGATATATATATATTTTTTTATATATATATAGCAAAACTGTAATAATGTGAGAAATGTTGAAGGTGTCTGAATAAATGTAGGTTTCATTGTATATTTCATTTTTACATTGAAGACTATACAGTGCTTTTTTACATTTAATTATTTAGTTTCTGTACCTTGACACCTACAAACTTGAAAAAAACCTTTAACATTGTGTAAATAGCACAAATAAATAAAAATAAACGAACATACAAATTAGACAATTTCAAACAGGGCCCACTGGTACAGGCTTCACCGGGGCCCCGCTTGTGCATTGTGGAATTAGTTTACAGCTTTTTCAAGCAGTTTGTGATGCATTTTGGAAACATGAGATGTACATTTCTACTGCACCATCTAGCTTGATAAACCCCTTCTCAAAGACTTACTGTTTGTCAATTTTATTTGGATAACACACATATTCTGAATGCTTTCGCCAGAATTCGAATGAGCCATTTTAATCTAGATTAATTTCAAGATCAGACTTCTTTCTTTTTCAAAAGTTTCAGACTTCTTTGAAAAACATTGAAAAATCTCACCGATCACAAACTTTTGAAATAATGGAATGAAGTTCATCAGAGTTTAGTTATATGAGCAACTGCACATTTCCTGAGTGTGTGTGCTGAATGACAGTCTGCACAATTACCCACCTGTGTGAGGAAACTAGTGGGTGATGGGTTTATGAAAAGATTCATTTCTGATCAGTTGAATACAGTCTGTCTGCACACACACACACACACACACACACACACACACACACACACACACACAATGCAGTGTATTAACGGAGAAAAGTTTCTAAACTCCAATCACAGATGTGTATGAGCACACAGTGAGCCGCACATCCCCGTTCCCTTCACTTCCACCCTCATTTCCTCTCCGCTGGGATAATGAGACTCTCTCAGTTATATATATATATATCTCAATGAAAGCGTTTAATGCCACACTGCAGCTGATTGTTACTGCTGTTTGAATCACATTATTTCTAGAATAAAGTGAAGCCCTGTGAAGGATTCAAACTGAAAAGTTATTGAAATCTGTTTGTGTTTCTTTCTTTCTGTTGTGCTTCTGTTGTGCTGTTCATAAAGTGTAGTTCGATCAAAGACGAACCTTTTGTTATCATTAACTTATGTTATTTCAAAGATTTATGACTTTCTGTCTGCTGTGGAACACAAAAACAGATGTTTTGCTGCTCTTTGAAAGCAGACATTGAAAAAAAAGAATAATTAGGATTTGTAATGTTTTTGAAAGAAGTGTCTTCTGCTCTCCGATGCTGCATTTATTTGAGTAGTACAGAGAAAATAAGTAATATTGCAAAATAATTATTTGATAAGTGAATTTATTGTAAAATGTCATTTATTGCTGTTTTCAAAGCTGAATTTTCAGCAGCATTACTCCAGTCTTCAGTGTCACATGATCCTTCAGAAATCACTCTGATATACTGATATGCAGCTCAAGAAACATTTCTTATAATTATCAATGTCGAAAACAATTTGCTGCTTCATATCTTTGTAAAAATTTATACTTTTTCAGGATTCTTTGATGCACCATTTATTTAAAACGGAAATATTTTGTTACATTCTAAATGTGTTTTGTCATTTTTAATCATTTTAATGTGCTGAATAAAAACTGGAGAGAAAGGTTCTGTGTCTTCATCATCCTCCTCCTCATCCTCGTTCCCTCCCGACAGTCTGTCAGCGTCCCGAACATGCAAGTGTGCTGCTAAACTCAACGCTCTGCTCTTTAATCGCAGAGGGTGTGACATATCTTGTTTAATTAGCAGTAACGATTAAATTAGTCGAGCTGCTCATTACACAGTTTAATTCTCCCAGCAGCTTTATTTCAATGTGAACAATCACTTCACTGAAACTTGTCGAGATTCAGGGCCTACTGGAAATTTAAATATTACGAGCTTCTCATTTCTGACCCTTGACCTGCAGCAGAAGGATACCTGACCGACTCTGAGGGCGGGGCATCCAGACATTTGATTGGCAGGTCTCCCAGTCTCTCCCACGCAGATGATCTTATTGAGTTACTGGCACAGCTGGGTCTAGAGAAATACATCGATATTTTCCAGCAACAGGAGGTACACACACAACCCACTCACACGTCCCAGACGGCACACCCACAGACGCCCACGGCGCTATTATCTGATGCATATCACACACAAACCTGGCTCTAAGGAGTTAGAGTGCACCGATTTATTTTAGTCTGCCTGGAAACAAAGTCATTCTAAAGATTTGAGATTGAACTAGTCAGTAGGTTTATCAAAGTTCAGATCTTTACTGACACACTGAGTTTTGTTTGAGCTGGTTAGTAGCAAGTAAACTAGATTTCCATGAGAAGAACTTTATATTCTGCAGTTTTCTGTCAGTGAAATGAGTCAGTATTTACACTGCAAGAAATATAGCCTTTAATGAATAATAAAACTTGCTTTTCCTTTGAATTAGGTTTATTTTCATGATCCCAGTAGCTTATATTTGTTATTTAATTTTTTCTATTCTTTAAAATGCACCTTTATTTAAGGACTCTTATATATTAGCAATGCATTAAAGACAGAAATTCAGATATGTGCAATTATTTGAATGTTTTTATTTTATTTTTAAGAAACATTAATATACCTTTTTTTTCTTAAGCTTCTCCTTGAAATGTAAGTCTTTGTTATTTTTATTATTGTTGTATATATTTATTTCAGTGTTCTTTGTAAAGATTATATTGTTAAATTATTGAATACAAATATTGTATAGAATTCGATTTCTCAAGTTTGCCACAAATAGTATTTGATTCTGATATACCATTAAATAGATAGATAGATAGATAGATAGATAGATAGATAGATAGATAGATAGATAGATAGATAGATAGATAGATAGATAGATAGATAGATAGATAGATAGATAGATAGATAGATAGACGGGACGATGTGACCTTTATAGAGTTTCCTATAATGCACCTGGGGCCGGTTTGTACTCAGGGACCAGTCAAAGTTTGAAATGATAAATGATTTCCATATGAGACAGAGAAGACAGATGTGCTGTGACTCTCAGCAGAAACATGCAGAGGAGTGTGACCTTCAGTGTGAACCGACTGCCCACCTGTCCATAACTCACACTTAGTATGCAAGTCTCTGACTCTCTGTACCTCTGTTTCTCTGTCTTCTGTTCTTCTATGCAAAACTTCATTTCCTTTATGTATTGTTCAAATATAAGAATACTTTTAGACCACGTTCAAATATCAGTTGTATATTTCATTAAATGAGAACCAAAAACACATCGTTTCCTGTATTAACTTAAAGTAATGTTGGATTTTAGAGTTGTGGTGTCTATTAAAAACAAAAATGAATCAATAATAAAAGGAAAACTAATATTGGATTATTGATCACAGGATAAAAAGTTTGCTCTGTAAAATTAGTAATAAAATAATTATTAAAAAAAATAAAAATAACATGATTTTTTTTTGTGTGTGTGACACACAATTTCATTAAAATAAATAATGAAATTATTATTATTTTAATTTGAATATTTTTTTTGTGACACAAAAACCTCAGGCGATAGAGGGCGTACTATCACTGTCTGTGCCTCTATGACAGTTAAAATTTTGTGGATTAAAACTTCCTGGGAATCATTTTTCCTAGGAAATTAAAAATTATGTAATTTCAGAACTTTTAAAATTACCGAACCAACTCGACACATTTAAATAAACATACTGTGTGCTAAATGAATAATTAGCTGCTTTTATTCAGCAGAGAAAAATATAAAACCCCTCTCAATATGTTGACACTGCACCCCAGTGCACAAGCGGAAGTTTTCAATTAAAATTATCTGCTGTGAGTGTGCTCAGCGTTTCTCTCATTTACAATTAAATGCATCTCTCCTCTGCATGTCATTCAGCTGGATTTCTCCAATACATCATGCGGATTTCAGCTGTGTCAATATCTTGGCTGTGGCTAATGGGGATTTTCACAATCTAACACTTAAAATGTTAACAGCACATAATCAAAAAACGCACTGACCTGCATTACCCACGTTAAAATATTGCCACTTAACATTAACAGC
Source organism: Carassius gibelio (assembly GCF_023724105.1). Taxonomy (NCBI): domain Eukaryota; kingdom Metazoa; phylum Chordata; class Actinopteri; order Cypriniformes; family Cyprinidae; genus Carassius; species Carassius gibelio. Next base: position 19,689,766 of record NC_068384.1, on the reverse strand, counting down.
ATTAAGCCAATGGAGTGGAATGGAATAAATTAAACACACAAACAACCCCTCCCCACGCACACGTGCATTTGTACCCATTACATGTGTAGACTCTCCATAGGTCTAATGGTTTTTATATTGTATAAACTGTATTTTCTATTGCCCTACACCAACCCTACACCTAAACCTAGACCTTACAGAAAACTACTGGCATTGTTTACATTTGTGGATGTTTAGAACCATAGAACCTTGTTTATGTTGTAGTACCCATGTCATTATACACATTTTTGTCCTATAAACCATATATACCAGTACACACACACACACACACACACACACAGGACTTCTTGACACAGAGAAACTGCCTCATGTCCATGAGTGTCTCACCACAAGACATTCAGTGTTTTAATGATGACAATTCATGAATCAGCCATTTCAATGTTAGAACCATTAACCCTTTATTTACCACCAGCACAAATATGTAACAAGTCACAACATGCCAGCTTTTTCAGTTTGTGTGACTGCAGTGCCGATGCACTAATGCACTCGCATATGTCATTAGTTCCATTACAATGCATTTATTGATACTGCACTGAAGTTGTTTTAAAATGTATAGCATGATGCATTAATGTAGAGCTCTCTAAAGCTGTCTCCTTTACACTATTGAGTTAAGGCTGCTCTGAGGCTTCTACACATGTACGGATTCAGCACTGCATAAAAGACAGAATAATGCAGCTCTTATATATATATATATATATATATATATATATATATATATATATATATATATATATATATATATATATATTCCATTCTTACAGGCTATGAACTAACTCTTCAGGGAAAGTAAGTGTCTCCACTTTTTATCACTGTAATATTATGTTGGAGTAGTTGGAATGGAATAATTAAAACCCAAAGCACTTCATAGTTTTGAAAGTCATTTTAAAGGCGCCCATGTTGTGGAATGAGTCTCAAAACATTATTTCTGCAGTAGTGATTTTGTGTATGCGCAGCCTCTGAGCAGCATTAAACAGTCTGTGTAGATGCACATTATCATGCTACTTAAAATAATAATAATAATAATACAAGAACAGTACAGTGCAATGTTCAAGGCTTCTGGTATTTTTAAGCTAATAATGTAAGAAGTAAGAATTTTTTAGGTTATGAAAACAAACATTCTCTGAGCATTCAAAACCTTTAAATATTAACATTATATATTATATAATAATTCGGAAAACAAGCAATTACACCCCCCGCCCAATTTTTTTTTTTTTTTTTATTTAATAAAAATAAATAAATAAATAAACGTGAACGTTCCCTGTTAGCTGGCAATCCGTTATGCTTTTAATTGCATGCTGGTGTTTATCATTTTATTTTAATATATTATCACGCTAGTGCAAATTTACCATTTACTGCACTTTGTTACACTTCTAGTATTCACCTATCGGAAGTATCGCACAGTCAAGGAAAACAGCGTACTTCCGCTTTGCAAAATAAGGTTTACATATGCGTCAGAAGCGTCTTGTTTGCAGCGCTAGAGTGCAGTGGCGTAAGTGCAGTGGGCTTGTGGTGCTGAACGGACAGCTCCCTCACTGGAGCACTGCACTACAGGGAACACCTACAAATATACATCTAGATAAGTAAAAATATAACTATTTGAAAAAAAAAAAACTAAAAAAGACAAAATATGATAATGACTTTGGACACAAAAGTACCTGCATTTATAGAATCACCCATATATATATATATATATATATATATATATATATATATATATATATATATATATATGTATGTATTCGTTTTAGAACATTTAGTGGTTTGGTAAACGTTAAAACAACACGGGAACGTTAGCCTACTTTTAAACGTCCCCTTCCAAATATCCATCTCACGCCTTATGTGTACTAATGCGCTGCATGTATTGACTGATTTATTCTCTTTAATCAAAAAATGAGCTAATATTCCCATTGCTCTCCTCCAGCAGCTGAATTAACTGTAATGGACAGCGGCAGTTTAACTTTAGAGCAATTACAGGCTGATTCCAAATTTCAAACCGAGGCTGGATTTAATTAGTTAGGAGTGATCAAGTAGCGCGCGTGTGCTCGTGTATTGATTCCCTCCGCACAGCACTGGATGTTTTACAGCTTAAAGTCAACATCTGCGTATTACCTCCAGCACACCTCAACGCGCGTCTTTATTCCCGAGTGAATGCACCACTCCCTTTGTTCTACATCATTTCTTAGACTTCCAGGTATGTGTGAGCGACGCGACAAAACTACTTTCCTTCATAACAAGGCTTTGATCATTCTAACAGCTGCGTATTGACTATTACATTTGTCGCGTCGCTCTGTGTGGAGAAAGAGGGAGAGAGAAGGGGAAAGTGGGCGGAGTCACGGTGGAGAGTGGGCGGGGACGCTCACCGTTCCATTACACGGGTCCGTTTCTCCCGGTCGTGTTCAGTGCAGCAGCTGCGAGGATCGGAGGAAACTCTCTCACTCACTAACCCTCCCGTGTCTCGGATACTTTACGGTCCAACGGACGCGCCGCCCGCCCGCTCTCCAATCACCCGTTCGGGAGCGGAGAACAGGTCCCGTCTTGAGGTGAGTGAAACGAATGATAAATAGTGTCCGTGTAAAATGAAGCCAATTAAAGCAGAGGCCAGTGAAGCTCGCGCTCGCGGGAAGTGCGACCGTTAAAGTCCGTTGTAAGGATTTTCTTCTCAAGTATGATTAATCATATCATATGGACAAATTCAGCGGATTTATAATCCACATATAATCTGCGTCCTGTCTGTGAGGCTCTGGAATTGTTTATTTGATAAGAATCGGACAGCGAGCTTTTTAATATTATATATTTTGGGCGTGTTTAAAACGAAGTCCTCTCAAACTCAAAAAGGCTTGATGTCTTTACCTCAAGTGCCCCGCGCATAATTTCACCGGCTCTCTTTCTCTCTCTATCATTCAGATGATGTTGAGTCTCGGTCTGTTCGTGTCTCTGGTGGGCCTGACGGTGTCCGTTACCGGCAGCAGTGACGGAAACCCGCTGGACAATGATAAGTGGATGAGCACTGTGTCCCAGTACGACAAGAGCAAATACTGGAACAAATTCCGCGACGTGAGTATCTCCGTTACATTTCCTTTAGCTGCTGGGATACTCGTGTGTGTTTTGCTTTCTATATAGGGACCACATGTCCCCTCAAAGGTCTTGTAGTCATTATAATGAGCTTAATTTAGAACAAGAGTCAAAGGAAGGTCTTTGTGTTTTGTTAGCCTGCTTGGGATTTCTCTAAATATCCCCCGAAGAACAGCAAAGCTGACTGAACATTATTTTGTTGCCTTTGCCACTAGCCTAAATTGGCAAACTAGTTTGTCATCACAATCTAAGATGTCAAAAGGTGTTTTCTAGGGTTAGGGGTTGTTTAGTGTTTATAATTAACCTTAAAACTATGGATATGTGAATAAGCTTGGCTGTGTTTACATCTGTATGCTGCTCCTACTATGTAGTATGCAAGCGTAATATAGCTTAAAATGACTGGTAAATAGAAGTTTTGTGCTTTTTCAGTTGAATATTTTACTGTCAAGAAATGGTAGAGGATAAATATGCACAGTTTGTGTATAATATGCACATGGCAGCATAGGTCAAATTATGTCTGAATACGTAATAGCATAGGTGCTCTCAGATTTGAAAAGCTGATTAATAATAATAATAATAATAATAATAATAATAATAAATGTCAGGGAACTGAGAAAGTTTTTAAAATCTATACTAGTTCTGTAGGTATCAAGACATTTGTTAGTTGTGGTAAAACTGTGCTTGTTTTATTATTTTTGTACCAGGGCCATGGGATACAATTTATTTTATTTTTTTCTCAGAATTGCAAGATATAAACTCACAATTGTGAGGAAAGAAGTAAGAATTCTGAGACAAGAAGTCGCAATTGCCATTTTTTATTCTGTAATGAAAAACAAAACAATTGCAAAATTTTGAGACGTAAACCCAGAATGTCGACAAAGTCATAATTGTGAGAAAAAAGTTACAATTAATATTTTTCATTCCGTAATGGAAACGATAAAACAGAATTGCCAGATAAAAAAGTGTCAGAAAATTTGTCAGAATTCTGACTTTATACTGTATCTCACTATTATGATTTTTTTCTCTCTCAGAACTGTGAAAAATGTCTGAATTGTTAAAAAATAATAATAATAATAATAAAGAAACGAGAGATTTCAAAATTGAGAGACAAAGTCTAAAATTTTAGATACAATGTTGCAATATTTTTTTTTTAATCCTGTGCCAGAAACATGCATACATAATAACCACCTTAAACACAGAGGAATCTGATTTAGCAGGTTTTCAATATCTAGATTCATAACCGAGCACAAACTTTAGTATGCAGTCAAAGTATGCCAGTTGGGATGCAGCCCGTGTTGTGTAATCCACATCGGAGAGACTGAGATCTGGAAACTAAGCACCTGTCCATAAGTGTGTTCAGAGGGTCTCAGCTGTGGGATCCACATGAGAGCGAGATTCGGAGGCTCTTTATATGGATGAAGTGATTGCAGGAGGTGAAATGAAGAGTCTCTTCATGCCTCTCTCTTTCTCTATGCATCTCTCTCTCTCTCCTCTCATTCTTTATCTCTGCCCCTCTTTCCCTCTGTGTCGGTAATTTTTCTGTGTTAATGAGAGGTGATATTATGAATGCTGATGCAGTGGGGGACGCTTTGAAAAGGTGACAAGGACATTAGCACATAAATGAACACATTCTTACACACTCTCACACACTCTCACACACTCACACAGTTCAAACCGAACAACTGCCAATACTGGAAAAATGTAATTTGTAAAATTTACTAGCAATATCTGATCGAAAATTGTTTATGCACTTTTTTTTTTTCAGTGCATAAAATTTTCAGACTTAAATACTTTTTGAACTTTTTATTTAAACTTTCAGACAAGGCTTTGTAGAGCCATAATGTTAAGTTTGTCTTTCGACAAGCCTTCCTTCTCTATTTAGAAATGATAATTTTTGCATCTTGTTTATGCCAATAGATTCAAATTTCAATCACAACTCTGCATCCTGTTTGCTACCTCAATTAAAAGCTCATTCTAAAAAGCATTTTCAATTCTGAACACTCAAACTTGTTATAATTGAACACCCACCTCTGTCATCAATTGAATTCTGTATTCTCCTATATATATATATATATATATATATATATATATATATATATATATATATATATATATATATATATATATCATAAAACAGTCCTTTTCTAATATATACTGTAAACAGCACTGTACATGTAATGCAAAATCTTTCAAACATTCCTACCATTGTGCGGTAGATTAGTGAGAATAGTGAGAGTGTGTGATGTGAATGTGTGTAATAACTTCACAAGCTCTATCAGTCTGTAGGGTGAGAAATGACAGGTTGTGTTGATCCCATGGTATAAAAGCTTTAAACCGAATGTTTCCTGAGGATCTAGTGCAGACAGACATTTCTAAACAAACACACACACACACACACACACACACATATATTTCAAAATTTCTGTTCCAGTAATTGTCTGAAGCCTGAAATTAGTGGTCATTTCAAAGGTCATTGTATAATCTGTTTAGGCCTGTCTAATGCAATGTTCTTTCTGAGCACGTTTGATTCAGCAAATAGTTTTTTTTTTCGTTCACTTTTGGTCTAAAGAAAAACTTGCTCAGTAATAGGTCCACTGCAATGAATGTGCGCCGACAGAATCAGAATCCAAACAGCTGATAAAGACATCAAATCACATGTTTTTTAGAAACTTAATTCATTAAAATTTTTTAAACTTCAAACCGTTGCTAAAATACAAGTCCTTTATCCATAATATTGCTTTCTCCAGGGAAAACATCATCTGGTCTGAATCAAGAGAGAAATTAGCACAGATCCAGCACCAGTTCTAAACAAAATGTGGATGGATTACTGGAGTACTGTAAAATATAAATATAAATAAATAAATAAATAGAGCATTTTCAGAACAGAACAGCAAAAACAGGCCTTTACAGCCCATCCAAGATAATTCCTTCCTCCAACATGATTGCCTTTATTAGGTCCACAACGAAGGCATGTCTTTCTTGTAAAACTGTGATCAGACCTACTTCTGCTTCACTGAAGTTTGCATCTACATCCACATCCTAAGTAGAGAAAGAAAAATATGCACAGTGAGAATTTTTTCTTCAGTCCTATACTGGAAATGTTCTAAAAGGATACGGTGACAAAGGGCTGTTGGTTTTACTTTAAGCAACAACTTTGTGCATAATTCTTATTGATGAACAGAGCGAGTGTACAATGATCTGCACAAACATCAAGATCACCAAAGAGAGATGATGAGATTTATAGTATAAGCGTTGCAAAACAGAACATATTTCAGAAGACAGAGCACAATTGTAAATTATAATTTTTGTATGAACTTTTCCTTTTAAATTCTGTTTTGTGGGTGTACTGCATACCTTCAAAAGACTTGGAATATTACACACAAGTTCCATTGACTATTATATTATACATTATTCTCAATTAATAACATCATAGAAGTGAATTTAGAGAAAACTTTTTACAATATTTAAGTGAAACTAGTAAGAAAATGTCAGTGGCTGGCCATTTTTGAGGAAAAAAAATTCTTATGAAGCAAAATGATCCGTCTGTGGAAGAAAATGAAATGAATGCAGAAATTAAGACTTAAAAGCATTTATCTTAAATTTATCAAAGTAAATCCTCTCCACAAAGAAAATAAAATAAATGACAGTGAAGTCACAAACATGGCACTTGTAACAAACATAGACTAAAGCATGTCCGGAACTTACATTTCCACTATTCATTAACTGGAATTCTATAAATAAATAATAAAATAGACCATTGTTTTTTTTTTTTTTTTTTATTGGCCACTTATGCAATGTAGTTGGCCAGTAAGTTCAATGGAAACATCAGGTAAGACTTAACTTATAATTAAATACATTTTAATGTTGTTTATGCTTTGCTTGAGGAGGTGATGGGGTCTGCTAATGACTCACTGACAATTTCAGCGGATAAAACACTCTGAATGCCAGTAGTTTCGTACTGCCTACAGATTACTGTAATTATCATAAAAAGCATGCATACTATTTTCATTGCAACTGGCTTGACTGTAGTTTCGCACTCATACTTGTGATTTAATACACTGTGCCAAGTTAAAGGTGCCATAGGATACAAAAATCACTTTTATAAGTGGTTGAACACAGTTGTGTGGCCACAGTGTGTGAGAATGTCTCAGGTTACGAATGTAACCATGGCTCCCTGAGTAGGGAACGAGACACTGCGTCCTCTAGGGGTTGCTATGGGGAACATCTCATCGTGACCCATGTCTGAAGCATACGTTGAAAAAACACCAATGAGTTGGCAGGTGACAGCCTCTGACGTCACTACCAGCGTGACTATAAATAAGCGCCAGGAGAACACGTCATCCACTTCTTCGTCTGAAGCTTGTGTCCGAAGCATGGCAGGGAGCTAGAGGACGCAGTGTCTCGTTCCCTTCTCAGGGAACTATGGTTACATTCGTAACCTGAGACCTTCCCTTTCAAGGGAACTTCGAAGTGCGTCCTCTAGGGGTCGCTATGGGGAACAGTATACCCATGCAGCCATGCTGAGTGGAGTGCAGGCTAGAATCATGGCAAACACTAAGTACCAACTCTGCCATTCATGGGAGTTGCTCCTGGGACGTTTAGACGGCTGTCCATGACATTATCCCTTACGGCCAAAGGCCTAAACCAGTGGTTCCCAACCTTTTTCAACTCGCGGCCCACACAACCAAACACATATGTTTGCGCGGCCCACTTCAAAAAAATTAACTGACCCCGCTATTGTTGGGTTAATAACTTAGTACTCAGAAGCTAGATTTTAAACTATATTTATTGAATAAACTAGGGCTGTGCGATATGGACAAAAAAGAAAAAAGAAAAGAAAAAAAAACTATCGCGATTTTACAGTCTTTTACAGTCATAAATGCATTCAGGATTAATTTGAAACATATTTCCAAAAGAAAACCAATCAGAGCTTTATGAAAAAGTTGTAACATCTCTAGAACAGACATAAGTCAAAATTATCACTATAGTGAAGATGTAAAGAAATGTATAGACTTGTGGCAAAAAAAATAAAAATCCTGTGTACAGGGACTGTATTTTTTTTTTTTGCCATGCATTGTTCATAGAGCTCATTAATTGTAGCGGTGCCTCAGGTGTTTGCAGTGTGTATACAGTATGTGTATGCGGTCAGCAGTGAGAGCGCATAAATATAACGCGAAAGCACATTAAAATAAAGCACGAGTGCGAATTTCTCTGTTCGAAGCAGATTTCCTTTGCTCTGTCCCAAAACCGGTCGTGCTTGCTCAGATACACGCTGCTTTGCAAGGAGAGAGTGTGCACACTTAAAACGTGTCTCCTCCCACTTAAACTGCATCCTGTTCACTAACAAATTCACTCTATGCTCATGTGTTAGACATTAATTATTTTCGCACGTTTTTATTTCTAGCCTTTTACCGCAGTGAGAACGCTCTGATCCGTCAACATTGGCTCAGAAAAAAGGCGCATCACAGACAGTGTGTGAACCTGGAGATAGGCATATGCGCACGCTCAAATCGTGATTTTAGGACGTTTTCTTTTAATCGCACAGCCCTAGAATGGACTGGAAATGAACAGAAAATAATTGGCGGCCCACCTGCAATACCACCGGACCACAGGTTGAAAACCACTGGCCTAAACCATATACCATGGAGATCTGGTGGTTACAGGGGAATTAGGAAGGGGAGGATAAAAGCAGAAGTTAAAAACCCCCAAAGGGAATGAGTAGATACCTAGGTATCGCTCCAATTCAGACGAGAATGCTGCCTCGTCTGGATCACATCCCTTAGGTCCTGCTTACCTCCTCGTGACCCACGATTCCTCTTACCCCTTCCGCAGGCAGGGGAGGTGCGTGAGTCGCGACACTAGCCTACTGTGCCCATCTTTGATCCTCAGATCGAAACGGAATGACAGAAGACCATCGTGGAATGAAGGATTTGAAGGCAGCTGAGCGCGCCGTCGCCTCCCTGAATATCTCTACTACAGTTTCGATGGAGGTACCTAAAAGTTCGGAAGGCGAAACCAGAGCATCGAGAAGAAAGCCCCTTTCTTTCTTCCCGATGTCTGCCAGGTTCACCCACAGATGTCTCTCCATCACCACCATGACCGCCATAGACCTGCCCATGGCGGAGACGGCCTGCTTGGTAGCACGGAGAGAGAGATCTGTGGTGCGGCGCAGCTCGGCCAACTGGTCAGCTGAAAGGCCCTCGCCTTTATCCAGGTCCTACAGCAGATCAGCCTGATAAGCTTGAAGCACTGCCATCATGTGCAACGAAGCCTCAGCCTGACCTGCTGCTGTATATGCTTTGCCATTTAAGCGAGATGTATATTTACTGATTATAATGACTTATACTGTCTTTTTACACGTTACATTGCATATCCCATAAAACCATGTCTGCATTTGTGATGGGAGGAACGACAAACAATAAGTGCTACTCTACACTCCTCAGAATTTGCGTTTGAATTATCAGTGGCAAATCCTTTACATATGTAAACCTAATTACATACCATGAGTCAGAAGCGCCACACTGTCCTTGCAAGTGAGTGAGCGGCAGCCAGCAGCTAGTACGAGGAACGGCCGGCAGATCCGATAAAGGAATGGCTGGGGGCTTGCAGCAACCACATGTGATGATCCCGGGGTTTACTCCACTTCGTCCACAGTGAAAGCCAATTCGGCGATCCACAGCACGAAGTTGATGCATTTCCTCATTGACCAACACAGATCAAGTCTAGGCATGACGAAGCAGATATCATGCTTTTTTGGAAGGACAATCAAAGTAGTTTCACTTTCACAATGAATCACACAGCTTCTCTATAACAACAGCCAGAATAAAAGGTATGCCTTCTTTCTTTGCATGAATATTTGGGTGGTGATATGCAAATCTTCTTAACTTTTGTAAAGAACATCTGTTCGGATTTGAGACTTTAGTCTTTGCAACTTGGCAGATCTTCTTCATGCACCAAGAGCTTGTAACACTCCAAAGAGAAAGGAAACATTTTATTAGCATCATATGACCCCTTTAAAGGGGACAAACACAAAAATAGCGCATTTTGGCAATTTTTATCTATGGGGTATTTTAAGATAAAACTTCACATACACACTTTGGGAACAATTTAAAATATTGTATCAATGCATTCTATGGCACCTTTAGAAAGAGATTTAAAAAAAAAAATTTGATCTGAAGATTAGTTTGTACTTTGACTAAATTGCACTAATCTTGAAAAATCTAAGTTCTGTTCAGAAATTATATTTAACAAAAAATAAATGCATAATACTAGAAGAATAGTTTTAACATGGTTTATTGGAACACTACAATTAGCCCAAGTCCATATTAAATGACTGCTTAACTCGCTTAGATTACTTGTCTGTGCAACTTCTGGCAAAGCTGAGGGAAGTTACTTCAGAAACAGAAAGAATTAGCTTTTCAGTTTTTCGTCATTTCTGAATGTATGCGTGCAATCTGTACGTTATGTGCAAGCTTGTGTGCTCTGTTCGTGTGCAGCAATGTAGCAGCACATTAGAACAGAGATCAGAAATTGCTCAAAAACATGTTTGAGTTCTTAACTTGGGCTAAGACATTCCACAAAACAGAATGCAAAAAGCAAAAGTCTTTTACCTTGATTTTGCTGAAGTAGGTCCACTCTGCAAACATAACATTGAATCCTGTGTCTGTGTGCTTCTGCGCTGTGTGGGGGAGTGGGAATTGACATCCAGCACAAATGCGTAACCGCATGTCTTGAACATTTTGAGCAATTTTACTTAAATTAGTTACGTTAGTACACTATCTAGGGAACTGTCTATTCCAATATTTCATCAATCACCAGTGCACGTTCATGGTGTTTCATATCGCATAAGGCTATAAAACTATTTGATTCTAATCGTAACCTTTACTTTTAAAGACCAGTCAGTGTCTGTAGCTTTAAGTTCATTTGTATGCTAGTGTACTCATAACTTGACAAGATTAACTTGCAACAGATTTACACATTAAAAATTCAGTTTTTCTCCTCTGGAAAAACTGAACAAATATTTTTCATAAGTCGTCTCAAAATATGTTCTGCCCAGACTAACTGTTTCAACAGGAAACGCATTAACGCAGGAAAGAACACTGACCTTGTCAAGTTGTTTCTTTAGCAGTGAAAGACTGACTATCCTTGCTAAGGGCTGATGGGTCTGAATTGGATGTGGTTGGACAGCAGAGGTGAGGTTACAGCGGGAAAGACTGGATGTGAACACGAGGTCTGATTTTTAAAATGAAATTAATTCATTAATGAAATGCTGTATGTTTGTGCGGGGCAGCATTGTGTTGGATGCAAATGTTATTTTCCCCTTGATTTAGGTGTAAGGGATTCATAATGTCATCATTAAAGTGAGTTTTGAATGCTGAAATCAATCGTTGCCAGAGTTAAATATAGCAGTCTTTGGACAGCAGAGATCTGACCATCATTTGATCATTTGAAAAGTACAAATTCAGGAGGCGTTACACTGACTGTACAGTTCAATTTGATTCAATTCGGTGTCCTTTTATGTCATTTATGAGAGAACTAAAAAAGTGCAAAATCATAATAAAGACCTTGTGTGTGTGTGTGTGTGTGGGGGGGGTATGGATCCTCTGGGGTCGCTGTGACTGCCATGTAAATGAGCCTCATTACTGAGAAACTTCTCATCGTCTAAACGAGAGGAGCGCTGAGGCCAGCAGAAGAGAGGATGGTTTGTTGATGCTCTATTGTTCTCCAGAGGAAAGGCATCTTGTGATTTACTGTAATCACTGGGATTCAGTGTCTATCTGTTACTCTTTTTCAAAGGAAAGAGTGTTGAAGTCAGTTCAGAGGATCTGTGAACCTCTTTTAGATCAGACCTTGTATTTCCAACTGTGTTTTCACAACAAAACCCGCCCAACTGCTACTCAGAACTAGCCAAAAACTAGCCCAATTGCATTTTGAGGGGGGCTCCCCATTAAAAACCGCACTCCACAGGGTATAATATACGTTTTTGGTGGTTTTCCTCTGTAAAATTCACATTCCAGGGGCTAAATATCATGTTATCAGGGTCGCTTTAACCCGCGGACATGTAAAACAACCCGTGGCAACAGTGATAAAGTAGCCCAAATCCGCGGAAAAACCAGGGACTTGGCAACACTGAACAGACCTGAGAGTGGATTGTCGATCTTAATAATGCAATTTAAGATTTCCTAACTAGAGATAAGATTCTATTTTGTAAGATAGGATAAGAATCCCAAATCAAGTTAAGATTTGCTTCTGTAATACTAATTTATGAAAAATCCTAATTGAAAATATCATATCTTAAGTTAAGCATTCTGTAATATGCCCCCTGCTCTCTGCTTTCTGATGTTCCTGGCTCCTGTTTGAAGACCAGCAGGTTTAAGGAGCCAACAACGAGCCCTTTTCTGACATCCTATCCTTTGTCCTACGTCTGCCTCCCCTCCCCCTTCTCTCTCTCTCTCTCATTCACTTTCTTTGACACATTCTGACCCTGTGCTCCATCAGCTGTGAAATCAGCCCTGCAACATACACTCAAACACAGACACACCTGACTAAGTCAGCTGCCAAATCGCTGACTGTTTTCTTCTGTCATAAGGGTCATACATCCATATCCAGACATATGCATGTGTTTGTTTTTGCATCTAGCTGTGCTATTTTATATTTGGTTCCTTCTACCTTTGGCAAGTGTGTGTGTGTAAGTGTGGGGCTGTTTCTATTGATTTGTTAATTCATGATACTGGGCAGAAAAGCCGAACAGAATTGCTGAGAGAACATGGCTGTAAGGGAGGCAGGTGTGTAAACCCACGGGAATGTGTGTGTATGTGTGTGTGTGTGTGTATATGTGTGTCTGTGTCTGCTGACAGACAGTATTACACTGAGTGCTCACAGCTGGGACTGTGATGACTTTGCTGAGCATGTTCTGTGAATGTGTGCATGATGAGAACAGAGGGATGAAGTGAAAGAATAAGAGATGCAAGGACAGATTTCAGTTCTGAAGAGAGAACGAGTTTGGAACTATAGTATTTTCATTCAGTGGAAGCCTATTTATGGAGCCCCTCTGGTCCCACTTTGTCAAAAAATAAAATAAAAATAACTATTTAGTGGCCTCAAGATACTAACTCGTGGCCTCAAGATAGTAACTCGTGGCCTCAAGATACTAACTCGTGGCCTCAAGATACTAACTTGTGGCCTCAAGATAGTAACTCGTGGCCTCAAGATACTAACTCGTGGCCTCAAGATACTAACTCGTGGCCTCAAGATACTAACTCGTGGCCTCAAGATACTAACTCGTGGCCTCAAGATAGTAACTCGTGGCCTCAAGATACTAACTCGTGGCCTCAAGATAGTAACTCGTGGCCTCAAGATAGTAACTCGTGGCCTCAAGATAGTAACTCGTGGCCTCAAGATACTATCTCGTGGCCTCAAGATAAGTAACTCGTGGCCTCAAGATAGTGAAGTGTCTGAGACATAGACCCTTTGTTATTAAACTGGACCCTGTACTGTAGTGCAATGTAATACTTCACATTCTGTGCAATATTCTCTGTTTTAATATTCAGTGTAATATAGTTTGCTGTAGGGCTGCACGATATTGGGAAAAAAATTACATTGCGATATTTTATTTTTCTGCGATATATATTGCAATATGAAATCTAATCTATTTTTTTCTTACAAACAAAAATGGGGTGAGCAGATTTACATTCTCATTTTAAACGATTTAAACATCGACACCATTGTGTCAATTGATTAATATGCGCGAGGGAGAGAGAGCAAGACAGCATTGTTTGAAGCGCTCTCTCTCTCTCCCTCTGTCTCTCTCCCTCGCACGCGCACTCGCTCTTTCTCTCTCGCGTGCTCTCTCTCACGTGCTCTCTCTCTCGCGCTCTCCGCGAATCACATTCGTCAAGGGCCGGGGAGCAGCTGGCCCGTACAGTTACAGACTACGACAGCCTACATCGCACATCCTGCGATGTGACTATCGTGGATTCGTACATCGCAATATCGATGCTTAATCGACACATCGTGCAGCCCTAGTTTGCTGGATCTGCTTCTGTTTATTAACTAGTACTGTTCATCACAATCAATTCAATTCTGTTAATACAGTAATGTAAATCTTGTAGGCTGCATATCCATAGTCCTTTATAATAGGGATGCACCGAAATGAAAATTCTTGGCCGAAACCGAAAACCGAAAAAGAGAAAACCAAGGCCGAAAACCGAAACCGAAACACCGAAAGAAATTATGCCAATTATTAGTACCATTGCATTTATTGCTATGTCCGTGTACTAACTTTACTAAAATTAAGACATTGCAATTGCATAAATTAATATTAAAGTTTCAAAGATAATTACAATTACACAACTTATTTAAAAAAAAACCCATAAAAATACATAATTACAAATGATGCAAATATTTATTAAGCACATAAAATTCAAACTAAAAATGTATCCCACTCATGTGTATATTTAATAATAATGTACAGGCCTACTGGCCCGCAGAAAGGTTTTAAAATGAACAGTTCTCTCATAAAAACAAAGTGCATTTAGGTGAAGTGCATTTGAAATTTTTCTATGTAGGACTAGAAAGTGCATCACTTCTCCAGTAGACAAGACTGTTATCACTTCTGGGGATGGGGACTTCAGACAGATAACCATCTAGCTGTTGAGCAGTTGAGCTTGTCATCTGCCTGACATTTGAGAAATATTTGAGAGAGTGTATTTAAATAGGGCCAGGGCATAAATACAATTTTTTATCAAATTATAGCAGAAATCTAGCAGAAAATCTAGCATAAATATGGCTACAATCTGATATTATGTATGTATATATGTTTGTGTGTGTGTGTGTATATATATTATATATAGTAGCCTAAGATCAAAATAGCCAACGTATTATTATTATTTGAGGCACTTTCTTGCAGAATTCCACTGACCATATCAGACAACGATGGTGCATGCCACTCATCTGGTGCAGAGACCAGTCTTTTTTTCTGCGCTTGGCGCTTCTCCGTCTCCACGCGGGTTCTCCGCATACAGCGCGGCCTGGATCATTTCTCGTGCGCGCTGCCTTATTTCCGCATCTAAGTAATGGTCTTTATAACGCGGATCAAGCACATTCGCGATGAAGTGCAGAGGATCCGAAAAGATCTCAGTGAGACGTGTGCTAACAGACTCTATAAGACTGTACTTTTCTTTGTTTTTACTTCGTGGTCCGTCTTAATCTCTTTGTTAGGAGACGTTTTAGTGCTGCGAATAAAGGAATACGAAGAGAGAGAATGTTCTCACTGGTGTTAAGTGAATGTCGCGTGGAGCTCCTGGTCTGCGCTTTGCAGGTGCACGTGCAGGTCGCGGTTTCTGTTTGCGTCATCACAGCATTTCGGCCGTGTTGTTTCGGTGATAAAAGTCTATCGGCCGAAAACCGAAAAGGCCAATCTCTTATCTCAGTATGGAGTTAGACTCGGTGAGTATGACGGCACGTCTCACCAGCGAGCATGCCCAGTCAGTGCTGAACTGCCTGAGTTCCTTCAGAGGCAGGACAGTGGTACCACTGAAACACTTTCAGAGGCTCCTGGGGCATATGGCATCCGCAGCCGCAGTCACGGCTGGGGCGCGACATGCAACGGGCAGGCAGCTTCAGGGTCCTGGACAGGACCTCGACTGCTTTGGCACATCAACTGCCTGGAGTTGCTGGCAGTGCATCTAGCTTTGCGACGGTTTTGTCCGCTAGTGCTGGACAAGCACGTGTTGGTCCGCACGGACAACATCCCGGGGGAGCTCAATCGTGCAGCCGACGCGCTCTCACGACAGCTCACTTTCCCCGGGGAATGGTGACTCCATTCCCAGACGGTCCAGCTGATCTGGAGTCGATTCGGGGAAGCCCAGGTAGACCTGTTTGCTTCCCACGAGTCCTCCCACTGCCAGCTGTACTATTCCCTGTCCCAGGCCCCCCTGGGCACAGATGCACTGGCACACAGCTGGCCTCGGGCTTTACGCAAGTATGCGTTTCCCCCAGTGAGCCTGCTCGCACAGACACTGTGCAAGGTCAGGGAGGACGAGGAACAGGTCCTGTTGGTTGCGCCTTACTGGCCCACCCAGACCTGGTTTTCGGAACTCATGCTCCTCGTGACAGCCCCTCCCTGGCGCATCCCCCTGAGGAGAGACCTTCTCTCTCAGGGGCTTGGCACCATTTGGCACCCGCGTCCAGATCTCTGGAACCTCCATGTGTGGCTTCTAGACGGGACGCGGCAGACCTAAGTGATCTGCCCCCAGCGGTGGTAGACACTATCACTCAGGCTAGAGCCCCTTCTACGAGGCAGGCCTATGCTCTGAAGTGGAGTCTGTTCACGAATTGGTGTTCTTCTCACCGAGAAGACCCCCGGAGATGCCCGGTCGGAGTCGTGCTTTCTTTCCTGCAAGAAAGGCTGGAGCGTGGGCTGTCACCCTCCACCCTGAAGGTGTATGTGGCTGCCATTGCAGCCCATCACGATGCAGTGGACGGCCAGTCCCTGGGGAGGCATGACCTGATCGTTAGGTTTCTGAGGGGTGCCAGAAGGTTACATCCTCCTAGGACACCCCTGATTCCTAGGAGGTCAGCAGAAGGGGAAGGCTGTCTCTAAGCAGAGGTTGTCCCACTGGATAGTGGACGCCATCGCCTTGGCTTACCATTCCCAAGGCGAGCCGTGCCCCCTGGGGGTGAGGGCCCACTCCACACGGAGTGTGGCCTCCTCCTATGCGTTGGCGCACGGCGCCTCTCTGGCAGACATCTGTCGAGCTGCGGGCTGGGCGACACCTAACACCTTTGCAAGGTTTTACAACCTCCGTTTAGAGCCAGTTTCTTCCCGTGTGTTGGGTAACAGGTAATTGGCGGGAAGGGCTGGCTGGGTGTCTCGCTTGCTGCGCCATTCCCCCTAACACGGGGATGTGAGCGCCGCCTTCTCCCAGTAGAGTTCCCCGCCCCGGCCTGGATACGTGCCCAAGGTTTCCACCACTCCCTTCCGAGACCAGGTGGTGAACCTGCAAGCGCTGCCCCTGGAGGAGGCAGATCCAGCCTTGTCGTTGCTGTGTCCCGTAAGAGCGCTTCGCATATACGTGGACCGCACCCAGAGCTTTAGAAGCTCTGAGCAGCTCCTGGTCTGCTTTCTGAGGTCAGCAGAAGGGGAAGGCTGTCTCTAAGCAGAGGTTGGCCCACTGGATAGTGGACGCCATCGCCTTGGCTTACCATTCCCAAGGCGAGCCGTGCCCCCTCGGGGTGAGGGCCCACTCCACACGGAGTGTGGCCTCCCGCATGCGTTGGCGCACGGCGCCTCTCTGGCAGACATCTGTCGAGCTGCGGGCTGGGCGACACCTAACACCTTTGCGAGGTTTTACAACCTCCGTGTAGAGCCAGTTTCTTCCCGTGTGTTGGGTAACAGGTAATTGGCGGGAAGGGCTAGCTGGGTGTCTCGCTTGCTGCGCCATTCCCCCTAACACGGGGATGTGAGCGCCGCCTTCTCCCAGTAGAGTTCTCCGGTTGGCGTACCCTGGTAGAGCATCCTCCAGCACCCTCGGCGTCAGACTTGGCAGAGCAGTCTGTCGCCAGGCCCAGTACTGGCATTAGCATGCCCGGAGCCGGTCAGCCCCTGTATTGGGCTAGGTGTCCATATGGCTGGGTTCCCTACGGGTAATCCCATATGTGTATTCTTCCACGGTAAGGTTTCCCTCTTGGCAAACCCATGTCTTCCCTTGACAGACCGTTCTGTCAGTCTCTTCTGGCAGCCGTTCCATCCCTACTCCAAGGTAGGACCTGCCTCAGAGACCCCTTCCATATGTAGTACTGCCCACTGGGTCAGTCCATATCGGTATATCCACATGTCACCTCCCTACGGGTAGGATGTGGTCTCCGTAGCGGCCTTTCCTAAAGGCTCGCTTCCCCATTGTCTTGCCAGCTGGAAGAACAAATAGGGAAGATTTGAAGCAATCTTTCACCGAAGGTTGAAATCCCTTCCATTTACTTTATGTGGGCGGAACAGCAGCATGGCCTTCTCCAGCAGCGATGTACTCACCCTTTGGCCCCTTCGGTACCAAGGTCAGTGAATTTGCGCTGGGGCTTTGGGAAGGTTACGACCTTAAGCGTAGCTTTTGTGGCACGCCAGGGCTTGTCAACTATTGCAGCGCCACAGGGTTGTGACGAGGTTCAGGTTGTGGCGTTTTCCATAGGACCCCATTTGTCGGTCGACATAACTCGAAGTGACCGACAGATAGGGAACATCTCGGTTACATACGTAACCCTCGTTCCCTGATGGAGGGAACGGAGACGTTATGTCCCCATGCCACAACCTTGAACCATTCGCTGTTGCCGGGACACGTTCTCGGCTCCTCAGCGTAAAACCGAATGAGTGGATGCACCTGTCGCCCTATTTATACCCGTCGGCACGGGAGTGGCTCAGGTGTGTTAATCCACTAGCCAATTTTCATTGGCGTTTTCTCTTAAAATCAGAGATGATTGGCCTCCCAAGTGAGACCCCTTGTGTCGGTCGACATAACGTCTCCGTTCCCTCCATCAGGGATCGAGGGTTACGTACGTAACCAAGACGTTCTCTGCTTTTATTTTGGCAGAAACCCACAGGAAGAGCTCAGTGCTTTTTGTTGACAGCAGCATGCAGATTTATACACGATTCTCATTACTAATTTGGGAAGATGTTTGTTGCGTGTAAAAAAAATTGTTACTGAGCAACTGCTGCTATTTGAAACGGTGATATTAAAGATACTTCTTTTTCAAAATCATTGATAGATTATTAATAACAACCTTATTTTTATTTTTATCTTCTTATTTTCATCAACAATATGGTTATCGGCTTTCTTATATATATATATATATATATATATATAAATCATCTGTTATCGTACTGGCCAACATTTTGTTGTTGTCTTTCATAGGGCTGCTTCTCAAAATGTAATGAGCTGGCAACCTAAATAGCAGTTTTGGTCATCATCGGTGTGTTTAGATGTGATAAACTGTGATAAACAAATGATTAAGGTTGGCAGCAATTTAGTTTTAGAGAATTTTTTGTCCCTGTCTGTCTTTGTCTCTTTCTTTCTGTTCATCTGGCTGTTAGATCATCTGTTAGATTCATATTCAGATTTAGTAACTTCCTGACATGATAAAAAAGCTTTATTTCTTAAGCATCAGTCACTTTTTAGATGCATGTGTACATATACACAAACATAGGGAAATACAGTAAAAACATTAATATTTTGAAATATTACAATTTAAAATGAATATTTTCCGTGAATAAATTGTAAAATGTAATTTATCCCTTTGATCAAAGCTGTATTTTCAGCATCATTACTCCAGTCTTCAGTGTCACATGATCCTTCAGAAATCATTCTAATATGTTCTGCTGCTCAAGAAAAAAATCTGATTATTATCAGTGCTGAAAACAGTTGTGCTGCTTCATATTTTTGTGAAAAGCGTGATACATTTTATCTTCCAGGATTCTTCAAAAGAGCTGTTTATTTGAAATGGAAATCTTTTGTAACATCATATATGTCTTTATTGTTTGATCAATTTAAAATTGATACAATTAGAAATTTCCTAAAAAAACAAACAAACAAAAAAACATCTTACTGACCCCAAACCTCTCAACGGAAATGTAAAATCAGCTGGTCTTTGTTTCTGTGTTCAATCAGACAGTGATCTGTAATAATGTGTGAAGTAATGCTTGTATTTACAGGGCTGCAGACACACCGCTGATCAATCGATCAATCAGCCGTTTGAAAAGTGAGCAAAGTCCTGCTGAGAGACCCCTATCACATGGGTGTGTGTGAGAATCTGGAGATTAATCTCTTCCCAGGACGCAATGCACTTTAATAGCATGTTCTGTAAGTTCATGTTTGAGGGATTTAAACACCAGAAGAAAAGCTGCCATGATGCACAAATCAGCTCTAGTCTGTAACATCACTGAATCTGCTGTTAAAAATGAACCATCCATTCATCATATCATCATGTAACTAAGAATTAGAATCATTGTAATGTGATAATCAAATATAGGTGCAGGTGGGTGGTGGGCAGGTAATTTGAAGCAGCAGACTCCGCTGAAGTTTGAGCTCATCTGTGCATCTCTACACTACACTGCAATGAAGTGTGCTCTGCTGGGCAAACTAAATAATTACACCATTCAGAAGTAGGGTTGGGTATCGATTGGTTTTTTTTACGATAACCGTGCCATATCGATACTTTTAAAATGGTACCGGTGCCTAAACAGTGCCTGAACCGATACTTAAAAAAAAAAAAAACAATGCATTAAAGAACATTAAAAATATTTAAAATAAATCCATAGCTTTCACATGCTCCTTGGGTGCTCTCATTTCCCAAGTTGTGCTTCCCTTACTCTAAGGCTAATAAATGTTTCGTGATCTGAGTCATTGTTTAATACAAAACCACACATAATGTTTCTACTTTATCTCTGTCAATCTCTCATATTGTCACTTGGTCACATTACCCAACCTTATTTAGAAGCATTTAATCTGCATTATATGTTCTGTAAAAAAAAATAAATAAAAAAACATTATCTGCGGCATATCAGCCAAAACCCAATATATTGGCTACAGGCTCATATCAACCGATAACATAGGCTAAACGATATATCGGTCAGGCTCTAGTCCAAATATTAGATAATTTATTCAGAAAAGGTTTGCTTATTTGACATTATGATATTTCAAACATTTATTTGCTTTCCTATGCCTTCATGTGTGTGTTTCAACCTTCAGCTTTCACACTGTCAGGGGGTTTAGCAAGTGAAGTGAGTATTTTCCTGAATGTTTCTAACAAGCTGTTTGCATCTTAAAGTAAACACATGTCTGTCTGTATCATTAAAGGAGCGGTGTGTGCTTTATTGAACGGTGAAGGTTTTTCCAGCTCACTGAATGGAGGATTTCTCTCTGTGTGGGTGACAGTCTTGACAGTCAGATGGTTGCAGTGTGTCTGTGAAGGGAGAGAGGCAGAAGTTGTTTTCCGTCAGTCTTGTTTATTGTTTGTCTTCAAGATTCAGCTGTTTTTCTGTCTCTTTATAACCTCCACCCCGTCTTCCTCTCTCACTGTATTCATCTCTCTCTGATTTATCATATTCCTTGAAGCAAAGCATGCTGCCTCATGCTTGTGTTTGTGTCCGTTTGGGTCACTTATAGCTGGCTTTTTGGAAAGCAACATGCGCCAACCATCTTCCCAAACTTGTAATGAGATGTGATTATAAACCAGCTGTTGTCAACAAAAAAGAACTTTAAGGTCACTCTGGTTTTCTGCTGAAGTTAAAACTTAAGCCTTATTCGCATGGGATTAGCATTATCTGGGGACCTTATGTGATTTTGAAATTACCCCCCACAGGATAAGTGAAGCCTGTGATTTTACTCAAATTACTGACTTATCTCCTGGATACATGGATGTCAAGGCTTTGAGAGTACCATTCTATGGTCCAATTAAATGGATAAAAAAAGAAAAAAAAAAAGAAAGTAATATAGATTGTGTGCTGTGTCATTAACATTTCACCAGGTTAAAATAATATCTCAAGCTTTATTCTTGATTTATCTGTAACACATTAACCTCAAAACCTTTTCAGCTTTCTTTCTCTGCAAATTGTATGGTGTAGCAATATGACAGCACCCAAAATACTATGAAGCACTCCAATGCAGCTCCATTCTTCGTGAAAGATGGATAAAAGGGTGCACAGGAAACAAAAACTGCAAAAAATTCTATACAACCTGCCAAATGCTTGCCAAATCACAGAGATGTCGATTCGCACCGGACTAATATTACCATAGGACCTTAGCGAAATATGGTAGGTAATTTACGGTGGAATTTTTATACAAATTACAGACGTGCTGATTTGCACGGAATTAAGATCACAGACAACTTCCGCAATTATTACAAATGACTGGAGGTCACCAGGTAATACTTATCCTATGCAAATAGGGCTTTAGACAAATTAAGACAGTATTAGTATTGTAATTTGACAGTTCTGTAATAATAATAACAACAACAATAATAATAATAATAATAATAATAATAATAATAATAATTATTATTATTATTATTATTATTATTATTATTATTATTATTGTTGTTGTTATGGATGCACCAAAATGAAAATTCTGGGCCAAAATCTGAAACTCAAATTTTTGTGTAATAGTTATTATTTTATAAAAAAAATATACATTTTGTAAGACTTTTAATTTATCTCAACAAATTTTAATGATACTGAATTAAAAAAATGCTAACCAGTGAAATAACCACACTTTTATTGAAAGTAATAAAAAATGGATGGAAAATATATCAATATTAAATATGAATATATTATTTTTATTCTGTATTATCAGAACATCTGAGCACAGCATAGCGGGGAGCATATCAGTGAAAGAGAAGGTAGCGTCATTTACCGGTGTTGCCCCGTACAGCTGTACTGCACCATGTTACAGCACAGTAGCGCTATTATAAACAGGAACTGCATAGAAATTTCCTGCCGTTGGGCACATTCATAGAGAAGAATATTGAGCGGAGCATCACAAGCACAGTGATGATGGCTAGACGGAGAGTGAAACCTGTGTGCTGAACACTGATGGGTGGTGAGGTGGTCTATATATTTTTGGACGTTTTTCTCTTTTGGCCAAAAAACAAACAAAAAACAGTGCCCGAAAATTTGGTGCATCCTTAATTATTATTATATTTCTCTATTACAGTAAAATAAAACCAAATAAGATATTACTATTTATTACTCTGCTCTATGGCATACTTGATTTTGATTAGTCAGTTACGATACTTCGAGGTATGTTATACCTCGATAACAACCGGTAAAAGCTGATAACACAGGCTCATCCGGGTAACTGAAGTTGGCAGCCTTGGCAAGGCCGATATATCAGCTGATATTTGTCATTTTTTAAATATCGGCATGGGATGATAACGTTTTCTGCTTGGCCAATGTGTTCGAGGTGGGACTTTTATTTAGACGGAACTGAGAGCGGCAGCGTCTGAGAGCACACAGTGCTCGCACTCCCTCTCTTGTTTGGAGTCGTCGTTAACATTTCTGTCTAATACGGAAAGAAGTCTGTCTAATGATCAGATAGAACGGTTAAACAAAGAAATTAATGTATGCATAAAGTATTAGAACAATTGTTTTTATATTAGGCCTAGTAGTAATAGAAAGGCAAACATTATAATACTTTCTTGTTCTCCGTCAGCAGTAAGCAAATATGCATTCATGTAATTTAAACAAATCTTTAAAAGACTAATGAATCCTTGTGAATTGAATGCTTTAAACTTTAAACTTGTGATTTCAAATTATACTGCGCATTATGCATTTGCCCACTGCCATATTCATGTTATTTCCTCTGTGTGCTGTATGTAAAATGAGGGTTACCCTGGCTTTATTTGAAAAATATGATTCCCAGTGCACACAAACTTCCCAAAATACTGATTCCCCTATTGGTTACAGTGTTTACTTTCTTTTTAATTATATTTTTATTAAATATTTATTTATTCGTGTAAAATACTGTCATCTAAAGTATAAGCATGTTTCTTTTACTTATTTATTTTTTAATCTATTAAATACAATATTAATAATAATTATAAAAAAAGTTATATCAGCTTTAAATCGGCCCCCCTGCTTTCCAGGATAATGGCATCAACTGGCAAAAAACACATATCGGTCGACCACTTGTTAAGGCCCTGCTTGTTCTACAATCTCCAATTGTTGGTAACATCCTATTATTTAATACCCAACGTGTGACACTGATCTAGATAAAGAAGAGTTTAACGTTCTTGTCGTGGAGGTCTCACTCTCAGGCTCAGTGGGAGATGAATTAATGATGAGGTGAGACAGCGGAGTCCCTGCTCCTAGAGAGTCCAGCGTTCAGCTCTCTTCCGGAGAGACGCCAACAGATTTCTCGCCTGTCTGCCATTGAGTTATCACCCCTCCTGCAAACTGCTGATTCTGGTCTCTGACTCAGACACTTCTGGTACTGTATGCTCGGACTGCATGTCATCAGTAATTAGTGATGCGTGAAACGAGTTGTCAGCTGGATGCCATCAAACAATCCCAAGAAACAGAGAGCAAGAAAGAGGGAATTAGAGCAGTAAGATGGAGAGAAATGGAGGATGAAGGTGCAGAAAAATAAGAAGCAGTGATAGATGATCAGTCGAGCACCTCATACAGTACGTAGTTTATTATGCTACTTTTGTACTTCTGTGTGCTAGTTAGAATATGTGCGCTAGAGACAATTTATCTCCTGCTGTGTGCAAATATTGCAGCTCTTTTTCATTTGTAGGAGGAAATATCGAGAGCAGAGGTGGCAGAAATCCACTTAGCTAAGATAATGCATTGACCAAACCAGAATGATGGTAATGCTTGGTCATGCAGTTTAGTAGCACAATAGATTTATCGGGCAGGACACATTTACATGTGAAAGTGATGAAGAATAGGATAGGAGTTGAAATGTCAATCAAAAACATTTTCAAGACACAAATATCAACAAATATCAAGGATGGAATATTACTTTCCAATTTACAGGGTATCTGCAGAATTTCAAGAATTTTTTAAGACCTGCACAATATAATGAACACCATGTGAGGGTAGGACAAGGTCTACGATAATGGGCGATAATTCGATAATTACCCAACCAGGGGTGCGTTTCCCAAAACCATAGTTGCTATCTAAGTTAGTAACTTTGTTGGTTGCAATGTAATTTCCCATTCCCAACCAAGTTGCTAACAGGTTAGCAACTATGGTTTTGGGAAACTTACCCCAGGGCCGTAAGCATGTCCCAAAATTGAGATTAGTAGGGGGGTTCGGACATGCTCTCCCTTGAAATTTTTAATTTGTAGGGCAACGTTTTTGTACAGTGAAAGATTTAGTTACTCACACATAAAGAGTCATTTATCGCCAGCTACTGGCTTAACTATGGAAGTTGTGCTAAAGTCAACACTATTTAGACTGTCAGTATGAAACGTGCGAACACTGACCAAGGAGAGATACAAAAGTGAAAAATCCTAGATCTATTGGTGAAATACTGGTAAAAATATCAGCATTCTTGGAATCAAACAGACAGTTAAATATCAGACAAAAATATATTTATTCAGTAATATTATTATGACAAAAAATATATAGTGTTTGTGGTGTTGTTAAATTGAGCCTACAGTTTCCACTGCAATTAACGACGATCATGAATATCTGTGGTAATTAGGAATACCATGATTATAATAATGCTGATCCCATCCTGGCCACAGTAGGGATGGGCGATATGCCGATATTATCGTACATAGACGATGTTTTGCAAGTATTGCAATGTCAACAGTCAAGTAATAGATGATTATCGACATTATCAGGGAAAAAAGACAAATGATAAACCTAATAAGTTGCAAAAAAATATTTAGTCACCATAGAGGTTGAAATCATTTTGTAGGAGTGTTGGGAATGGAAAAGCTATTCTAATTTTTGAAATCAGACCAGATGCGTAAGATCAGGAATCAAATTACTTGTTATAAAATTCATTTAGATTCTTCTTCTCAACTTCTGTATGCACATTTATTGTGATTTCAAAAGATTCAACTGCAAGAAGATGAAATATAACTCACTTCTGCACTCGCGCGCTGTTTTCCACGCTGAGCACACACAAAAGGAACGAAAGGAAAGAAAATCCCTCACTAATCTCGACTGAATCACTTTTGTAGCCTCAGTTTATATTTTATTTGTCTGTTGTTCAGTGCTGACTGCTGTAATGACAACATGCATCTGTGTATGCGATTATTTTGGAGATGCGTTCCAGGCCTTTTCTATTTTGATCTGCAGTTTAATACAAGTTGAACAGAAAAAAAAAGACAAAAAGTAGCACTGTGTGCGTTTCTGAATATTTATTTAAACAGTCTGTGTAATGATGAAAAATCTAAAAGCATGACAGGTATAATTAAAAGACGCAAATTCCTTCAGCACACATTTCCGTGTAATATATTTTACAGATTTTTTTAAAACTGTGTATACAATATAATTATTTTACAATATAATTATGCTTTGAGCTTTGACTGTTACAGGCTTTCCATTGACATCTGTGTAAGTTATGAATGTAAATATTGGGTCAGCTGATATTCTTGTTTAATCATTTTAGAAAAGTGATATTACTGAAGGCTACCAGAATTATTATAACTGAGTTTATTCATTTAATTCACAATACATGCACTCACTTTATTAATCCTACGCCTAATATGATGAAAACAGACTAATTAATGTCTCTTGCCTCATCACATTGACAATTACGAAATAAGCCTAATCACGTACATAATTCTAAATAGCTAAATTTGACATAAGTTTATTAGTTACATCACTGAATATTTCTATCGGTTGTTTAATATTTCTTTCATAAAACAGAAGGAAATATTTGGTTTAGCTTCTTATATTTTGCACTTCATAACTAAGGCGTCGAGTTGGAATTTTTACACTCAGCAATCTTTGAACATAAACCCCGCCTACTTTGATTTGATTGGCCATCATCACAAACTGACACTGATGAGCACTAAAGTAAGACCACTAAAGGCATTCCAGATGAAAAGATCTGTTATTTATTTATTTACTTTTTATCCTTGCGCACCAAAGTAGAATTAATAGGTAATTATTTTACAACTTTTGTTATTGGAAAAATCAAGAGTTCCAGACCTAGAGACATCAATGGTGGGTACGGCTCTGTACCCAACACATACTAACAAATAACAAAGTGAACAGCACGTTTTCCACATCTCAGGTTGCAATTGAACACATTCCCAAACGCAAACTCACATGTACAGACAATGTGCATAGAGCCGTTGTAAGATGAACCTGTCTCACCCTATACAGTATTTCTGTTAAACAGGTACTCAAGGTCACTTATAAAGGTAGGCGCACTCGTAGTGTTCCCTACAAAGCTATTCAGCAGTCCAGCTATTACATTTAAACTGAATTGTGAGCTTGCAGACTGAATTGAATGTGACTAGGAAAACACTGGTAGGTGTAATGTACTCTGTTCATTCATGTTAGAGTCCATATTTATTTGAAAAGAATGGTGAAAAAGAGGGATGGAAGTACAGACACTTAAAATACAATAAATACACATCATAATTGTATGCATTGCATTGAGTTGTTCCCTCTGCATACGGCAACACACATTGTGTGACCAGTGATGTCTGATCTGTGAATGAAGGACTTGATTATTTGTTTGAGAAGATTTACAAATGTTATTGTTTTGAATTAGTGTTCATATCCCTGACTTACTGAATCAGTCTCACAATCTACTTATGTTACACTTCAGCCAAGTTTATAATATATTCCTTTTTTTTTAATGTCATTTAAATTTTGACATTCAATTTAATATTCAAATTAATATTTTAATATCTGTCTGTCTGTCTGTTTAAAGTGTAGTTGCACTCAATTTCAGTGCTTTATGTCAGAAACCAGGTCCAAGTTGTAATGCAGTTGTTTATTTGAAATCTGCGTTATTTTCTGCAGCAGAGGAGGAAACTGCTGGAGATCTTTGGAAACAGTCGGAGTGTCTTTGGTTTTCTGGAAACAGATTTCCAGCTCATTTGTTAATATCATGAGTTATACAGAACAGATGTCAACGTTATGATAACCAATAGAGATGCACACACACACACACACACACGCACTGGTGAGTTTACGGATGCTTGCATGGGAGTTGTGTGTGTATGATCTCATTCAGTTTTAAAATGATTCATTTGTCATAATTTTGCACTCATAAATATAGATTACATTTGTAATGAAAGTCCATCCTCTTTTTCTCTCTCTTTCTCTTTATGTAGAATGTCTCTGATACTACAGACGAGTCCGAGTGAAGCGTCTCTTTTTTCAAAGTATCTCTGACACTTTCTTTTATCTGTCTTGTCTCATCCACTCATCTTTATTCTCTCTCTTTCTCCATTTCTCTTGTTCTTTTACAGGAACTGTTGCAAAGATGAAAACATTGTTTCAAGGTCGTTTCGAATATCACAGAATGAATCCCAATTCGTACTAAACTAGATTTTTAGATTTTCTGAAGAACATGTAAGTAGTGCTTGCCCCGTGTGACTCTGCCATGATTTTTTGATCATTATTTATTTATTTTTTCATCCAGCAAGTAAAAATATAAGTCTGATCACCTGGTAATATAACAGTGAAGTATATAGTTATACTGTAGTGTGTAGTAGAAGTATATGAATTGGGATTCATGAGGCCTCTTTGTAGTGAATGGCTAATGAAATCACATTTACACAGTTACTGTTTAGAACTTTTAAAAAGTTACATATTAACTCATAAACATCTGTTTGTGTCTGAGTGGACGGTTATAAATTTGACTGTGTGAGACTGATGATGTGTCCCAATTCCTATTTTATTTAGCAAAAAAAAAAAAACAGTTTGCTGACAGTTTACTCACCCTTAGGTCATCCAAGATGTTGATGAGTTAGTTTCTTCATCAGATTTAGAACACTTGCTCAGCAATAGGTCCTCTGCAGTGAATGGGTGCCGTCAGAATGAGAGTCCAAACAGCTGATAAGAAACATCACAGTAATTCACAAACAATCCACACCATTCCAGTCCATCGATGAACATCTTGTGAAGTGAAAATCTGCATGCTTATAAGAAACAAATTCATCAAGGTGTTTTCAAACTTCAAACGGCTAAAATATGAGTCAAAATTAATGCTTCCTCCATTGAAAAAGTCATTTGGTCTAAATAAGGAGTTAAATATATAAATATCAAGCACTTTTTACAGTTTATGGATAATGGACTTGTGTTTTAGCTGGAAACAATGGTTTAAAGTTCACTTCATAAGACATTAATTGATGGACTGGAGCGATGTGGATTATTGTGATGTTTTTCACTATTTGGACTCTCATTCTGATGGCACCATTTGCACTTAGAAGTCCCAACAGAGATAGTAGACCTTCCAAGGACTTTTGAGACACTCAATTTTCAAATACTGTTTAGGATAGTTAGTGCATTTGGATGCACTGTAAATTCTTCAGGATTCTAGAAGCTGCAGTGATGCGTAAGTTCTGATCACACAAGAGCTCTTCGTCTGATATAAGCAGGATGTCTGTGCAGCTTAACCGTACGGCAGGGACTGCCAGAGTTCAGTCGCTCTCTCTCTCTGTTCTGGTTCTGTCTGGACTGGGGCATTCGAGAAGATTTCTGCTCGTGTGTGAATCCCTGTGATCTTCAGACTGGATGTGCACTGAGACTGGTGAGGGTCTGGGGTGAGACAGAAGAATATTGAGTCAACTAGATATAGACTGATTACAGAGTTCATGTGCAGTATGTGGAGTTTATGGAAACAAGTCTTTCTGTGCAGAAAACAGCCCAGATCACACTTATGTCCACATAACAACAGCGAGAAGCATTTGATATCCTAATAAGACTCTTTGACATCCTGCCTATATCAGACGAAGAGCTCTTGTGTGGTTCAGACACTGCTGTTGTTGTTTTTTTTACCACTTGGGGTAAGAGAGGAAAAAAAGCAAAAAGAGGACAAGAAGTTATATGAGTTATATATAACGTAGTTAAGGGGTTGAATAAAACTGAATAATTAATCTTTACATGGATGTATGGTTTTTTGAATCTGACAATATCTGGCCGAGGTACAACTATTTGAAAATCTGGAATCGGACAAAATCTAAATATTGAGAAAATCACCTATTAAGTTGTTCCGATAAATTCTTAGCAATGCATATTAATAATCGGACTATGTGGACTAATATGGTAGGAAATTTACAAAATATCTTAATGGAACATCACCTTTACTTATTATCCTATGATTTTTGGCATAAAAGAAGAATCAATAATTTTAAACCAATAAATTTTTTTTTTTTTTTTTTTGGCTATTGCTAAATAAAATAGTTGGGGTATATAAAATATACCCCAGGGTCATGCACACACACACAAACGCACACACATGTTTGTTTTTGTGAAAAGTGGGGACATCCCATGGTTTTTATACTGTACAAACTGTATATTCTATGGCCCATACACCAACCCTACCCCTAACCCTAACCCTAACCCTCACAGGAAACTTTGTGCATTTTTACTTTCTCAAAAAAAAACTCATTCTGTATGATTTATAAGTGTTTTGAAAAATGGGGACATGGGTTATGTCCTCATAAGTCACCCTCTCCTTGTAATACCTGTGTCATACCCATGTCATTATACAGTTGTGTCCTGATATGTCACAAAAACAAGAGCGCACACACACACACACACACACACACATATATGATTGAGGATTAACCTATAACGAAACTAGAAAGCATGTTTATCAGACCATTTTGTGTTAAATAGACTTGCCAGCCTTTGAAGTCTGCTTTTATCTTATCACCCAAAAACGCTTTGTCACCGTGCACAATATTTGCATATTCCTGATGTTTTGCTGTAGGATTATTAGAAAGGAATGTGACTCAATGGATTGTGAAAAACCTTCACAATCCACTCAATGGATTGTGAATTAATCTGAGTACTCTACCAATGAAATGTAATCTAAATGTGTTTTACACCCGGTCTGCAAGCGAGCGAGCGAACGACGCACTGCATCACATCAGCTTCTAGTTCATTCCTATTATATTCAACAAAACTGCCCATGCTCGCCTGCAGTGTGCACTTCTTCATTCATTATAATCATCAGTGTTATGATATTGTCGCATACTTGCCCTGCCTGGTTCTAAAACACCTGATCAACTTCAGATGTCTGTCAGAATTAGGCACAACCTGTTCACAGCCTCTCTTCACCCTCTCATTCTGCTGCTTATGCTGCTTGTACAGCCGTCTGTAGTCTATCAGACACTTTCCAACATCACCTTCGAATTTTCTGCTGCTCAAGGTCTCATTCTTTTTCCTTCCTTTCTGCTTTTATGACCTCTTTCTCCCTCTCTGTCTGTAGTGTCTATAACCCTGTAAGAGTGAATTGGTCATTATCTCTGCTGCTCCCTGAGGCCACAGATGCAGACCTGTGTGGGTTATACCGAATCATTAATAATTCACAAAGAGGGCGCTTCTGCTCTTCTGGCCTGGTTCATTTCATATGTTTTTGGTAATAACAGCTTGTCATTGGCTGGGTGATATATATTCACAATGACTTTGCTGATGGTTTCGAATTAAGCTCCATTGTGAATCATAGTCATTTGAATGTGGTTTAATAGTCTCCCAAAGAGCATGTTATTAGATTGGAAAGAAAAGAAAAGATGAAAATAAAAAATCTTTGGTTTAAGCAAACTAAAAAAAAATAATATTAATAAAATAAAAAAGGAGTGGCAACCTTATCAAGAGCTATGTTCCTAGCAGATAACCATGAGTTTCTAGCCTCCAGGTGGGAAGCTATAAAAGAAGGGTCTAATCCTTATTGATTTAAGGAAAGTACATTGCACTTATTCTCCGATATTAAGGAAAACTTTGTTACCATCAAGATCTCTTTTGGAACTTACAAATAAGAAATTATATTACAAATCATAAGGAAAGGGAAATAATTAAGGAAGCCCCAATTAATGTACAACAGTAATTCACTTATATAAAAGGCTCTGTTTTAACGATCTAAATGTAAAGTGTAAAGCGCACTGTGCAGGTGCACTCAGGGCTTGCCCAATCCCATTTTGCTATTTTGGTTGGCGCGCCCGGGCGCATGGTCTAAACGTGTTGTCCCTATTCTTTTAATGAGTAATGGGTGTTTTTTGGGCATAACGTACAATAAACCAACCAAAGTCTCATCTTCTATTTTCTTTTAAGAGCCAGTTGCGCTAGTTCCATAACGTATTTGCTATTTACACGGCAGAATTTGGTAAGCGCAAAGACAGAACGCGTCTCTGAGATGAAACGGAGCTGCTCGTGTGCAAGCAAATAGATAGCCTAATTCTGATACATGTGTTGACTATCCATTATGACATGTAGGTATTTATATATATATATAATATTTGGCATGTTTGTGTACTGATGTGTGTCCCTGTGTTTATTAAGCAGCGTGTACGCTCTTTAAATAACTAAGAAAAAACATTGCGCCAGACTTTACACCAGGTTTGACTTGGTCTATGGCGCAGTCCATTTTCAGCTCCTGAAAATAGCATTGCCCCAGCAATGCGCCTGAACACACTTATTTTTTAGACCAGCACGCCCATGGGCGCAAAAATGAGCGCAAATGCATTTGCTTATTAAACGACGTGACACTGGATGGGAAAATGTGAACGGCGCCGAAACTAGCAAACACACTTGCGTTGTGCCTTGCGTCGCATTGCGTCAGGTGTATTATAGGGCCCAAAGAAACAGCACCCATTACAGTACACTTATACAGCACTACTGCTTGATTTCAACAGATAATACACTCCATATAAAGAAAAAGTAGGAGTTTGAACTATACGAAATAAATGAGGATGAGACTTTGGAAAACATATATATAAACAAGGGCCCCAATAGTCATAACTCCAAAGAGTTTGACTGGAAAACAAAGATCAGTTTTTTAAGGAAACAATTGGCTACATCAAAATCTATTGACAGTCCAGAGACTGAGAAATGTTGGAGGGGGTGTGGGAAGGTACACATCCCCTCCACATATTTTTTGATTGTCCATAAATATCTACATTTTGGAAAGGGTTATAGGATGAGATTATGGAAATCATGACTTGCCTTTTACTCCCGTTTTTCATGATTGAGGGTAAACCCTATGTAGGAATTGTTAACCTCCTGGGGGTAAAAACCAGAGATATATTCTGATATACTTTTATTAAGTGCATGGAAAACCATAAAAATGAACTATATGAAGCCACACCTTCCAAAATCAAGGGTCGAAAAAGGGTCCAAAATTCATTCGAATTTAGCGTATGACTGCCCAACTCTGAAACTGAAATATTTTCATACAGTGGTGGACACCTGTTATTTTGTGTCTTGATGCATTGAAAATGAACTGATCAGTAATGAATTTGACTTATTCCCTGTTATAAAATATTAAACATTGTTAAATATTAATTACATTATATATCTGTGTGCACAGGCGCTTCCGTTCCCAGCGACATCAAAATAAAAGTCCTCCCTCAAACCCATCAGCCAAACAGAAAAATTTATCAACTGATGCCAATTTTTAAAAAATGGCAAATATCAGCCGAAATATCGTCCTTGGAGATATATCGGTCAACCACTAATTTTGTCCCTCAGAAATGTTCACTTACAACCCTCTGTGGAATTGTTCATGCTTTAAAATGTTCAATATATTAAAGTAAATATCGTTCTGTTGCATGTCAGTGAAAATAATAATGATGAACATTAATGAACAACACAGTCTGTTTGGATCGTTTGAGATCCTCTGATTGGGAAAAACAGTAATACCTCTGATTAACGCCATTTCAAATTGTATGCATAAATGCATAATTTTAAATGCATAAATCTCAGTTAAAAATATCAAAATAAAAAAAAAATCTAAACATCATTTTGTGTTAGCTATATTTATCTCACTGTCTTAGTTAATGTGTGTTTTGTACATAACATGCCTGCATCTAGTTTTGCTAGTGGCAGGTGAAGGGCCTCATGGGAACAACTGCTGTTTGTAGAAACGGCTTCTCTGGGAGCATTAAGGCCTGTTTTGGATATTAAATCCATGAGGAATATCATGCGCATGTTTGGCACAGATGCTGTTGGATTTCATGTTGTCATAGCACGGCTTCTGAACCCTGGGCGGCTCTCGGTGGATCTGAACCAACTAGAACTACAAGAGCATCACTCTCAAGTCCCTGTGGGCTTTTGATGGCCTGACATTTCCCCTGATCTTCATACAGGCCAAGTCAAAAAAGCCCAGGTGAGTGTCGAGGACATCCGTGAGCTTCCATGCTAGTTTATGATGAGGGGATGTTTTCTTTAGGGTGTTTGAACAGTAGAGCTGTTGGTCTGCTTGTTTCGGTGTAAAGATTGAAATCATACTAAGTAAAAGAAGTATGAAGTATACATGAGTAAAGAAGTGATTCAAACATACAGAGATTCAGTGATGCTTCAGGAGGGTCGAAGCAATCAAAGCGAGTATGAAACGTTTCTAGAGGATTGGTAGACTGGAGCCGTCTGCTGTCGCCTCCACTGATAGACCTTTATTGTTTCAGCGCCGCAGGTGTTATGACGGTGGGCTGAATCCACTGCTCTAATGACAGCATTCACTGGACACTCAGAGTCACTGTTCGATCACTGTCACTCTCATCCAGTGCAGAAGATGAAAAGAATCTCACTGATTCCAGTGTGTGCCAGCCTGACGACATTTACATGCACCCTTACAGTGTGGTTTAAGACATGAGTTGGACTGCAGTTTTTTTCACGTGCAACTGTAACATAGTGCATTTTATTGATGGAATAAGGGCATTGTTAGCTGTGTTTACATCTGTTTTATCTTTTCTAAAACTGGCAAACATTTGGATTCGCAGTAGGCTAATAATAACAACAGCGACAAATGAGGCTTATTGCATTAATATTGATCATTTTGTGCTCTGGGTTGTTGTGTGGCAATGAAATGGCAGTGGCTTGTAAATGAGATTGAAGATGGACAATTAGGAAACTGTTGGTGTGCATGTAAACCAGGGATGTTGTTATAGGTAATTATAGGTAAACCATTCAATTAAGAATGTTTGTTTCTTGACCAAATAAACATTAGCCGAAATAAAATATATATAAAACAATGTATTTTCTAATGTAGCTAGTTTAATTAAAATAGTAAAATAACTAAAGCTGAATTAAAATATCAAAACTTTATATACTGTATATTATTATAAATTAATAAAACTAATATTATACAATTAAAACGAAACTTAAAACGAAAAAAAAGAAATGTATAAATAGAAAGCTAATTTAAGATATTACTAAATGAACCCTGGCCACTGAGTACAGATGTTTTTTATGTTTCACATGAGGCTGTGCACCTCATTTATATGTTTAAAACACAGTGTTTTCCTCAAACGCAACCATTTATTTAATGAGTCAAACTCTGTGATCTTAAGGTTGTGAACATGTTGAATTGTGGTTGTAAAATCAGCTGCTATTGATAATCAAACACAAGACTATGTCATCACACACATATATACTATAGACTACCACAGCATCTCATGTATAATACAGGAGTGCTTGTTGATCTAGAGTCAGTGCCACACCAGCGTAATTACTTAAAATATTATAATAACATTAATTCAATTTACTCCTAACGAAAGATCATTGCAAAATTTACATTTTCAGTTTCAGTTTTCGGTCCAGTGGGTTTAGGTTTTGGAATGAAGCCATTCTCTTTGTTGTAGTTGGTTGCGTGGGTGATTTATGAGGAGAAATTTAATTGCAATCTGTTTTTTTGTTTCCTGTGCTTTCAACCCAAGATTGTGTGTGTGTGTGTGTGTGTGTGTGTGTGTGTGCGTGCGTGTGTGTGTGTGTGTGTTCTGTCTGTTGACCTGAGAGTGTGCGAAGGTGCATAGGTGGTCCACAAACCATACACACACACACACACACACACACACACACACACACACACACACACGCACACACACACACACACACACACACACACACACACACACACACACACACACACACACACACACACACACATATTGTAAGACTACTCTGATCTTACATAATAAAACACTGTGGGAGTATTTGTGCTGTTTGTACTGTAAACTGCATAAATTATAAGACATGAGAGATTTCTCTTTCTCTCTCACACACACCCAACATATTGTGCACTTTTTGTGTTTTGTAGGAGTGAAATTGCATGGAGAGGCAGATCTATTATAAACATCCCTGTCTGTGAGTCTGTGATGGGACAAAATCTTGTGTTTTGCATTGAGATTAAATAATTAAAGGGCCAGTAGTGTTTTTTTCTGCCCATGATAACAAACACATGCCATGGATTCCGTGACCTGTTGGTTGGACTACAGTTGATTATTTCTGCATGTGTAAGTTCTGCTCATTCAGGTTTGTTCATACAGAGAAAAACAAAGCAGGAGGTTTAACTCCTTTGCGTTTAAGGATCATCGGCGATCCCAGATTATTGTTGTTTCACTTTCACAGCACGTTAAACATCACAATGTAGACAAACTGTGCAGTCAGTAGAAAGATTAAAGACTCTAGTTTCGATATTTGACCACTTGATAAAACATTGTTGATAAACCATTGTTGCAGGAATAGTAATTTAGTAATTTAAATCAGGAGTGATTTGCTTGTGCATTTTTATAACAATATTGAAAATATACATCAGAAATTCTAATTTGTGCACCGATATAAAAGTCTATAAACAGAAACAGTAAACGGCCAAATTCCACATGAGATCACAAAAGGAAGTTATTACCAACACTTGATCGGGTTTAAATTGGAGTTTTGAGTAAAAATTTACTAATAATTAGTCTTATGTAGCTTGATGCTAACGTTAGCTCTAATGCAGCTACATAACAGGTGCGGGTCTATAATAATTCATGTAAGGTCGTAAGAAAATGTTTTGTTGTATTTTTATATTGAGACTTTTGAAAATAGTGGGGTAAATGTATACAGGGATTGAAGCGATGTGGCTTGGTATACTTTGAAATACCAGAACAAAGGCTAATAATGGCTGAATAAAAACAAAAGAATAATGATAAAAGAATAATGCGGATAATGTCTCATACCTGGCCGATGTGTGAAAGGCTCGTTTCATAAGACCAATAGAATCATGAATAAGGCAGTATTCGGAGCCAAACATATGGCTAAACATTACTGCTAAATGTGTGACTGAATCATATAATAACTTAATTAATAATATTGATAGTTCATCGTCTAGCTGACTACGTCTTGTATTATTATTTTTTTTTTTTCTAAAATCCTGTCAAATGTGCACAAACTACTAGCTACTACTAAATATTGTAGAAACATAATTTTCTGTAAAGTTGCTTTGTAACGATTTGTTTTGTAAAAAGCGCTATACAAATAAACTTGAATTGAATTGAATTGAATATGGAGACAGCACAAATGAGAGCTTACAGGAGAGTTTACAGGAGATCACAGGGGCCATAAATCAATTTTATTAGCCTTCTCTAAAAACACACATGACATTAGAACATTTTTCGAAGAAAATATTTCATAAAATTCACAGTTTTACAAATTATATAATGAAATTTCAAATGAAGAATTAGACTTGTGGCTTTAGCTTCACAGTGTTTCTAAAATGATATTCTATCAACAATTATTTTAATACATTAAAAAATATATGTTTTTAATATATATATATATATATATATATATATATATATATATATATATATATATATATATATATATATATATATATATATATATATATCCTACTGACCCCAGTGTATTTGTGAAGAATATTTATTTTATTTACTGCTGAAAACATATGACAACAATAAGATTTAGTTATCCAGCTGAAATATTTTGCTAGCAGTGATATTTAAAAAAGACAAATTCAGTCCAGACTGACAAATGTGAGTATTTCTGGTAACACTGATGTAATCACGAATGAGCTCACAGTTATTTACTAGAGCAATTTCCTCGGAGCTGATAAATGAGGATTTGGCTAATGCTGTTCTCAGAGTTCACAATGACCTCTAAAGTCCTCCACATGTCCAGCTTCATTTGATCATCTGCTGATGTCTGGGAGCTCTTCTCAAAGTGTCCCACTGTTGCTGTGATGGATGATGCTTTATGTACCCAAAACATGTGGAGGAGGACTCGTGTGTGTGTGTGTGTGTGTGTGTGTGTGTGAGTATTCTATCTGATACTTTTCCCGGTTGTAAAAAGCTTGCAGAATAAAATAAGTGTTAACTTCATCAGAGACCATAATCACCCAAACTCATAAATATTCAGATTATCCTCGACCGCAAGCCATAAATAGTCATATTATTACCTAACCACACTTATGATGTATTACGTATTACAGAAAGTCTTCACTGGGTCCAGATTTCTATCCATCAATCACCTTTATTCAGCTCTCAGAGAGTATTGTCATCATCATTTTTGAGTCTTTTATACATCATTTTAGTGCTGTAATAAATCACACTTACTCAGTGTGCTGCATGCGCACACACACACACACACACACACACACTGGCTGAAAGAGCCTTTATTAATCTCTCAGATCAAAGTATATTCCTGTCACACTAAGCGTTCCATTGCCATGGAAAATTAGGCTGATTGCTGTGGTGATGTGGATGCCTGT
Organism: Carassius gibelio; assembly: GCF_023724105.1. NCBI lineage: Eukaryota > Metazoa > Chordata > Actinopteri > Cypriniformes > Cyprinidae > Carassius > Carassius gibelio. Next base: position 19,651,481 of record NC_068384.1, on the reverse strand, counting down.
TTGCATCAGTAGCGCATAGCATATCTTTTTTTCACTCTCATTTTTACACCTATTTTCTTCTTTTTGTGAGAGTTGAAGTGTCTGGGCCCTTTCATACACCGAGGGCAATGTGGCGCCAGGCGCGGCACAAGTGTTTTTTTGCTAGTTTCAGCCTGATGCAATGATCATTTTAACGTCCAGTGCCATGTTGTTTAAATAGATACTGCATTTGCACCCATTTGTGCGCCTATGGGCTTACTGTTCAGAAAATGTGTTCAGGCGCATTGTTGATGTAAAAGATAATTATTGAGCCCTGTAGAACATGTCCTCTCTGGAGAAGCATTCAGTCTTTGCTATTGTAAATTTCACCATGTGAATCGCGAATCTGCCATGGTGCGAGTGCAACTGGTCTTTAAAGGGAATGGGAGATGAGATTTTGATTGGTTTATTGCACGGTACGCACAAAACACACCCATGACTCATTAAGAGAATAGGTACAACCCTTTTAGACCATTTGCCTGGTGCGCAGACTGTTTTTCCTATTGTTAAACTAGCAAAAGTGGATTCAGACATGCCCTGAGTGCACTTGCACCGTGCGCTTTACACCATGCCCTTAGATCGTTAAAATATGGCACTCTGTTTTCTCTCGTAAACAAAAGCAGAGTTGTGTGATTGAGCTTAGTTGTTAGAATAATAAAAAAAAAAATTACAGTTATTAAAGTTGGGAAATAAAATAAATGGTGCTAAATATATATATATATATATATATATATATATATATATATATATATATATATATATATATATATATATATACAATATATATATATATATATATACAATATATATAATATATATATATATATATATATATATATATATATATATATATATATATATATATACAAATAAAATATTAGAATGTTAATATTAGAATGTTAATATTTTAGGTCCTTTAATTGCTCAGTGTTTCTTTTCAGTTTTCTTTTATATTTAGTCATGTTTCAGCTGTTCATTTTAGGTTTACATTCAAGATTTGTTATAAATGTGTTATACATTTTTGAATTTAGGTCCTGTAATTGGTCAGTGTTTCTTTTTAGCTTTCCATAATTTGTAGTTATGTTTTATTTGTTATTTTCCATATTGTAGTGTTTCTTTTTATTTCTTTTTATTTTTTGTTTTTGCAGTTAATTTTAGATTGTTTTTCCAACTTTTTTAACTTTTTTTTTGGAAAGTTAATATTTTAGGTCTTATAATTTTTATCAGCTCTTTTCAGTTTTGTTCATAATTTGTGGTCATTTTTATCAGTATTTCCCCCCCCCCCTCATTTTTTGTCAAGATTTTAGGTAAAAGTGTTTATTGAAATTTGTATGTTTTAGCTGCTCTTTTCTTAGGTTATCAATATTCATTAGTCATCTTTTTACAGTTCTTTTCAAGTTGTGTCCAAACAGTTTGCTTGGTTTATGTCAGGAAGCACACTCCACACAGCTGTATTGTTTAACTGTGGCTAGCTTGAAGTGTCTTTAGTTTGTTAGTGTTTTTTCTTGTTAAGACTGAAGTTTTTGCTGTAGAAGAGTTTCAGTTTCTTGTGTGCGTTTTCTTTTAGATCTCGTGGATCAAACTGTGCTGCTAATTCAGAGCGCAGCAGCGAATCACAGCATCTCCTTTACTGAAATATTCTCAGAATGGCTTCCTTTTGATTTTTCTCTTGTGTTTAATGAAGTTTGCCTCACAATCTCTGCGCAAAGTGCCACGCCGCTGCACAAATGTGTTGATCTGACAGAATAAAACATCCTTTAACAGCACGTCCCTTCCAGTCCTGCTGGATTGTGTGCATGTAATATGACATTGACTGTATATAACTGATCAGGCATTTCAGAATAATTCAGTCTTAATTCAGTTCTGTATGTGTATCAGAAAGGCCAGCATTTTTCAGTTCCGCTCGTCCTATAATCGGTTAGCGAGTGTTTTATGCAGTGGCTCAATTTGCATGCATTTGCCTAAATCTCCTTTAATTATTTCATAAATCTGAGATGCTGAATGTAATTGACAGCCGTGGATGACATTACAGGAGTCTTCTCCACTCAACCTGATTTTATTAGAGTAACTGAATCAAGTTAATCATCACGGGTGGCACTGAGGTGGGATGTTTTAATCAAAGGCCTTAATGTAATTTTTTTTCTTTTTTTTTTTACCTCGTCTTTTTGATGCCTGGTAATTTTGTCACAAATAAAAATATTCTGAAATGTTTTTAATTATATTGCTTATTTGTTAGGTCTAGCACATATTAATTCTGACAAAAAGTTAAGCTCATTAAAATAATTATGGGAAGTATTTTACAGATGAAGCTTGTGAATATGATGTGCACAAAGGGTTGTGTTTCATCTGCAGACAGGTGGCTAAGCATATCTCAGACTACTGTACATAAAAGATTTGAGTTTAAAATGTGTGATTCAGTCTGACTCTTGAATCTGAAGAGCTTCAAGTACACTGAACCTTTTACAGCACAATGAAAACTTGAGCAAATTCACTTAAAGACCATCGGATACATTTTATTCCTTTATTTTTTTGGATAAAATCATTTTTTTTTCCCTTTGAATCCACTTAAACTGCCTCAAGAGAGTGTTCTGGGTTCAGCGCAAGTTAAACTCTTTTCATCTCATTGTCATTGAAAACATTTTTAGCCTTTCTCTGAGTATGCTAAAGTTTCTTCTTCTTTTTTTTTTGTTGAAAGAAATGAGTTTATTCAGCAACGATGCATTAAATTGACTAAGTGTGATGATAAAGACATTAATAATGTTACAAAATATTTCTATTTCAAATAAATGCTGTTCTTTTGAACTTTCTGTTCATCAAAGAATGCTGAAAAATAAAATGTATCACAGTTTCCTCAAAAATATGAAGCAGCTCAATGGTTTTCAACACTGATAATAAGAATTTTTTTTCTTGAGGATCAAATCAGCATATAGAATTTTTGAAGGATCATTTGACTATGAAGGAGTGATGATGCTGAAAATTCAGCATGACCGAAATTAATTACAATTTGTAATATTTCACAATTTTTACTGTATTTTTGATCAAATGAATGCATCCATAGTTATAATTCTTTAAAAAATCTTACCAGCATCTTAAAGTGGACTTTAGATAAAATTTTAATGTTTGTTCTTTTTTCATTTTTTTTTGCATTTAGTTATCCTGCAATTTGTTTGCAGCTGGTTTCTACACAGATAGCTGGTATTTGAATAAAGCCATATTCAGAATGAGTCAGAGGCAGCGATTCACACATCTTTTGGCAACAGTAGCTAATTATCATTTAAAGAGAAATGCACCAGAACAGGTTTCTGTGAACAGAGCTGTTGTGTAATCTCCCAGAACACGTTTTACTCAATCTTCATATTAAATCCCACAACTCTTTAATCGATTCACAGCAGAGAGCCAGTAGGAGTTTTACAAAGTCTGACAGAAAGAAACTCCACAAATCCTGGGACATCCACTAGCTGGATGCAGAAAGGATGTCAAATGCTGACAGACTGATTTTAGTTATAAGACTTATGATTTGGATTGTCAGTGATGTTTAAGCTCTGTGTTTTGTGGTATAATTAAAGGAAAATCTGTGCTGTGGACATGAAGTGCTGGATTCAGTATGTTGAGCCAGAGGACAATCAATGAGGTGAAGGACTTCAGTCCTCCTGCGCCTGTGTGTGTGTGTGTGTGTGTGTGTGTGTGCGTATGTGAAAATGCTCTAATAAGGTATGGTGTGCAGAGACCTGCACTGCTGCAGATTGTCTACTGTGTGTATGTTCGTATGTGTCATCCTGAATGGAAGGGAACAAATTATAAAAGTAGCAGGAATTTGGAAGTCTGTTTCGGGAACTTCAGACTGGTTACTGCAGTAACTCATATTTGTTCTCAGAGCAGCATTGCAGTTCACAATAATAACAATTCTATTACATTACATTGAGTTATTACAGGATTTTATTTTCTGGATTTAAAAAGAAGCTTTATGCAACATGATTTTGTTATAAATACAAGCAAAAAATGTGTTTGCAGTAATTCACTTGCAATACATTTTGTAAATACTTTTATTCAACAAGGATACTTTAAGGAACGTAGGTAATGTTACAAATTGATTACTATACTAAACAAATGCTCTTCTTTTGAAATTCATCAAAGAATCCTGAGAAAAATACTTTTTACCATAGTTTCACAAAAATATGAAGAAGCAAAACTGTTTTCAGTATTGATAATAATCAGAGATGTTGGCTGAGCAGGAAATCAGTATATTAGAATGATTTCTGAAGGATCATGTCACACTGAAGACTGGAGTAATGATTCAGCTTTGCATAGCCAGAATAAAATAAAATGTTTAATTTTAATCAAGTAAATGCAGCTTTGGTGAGCATAAGAGACTTATGAATATATATATATATATATATATAAAACATCTCAGTTACATAGAGTAACCCTTGTTCCCTGATGGAGGGAGCGGCGATGTTGTGGCACAGGGGTCACTCTTGGGAGCCAAGACACCTCTGACATCATTGAGAAAAGATCAATGAAATTGGCATGTGGCATAAGGGACACAACCTCTCCATTCACTCCATCAGGGAATGCGGGTTACTATACGTAACCGAGATGTTCCCTTTCAGTCTGTCACTTCGATGTTGTGTCGAAGTTTCTGACACTAGGCATCACTAAACTAAATGCTACAGCTGCTGGACTGCGTTACAAGACCACTAGGGTGCAGATGTTGACAAGCCAGCGTGTCACAACCAAATGCACCTCTCCTCCTCGTACCATTCCAGTGCCCAAGACTTCTGACCTCGCTCACCACCAAGAAGGTCCCCTCAGCTGGAACCTTTTTCTCATTTTGTTAGGAGAATTGAATAAGTAACGGCTGAAAGTCTTGGTACTAAATGTTGAAAAAAGCATTTGTTCCCCCGGTGGGGGGAAGCCACTACAGAGGTCACATCCCACCTAAAAGGTAACATGTGAAGATCAACCTATATACTTCAGGGCTCTACAGTGTAACCATTTGCATTTGTGACTGAAAACTACTTTGTGTGACTATGAAAAAATAATGAGCACCAGTGCGACTGACCCGATCAGCGTATCTGTGTTTGCGTTCAGAGGAGCTTTAAAGGTTTCTAATTTTCTTACAATGTGTTTCTCCAGCATTGAGTAATATATCACAGACATATACAAGTGTAGACAGGGAGTAAATAAGAGTTTGTGCCGTGTAGGGAGCTTCATTGATTATAAAGAAGATATGTGACAGCTTTTGATTATTAAGGGAGTTTTCAAATGTGATACTGATTTAATACAACTGTTGCTTGGTTTTGCTCTATTTTGTCAATGAAAATAATTCAAAACAAAGTAACTGTGAGGATCACGTGACCGTTCGGCAGCAATGCACGCCTAGTCCTTCGCTCTGCTCTCTTTGTCAGAAATTGTATATATCTTGTCAGTAAATTTTGAACCACTCTTCACCTCTAGCCCACTATGAGTACCCCAGCAGTCAAGGACGTTTGGAAAAGGTGATCGTGAAAGGTGTTCGGCAGGCGTATCCGGTGAAATATATGCAGGATAATGTCAATGGAGTTTGAATGGCACCCGGTGGCTGTTTGTGATATAACGCCTAAACAAAATTGCATAGGAACCTAATTTTTTTTAAATATCAACTTCAAATTTGGAACACAACTTATTTAGACATATGGCTTTAATTTTATAGCCATTTTGGATCAAAACTATTTTATAAATATTTGTTTTATATAAAATATAATAAAAATAGTACAGTACATTTTCTTTACAGTAAATTTAAACTACTATAACATTTTTATGCTTATACAATCTTTTGTTCTGTATTCAAAAGTGTTTATGAATTATAACAATTTAAGTTCAAATTGTGTACTTTCACATTTATTTTCAAAAGTGGGAGGGGGGGTGACAGTTAAAAGGTTAATATTGTCTTAAATCCTGCACTGGATAAAGCTCACCCTGATACTATACAGATAGCCCATCCTCTACGTTTTTGATTTAATTTATTGCAGAAACTTCATGTAATCGATCTTTGGAGAATCCAGAATACCACTACATTTAAGGACTTCACTTTTTTTTCCATAAGTGAAAGTGACGTGACATACAGCCAAGTATGGTGACCCATACTCAGAATTCGTGCTCTGCATTTATCCCATCCAAAGTGCACACACACAGCAGTGAACACACACACACACACACACACACACACACACACATGCTGTCCAGGGAACATTTGGGGGTTCATTGCTTTGTTCAAAGGCACCTCAGTTGTGGTATTAAGGGTGGAGAGAGCACTGTCACTCTCTCATGAATGTGCGTACAACAGTGAAATCTAGAGATTACGGTTTATAAAGCTTTAAATATGGATTTATTTATTTTTTTATACAAACAAAATGTTTTGCTTCGGAAGGCCTTTATTTACATCCCAGAACCATGTGGAGCAATTTTATGATGTATGCACTTAATTTTGCTTCTAAATCTCGACCACCATTCACTGACATTAGAACGTTTGGAAGAGCCAGGACATCTAATTGTATTCATCAAAAAGAATAAAGTCATATACAGCTAGTATGGTTTGAGGGTGAGTAAATCATTGGGTAATTTTCTTTTTGGGTGAACAATCCCTTTTAAAAGAACCTTTGTTTTTCTTTTTTTTTTTACTTTTTAAAAATCTAAAGAACCTTTTTTTTCACTATTAATAACTTTTTTGTGGAATGGATGTTAAAAGTTCTTAATGGAACCATCAAACGCCAATATCATTATTTTTTAAGACTGAATGGTTTGGAACGACGTGAGAGTGAGTAGATGATGACACAGTCATCATTCTTGGGTGAACTATGCCTTTAAGGTCTTATTTTCTTTTTCTTTTGAGCAATAAAATTGTCCTCTGTTAGGAAGAGACAGGTGTTATGTTGTGAAATGGTTGTGTTGATGTTGACAACGTTGTCAAGTGACGCAGTGTATTGCCTTTATGTGAGCCTCACTCTGTTACTGGGTAAAACACACACACAGACAGCTTTGCTCCTGCTTTATAAAAGAAACCGTTTTAGCTGAAAGTGCCTGACATTTAAATGGAGCTTGAGGCCAATAACAGAGACAGGGACAGAGTTGCTTGTGTGTGTGTGTGTGTGTTTATGTGTGTTTGTGTTTTTGTGTGTGCGTGGTTCCCCTTCGGTGATCCTGGTTGAAAAGGCCAATCTGTATGTTTGATTCAGAACTAGTTTTGTTTTGTGTGAGTGTAATATGTGGCATTTATCAGTACCCATAATCCTCTTCTGCTTCATGGGTGGCCTTGTGGATGCTGCGGCCATCCATCAACCTGTCTATCAACCTGGGGTCACCATGACAATGAGCAGGGTGGGGTGGGGTGGCCTGTCTTCACAAACACCACCTGTCAGCTGATTGATGGATGGCAGCAGCCAATCAGAAGAAGTTTGAGCATGATTGATGTTTAATGTGTATGTGAAAGTTCGATCAGTGAGACTGTGTGTGTGTGCAATCGTTTCTCAGAGATATTTATTATTAGAGCCTGTAAAAGTGTTATATTGTGTTCTGTGTTAGTAAGTTTTAATTAATTATGAGGTGAGAAGTTATGTTTTATGCAAATGTGTTATTTAAATGATTCTTTAATTATTGAAAATTTTAAACTTAACTTGAAAAAATGCAGCTTCTTGAAAAAAAAAAACAGCACTCTAGTAAGTGAAAAACATGGAAGCAAATAAAACAACTTTCAGTTACTAGTTGGTTTGGTTGCATAACATAAACTTGGGGTTCATCTCAATCAGCTCCTTAGTACGGTACTCAGGGCACTGATAAGGGATTTCCATTTTAAGGCCTGTTTCAAACATGGAATCCTTCTAGTGCTCTAGAACATTCGTTCCCTGAAAAATCCCACAATGCACCTCAAAAACTATGGAGCATCATGCTCACTATGCTCCCTTACTGGAAATTCTGTCACATTTCTGAAGCGCAAAACGTAAATCACCCAAGCCAACTGGATAAATATAATGACACACTATAGAAGATTTGAAAAGACCAAGGTTTTTTTTTTTTTTTTTTTTTTTTTATATTTCAGCATAAATACACATCACTAGAATGATAGTAGTTAACATGTAGTTAACATTTATAAATCTATATTCAGCTGAAATGTTGTAGGAACATGTAACAGAACAATGTGTTTAAAGAGAATAAAAAAATAATATCAAAAAGAGATCCTGTCTGTTGTTGATTAACTCACTATATCTATAAAATAAACATATTTACTGATATAAATAATCTTGATTTTGTAATCCTATATTGTAATCATAATCCTAGTGTTTTTCATAAAGAAACTGTAAAAAATATGAATAAACAACAAGTAAGCACTGTAACCAATGGTGCACTCAATTATATTTATTTTATTTTTAATATAAAAATAAATTATTTGAAAATGATTCAGTATGATTTTTAACTTGATAAATCTGTACAAATAAAATATTTATGCCTCACACTGAATGTTTTTGACTCTAATCGTATGATAACATTTTTCATAAAGTAAGTGTTCAAATATGAATAAACAACAAGTAAACACTGTAACCAACACTGTGTGACAGAATCACCTGCCTCACCAGCCAAACCAGGCTCCTACACCCGTTCACAATCACCTGATTACTAATCACGGACACCTGCATCCACTTACCACACCATTTAAATACACACTCACCACAGTCACTGTCGGCTGGTCTCAAGGTTATCAGCTTCTCAAGTGGATCCTTTGCCTATCTGTCGGTGGAAAGCCTGGAAGCCTCTGCTGTCTATTTAAGGACTAGAAGTTTCAGCACAGATAAGACCGTTTTCTCAGCTTCCATTGATCACTTCAGTTTTGATTCTCCTAAATTGGAAGCTTCTCTTCCGTTGTCTACATAAACTCACCTGCTTGTTTCAACTTGCCTGTTTGCCTCCCGTTGTGACACAGTTAGGCCTGGGTATTGATTCAGATGTTCTGATTCTTTTTTTTTTTTTTTTTTTTTTTTTTTTTTTGTCCATTCAGTGAATTTTAGTTTTAATACAAATGCTCTTGATTTTCTTTTTCCTTTTTAAGTTCTTTTAAAATGAAAGAAAACCAATGTGACTTATTTAAAAATAAAGATTTGTATTAATATGTATTGGCAATGGTAGCATTAAGTGTTAAGACTGCTTAATAGTAATATATTCTGAAGTATAACAGAGGTGTGTGAACTTGCAAGCATGATGTCAGACACTGTAATCTGCTCTGGTCCCCTCCCTGCTTACTGTGGTGAAGAGATACATAGCAGATTGTCTATGGCTGGATGTCTAAGTGGTGCCCACAGAATAACATAGGTTTCATCGACAATTGGACGAGCACTATAGAGACTGGGTCTGTTCCCTGAAAAGACCAAAAATGTCCAAACCAAGTTAAGAGTAACAATTTAATTGAGGTTCAACAAAAAAAAAAATGCAATCTGGATAAACTAATGATAAATCTTGGCTTATTGAATATTAGATGCCTTTCTACGAAAACCCTTTTTGTAAATATGATCACTGATCATAATCTAGATGTGCTCTGTTTGACAAAGCTGGCTAAAAACTGATTTATTTTAAATGAGTCCACCCCCCCAGATTACTGTTATAAACATGAGCCGCATCTAAAAGGCAAAAGGGGGAGGTGTTGCTTCAATTTATAACAATGTTTTCATGATTTCTCCGAGGGTAGACTTCAAATATAACTCGTTTGAAGTAATGGTGCTTCATATCACATTAATATTTGTTTCTTTGGATAATGATAAATGTACAAGTGATATTTGTACTGGCTACTGTATACAGGCCACCAGGGCACCATACAGACTTTATTAAAGAGTTTGGTGATATTTACACCTGAGTTAGTTCTGGCTGCAGATAAAGTTTTAATAGTTGTTGATTTTAATATCCATGTTGATAATGAAAAAGATGCATTGGGAACAGCATTTATAGACCTTCTGAACTCCATTAGTTCAGACAACACCTTTCAGGACCTACTCATTGTCGAAATCATACTCTAGATTTAATACTGTCACATGGAATTGATGTTGATAGTGTTGAAATTATGCGTCCAAGTGATTTGATATCTCCGATCATTTAGTTTTGTGCAAACTTCATATAGCCAAAATTGTAAATTCTACTTCTTGTAACAAGTATGGTAGAACCATCACTTCTACCACAAAAGACTGCATTTTAAGTTCTCTTCCTGATGTATCCGAATTCCTTAGCATATCCAAAACCTCAGAACAACTTGATGTAACAAACTATGGACTCTCTTTTTTCTAGCATTTTTAATACAGTTGCTCCTTTACGCTTAAGGAAGGTTAAGGAAACCATTCTGACACCATGGTGTAATGAGCATATTCCCACCCTAAAGAGAGCAGCTCCGAAAAATGGAGCACAGCTGGAGAAAAAAAAAAAAAAAAACTAGAGGTATTTCGTATTGCTTGGCGGGAAAGTAGCCTATCCTACAGAAAAGCATTTAAAAACTGCTAGATCTGATTACTTTTCTTCTCTTTTAGAAGAAGACAAACATAACCCCAGGTATTTATTCAATACAGTGTCTAAATTAACGAAAAATAAAGCCTCAACAAGTGTTGACTTTTCCCAACATCACAGCAGTAATGACTATATGAACTACTTAATATTTGCATCAGACAGTGCACTATAGACCCCCCATCTCCCCGAGGAACAGTTCCACTCATTCTCCACTATAATTGTATACACTTGTTAAAACCTCTAAACCCCCCTTCCTCAAATCTTGCCCTGGAGGTCCAATGCACTGCAGAGTTTGGCTCCAACCATGATCAAAGCCACCTGCCTGTGATTTTTCTAATGATCCCAAAGACATTGATTAGCATGCTCAGGTGTGTTTGATTAAGGTTAGAGCCAAACTCTGCAGGAAAGTGGATCTCGAGGTCCAGATTTGAGGATCCCTGATCTAAACCAACAACATGTATGTTAGACCCTATACCATCTAAGCTCCTAAAAGAGGTGCTTCCAGAATTCATAGATCCTCTTCTGACTATTCTTAATTCCTCCTTGTCATTAGCATATGTCCCCAACACCTTCAAACTGGCTGTTAAGTCTCTCATCAAAAAAACACAACTTGACCCCAACAAACTAGTTAATTATAGAACGATCTCGAATCTCCCTTTTCTGTCCAATATGCTAGAAAAGATAGTATCCTCACAATTATATTCCTCCTTAACCCTTAGGGGACTAAGCCCTTTTTGGTCCGTTTTCTCTATTTTTACATTTCGGCTTATAAACCATATGTAATGAGGATGGACCACCATGTATTTGGTATCAATGGATTCAGAAGACCCTAAGCTACCATAAGCATGCATGCAATATGTCTATAAAGGAAGTATGAGTGAAAAATTGTACAATAAACTAGAGAATTTCAAAGACGAAAATGAGATTTTTGTCATTTATTACTGAAAATCCTACCTCACACAACAATAGTTAAAAGTTTTTGACCCAAAAATATATTTTTCAAACTCTTTGCTTGACAGAAATGGGTTAATGTTCAATCAAATGTGTAAAGATCAATTAAATAATTAACTTTATTTACAAACAGTCCTAGGCGGTTTTTTTATTTTTGGGACTAAGCCCTTTTTGGTCTGTTTTCTCTATTTTTATATTTGGGCTTATAAATCATATGTAAAGGAGATGAAACACCCTGTGTTTGGTATCTATGGATTCAGAAGACCCTAAGCTACCATAAGCATGCATGCAATATGTTTATTTAAAGGAAGTATGAGTGAAAAATTTTACAATAAACTAGAGAATTTCAAAAACGAAAATTAGATTTTTGTCATTTATTACTGAAAAACACACAATATAGAACAGTTTTTGAACAAAGAAAATATATTTTTTCAAACTCTTTGCTTGACAGAAATGTGTTATTGTTTAATCAAATGTGTAAACAACAATTAAATAATTAACTTTTTTTAAAAACAGTCCTAGGCATGCCAGTGAGCAAAGCAAGGCCTCTCCAGGCCTTTCCAGTAATTGTTCCAGAGCTTGTTCTGCCGTAAATCTTTTACTGCTTGCCATTTTGATAAAACAGTTCTGTAATAATGCTGTATCTCTCTCGAATTTATCTCTTTGTGCTCGCTAACACTCCGATCACTTTCTGCTTTCTCCACGTGATGCTGATTCTCCAATCGCTCGAATTTAGCTCTTTGTGCTCGCTAATACTCCGATCGCTCTCTGTAACACTCCGACCGCGTTCTGCTTTCTCCACCCTGATGCTGATTCTCTGAACGCTTATTGATTACATGTCTTTTACTTTAGTCCAGCCAGCTTTTACAAGGCTACAGCAGAGCTACAGAGTCCTCTGAATCGCTAGAAGACATAACCTTCCTCTGATTGGGTTAGAAAAAGACGCCTCCCAGCGGCAATTTTTCCATTGGCTGTTGCGTGTTGAATCTGCCTAGCACAATCGTTTTCATTGGCCTGTTTACGCAGTGGTATTGCGCAATAAGGGAAGTGTTTAATATACAAACTGGACACCGCTGTTTTCAGCGGAATCAGAGGAAGACGGCAAAAAAACCCGCATCTCTCTAGCATTAATAGTTTTTGAGATAACTACACATTTGTAAAAGTATGCCATTTTGGGCGGTACCGCCTAATCCGTCCCCAGAGGGTTAAAGAAAAATGGTATCTGTGAGGATTTCCAGTCAGGATTTAGACCGTATCATAGTACTGGGACTGCTCTCCTTAGAGTTACAAATGACCTGCTCTTATCATCTGATCGTGTTTGTATCTCTCTATTAGTTCTATTGGATCTATGTGCGGCGTTTGACACAAGACTTGAACACTTTGTTGGCATTAATGGAAGTGCATTAGCATGGTTTAAATCATACTTTTATGACGCCATCAGTTCGTAAAAGTGAATGAAGATGTATCATATCGATCACAAGTGCAGTATGGAGTACCTCAAGGCTCAGTACTAGGGCCACTACTCTTCAAACTTTATATGTTACCCTTGGGAAATCTCATCAGGAAACATGGTGTTAGCTTTCACTGTTATGCTGATGATATTCTGCTCTAGATTTCTTCGCAGCCCAGTGAAATACATCAATTTGAAAAACTAATGGAATGCATAGTCGATATAAAAAAAACTGGATGACAATTTCTAACTGCTAAATTCTTAAAAAAAAAACAAAAAAAAAAAAAAAACAACCAGTGTTAATTATAGGGCCTAAAAACTCTGCTTTGTAATAACCTAGAACACTGTCTAAGACTTGATGGCTGCTCTGTCAATTCTTCGTCATCAGTTAGGAACCTAGGTGTGCTATTTGATTGCAATTTTTCCTTAGAAAGCCACATTTCTAACATTTGGAAATCTCAAAAATATATCTAAATTACAGCCTATGCTCTCAATGTCAAATGCAGAAATTTTAATCCATGCATTTATGAACTCAAGGTTAGATTATTGTAATGCTTTATTGGGTGGTTGTTCTGCATGCTTCGTAAACCCACTACAGCTAGTCCAAAATGCAGCAGCAAGAGTTCTTACTAGAACCAGGAAGTATGACCATATTAGCCCGGTCCTGTCAACACTGCACTGGCTCCCTGTCAAACATCATATAGATTTTAAAATATTGCTTATTACTTCTAAAGCCCTGAATGGTTTAGCACCTCAGTATTTGAAAGCGCTCCGGTTATATTATTATCCTCCACATCCGCTACGTTCTCAAACTCTGGTAACTTGATAATACCTAGAATATCAAAATCAACTGTGGGCAGCAGATCCTTTTCCTATTCGGTGCCTAAACTCTGGAATAACCTACCTAACATTGTTTGGGTGGCAGACACACTCTTGCAGTATAAATCTAGATTAAAGACCCATCTCTTTAACCTGGTTTACACATAACATTCTAATATGCTTTTAATATCCAATACATTTAGTAAACCAGAACCGGGAACACTTTCCATAACACCCGATGTACTTGCTACATCATTAAAAGAATGGCATCTACGCTAATATTTGACTGTTTCTGTCTTATTCCGAGGTCACTGTAGCCACCAGATCCAGTCTGTATCCAGATCAGATGGTCACTGCAGTCACCCGGATCCAGTACGTATCCAGACCAGATGGTGGATCAGCACCTAGAAAGGACCTCTGCATCCCTGGAAGACAGCGGAGACCAGGATTGACTGATTGATTTGATTTGGATTGACACACTGTTTTCCTAATGAATGTTGTTCAGTTGCTTTGACGCAATGTATTTTGTTTAAAGCACTATACTGTATATAAATAAAGGTGACTTGACTTGAAGTTTCTTTGTTAAACTATACTTCTATTTTGACTGGTTGCTGTGAGGAACTTGCAGCTGCTGTGTATGTGATATGACCGTAGTTTTGTCAAATTAAACTGTAAAATGCTAATAAAGTGAATTTCAGAGCAGCTGCGCTTCAGTTTTTGTAAGCTACGTTAGTTAACAAAACAGTGCACCTTGACATCCGCCAGTCATTAATTGATTGTGGAAATCATGGCTCCTTATGCGTGATATCAAGTACTTCTGTAGATTTATAGCTTTGTACCCTCATTTCACCTGAGCATTGCAAATTGGTTTTGTTCTTGGTTGTCATCGACTGTATCTCCGCCATGATAAGCACTGAATGAATGACCGGCTTTCTGTTGTAACATCACCCAAGGTAAAGAAGGGTGACATTTAGTCTAGAACAGTAAATAAGATTCATGTTAATCAGATCTTGTTTTAAAAGTGTGCTGAAATAAATACCGGAAAAGATTGGTTCGTGGCTTTTGAGAATCAATAAAACGCCATTTTAAAATAACGATAAATCAGTTTTTTTTTTTTTGCTCCGCCCTTGACACTGTGCACTCCGTTATATTGATTTTATTTTGAATTTGCAATAATTAGAAAATCAGTATTACACTTTTTTTTTTTTTTTTTTTTTTTTTCGCTTTCACGTTTACAGTAATCTGTCTGCGGTGAAGTCTGCGTGGACTGGGAATCATATTTTCTCGAATAAATATCAATTAACACTCATTTTACATACAGTACACCGTGAATATACATGTGCTAATCGGTTGTAGGATTGTTGCTAAGGAGTTCCGTTACTTTTTTTTTTTTTGCTGTTTTTCTTCAATTGAAAATGGAAACCTTCACAAACTACTACTTTTTTGCAGCATGAGGTGTTTTGGGTAAAGATAGCATGCTAATTTGGATGAAGCCTAATTCCAGTGGCATCTCATTACAATGGTATTGCTGTTATTATCAGGGCTGCCCCTCTGTGTTATTCCCCAGTTAGCCTGTTAGCAGACAGTTTTGACTCGCTCCTGTTTTCATTGTGTGATGCTCCCATTGGCCCTTTGACCCAGTTCCCATGGCGACTGTTGTCCAGCACCTACAACAATGACACAACACATTTTTTTATCTCTGTGCTTTTCATTCATGCTTCTTCAGCTTACAGAGACCTGTAAAAGCGCTGTGCTTTAGTGGAAGACACGAATGTCTTTATGGAATCATTGTATTATATATACAGACACACACATGCGATATACCTTGCGATGCATGAATCCTGGATGTTGTCATCTGCGATCATTATGAATGCAAGTTTGTTACCCACCATATTTATTTTAAAATATTTTATATATTCCTTGATGGCATATTTAAGTCCCACTTAAATGGTGGTCCTTCTAGTGGGGCAGAAATTACACTTAAAATATTACTAGATGTTGGTCATCTCATGTTTTTTTTTGTTGTTGTTGTTGTTGTTTTTTTTCTCTCACTCTGATAGTTCTTTTCTTTCATTCTCTCTGGGTTTTTGAAGCATGTAACAATTTCAGTCTGGCTGCTCACATTCTGCTACCTGCCACAAATACAACAAAATCTTTTAGACAAAAAGAAACAACTGAAATGAAAGTGGTTTCTGTTGGTCTCTCTTAGCATATTGTTACTGTACATTAAATACTAGCTCAAAATCTCACATTTGACTCAATGTGGTACTTGCCTGTGTGTGATTTCTGAGTGAAAATTGTTTCCACATCAGGTTATGTAATCCACATTTTCATTTAAATGATCAGGCAAATGTAAAATGTATTTTGGTAAAATGTATGCATGGTAATGTCTGCAAAACTGACATTGAGCTTTCTGTTTTTCTCTCTTTCATGCTCTAATGGCTTCGCTCTGTTCTCAACAACAGGTAAGTGCTGTTTTTACCCTTTAAAACATGTGTGTGTGTGTGTGTTACATGCAGTATTTGTAGAGTGTGTAGCTATTGTTTTTAGGACACTAGAGATGCACTTTTTCTGTCTGATGATATTGATGATGTGCTCTTAGACGCTGCAACAGACGGCTCAGCTTTGTGTTACCTTGTCTACAAAGAGCCTAATCAACAGACTCATGAATTAGTGCATCTGACTAATGAGGACCAACTATTTGTTCATTGTGTTTTCTAAGCTTTCAGAGTAGAGTTCTGCATTACCGCAGTAATGGTTGGACCACATTTCTATTTTCTGGTTTTGAGTGGGCTGAGAGTAATTGTATTTTAGTTTTTTTTCACATCAATAATCCATGTGAAACAGCTTCCTTGGAAGTTAGCTGAGGCCTCCTAATGCTTCCTGGTTGTGCGTTTTTGTTCTATCGTGTATAAAATTAGAGATGGACATTTTAAAAGTTCACATTATTCTATTACTCAAAAAATAATTCTCAAAGAAGGCTCTTATGCATATCCAGTCTGCATTTATTTGATCAAAAATATATTAATATTATGATTAATAATAATAATACTAATAATGGTAACATAATATTTGATATTACATTATTACTATATAATATATAATGGAAATCATTCTAATATGCTAAATCGATTCTCAAGACACATTTCTGATTATCAATGTTGAAAATTGTTGTGCTACTTCATATTTTTGTGAAAACCATTTTATTTTTCATAGCTCTTTAAAGAAATATCAATCTTTGTAGCACTACAATTGCCTTTACTGTCACTTTTGATTAATTTAATGTATTGTTGATGAATAACAGTTAATAAAATAATTTTTTTGTTGTTGTTATCATACCTTACCATAAAAAGGTTCCACAAAAAAATTAAAAAAGGTAAAAATATTGCACAAGATTATTTTCACTGTGTATTTTATCAAATAAATGCTGCCTTTGTGAGCACAAGAGATTTCTTTCAAAAAAAAATTAAAAAAAATAAATCATGATAATAATCAAACTTTTGAATTGTGGTTTATCACTGGAAATATATTGTGTGTAAAATAGTGTTTGTTTATGTTTGCATACTATTTTTAATTCGTAGTATGCAGTACACAGTACAGGCCTTCAGAAAGTGGATGTTTTCACCATGGAGATGGAGAATGTTGGGACAGGAAAGTTTGAGATGAGAGTCAGAATGAAGAGAGAATTATTTCATATTCTGCGTTTGTGCGTTGAGACTAGTTTCAGAAGTTCAAAAGCGCACAAGAAGGTTCTTGTTTATTGTGTGAAAAACAGGCTTATATTGAGCTGGACAGTGTAATGCATGGTCTCTGATCTCAGTGAGCTGTTCCCAGCAAGAATGGTGTGTAGTTTTGCATTTGTGTTTGAACACACTGAGACTGTGGCAGAGAATGAGATGAAAAGGCTGAATGAGTGGGAGCGAGAGACAATGGATACCAGTTTTAGAATGGAGTGACATATTGACCAATCAGAGGCCAGGACCATCTGTTTTATGATCTAAGATAACATATTGAAAAAAGAGGCCTAATAATATCTAGAATTTGATGATGCTAAGCTTTCCATCACACACGGTAAGCTTTAATGGACTTATTAAAATAACAAAAGCAGTCAAATGACAAACGTTTCAGCAACAAAGTTTCAGACAAACGTATAGCAAACCTTAAAATCTCTCTACTGAGAATACAGCTAAAACCAGCCTAAGATGATCGATTGCTTTGGTTGGTCTCCCAAGCTGGTGGTTTTTAAGTGGTTTTGGCCACTGTCATGCTGGTCTTAAGCTGTTTTTACTGAATCAACTGATTTTAGCTGGCTTTAGAAACATGCTAGTTTCGCGACGCGCCCGTTTTTTCCAGGTGCGTCCGCACCGCATCGAGTTAATAACATCTCAACTTTTCAGAATGCCGCAAGCGCACCGCAGGTCTTGTGACAAGAACTAACTAGAGATGTTCCGATACCCTTTTTCTCTTCCCGATACCGATTCCGATACCTGGGCTCAGGGTATCGGCCGATACCGAGTACTGATCCGATACCTGGGTGTGTATCTGTATATACAGCTGTATATACTACTAGCCCTGTGTAAATTGCTAGAATTCTTTTTATGGTGTGCTTCAGACAGATCCCTCAATAAAACATGAACAAATACATGGTGAACTACTGTATTTATTACAGTATTTTTATTATCTAACATGAATTTGACAGTATTATTTATTTTCATATGCAAAAAAGAACTTCAAATGCAGCCAAAAATCTAACACCGCAAACTAAAAAAGGTATTTAAGTTTTACAATATAACTGTATAAAAAAACTGCAACAAATAAGTCTAGGAATATAAAAAAAGATCTATTAATCAGATAATCTCTTTACAACAAAACAAGTAAAAAACAAGCAACCATCTAGGCATAATTATTATTATTATAGAGACGTATTATTATTACTGTAGGCTACAACAGTAGCTTTATATATTGTCAATTTACTCATGTAAACCAAACATTTATTTTAATGGGCTGCCATGAAGATCTTTGAGTGTCTGTGTTTATGATATGACAGTATTCTCAAATGAAACGGTAAATTCTCATGAAGTGACGGTTTATGCGTTCGTGTCCTCATGACACACAGCAGAGACTACAAAACAGCGAGCTCTCGCGCATCTGTGCCAGTCACCCACAGAGATGTAGATTTTGCGGGAGTAATATTTAAATAGTATTTTGCAGTTTAATATTCACAGACACTAGTATATATTCGGCTACTGTCTGGAGCCCTGCGCTTTGACTTACACGGAAGCGACTGAACGCAGCTGCCGGTACTGAATATACTTGAGAGTCTGTAACTACCGGTACTACAGAGACATACTGCTAACCACTGATCTATAATATAGAAGCGGCTTCACTGTCTTTTGGCAGTTTAGAATGTGATGAGTGATCCAGTCATATATAGATCAGGGCTGCTAACGCGTTTTCATTTCTTCTTCGCTGCTCTAAACAGGGGTTGCTTGTGGCAACACAGCACAACTTCCTGTGTTTTCAATGCATTTTGAGCAGCGAAGAAGAACCGTGCAGCGGTTAGGCAAAGCTTGCGGTCATAACTAGGTATTTTTTAAGAAAATGGTATCGGATCGGTATATGGGTTCATGTACTCGCCGATGCCGATGCCAGAATTTGTTGTGGTATCGGAGATATTTCCGATACTAGTATCGGAATCGGAACAACTCTAGAACTAACCAATCAGCTTCATCTTTTCCCGTAACAACGTTGAAAACTCAGCCAAGATGAAGGAACTGCTGTTCATAGCTGTATATGGATTGCCATTTTGATATAAATTAAGTAGCAGAGCTACTGCGAGCGATTTTTAGTGCAGCAAATCCATTTATCCTTTGCTGAAATTTCCGCGTCTTCATGGAGCGAGCAGGTCATGGTTGCTTAGTGTGTGTACATGTGTGTTTGTGACATATGGGCCAGGAGGAGGTTGAGAAATGTTGATCAAATCCAACTGCCAGCTGTGCTCTAGTTGACCTCTATCTGCTCACACACCCACACACACACACACACACGCACACACACACAAACAGTAGGTAAAAAAAAAAAAAAACCTTGTGCGTTTGTGTCATATACATTATTTATTGTCTTCTGATTGTTTCTCTTGACTCGCGGTCAAACTCAATTCTTGGAGGGCCTGGGCCCTGCAGAGTTTAGATTCAACCCAAAGTAAACACACCTGATCCAACTAATCAAGTCCTTCAGGTTTATCTGAAAGCTACATGACGTGTGTTGGAGCAGGATTGGAGCAAAACTCTGCAGGGCTCCGTGTGTCCAGGAATTGAGTTTGAAACCCTTGCAGAAGGCTCTAGTGGCAGAATTAATTGGTGCTGCTAACGAGCATCACTATTGCCATGCGTCATACTTGAGGTTAGAGGATTGTTTAAATTGTTAACGCTTAGTAGTAGACTTCAGTGTTTACATGGTTCTGCAGCATTTGTGGGTGATTACTTAAATCGAGAGCTGTTGAAGACAGTGTGCTGTTGTTGTTGAAGACCATTGTCAGAACTGAATGGGCTTGGGGAAAGAATTGCCGCCAAAATGAACAAATGCCAGGTCAGATGTAGCTTCTGTTCCACCTTTGCAGTGTAAATATGGCTTTTATTGATGTTGATCAAATTTGATTGGTATTAGCCTATATCTAATTGTTTGAATTAATTAATTAAAAGACATGCCCTGGCCAATGTCTTTGACATCTTTGTTTTCACACTTACTGACATAATTACTGAAAAGTAGTTTGACCAATAGCGTGCAAGAAGCCATGATCTGCAGAGAACAAAGGACTATAGAGAAACTGACATTAGGAAAACAAAGTCAAAACTGGGACATTTTAGGCAATTTAGAAATCCTGGCCTGAACATGTAGGAAAAAGCGGATGCATGTATACCTTAATTAATAATCAAATAAATAAAAATATTTAAACTATACAATACCATACAATTAGTAATTTAAAAAAAAAATCCCTGTTATAAAGGGAAAAAAAACGCTCGTGAAATCAGTCCTTTTTATGGCAAAGAAGTGGATCAGATGCAACAATTTCACCCACTGGACCATAAAATCCCACAGACGCACATTGAAGGACCAAAGCCACATCTACAGACCAGAAGATCACAGGGACCCAGAACACCCTCACCACCCACACACCAACTTAAAACCACTTGGAAGCGCTTAACAAATGCATTGCAAAGTCCTGACACCCACCCACATCTCTCCAGCATCACAGCCGTGGCAAACATACTCCTGCTCTCTGTAGAGAACTCAACTACAATCTGGATAAATTAACCACCATTAATTAACCATTTTATGCACAGCTTTGTAATATCTAGTTTTGACCAATATTGGTCAACCCCCCCATTATTCTGGATTCTATTTATATGGTTTAATTAAATAAAAATTCAACAGTTATTTATTATTATAATGGTTCATGCTTCATGATTTAATACCAAAATGAAATTTAATACCAAAATACTTATGTCTGCAAATGCAGACATAAAATGCTAACAGTTAATCTTGAAAAATAAGTAAAATACATTGGCCTTTCTGATATGTGACCCTGGACCACAAAACCAGTCTAAAGTCACTGGGGTATAATTTTTAGCAATAGACAGTCTCTTAAGAAAAATGGTTCTAAATGGTACCAGAAAAAAGTTATTTGTCTTGTAACAATAACAGAACTATTTTTAGTGCTAAATAGAACCCTTTTTATAGGGTTCCATAAAGAACCATGCTATGAAAATGATATATGGGACCATAATGGTATTATAAATAACTTTTTACTGCTAGTTTATTTTCATTAATATTAGTATATTAACATATTTATATCAGTATTACTATCATCTGTATATATTATTTATTGATATTGTTTTTCACTCCTCTATCTGCCTGGTATTACAATATCCTGCAGTGTCTGTTAGGGTTTTACACAACAACAACAACAACATGTCAATTAGGTACTTTCATTTTTAATGAAATTGACAGTGCTCTAACAGCAGTTATTAGCAGAATACATTAATACATGACAGTTGACACAGGACATAAATAAAAACTCAAAGAAGTAAAACAAAATAGAAACTGGAAAAAGTGAAATAAAGAGCAAGTTCCAGTGAAATACTGTATTTTCATAATCCTCTATGATGCTAGTAAGTCCATCATGCCGTGTATTTTGGTGACTGAGCGGCCGTTTCTCTCTGCAGATGATGAGGTTGAAGGATGTGACAGCATCTGAAATACACAATTGAGTTACAATGTGTCTCCTTCAATTTTTTTTTGTAAAAAAAAAAAAAAAACCTTAACATACATTAAATATTTTTGTTACTTAGTGGTGAAGAGGAGAGAAGTGTCCTTAACTGAACACAGCTGGTCACACTTACATGTTCTCTTAAACTGAAAAGAGAAAAATACATGATTTGTAAGAAACCAGTTACAATTTGAAAGTTAAAAATGATTGACATTTTGAGAAATAAATCATTTACCTGTAATGCTGTCTGTCTAGATGGATAGCTGAACTCCAGAAAATCAGTAGGCCTAATCAGCCATCTTTTTGTAGAGTGTAGCCCCTGTTAGTAATAAGTAATTATAAAAAAAATTCTAACAATATGGATTATACATTAAATGTCTCTGTTACTTACTTAGTGGAGAAGAGGAGTAACATCAGCCAGAGCTGCTCAAACTTACATGTGATCAAAAAAGAAAATAAAATAATATTTATTTGAAAACCAGATACAAATTTAAAGTTAAATTTGATCATGTTTCATGAATATATTTGGTAAATTTCGTACTGTACTCTAAATATATCAAAACATAATGTTTGATTAGTAATATGCATTGCTAAGAATTTAATTTCACAACTTTAAAGGTGATTTTCTCAGTATTTAGAATTTTTTTTTACACCCTCAGATTCCAGATTTTCAATCAAACCGTTGTATCTGGCCCAAATATTGTCCTATCATAACAAACCATACATCAGTGGGAAGCTTATTTATTCAGCTTTTGTTTTTTGTTGTCCAGGGTCACAAATAATAGTTGACCACTAATATTATGACTCATTGTGCAACAGTTCTAAAGTAAAGCTAAAACAGACTCACACACATTGTCTTTCATCTGAGAACTCTGAATGTCTCTGGACTAATCCAGATTTGGCATCAGTTCATTCTCCACCTGCCCTTCAGTTTAATCCCTCTTGATTTTATTAACATGTATAAAGCCCGCGTTATCAGACGACTGCTCTTGTTCCAAATGAACATTGGATCTAAATGGCTTAAACACTCACACCGTCTCTCTCTCTCTCTCTTACAACGGTTTTTTTTTTCTTTCTTTCTAATAAGATGTTGATCTCCATATACATGTGCAGCATGAGATTGGCTTGTGGGGGGAGAGGCAGGTGTGGGTGTTTAAATTAGCTGCTTTAATGCTCTTTTATAGCTCAGCAGACCTAATGGAGTTAATGGCATTTCAATTATGTTTCATTTTAAATGGCTCATATCACATGAAATTCAGTTTTCTTAATCTTTTGAGATTTTTTTGAGAGCTCATGCTGCTTTTCTGATATTCATTGGAGTTTTGTGTCTTTTTCACTTGTTCTTTGAAATGTTTCCATTTTGATTCGTTGTTACCAAAAGTGAGAAACGTGAATCGAAAACCAACAATCAGCTGTGGGACAATATTTTGTCATAAATCACATACCATTAATTCCTGAACATTCTACCGTCTAATAATGGATATGAAATAACTGGTTGATATGACCCAATCTCAATAGTTTACGCACGCTTTTGGTCCGTCAACTAGATCTCGTTCAGGACATGCACTGTCTGTGGAAGTTTAGCTAGGGTCTTTTCCAGAATTACCATATTTTTCGGTTTATAAATCGCACCAGTATAAGTCGCATCAGTCCAAAAATACGTCATGACGAGGAAAAAAAAACATATAAATCGATCTGGACAGTAAGTCGCATTTATTTAGAACCAAGAACCAAGAGAAAACATTACCGTCTACAGCAGCGAGAGGGTGCTCTATGTTTATTAGGGGTAGACTACAGGAGCGCTGAGCAGCATAGAGCGCCCTCTCGAGGCTGGAGACGATAATGTTTTCTCTTGTGCATGTGGATGGAAGTTCATGGACATGATTCGTGACAGTACTTAAGGCGGATTGTACTATAGAATTTTTTAATTAACAAGTGTATCTATTCTATTTGTTTGGTTGACTGTATATTATTCTGATAATGAACAGGCTGCTACGTTTGCAATGCTGTACACTCATTCTTTTCCTTTTTTTTGTTAATCTGTTAATTAAGTCAAATATATTTAGTTGTATTCATTCTTATTTTTGGTTAAACTTCATTTCTGTTGCTTGTCCATGCTCGTCCACCGCATTCTTTCTCTCCTCTAACCCTGCAGCTCTCGCGGTTAGTGTTTGTGGCACCAGTCTCTGTTTCTTCAGTTACTCTTGCTATTTCTCGATGTTGAGAGTTCGATGTCTACATAGATTGCCCTTGACTATGCCTTCTTTTCATTTTCTCTGCTGAACTGAAAATAACGGGAGTGTGTCCGTGTCACAGATGTAGAATACGTCTCTGTAGTCATCTCAACCATGGAATTCCAGCAGCAGGAAATAGACTATTTTAATATTTTTACTATTTATAACTATTTTACCCATGGCATTTTTTCTCTGGTGCTGTTCTGCAGGGTTGGTAAATTCACCACTTAATTTTGAGTAAAAATATTTTGTTGTAACATGCATACCTAGATTGCTGCGAGTATAATATTACCCAAATTTTATTAGTCATGCTTTATATTACTGCTTTACAGGAAAAAGGAACATAGGCTATTACTGTAATGTTGTTATTTTTATAATGCGTTACTCCCAACACTGTCTGTAATTGCCTACATTGCTCAATGCTGCAAAAACAATGTAAATTGTAACTTTTGATGCAAATATGTAGTTTTCCAGATAGATTGCCAAATTGCTTTTATCCAGTCCAGTGCTAACCCACAACCCCCCCCCCCCCCCACACACACACACAAAAATATATTTATTTGGTAATCATGTGTATGTACATACAGCTTGTAATATTTAAGAACATACATTGTTTAAGAGTTTAGATATTGTGTATTCGGTAAACGCCTGCACAGCCTCAGTTTATATTTTTTTCATTTGACTATTTTTTACTTTATTTTTATTTTGTTTTTTGCAGAATTCCAAAATTTTCCTCCAAAATCAGCACAAAAAAAATGCAGAATACGTCTTTCTTTTCTATCTAGGACTGCTGATGTGTGAATGTGTGCGTGTGCCATTGGGGAAGCCCTCAGGCTGCTTGTCTGTTGATATCAGGGGTGTTTCTCTGTCATTTTTCTGGGGTTGTCACTGATTGATCTTTGCTTTCATCTTAGGTTTATTTCTTTGCTCCCTTCTGTTCACTCTCAGACTGCTGCTTTCCCAGCATTTTTTATTTGCTTTTTCAGGCACCTCCATCACTTGTTGTTCCAGTCTCATAAAAACCAATACAGTAGCCACACATAGTTATTCATCATACATAGTTATAACATTCATAATTTTTCTATCAGCAATCATTTGCACCCAGTAATTAATAGTTAAATGAGTCATGAATTGCATTAGCTGCAGTGCATTGTGGGCATTTAGATGTTGTTTGCTTAATTGAGTGTTTAGCGGAAATAAATTGGAGTTAAACCTGTCCTGAGTTCGTGGAGACATTTTTGCCAAATTAAACCTGAAATGCTGAAGCAAAGGAATGTAGGTCTGTCTAAAATGTTTTTATAAGATTTGAAGATTTGACCGTGATGCACCTATTAGTTTGCCTTAAAATACTCTTTATAAATACTCGTATAAGATTTTTCGAAAGAGGGTAGTAAGACACAGACAATGATTTTAGCACACACACACACACACGTTTTTGTGAGAAGTGGGGACATCCCATAGGCGTAATGGTAATTCTGTAGAAAGGGTATATTCTATGGCCATTCACCAACACCTAACCCTAACCCTCACAGGAAACTTTGTGCATTTTTACTTTCTCAAAAAAAAGGAATGATTTATAAGCTTTTGAAAAATGAGGACATGGGTTATGTCCTCATAAGTCACCCTCTCCTTGTAATACCTGTGTCATACCCATGTCATTATACAAAGTTGTGTCCTGATATGTCACAAAAACAAGAGCACAGACACACACACACACACACACACACACACACACACACACACACACACACACACACACACACACACACACACACACACACACACACACACACAGGCTGACACATTTATTAATTATCACTGTGATGTGTCCCATTGCACCTGCTGAAAGGAACTGACTCACAGATTTAATGATCAACACACACCCACAGTGGTTAAAACTTTTTAAAGGGTGGCCTATTATGCCCCTTCTAGCAAGATGTAAAAATAAGTATCTGATGTCCCCAGAGTGTGTATGTGAAGTTTTAGCTCAAAATATCATACAGATATTTTTTAATAATAGAAAATGCCACTTTTAGGGTATGAGCCAAAACATGGCATTTTTGTTATTGTTCCTTTGAATGCAAGTGAGCTGGTTCTTCAGAAAAGGGCGGTGCTTCAAGATCTCATGCTCCAGTAAACCAGCAACAACAGAACATGACAATCTATCACAAACTGATTGTACTGTGCATAGTAAATGCTTGTTTATGAATTACATTGCAGGGGAGCATGGTGCAATTAAAATGATGACATAGCTGGTCTCACGGTGACTTCACTAACCATTACAAAATGTATAAGTTAAAATTTAACCACATTGTCCTCAGCGACCTATGGAGACTCCCATGTTCATTGGTGCATTCTAAAACAAAACATTTGTAACAACTCTTTGGCGCTGACATTGTATCCTTCTAGAAGCTATAGTAAGAAAACAGTAATGGTGGACTGCTGCTTCTCACTCTGGGCGGGGTCTATGCTAATAGGGCAAAGATAGTCACAAATGGGCGGGATTTTTCACTAAGGTGACGTGTACGTAGGAAGTAATCTGGAATAGCCCGTTTGGGGGGAATGTTTATGATTTATTGGTGTAACGATAATAAAACTCCATATACATCGGGAAGAAGGAGGCGGGAACCGGCGCACAATCAAAATACTTTAATAATTCAAAAATAAACAAAACAGCGCGTCAGCCACTCACGGCGACTGACGCGCACAAATAAAAAGCAAACACATAAAATAATATCCCAGGCCTGGTCCTCTCTCGTCCTTCACGGTCGTCGCTCCAGTTTTATATCCTTCCATCTCCTACGTGGGACTCGATACTGGCGGTGGGGCGCAGGTGTAGCTCATCTCCAATCACTACACCCGGCCTCACTCCTCGTTCCCACGCCTCTCGGCCCCGCCCCACTCGCCACAATTGGGATTATAAAAAAATGAGTGGATGGATTTTTACCATTATAGGGTGGTTGTTTCCACACACTGCGGCAACACAACTGTCTTCAAACACCTTATAAATGTGATTTTTGCATAGTAGGTCACCTTTAAATGTCACATTTAAGGAGTCTGTCCTGATGTGTCAGACATGTGTTTTTATCATTTTTCACTATGGTTTAGGGTGTCTTGCTATATATTTTTACAAATTCATGCAGTTATCATTTATGAAAAACACAATAATTTTTGTCATCACTATTTGGCACTCAGGTGCTCCCATCCCTAGTAGCTATGATGTTGTTTGGGTATTGCTAGGGTCATTCTGTTGGTTGCTATGGTGTTGCTAGGTGTCTTTTTTTAATAAAAGTAGTTGTTTACTAGCTTACATAAAACTCTCAAGTGTATGCAGTCATTTGTAATAAAAACTTTGAGGCTGATGGACTGTGATGGACTGTGTGTGTGTGTGTGTGTATGTGTGTGTGTGTGTGTGTGTGTGTGTGTGTGTGTTTGTCTGAGTGAAATCTGAATGAGTTACTTGAGATTTAATATTCAACACATGCCATCTTCACACTTTTGAATTCACTTGAGCACTTTAATTCCATATGCTGAATAATTGCAGTCAGAGAGAGGGAGAGAGGGATGATGGAATAGAAAGCCAGATGACAGGTAAAGGTAAAGGTGGATGCTGGTGTAAATGCAGGAATTCTCTCCTGCCGAGCAACACCGGTTTTGTCACAAACGAGACAGGAGGCAGACAGGATGGACCGTTTGAGAGTTTTATTAGCAGAATGCTCCGAACCAGACGGGAATATCAGAGTGAGAGCGCGTATGGACCAATATCAATTCAACTGAACGATCTCTGATCACAGTAAGTGGAAGTGGGATCACCGAAGGAGGACTGAAGGCAGAAGAAGACTGGCCGATCTTTGAGGGTTCTCAGAAGATTCACGGATTCTCAGGCGAGTGTTGAGATAGAGTCTGTAAGCCATGTAATGACGAGATCAGATGGAGACTGAAGGTTGAGAGTGGGTATATAAGGGTGAGCAGTGATGAAGGATAGCAGGTGACGGTGATGAGGATGAAGAGATGCAGGTGATTACAATTAATATTCAGGGGATGACGAGCGAGTGGGTGGAGGGAGTGATGATGATGGTGGTGGAATCCTGACAGTACCCCCCCCTCCCGAGGCGGCTCTTGACGCTTGAGAAGAGGGGCATTGGCGACGGCGAGGCCTACCACGACCTCTGGGGGCAGGACGATCAGGATGGTCTGCATGAAACTGGGTGAGGAGGGTTGGGTCCAGAATGTCTTCGCGGGGTACCCATGAGCGTTCCTCTGGGCCATAATCCTCCCAGTCGACTAGATATTCCAGCCGGGGGCCTCGTCGCCGCGAATCCATGATGTTGCGGACACGGTAGATAGGCTCCTCTTCTACTGGAACGGGAGGAGGAGGTAAGTCCCTAGGTCCTGGATCTGAGGGAGGAGAAGTGACAGGATCAATGAAGGGTTTTAACAAGGAGACGTGAAATGAGGGTGAAAACTTGTAATGAGGTGGGAGGTTGAGCCTGTAAGTGACTTCATTCAGCTGCCTCTGCACGGTAAATGGTCCGATGTATCGGGGACTCAGCTTACGGCAGGGCAGGCGAAGGCGGATGTCTCAGGTTGAAAGCCACACCTTCCGACCCGGTTGGTACTGGGGAGGGTCTGTCCGTCGATGATCGGCTTGGGTCTTGTGCCTTCGCACTGCCTGTTGGAGGTGAACGTGAGCTGAGTCCCATACCCTCTCGCTCTGATGGAACCAATAGTCAACGGCTGGAACCTCCGAGGGCTCCCCAGACCAAGGGAATAGAGGAGGTTGAAAACCCAGGATACATTGAAAAGGAGTGAGCCCGGTGGTGGATTGCCTGAGAGAATTCTGGGCGTATTCAGCCCAGGGGAGGTAGCGGCTCCAGTTGTCCTGGTACTGGTGGCAATATGACCTGAGGTACCGTCCTATCTCCTGGATCTTCCGCTCAGTCTGGCCGTTCGTCTGAGGGTGGTATCCTGAGGAGAGACTAACAGTTACCCCAAGTAGTTGGAAGAAGGCTTGCCATACCCGAGATATGAACTGCGGACCTCTATCCGATACTATATCTTCGGGAATTCCAAAATTTCTGAAAACATGGTGGAACAAAGCCTCCGCGGTCTCAAAGGCGGTAGGGAGTCCAGGTAAGGGGATCAGCTTGCAAGCCTTCGAGAACCGATCCACTGCTACTAGAATACAGGTGAAGTTGTTAGATTTAGGAAGGTCAGTCATGAAGTCTACACCAAGATGAGACCATGGACGACGGGGTATAGGAAGAGGTACGAGTTTACCCTCCGGGAGTTTTCTGGGAGTATTAGTGATGGCGCAGACTGAGCACCCTTGGAGAAACCGGGAGACATCTTGGTAGATAGATGGCCACCAGTGCCGTTGACTGAGGAGCGAGAGGGTACGCCTGCTACCTGGATGACCAGAGCCCGGAGCTGTATGAGCAGAGTCCAGAAGGGTGGTGTGGAATTGTTGAGGTACAAAGGTGAGCCCCTCTGGACCTCCCGGCGGAGCGGGATGGAGACTGTTTTCCTGGGATATCTGATCGTCTATGTCCCAGAGGATTGGACAGGCGAACACGGCTGGAGGGAGAATGGGTTCAGGGCGGTACTCCTCAGACGAGGAATGATAGAGGCGAGAGAGAGCGTCAGCTTTTCCATTCTTACAGCCGGGTCGGTAGGTAACAACGAAATCAAAACGGGTGAAGAAGAGAGCCCAGCAGGCCTGACGAGGATTGAGCCGCGTGGCTTCTTTGAGGTATTCCAGATTACGATGATCGGTGATTACTTGAAATTGGTGATTGGCTCCCTCCAGCCAATGCCTCCACTCTTCCAAGGCAAGTTTGATTGCAAGCAGTTCCCGATTTCCGATGTCATAGTTTCGCTCCGCCGGGGACAGCTTCTTGGAGAAGAAGGCACATGGATGGAGTCTGGAAGGTTCACCCTGCCACTGGGAGAGGACTGCTCCTACTCCAGTAGAAGACGCATCAACCTCGACGACAAATGGTAGATCTGGATCAGGATGGGCGAGGACGGGAGCGGTTGAAAAGGCGTCTTTTAATTGTTGGAAGGCTTGGATGGCTTCGGAGGAGAAGGATAGAGACTTGGTCTGGCCCTTCAAAGAGGAGGTCAGAGGAGCACTGATAATGCTGTAGTTATGGATGAATCTCCTATAAAAGTTGGCAAATCCGAGGAATCTTTGAAGCTCTTTCACTGTAGTGGGCTGCGGCCAGTTCCGGATGGTATCCACCTTCCTCTGGTCCATTTGCACACCATGCTGATTTATGATATAGCCCAAAAACTGTACCGACGTGGTGTGAAATTCACATTTCTCCAATTTCAGGAATAAGTGATGGACTCTCAATTTCTGCAGGACCAGAGTGACATGGCGTCTGTGTTCAGGAAGTGATGATGAATAGATGAGGATATCATCCAAGTAGACTACAACAAATCTATTGAGGTACTCTCGGAACACTTCATTCATATAATTCTGAAAGACTGCAGGGGCGTTGGATAGGCCGAACGGCATTACCCTGTACTCATAGTGGCCGGAAGGGGTGACGAAAGCAGTCTTCCACTCGTCACCCCGACGGATACGGATTAAGTTGTATGCACTGCGCAGATCCAACTTGGAGAATATACGGGCCCCACGTAGTTGTTCCAGTGCTGCTGGGACCAGAGGAAGGGGGTAGCGAAATTTGACCGTTTGGGAGTTGAGATGGCGGTAATCAATACACGGTCGCAAGCCTCCATCCTTCTTAGCCACGAAAAAGAAGCTGGAAGCGGCAGGTGAAACCGATGGTCGAATGAACTGCTGCTGAAGGGCTTCTTTCACATACTCCTCCATGGCCTTCTGTTCCGGGATGGAGAGAGGGTAGATACGGCCTTTAGGTAGAGTGGCTCCAGGTAGCAGGTCGATGGCGCTGTCCCATGGCCGATGAGGTGGTAACTTGGTCGCCAACTGCTTGCTGAACACATCCTGGAACCCCCTGTACTCAGCAGGAATCTCCACTTGATGCTGGACTTCTGGACTCTCAACTGAAGTTGAACAGACTGGGAGTTTGGGTTTGAGCACGGAGGACGAAGAAGAGGGAGAAGATAGGGCTTTCTTCTTGACTGGAGCTAGACAGGTATGTGTACAGTTTTCTCCCCAACGAAGAACCTCCCCGGATTTCCAGTCAATGGTGGGCTGATGTTGGATCAACCAGGGGCGTCCCAGGATGAGCTCAGCAGTAGACTCCTCCAGCACCAAGAATGAGATCTCTTCTGTGTGTAAACAGCCAATGCGGAGCGTTAATGTGGGAGAGACATGACTGATTCGACCTCGACCCAGCGGCTTTCCTTGGATGGTTTGAACTCTGAGCTCTTGAAGGCTGCGGTGCTTGCGGACGTTCAGTTTTTGGAGGAGCTGGGTTGAAATGAAGTTCCCCGCTGAACCGGAGTCGAGAAGGGCTTGCGCTGAGACACAGATATGCGGGGTTAATAGATGAACCATGGTACGATTTAAAGATTCCACTTTAGGAGGGATCTGAATGGAGCTTACCGCAGAACGTTGAGGTCGAACAGGACAGGAGCAGATGAGGTGATTGTCGCTCCCGCAGTACAGACAGAGGTGAAGCTGGATACGACGCTGGCGCTCAGAAGGAGTGAGATGGGTGGAGTCCACTTGCATGGGCTCAGGTGCTGGAGGAGAAGCAATGGGAATCGAGGACGGAGGACTGACAGCGGTAGACGGATTGTCACAAGCAGATAAGCGTTGTGAAACTCGAATGGTCTTCTGAATGAGGTTCTCAATTCCCATGGAGTCATCATAAACAACCAATAGCTGACAGATGTTCGGATTCAGGCCGTGGCGGAAAGCGGTAATCAAGGCCGACTCGTTCCAGCCACAGGATGCCGCCAGGGTGCGAAACTGGAGGGCATACGTGCTGACAGGAGTTTCCTTGACGGAGATTGTAAAGCTGATCGTGAACTGAGAGATCTGAAACAGCCTGGCCATATGAAACCTGACAGGGACTTTAACACTGGGGAATCTGAATTCCAAAGAGATTGTGCCCACTGGAGAGCTCTGCCAGAGAGTAGAGAAATAATAAAGGCCACCCGGGCGGAATCATCGGTAAACTGATGCGCTTGCATTTGGAAATATAGTGAAACCTGAAGCAAAAAACCGCTGCAATCCTCCGCCTCACCACTGAACGGCGCTGGTCGGGCCATGGGACTCGCAGAGGCAGCCGGCGAAGTAGCGGGTGTTTGCGGAAGTTGATGTTGGCCTCCAGAGTGAAGGATTGCTTCAGGGATGGCGGAAGGGTTGTCCGGTAAAGAAGAGAAGATTGACTGGCGCACTGCTTGCACCAGTTCGGCAAACGGGTCTTGAGATGGATTTCCCCCAGGCTCCGTAGGATTCTGCATCTTTGGTCTGATCTTCTGTCACAAACGAGACAGGAGGCAGACAGGATGGACCGTTTGAGAGTTTTATTAGCAGAATGCTCCGAACCAGACGGGAATATCAGAGTGAGAGCGAGTATGGACCAATATCAATTCAACTGAACGATCTCTGATCACAGTAAGTGGAAGTGGGATCACCGAAGGAGGACTGAAGGCAGAAAAGACTGGCCGATCTTTGAGGGTTCTCAGAAGATTCACGGATTCTCAGGCGAGTGTTGAGATAGAGTCTGTAAGCCATGTAATGACGAGATCAGACGGAGACTGAAGGTTGAGAGTGGGTATATAAGGGTGAGCAGTGATGAAGGATAGCAGGTGACGGTGATGAGGATGAAGAGATGCAGGTGATTACAATTAATATTCAGGGGATGACGAGCGAGTGGGTGGAGGGAGTGATGATGATGGTGGTGGAATCCTGACAGGTTTCATGTTATTATCGTATTAACCCGAATATAAGATGACCCTGATTATAAGACCACCCCCCTTTTTCCAGATGTACCTTTTGGAAAAAGGCTTTCTGAGAAACAAATCTTGTTTTCTTTCTGTCTTTTTCTCTCTCTCTCTGTAAAACATTTTTTTTTTCTTAAATTTTCATATTGCATAATTTTTCCTATTTTAATTTTTGTTTTGAAAGTATGGTAAATACTGGTAAAATGTACCAACAATAATCGCATAAAAATATACACTATAATCTATGTGATATACACCTATACTGTAAAAATAGGTGAAAAAAACAGGTGGCTGTATTATTGAAACGTCAAAGTCTAGACCCTGAATATATGACGAGCACATTTTTTTTTCAGATGTATTTCCAAGAAAAAAAAAACAAAAAAACATTGTCTTATATTCGGGTCGATATGGTAATATCTTGTTAAAATATCTGCCCCAGCTCATCAACATAAACAGCATTTAACATTTGTTTCGCTATTCAAAAACATTTTAGGAGCTTTGTTTATAAGCGTTTGACCGCATTAGAGGGAACTGTGTAAATGATCAAGCTGAAAACAATAACTATTTGTAAAAAAAGACAATACAAATAAATAAATAAATAAATAAATAATTCTAGCTAGTCAAAGTCTTCAAAAGTGTGCTGTACACTGTAAAAAACAACAACATGAAAATTTGAAATTTACCCTAAAAGTAGATTAGAAAGAATAGATAGAAAGTATGGCTTATAAGAAAATCGGTTTTAATTTTTCTAAAATTCCAAGTATAAGTTATTATTTATTATTTTTTAATAATTTATTTTTTAAATATAGTAAAAATTTCAGAGGGAAATTTGTTTCTGCATTTTTTCAGTGTACTTTAAAAAAACTATAGCTGTAGTTTTACAGATTGAATTTAAATTGACAGTTACGATTTCATTAATTGAAATTATGTAAATAGTATACAACATCTCAGTTTTATAATTTCATAATATTTTGAGAACAACCTTAAAAATCTAAGTTAATAGTGTAGCTTTTCTACAAGCTGGAGGTAAAATAATGCACTAAAACGGACACTCAAATAATGCAACAAACATTACTTCAACATGTCCAAAAAATTAATAAATAATCTAATGAAAAAAAAAAAAAAAACTAAGACGAAACTAAGACGGTTTTTACCATTAAAGTCTCTGCACTCTAGATTGCATTGGCAAGATGAGCAATTACTTGCTTTTAACTGAAATTATCTGATGTTTTTAATTATTGCAATTATTTTCTGTAGGGCTGTCGGCTGTATCTGAAGGATGCATTTTGAACCTTCAAACGCGCATTTCGATTTTCGCTTGAGATCATTGTAAGTAGATTCACCTAACACACCGTTTCAATTAATCTCCCGCAGAGCTCCATTGTTGACAGCCACATCGTTGTTGAGCGTTTGTTGTTGTGGTTGCGACTGCGGCGATGTGACGGCTGTCATGGCTGTCATGGCAGAGCCGGCAGGAGAAACTCCTTCTGAGTCTCTCCTAGATGAAAGAATGCTCTCCTTTCGATCTGTCCCTGGGATCATGTGTGCATGTAAGGTTTTCAAGGTTTACATGAAGATGTCAGTGCTTTTGACGACCTTGTGAACTTCTTCTCTCTGTGATATTTTCAATGCATGGTTGTCATTGTGTCGTGAAGGATTAAAGAATGAAGTTACAAAGGTGTTATTATAAATTATAAACACTATGAGCCATGTGTTTTCTAAAGATACAGTCACTAACACACACTCTGGCATTTCCAATTACAGCACAGTGATTAGTGGCTCTCGTGTTGATTAAGAGGGTTTGGTTCATTTAGAGTAATCATGTCCGGCACTCTCTAAAGTCACACAAACCTCTTATAGCCAATCAAATACATGAGTGCTGTCTGAGAGGCCAGACACTTTTTCAGGCACTTGTCCTTCACTAAAACTGATCGCTTATTCATCTGATGCTATACAGCTGAAGTGTGCTTCTTTGATTAAATTTGTGTGTGTGCATTTTGAGGCTTTTATTCATTTTTTATCACAGTACACATTGATTCAAGCATCTTACAGAAAATTATGATAATATTTATAATATCTTAATATCCTCATGCCTTATAGTTGCATTTAGCAGATTAGAGCGGGATGATGTAACAATCAAGGCTTTTGCAGTGCCAAAATCAGTGCTTGGCACAATTCATAATTCATAGTTTTCACGTGATGTAACACTAAGTTGCTTGTTAAGTGTTTTCTTATAGAAATATTTTTTTTTAAGAACTTGCTTAAAGGGGCTGTTGATGCATTAATTCCATGATATTGAAGAGCTAAGTTCAGTATTATGCATCTGCAGTGTTTGGAATAACGGGGTTTAAAAGAACGGCGTTAGGGGTAATCTAACTAATTACTTTTCCCGTCGTTACAACGCCGTTAACGTTACTGAATGTTAAATGCGGCGCGTTACTATGCATTGATTTAATAAACTATGTAATCCGAACGCACCCCTCCCCTGGTTCACTGTCACACAGTGAGTGAGAAGGTGGGTTAATAACGAGATAAGCGATTTTGATTGGCTAAGGCAGAGTCATGTGTTTCATGGTAGCCAATCAGAGGCAGTGTTTTTACACTGGCGTGTGGCGCCAAACACACACACACACACACACACACACACACACGGAACAGCTACACAGAGATTTGCAGCAGCAGCAGAAATGGCGAGTCAGGAGCAATCCGATGAAAAGTTGGCGTTTTCAAGGTATCAAGTTTCAAGATATAAGCACTACTTCAAATTCATTGTGGTCAAAGGCAAGAACATGCGTGTACATGTAATGACACGCATCTACAAAGCTAGTCGCCAAAAAAACTTTTCTTACAAAGATAATACTTGAAGTGAAGGATAAAAATATAAAATAAATATTAAAAAAAAGTTATGTACGAACACCTGTCTGTTCTACTCATTTCAAATGACTTGTGAAAACTGCAAAAAAAAATTCTCTGACATATAGCAACTTTTTTTTTTTTACGGTAACGCAAATAGTTACTTTCCCTGGTAACGAGTTACTTTTATTATAGAGTAATTCAGTTACTTTTTGGAACAAGAAGTGAGTAACTATAACTAATTACTTTTTAAAAGTAACATTCCCAACAGTGTGCATCTGCTTGCCTGTACATACATATTGTATGTTTTATTAAAAACATTCAGTATTACTGTCTATTTATATTTATTTAAATTGATTGAATATGGAAGAGCTGATATTTCATAGCTTTTTTAGAAAAACAAACTAAATGGAAACTTAAAAATAAAAATAGAAACAAGACTGTCCCTCCAACATTCAAAGGTAAGAGGCATAAGAAGCTTTCCCTTTTTCCACAAGAGAAAACCATTATAAAATAAATGCTTAAAGTGGTTTAAAGCATAAGGACAGTCATACTGGATGACTAAATTAGTATACATATTAATAAACCATTATCAAGCAGATTTACCTAGAATATGAAGTTTCACGTTATAGGTTTTCCTTTTTAAATGATTTTCTATAGGGAAACGTGAAGCATGAAATATAATATTCTGGGTCCATCTGCTTGCCTGTACATTTTATTAATAATTTGTATACTGAATTTAATCCCCCAATATCACCATCTATGTCCATATCACCTCCAACACCATTTAACACTGGCATATAAATCTATATTTAGAAATGTCAATATAAATGTACCTATGAATCAATTTAATTTCCCTTCTATATTATTTAAATGCTAATAAATGTTATACTTATTAATACATAAATAATATATTTATTAATAAATAAATAATATATTTATTAATAAATAAATAATATATTTATTATATTGGGGGGGGGGGGTATTTTGGACACATCGGGGCTAAATTAATCATCTTCATTTATTTATATCTACAGATTTTAATGTGTGGTGGTTTACAAAATTCGTCATGCTCTCCCCCAAACTGAAATTAAGAACTGTATAAAACTATTTATGAATACCTTTCCGGTTTCCGGTCTACTTCAAACTGAAATTAAAAACTGTTTAAACTAATATATGTGATTTAAAGGGATAGTTCACCCAAAAATCATAATTATGTTATTAATAACTCACCCTCATATTGTTCCAAATCCGTAAGTCCGCCGTTTATCTTCAGGACACAGTTTAAGATATTTTAGCTTTAGTCCAAGAGCAAGTCCAAGATTTAGTCTCAGTCCCTCC
This sequence comes from Carassius gibelio, assembly GCF_023724105.1. NCBI lineage: Eukaryota > Metazoa > Chordata > Actinopteri > Cypriniformes > Cyprinidae > Carassius > Carassius gibelio. The sequence goes on along the minus strand of NC_068384.1, from coordinate 19,614,145 downwards.
ATTGAAACTGCGTGTACGGTCTACTGTGCATGTCCAGAAAGGTAAAAAAAAAAAAACATCATCAAAGTAGTCCATGTGACATCAGATGGTCAGTTAGAATATTTTGAAGCATCGAAAATACATTTTGGTCCAAAAATAGCAAAAACTACAACTTTTCAACTACAACTACAAGTCTTCTCTTCCGTGTCTGAGAGTTCAAAACAAAGGAGTTTGTCGAATCATTCGATGTAAACGGATCTATTTGAACCAGTTCACGAAATCGAACTGAATTGTTTTAAACGGTTCACATCTCCAATACGCATTCATCCAGAAATGACTTAAGCTGTTAACTTTTTTAATGTGGTTGACACTCCCTCTGAGTCACGTTTTTCATATTTTTTTAAAGTTTTGATTGTGTTTACAGTGTGCAATATAACGTGTTCATGTTTCGTGTGTAAAAACACAGTATTGTTCACACAGTATTTTTCACACAATTCACTTATCTGTATACTTATCTGTATACCCCTTTTTTGTGTATTCCTGTGGGCGGAGGTTAGTCAAAAAAACGGTTCTAGTGACATCGTCGTGACTGCAGGAAGTAGAGGGATGTAGTCCAAACTGGTCGTTCGATGCAGGCGAATTCTGTTAAATAAAATATCTCGCTTGGCATTGAACTTTGAGCTTTAGAATTTTACAGCTATTATTTATACTCTAACAACAACATTACACAATAACTGAAGTTTGAAACATGGGATCACGAAGAACGGTATCTTTAAGATATCAACTTCCAAAAGCGATCATTGCCCCTAAGAATTTAATAATAATCCAAGGCTAAAATAGGTTGAGTTTCCTAAAGGGTCACAACTGGCCTGGTTAATCATTCCAACGTACTCCTGTAGCTATGACACCAAAGGGGTCAAGTGCTAACAGGTGAACTGATGCCAGAGAGCTTGAACAAGATATGGTCAAGGGCTCCCTGTCAGATTTGTTCATGCAGTGCATGTCACTTCAAGCAGAAAGGACACTGGCCTGTAAGGCTGGGAGTTCCAAGTTATCCGAGTTCCAAAGGGGGGCCACCATGAGAACCCTGTGTTTCTGTACCCTTACTCGCCTGATTAACTGTGGGATCAGGGTGATTGGGGGAAAGCATAAATGAGGTTGGGCCAATCGTGGGCCAATACATCCTTGATTTTTGAGAAATAAATTGGGCAAAGAGTTGTCTTCTGAGGCAAAGAGGTCTACCTTGCCTTGCCAAAGATCTCACAGATCTCTTAAACCATTTGCGGATGGAGCGTCCACTCCCCTGAGGGGACATTATTTCATAACCTATCTGCTCCTTGGTTCAATTTGCCTGGTACATGCACTGCTCTTAGCGAGCGCAAGTTGAGCTGAGCGCATTCCAGGAGGTGCTCTGCAAGAGCGAAGAGACTCTTCGAGGAGAGGCCCCCTTGGTGATTTATGTAGGGCACCAGTAGCATGTTGTCTGATCGGATTAGCACATGGCATCCTTTTAAGACTGGCAGGAAGAACAGACAGGCTTGACCTACTGCTAGCATCTCCAGGCAGTTGATGTGGAAGACTTTTTCAGCTTTTCGACCGGCGATGCTGCTGCCACAAGGCCAAGCATCCTCTGATGCTTTGAGAGGGAGAGCAGATGGAGGTTGACATCCTCCGTATAATGAGAGCCCAAACCAGCGTGACTGTAGCTCTTATATAGGCTTAGTCCAAAATTGTTTGCAGGAATGATATTTGCTGGCTGGGGAACACAAGCTCTTGGCAAAATTGACTCCGAGTCCAAGAAACTCCAGGTGGCTGAGGAGGAGGGTCTTGTGTGATATTAGTTCTGCATCAGACTGGGCCAGAACTAGCCAGTCGTCAAGGTAGTTGAGAATGCGGATACCCATCTGTCTGAGAGCAGAAAGAGCCACATCCATGCACTTCATAAAAATGGGAGGGGCCAGGGACAGTCAAAAGGGAAGGACCATATGTTCTGAAAGACCTGGAGGACCATTATAGAAAGAAACGCTGAAAACACCTGTCCAGCTGAAGTGTAAGTATGTGCAGAGAGAGCTAACGTGGTCATACACGGCTTGGACTGATAAGCAGCCTTCGCTCTTCAGCTTATGGCCTGATTGGGCAGAGGTACGCGGCCACGCGAATCATCTCGGGGAGGTGGCTTGTCATACCCCTTTTCTTCAGTGCCATCAATGGAAGTGAGGCCGGATGAAGAGGCAGTACAGAGGCGGGCAGAGCAGGGCATGAACCACTATCTGGTGAACTTGTCGTGGACCTCCGGGAAGAATGGAGAGGCGTGCTGACGAGGGGCCTGGCAGTGCCCTGGCAAGATCCATTCATTCAGACAGCTGCGTGAGGGTTCTTCTGGTGGAGACTACTTCAACCACTTTGAAGAGGATACAGAGAAGCTCGGCATCCATCCCATCCTTGGTGGTACTGGGGGGCGGACAATGATTAGGGGGTGGGGTCAGTCACTGAGCCCAACACTGAGCCCAGCAGCTCATCCTCACTTCCACCAAATGAAATCTCTTTGCATGCACCAGCAGAGTGATGCTGATCAGACTAGGAGAAGAGGATGGGAGAATACTCTCTGTGTTGAGAGTTAGGTACGTGGGATCTGGGCCGGGCATAAGTTCGCTTGAAGTTGATCGCTCGAGCCCCCTGTCCCGCTGTTTTTTCCTCACAGGTCCCTGGGAGAAAGAAAACGGGAGGGCGCAAGTGGCAGGGTTGTGAGCAGAGAGAGGCAAGAAAGGCTCTCGCAGTGAAAACAATTAGTTACCGTGAGCGCAGTATCTGCATGGGATTTACCCAAGTAGAAAATGCACTCTTTGTGGCCATCATCGGCGTTCAGAGAAGACGTGCACAAACTGCAGTAATGGCAAGTTACTGCCTTTTAAACCAAGCCTTGGCTCTTTTAGAAGCTCTTTTAGAATTTTAGGATGGTGGCAAGGGTGCCTTTTTAAATTTATTTAAAATTACTAAAATCTAGTAAGATTTTTTGAAAAAGCGTCAGATAACTGTTAGCGTGATAACAACACTGTAAGTGTAACTAATTCAACGCTGCAACATAGACTACATGATGCCTTTAAAAGCAACTGGCAAATAAATAATGGAAATTCAATTAAATACAGTATGTGAGCACATAACCAGTCCCACCTGAGCAGCAGAGATGCGAAGATGCTTTGTTTAACTTGCTGCGCTGCAGGCACAAGAACTGAGAACGCAGAATTGACTCTGAATTAGGCAAGTGGAATGAATTTGAGGAAGCAGCATCATGGAAGTTAAGGCTGTAGCTAAAACGTAGAATGGAGTTTGTCATTAGGGCATTCCTCAGGTGGAATGGATTTGTCTGACGGCATTCTGAAAAGTCAACAGGCATATGCGCTGAATTAAAGACCATAAAAGTGAGTGGGTCCAATATGATTGGTCTTTAAAAGTGGCTCGGTCTTATCTCACCCGCATACAATGGTTTAGACACCCATGGTTTCAGTTTGTCTTTTAGTGGTTTAGCTACCGTCCACCATACAGTCTACAGTAATTGTGTGTGTGTGACAGTGAATCTAAACACACATACACAGTGGTAGTGGGTCTCAGGTGGGCCTAAACTTAAACTCCTAAAGGCAGAGACAGGTCATCACTCTCAGTTTATAGAGCAGGAGAAAGAGCTCATCACTGTGTCTGTGGCTCTCTGGCACTCAGAATTACTTCCATCTCTCAAGTGGCACAGAGTGAGTGTGAAGAGTGTGTGTTTGTTTTGTAATAGAGTTCTCACTCTTTTGCACAACATCCTGTCAGGCTTTGACAGCTACAGCTGACATTGTGATACATGTATATGACTGCTAGTGTAATCGAGCTCACACACACACGCATATATATTCATATGCATGCATGTGATCTCTGTGTGTGCATGTGAATAGTCACTGCTGTAGCTTTTAACCCTCAATTGGCATAATATAGGGTTAACCTGGTGTGTTACATCTTCACGTGGCAAATACATGATATCAAATTGTTCACATCATGATTAACAACATCCCTATAAAGCCCAAAGCCCAAGTTTAATTGATCAACATGATCAAAACTTTACCGTTAAACCTGTTGCACACAATCTACTACATGTGCCGGTCATATAATTAGAATATCATCAAAAAATGTATTTATTTCACTAATTCCATTCAAAAAGTGAAACATGTATATTATATTCATTCATTACACAAAGACTGATATATTTCAAATGTTTATTTCTTTTAATTTTGATGATTGTAACTGACAACTGAAAAAAATCCCAAAATTAAGTATCTCAGAAAAGTAGAATATTGTGAAAAGGTACAATATTGAAGACACCTGGTGCCATACTCTAATCAGCTAATTAATTCAAAACACCTTTAAATGGTCTCTCAGTCTAGTTCTGTAGGCTACACAATCTTGAAAAGACTGCTGACTTGACAGTTGTCCAAAAGATGACCATTGACACCTTGCACAAGGAGCGCAAGACACAAAAGGTCATTGCAAAAGAGGCTGGCTGTGCACAGAGCTCTGTGTCCAAGCACATTAATAGAGAGGCGAAGGGAAGGACAAGATGTGGTAGAAAGAAAGCGTACAAGCAATAGGCATAACTGCACCCTGGAGAGGATTGTGAAACAAAACCCATTCAAAAATGTGGGGGAGATTCATAAAGAGTGGACTGCAGCTGGAGTCTGTGCTTCAAGAACCACTGCACACAGACGTTTGCAAGACATGGGTTTCAGCTGTCACATTCCTTGTGTCAAGCCACTCTTCAACAAAAGAGAGCGTCAGAAGCATCTAAAGACAAAAATGATTGGACTGCTGCTGAGTGGTCCAAAGTTATGTTCTCTGTTAAAAGTACATTTTGCATTTCCTTTGGAAACCAGGATCCTAGGAAGAGAGGAGAGGAACACACTCCACGCTGATTGAGGTCCAGTCATCTGCTAGTGTTGGTTCACTGTGTTTTCTAAGGGCCAAGGTCAATGCAGCCATATAAAAGGAAGTTTTAGGGTCCTTCAGGCTTTCTGCTGCTGACCAAATTTATGGAGATGCAGATTTCATTTTCCAACAGGACTTGGCACCTGCACACAGTGCCAAAGCTACCAGTACCTGGTTTAAGAACCACAGTATCTATTTTCTTAATTGGCTAGCAAACTCGCCTGACCTTAACCCCGTAGAAAATCTATGAGATATTGTGAAGAAGAAGATGCGATATGCCAGTCTCAACAATGCAGAAGAGCTGAAGGCCACTATCAGAGCAACCTGGGCTCATAACACCTGAGCAGTGTCACAGACTGATCGACTCCATGCCATGCCGCATTGCTGCAGTAATTCAGGCAAAAGGATTCCTAACTAAGGATTGAGTGCTGTATATGCTCATACTTTTCATGTTCATACTTTTCATTTGGCCAAGATTTCAAAAAATCCTTACCCTGTATTAGTCTTAAGTAATATTTTAATTTTCTGAGATACTGAATTTGGTATTTTCCTTAGTTTCCAGTTATAATCATCAAAATAAAAAAAAATAAACATTTGAAATATATCAGTCTGTGTGTAATGAATGAATATAATATACAAGTTTCACTTTTTGAATGGAATTAGTGAAATCAACTTTTTGATGATATTCTAATTATATGACCAGCACCTGTACTTGCATTCTGTTGTTTGATTGATAGTTAAGACTTTTTTAGTAAGTTAAATGTATTTTAGTTTAACTGTACAAACTTCACATCAACTGCCTTTAGCTTGTGCTTCACGTCTTTTTGCGGTCAAATTTTTAGTTATTTTTATCAAGCAAACATAAGAACTTTGATATTTCATAATGAACACTTGATAGACTGAAGCAGATTAACTTTAATTGATTTTTGTATGAAATTTTACGAACATTTGTTCATCTCTCAATAGACAAAACATTTAAATATCATTAAATTTATATAATTCTATGCAAGTATCTGCTATACTGTTATAAATGTCTAAAATCAACTAATATTGATATCATCCAGCATCTGCACCAAATTGCACATTTCTGCTCGGTTTGAGCCTCTTAAATATATATATACAGTATATATATATATATATATATACAGTATATATATATATATATATATATATATATATATATATATATATATATATATATATATATATATATATATATATATATATTCTCACTATGTCATACTATATGAGCCATAGAAGCTTGATGGATCAAAGATGATAAGAAACAAAATTCAAACCTTTTTCATGACTTTGTTTCATTTTATCCTCTGTGAAAGTGAATGATGAATGACACCATCTGTGATCAACAGAAGAAATAAAGTCTTTCTTGAGGAAGTGACAGTATCAGTTTTTGTTGAATGGTTGCTTTAGCATTTTTGTAATTACTCAACTAGTTTATTGCTGCATTAAACACAGATAAAACATATTCAGTAGAGCTCTGACATCAAGATGAATGAAAGCAACTGCATCTCATTACCAAAGAGGGGCAAAGATCACATATTTACAAATATCTGTGCACACACACACACACACACACACTTGACCCGACTTGTTAAAAACCTCTAGTCACATGTTCTTGCTGCACAGCCTCACTACAAATATTGCATTTAAAGTAGCGCAGTCCTCTTGTTTTAAAGCAAACCTGCCCAATTATGACCGGAGATGACCACATGTCATAAGACCCCATTAGACTGTGAAACTAGTTTAGACACAAACGAGGATGACATCATCGGACCCAATTAAAGCATCTAGTGTTGCATCACAATGCTAAGAACAAACTCAAAACAGTCAAAGAAGCTTATCAACTAATAGGGCTTTTACACTGGGCTCGTTTGCTGCGGTCTGAGCCAGAGCGTGATTGTTCCCGGCGCCGCCCGCAGTGTTGGTCTGCTTTCACACTCAATGGTTGTTTCGAACCCAGGTGCGTTTGTTGTCACCTTAGGTTATTGCAAATGCACACTGAAAACAAATGGAGAACACAACACGACTGAGCATAGTTGTGCAATATATATATATATATATATATATATATATATATATATATATATATATATATATATATATATATATATATATATATATATAGTAACTGCATGGAAAGGACCAATTCATTGCCACTGAAGTGAAATAACAGAACCATAATTTTTATAGAACAGAATATAACAGAATAGTTTGTGTAGAAAATTTCTCCAGTGTCCCACAACGTTCCCCTGCCACTCATGGTTCTCGTGTGTTGTGGAAACAATGATATCGACAGTGTTAGGCATGCACGGGATACTTTACTTCCTGAAAAAGTACGCACTCGAGTCCACGTTGCTTGCACATTCAAGCGACCCGCGCCACAGTTCGGGAGCAACCGAACTCAGACCGCCTTCTCCAGGTAGTCTCAGGTTCGGTACCCCAGTGTGCACCAGGGTCCGATGACAGCGATTTTTCATGCGAACCGTGACCCGTTACGCACTAAACTGCCAGTGTGAAAGCCCCCTGAGATATCACAGTCTTTATCTTAATTCCTTCTGGAAATTCCTCCAGGAGAGAAGGAGACGGCACTTAGGGGATCCAAGCAAGTGCATGGAGAGAGTGGAGAAGGTATGCAACGCTCTAGGCAAGCTGGCAGGGAGGGTAAGCGGCTGGATAAGGGGTTTGGTAAGTGGAGTCAGGTGTCTGTAATTAGTAATCGGGTGATAGGGATCTGTTGTAGGTAGTTGGTGTGACCAGTTTAGCAGGTGTGGCTGGCAAAATTGAGCAAAAACACTTATTTACTGTTGTATAAAATCACATTTGCACTCTTGCTATTTGTAAAAAAAAAAACAGCACCCCTGTGCTTATTGTGATGTAAATACTATACAAAAACATTTTTACATTTTAGGCCATAACTGTGTTTATGGAGTTGCCCTGCATCATGTTTGTCAAATATTAGATTAAAAGTAGGCTGTTGTGATTTTAAGTGAGTTTGTGTGTTTTACATGAGAATTGCTGTCAATTCTTGCTCCGATGCTTTATTAGTGTTGCTTCTCTCTTCTGTATCTTTTGCATGTGAGCCTATAATTGTTCAAACAGAACCATATGTGTGTGGGTACAGATGAATGTGTTAGTCTGCAGAAAGATGAACGCACTTGGAAGTTGGTAAGAGAGTTAATAATGCAGATAACAGAAACTGTCTCTCTGTTTCAACAACAAACAGCAGCATTATTGTTGCTAATGAGAGCTCTGGAGAAAATCCTGCCCATCGCTTTCTGTGCGCTTATACATACAGTCAGCATCTAGTCGTTGTTAGGGGCGTGGTCTGGCATGGCGAGGGTGGAGTCGGCGTAGGGGAAAACACCGCGAACATAGTGTGTATTTGAATGAATGCAAACAGATGGGGTGAATTTATGAATGAAAGTGTGAAAGTTCTGACGCAAAACGAAGTTGTTAGATATCCTCATGCTTTTTTAAGTGGGTATACGGAAATCGTTGGAATTTTCTAATGGGTATGCTGCGTATACGTATTCAGAGTTTAGGTTCGACACTAGGCTACATAGGCTACTAGGCTACATAGTTTTGCTTAAGGTTAAATGATAAGGCTAATTATATATGCATGCCACTTTCTGAAACAACCTTACACAGTTTTGATAATGTTAATAATGAACACAATGTTAACGTAACCTACCTGTGATATAATGCCGACCACACACACACATGCTTAGTCTTGGGATTCCATGATCATCCTCACAATTTATTGCTTCTAGCCATTTTGTCCTCCTTTCTGGTTTTGTATGTTTATTAGGAAGAATGTAGAACATTATTTCATAATTTGTTAGTTTATTGGCTGTACAGAAAACGACACGGCAACTCTTCGGCATGATTGTCCCGTTTATTTCAATTCCTGCCAAGGCAATGTTTTCCCCCATGAGGTAAATTCACATCACGTGATGGGGCATTCCTGGGGGCATTCCCAGACCAACCGTCTGTATGTAGCATGGTTTTTGGCCCTTTTTATTATAAATAAATTAGCTTATATGACACCACAATTTTAGATACCAATTAAATTGGAAGATTTTTGATTCTAATTTCGATACCACAGCAAAAACTGCTAGCCTAACAACAGAGATTAGCTGAAAGAAATGCCAGTTGACCTGTGCATGTATAGGTTAATCATTGTTAAAGCTACAAAGTTACTTACCAAGACGGGTATTTTGACATATTTTGGAAGTACTGTATTTGTCTGTTTCAAGTGCAACTAAACATGTAAAGAAAGCTATCAGAGATGTATCTCTCTCTGTGTGTGTGCACTGTTCACACAGAACACAGTGCATGAGTACTGAATTGAGTTTTCTTTTGCATCTTGCTTGAATATTATGTTTTATATTATATTATGTTTTTCCCACTTTAAACCAGGTTTTGATATTTGTGGTTGAATTTGGTTATGCAGGTCCCTTTACACCACTTTATATGTTGGTGTATTACTCAAGGTTAGTGTCAGGTGTACGGAAGATATTGTGCATGTTTATAGACTTTTCTATTGTGTACTATTGGTTGGTTGTGTACTATTGAGCTACAGTTGTTTGTTTCAATCAAAGTTCTGTATAACCCACTCTTGTTTTGGCAGAAAGATTGTGTGTTTGGTTAACAGGTGCTCCTTCGCTCTTGTCCCATCCAAACACATTAATACTAACACTATAGATGTCATGCCACTAGTGATCAGATCACCTGAGACGCATGTAATACTAGTTGTACCAAGGTCTTTGTGTAATAGAATGTCATTTAGATGAATCCTGGTTGCTGTTGGACTGAGATGTTTCCTCACACATTAAGGTTTGTATGTTTTGTGTTGTGGTGAGATGAAAAAAAAAAGCTGTCTTGTGTAATTGTAGACAGTCAAAGTGCTTCTTATCGGAAACAAAGCAGTCTGGATAGGATGTGAGGAGGAAATTACTGCTGTGCTATTTTTAGTGAACTATACATTTACATTTAGTCATTTAGCAGACGCTTTTATCCAACGACAATTACAAGTGAGGACAATGGAAGCAATCAAAATTAGCCAAAGAGCAAGTCTTAGTTAGCGTAATGCACTGTATAATATAACTGTATAATTGACTATACAATTATTATATGAATGGATATTTACAGTGCTGTTGCCAATAGAGAGGTAAAGTGATGTTGCCAATAGAGATAAAAATCTACAGACAGCTGTGTTCTCTCTCTTTGTCTTATTTACATTGGTTCATCTTTAGCTGTGATGCATCATGCATCCTGTAAAGCAAGAAACACACACGCTAGATTCTCTTACAAAGGTGATCATTTATATTCACTTCAGCATCTTATTCATCTGTTGAGACTCTTCTTTTCTCATCTATTCTCCATCTTGTCTGGTTTCTTTACTTTTTCTTCACATTCGTATATGTGTTTGTGTGTGTGATCTTTGGCACTTTTGGTGGTAATGAGAAGCAGTTGTTATCTTGATATCAGATGTCAAATTAATTTTTCATTGCAGATTGTTCTCTGGTAATTCCTGCCTGATGTGTTCAGAAGCACTTGGATTAATTTAAATGAATAATTCGGTTGAGCACCAAACAGGCAGAAAGACGAACAGACGCACCGACACACACGTTAGTTTTCCTATCACTGTTAGGGTTTTATATAATCTTTCTAAACCCTCATACAACCTTAGTGGGAAAATAAATAATAAAAAAATACATAAAATATATTTGAAATACATTTATGTTGCGCGTAGTATACTATAGATAAATTTACATATTTATGTGATTAATAAAAATACCCTGGTATTGTACTTTTAAAGGGGGGGTGAAATGCTATTTCATGCATACTGAGTTTTTCACACTGTTAAAGAGTTGGATTCCCATGCTAAACATGTACAAAGTTTCAAAAATTAAGTTGTACGTTTGAAGGAGTATTTCTGTTCCAAAAATACTCCTTCCGGTTTGTCACAAGTTTCGGAAAGTTTTTTTCGAGTATGGCTCTGTGTGACGTTAGATGGAGCGGAATTTCCTTATATGGGTCCTAAGGGCACGTCTGCCGGAAGAGCGCGCGCTAACGTATAGCACGTAACCCACTGAGAGCACAACAGACTTCACTGATCAGAGCGAGAGCGTCGCGAAATGTCACAAAAGGAGTGTGTTTTTGGTTGCCAGGGCAAGACAACCCTGCACAGATTACCAAAGAAAAAACAGCATTAAGGGACCAGTGGATGGAGTTTATTTTTACAGAGCATCAACGGAGTTGTGCAAGTGTTTGTGTTTGTTCCCTGCATTTTGAAGATGCTTGTTTTACAAACAAAGCCCAGTTTGACGACAGATTTGCGTATCGTTTATTTCTTAAGGATGATGCAATCCCAACGAAAAAGGGTCACGATCATGTGTTGGAACCACAGGCGGTGAGTAAAACTGCTTCAAATATCTCTGCCTCCTTGTTAGTGCGTCCGCCTCCCATCGGAGACCCGGGTTTGAGCCCCGCTCGGAGCGAGTCATTGCTGCTGCTGCTCTCGTTCAGTTTCAGCCTTCACAGCTGTCACAGCTTCCAAACGCTCTCAACGCAACTGGCGCTCGTGATTCTTTAGCTCCGCCCACACGTCACGCCTCCAGGCGCTCGTGTTTTTCCGGGAAAAATCGGTACAGACTATCTTTCTCTTATGAATATAATAAAACTAAAGACTTTTTGGAGTTATGAAGGATGCAGTACTACTCTATAGGTACTCAAGATTAACAGGATATTGAGTGAAAACGAGCATTTCACCCCCCCGTTAATATACTAAACTGATATACTTTAAGTCTGCTAGATTGGAACTAATTTTGTACATAAGGCACTTTGAAGGATTAGTTTACTTTCGAATTAAAATTTCTTGATAGTTCATCCAAGATGTTTACGTCTTTCTTTCTTCAGTAGAAAATAAATTAAGGTTTCTGATCAAAACATTCCAGGATTTTACTCCTTGTAGTGGACTACAATGGCTACCAAAAAGTTGAAGGTTAAAATTACAGTTTCAGTGCAGCTTTAAATGGCTCTACCATGATACCAGACAAGGAATAAGGGTCTGATCTTGTGAAATTATCTGTCATTTAAAAAAAAAAATATATATATTTATATGCTTTATAAACAGAAATGCTTGCCTTGTACTGCTCTTTGATGCACATCCATGACCTCACGTAATGTATAATTATGTTGAAAAGGTCACGATTGTGTCAAATGTGGAGAAGGAGGACCGTTCAAAAGTTGTATGCTAAATGTTCGACTTGAAAAAACACTGTGTCGGTACTTCCGCCTATGACACACTTGACCTTTTCAACTTGATTACGCATTACATGAAGTCGTGGACGTGCTTTGCCAAGCAGTGCAAGGTGAGCATTTCTATTTATAAAGCACAAGCAAATTTTTCATTTGCAAAATTCCATCAAAGAATCATGAAAAATAAAATGTATCACTGTATTTACAGTGTACTTACAATATACTGACAATATGACACGTGTGCTGCTTCTGATGTCACACAATAGCTTTGTAGTCATGAAAACTACTTTTATGGTGGGTTTTTTTGTCATTTTTGGAGCTTGACAGCCCATTCACTGTCTTTTAAAAGTGTAATGTGCATATTCAGCCAAACAACTTCTTTTGCGTTTCACTGAAGAAAAAAGTTCTGCATGGTGAGTAAATGATAACAGGACTAACCTGTTAACCCTAGTATGTATGTATAAAAGCTTACTGGGAGTTTGTTGCATAGCCGTTTACATGAATAAATTAGTTAAATGATCAGTTGGTGTCAGGATGGAGAACAAGCTGCACACACTCCAGCTCAGATGATTTTTGGCTAATTTCAGTATCATGTGTCAATTTCAGAGCTCTAAAGAGTAGAACATGATACGTGTTACAGGTCACACTGACCGCTTATCTGAGCAGATCAAGACTCACACATGTGAGGAAGTAATTAGTAATTAGAAGATCTCTTTAAATTAATGCTTTTCTTTAGAATTTTCTATTCCTCAAAGAATCCTTTTAAAATAAAATGTATCATTGTTTCCACAAAAAAGAAAGAAGTGGCACAACTGTTTTCAACACTGATAATAATAACAAAGTAACCAAAACTCCATTGGTGACAGAATAATAAAAAAAAAAGGCTGCAACAGATGTCGGTAGCACTTTATTTTAGTCATTTTCCTCATGTACATACTATGTACTTATTATAGTAATTACAATAACTACGTAATAACTAGGTAATAACCCTGAACCTACCCTTAAACCTAACCCTACCCCATGTAGTTAGCTTGTATTACCAGAAATTTCTTAGATAAATACACTGTAAGTACACTATAAGTACTTTTTTAATACACGTACTGTAAAATAAAGTGCAACCAAGATGTCAGATTGAGCGGAGGATTCATCTGGTTCTCGTGGTTTTGCGCTGATGACCGATGAGGTCTTCACAGGAGATTTGTCTGTAGTTGACATGGTCTCTGCTGACATTCAGGATGGTAGAGGTTATCTCTAGGTGCTGATCCACCATCTGTACTAGATATGCACTGGATCTGGTTGGCTCCGGTGACCTCAGTATAAGAATAAAACTGACTAACAGCCGCATAGATACCACTTTTCTTACGATGTAACAAGTACATTATTATGGGTTGGGTATTATGGGAAGAGTTCCCAGTTGACCTAATTAATGCAGAGTGTGTCTGCCTCCCAAACAATGCTAGGCAGATTGTTCCAGAGTTTGGGCGCTAAATTGGAAAAGGATCTGCTGCCTGCAGTTGATGTTGATGTTTCAGGTATTCTCAAATAGAGCGATATGAGCTTGCTCAAGTACTGAGGAGGCCATTTAGGGCCTTATAAGTAGTTAGCAAGTTTTAAAAATGTGTACAATGTTTAATAGGGAACCAGTGCAGAATTGACAGAACTGGGCTTAAATGGTCATGTTTCCTGGTCCTAGTAAGAACTCTAGCTCCTGCATTTTGGACCAGCTGGAGTTTGTTCATGCAGAGCAGCCACAGGTTATTGTACAGTTGTACGGAAAATTTACAGTTGAACAAAATATTGCTAAATACATTATATTGCCAGTCAATTAAAAAAAAAAAAATAATAATAAAATAAAAACTTTGCAATTCATCCACCCTTGGCAGGTGAGGCAGAAATGGAATTTTGCACTTACACACAAACACACACAGATAAACGCTGCCCATCAGACACCAGAAGAATCCTGAGTGCCCAACTCTCTGCCAGGTGTCCATGGCAACATCAGAGTTTTTCTTGTCTCCAAAGAGACCTGCAGGGAAATGACAGATTCTGAACCGTGAGAGAGAGAGAAAGCTGATGAATCAGTGTCAGAGATCCATCAGCTGATTATTCACTATGACTCTCAGAAGAGTAAACTAATTAACAGGTCATGTGAGTAGTTTGACCACCTGATTAGCTTACGCTCACCTGTAATATCATTTTGATAGGTTATTTTATTCTTAATGTTTATATCAAATATTGCATTTTCATAATATGAATAGATACTGTTCATAGCTTGTTAGGGATGTAACGATTCACTCAACTCTCAATTCGATACAATTCACAATACAATTTTATCAACATTTTTATATATATATAGGGATGGTCATAAAGGGATGGACATGGTCAGAAACAATGCTCAGGTAGGCCGTGGTATTTAAACGATGCCCAATTGGCACTAAGGGGCCTAAAGTGTGCCAAGAAAACATTGCCACACCATTTCACCACCACCAGCAGCCTGCACAGTGATAACAAGGCATGATGGATCCATGTTCTCATTCTGTTTAAGCCAAATTCTGACTCTACCATCTGAATGTCTCAACAGAAGTCAAGACTCATCAGACCAGGCAACATTTTTCCAGTCTTCAACTGTCCAATTTTGACGAGCTTGTACAAATTGTAGCCTCTTTTTCCTATTTGTAGTGGAGATGAGTGGTACCCGATGGGGTCTTCTTCTGTTGTAGCCCATCCACCTCAAGGTTGTGCGAGTTGTGGCTTCACAAATGCTTTGCTGCATACCTCGGTTGTAACGAGTGGTTATTTCAGTCAAAGTTGCTCTTCTATCAGCTTGAATCAGTCGGCCCATTCTCCTCTGACCTCTAGCATCAACAAGGCATTTTCGCCCACAGGACTGACACATACTGGATGTTTTTCCCTTTTCACACCATTATTTGTAAACCCTAGAAATGGTTCTGTGTGAAAATCCCAGTAACTGAGCAGATTGTGAAATACTCAGACCGGCCCGTCTGGCACCAACAACCATTCCACGCTCAAAATTGCTTAAATCATCTTTCTTTCCCATTCTGACATTCAGTTTGGAGTTCAGGAGATTGTGTTGACCAGGACCACACCCCTAAATACATTGAAGCAACTGCCATGTGATTGGTTGATTAAATAATTGCATTAATGAGAAATTGAACAAGTGTTCCTAATAACCCTTTAGGTTAGTGTGTATATATAGGTGCATCTCAATAAATTAGGATTTTGTGGAAAAGTTCATTTATTTCAGTTATTCTACTCAAATTGTGAAACTCGTGTATTAAATAAATTCAGTTCACATAGACTGAAGTAGTTGAAGTCTTTGGTTCTTTGAAGAAATGTGCTTCGTTTTGTCCAAGAGGTAATATTATCGTTTGGACAAAATTAAGCACATTTCTTTGTGAAACAGAAATATGTCAAATAACAAAAGTAAATAGAAATTTGAAAACAAGCCCCAAATCTAATCTAATGAATAAGACAAAAATATTCTCTTCACATAAACAAAATGAAATGAATTTTGCGATGAAATGAAGCGAACAAACAAACGCTCAATTTTTTACTCGCGTGAGTTGAAATTTCATTAAAAATAAAGTTCAACCACACATTCCTAATATTTGAATTCAAAGGAAGGTTATGCTTTCACAACCAGGCACTGCACAATATTTTGCGTTCTTCAATGGCACATTTATTGCTTGGTTGCTCTCCACTCATGTTATTTCCCCACTATGTCATGCGTGAATCAGTGGGCAGGGCTAGCTGATATTCTGTGAAGGTGGTGTTTAGGATCTGGCCCTCGATGGGTCTGGTGTCAATAAAAGCTTTTTATTCAAGTAACAAGGACATTTTCAGTTCTGAAACTTACAGAATATTCTTTTAGTATGGTGTTCTCTTATATAACAGAAGCTCAATTAAAAGTTGATTTCTCAATTCATGACCCATTTAATGTTAGTTTAATGCATGAATAATTGGACCTTATTGCAAAGTGTTACCCATTTATTATTTATATTTAGATTAAATTGATTTAATTAACTAAAACTGAAATAAAAATAAATACTATAAAGACAAAAAAACAAAACATAATAAATTTAAATTAAAGCAGAAAATGTTTAGTTAAATCTTTAATAGTATAACTAAAAGTACTCACCACAAATTAATTCCTGTGCACAAAAGAGGCAGAACGACGAAAAAAATTGTTTTGTTTGGCTTTATTGTCAGCGAGCTTGATCTCCTGCAGGCATGCTTAAAAAAAAAGTTTGTTTTTGACTCCGAAACGTTAGTTCAGTGCTCAGTTTTGAGCATTATATCGATAATGAAAGCAGACAGAGCAGTTCAAGCACTTCAAAATAAACGGGAGTAGTTTCACAGTTTCTCCAAATGATTAATATATATATATATATATATATATATATATATATATATATATATATATATATATATATATATATATATATATATATATATATATATTGAGTATTAATTTGTTTTGCATGATTGAAAATGGGTTTGCAAAATAACGTTTGGATTGCAAAACTTCTAGACAGAGGATCATAGCAAAGCATCAGTTTCTAAACTACTTGGATTTCAACACTGATAATGTTTCTTGAGCAGCAAATCAGCATATTAGAATGATTTCTGAAGAATCATGTGACACTGAATACTAGAGTAATGATGCTTAAAAAACAGCTACGATCATAGCAATAAAGTAAATTTGACAATATATTCGAATAGAATATATTCGAACAGTTTTTGAAGTTCTAATGATATTAGAATTTTACTGTATTTTTGATCCAATTAAAGCAGCATTTGTGAGTAGAATGCTTTGACTTTTTTGAATGGCAGTAAATGCAGTTATTTGTGATTAGTTAAAGGAAAACTCCACCCCAAAAGGAAAATTTTGTCATTGATCACTCACTCCCATGTCATTCCAAACCTGTAAAAGCTTAAAACTAAAAAAGTCCCATAAACTGCCAAGCAAATTACACTGTCAAGGTCCAGAAAAGTATGAAAGACATTGTCAGAATAGTCCATCTGCCATCAGTGCTCTTCTGTATCAACCGCGCCACAAGGATGAGCTGTTTTCTTTCAAATCAAAGCTAAATACGTGTAGAAACAGTGCATCCTTGCGGCACGGCTGATACAGAAGTGCATATGGTGATATGGAGAATTGTTGAATAAAGTCGTTATTTTATTTTATTTTTATTTTTTTTATTTTTTTTTTGCTTACAAACAGTATTCTTGTTGCTTCAGAATGTTACAGTTGAACCACTGATGCCAGATGGACTATTCTGAAATATCTTATTATTAAATTGTGTTCCAAAGACGAACGAAGCTTTAGAAGGTTTGGAACAACATGGGGGTAAGTGTTGGACTCCTAACCCTAAGGTTGTGTGTTTGAGTCTCGGGTCAGCAATACCACGACTGAGGTGCCCTTGATCAAGGCACCGAACCCCCAACTGCTCCCCGGGCGCTGTAGCATAAATGGCTGCCCACTGCTCCGGGTGTGTGTTCACAGTGTGTGTGTGTGTGTGTGTGTGTGTGTCTATTCACTACTGTGTGTGTGCACTTTGGTTGGGTTAAATGCAGAACACAAATTCTAAATATGGGTCACCATACTTTCACTTATGATTATGCAAACCTGACAAACTGACCATCTCTTTCTCTCTCTCTCTCTGTAATACAGTATGAAGAAGTTGTACCGTTCGCAGCGTCTGTTCTGTTAATCTAGCGACTCCATTCGTGCTTTATCGGATATCTCGGTGTGTCCCAATGTCTTGATGCTCTCAGAACAGCCAATAAAACTATCCCTGGAGATAAGACACGGCCATTATTCCAGCTTTCATTTTTACCTGTATTAACGTCCGGGCTCATCTCCAAGAGAGCTGAGATGAGAATGCTATTATGAGCTGTCGCTTATCTCTCTCCGCCCTAGAGAAAGAGAGACAGAATTACCTTTACCATTATCACAACACACCGTTAAACGCGTCGGTACTCAGTTGTGAAAGTGAGTGACACATCAGCTGCAAACATGCAGATTAAAACCAGAGCATTCTAGGTTTGCTCTTTGGCATTTAACCGGTCTGTTCCAGTTGTGTTTCTTGGATGATTATAAATTGCATGCACTAATTCTGTCATGTTGAACATTAAAGGCACATTTTCTGGCTGTGCTTCTCTCTCTTTAATGTGTGAGTTTTAATGAGTCGTTGTTTATTAGATGCAGTAGATGTGCTGGTTAGTGCTGAGACAGCATCAACTACCTTTACCCAAAAGGTTTCCGGACAGTCCCATATAGCGTGTGTGTAAATGTACCCAGTGTCCCGTGAGAAGTGCGACAGCAGAAAGAGCTGATTTTAAAGGCAGCGCTCTAGTTTTTGGCATTGTGTTGCTCATTCTAACCTTCAGTGATGCGAATGTTAACTCTAATTTAGACGTGTTGCATAACCTGCTCTCAGCTACAGTGATTTGTAATGGAAGTGCTCTAGTTTTGTTAAGTCACATCTAGGGCCTTATGAAATGTGGTTAATTTACCCATGTTTAAAAAAAAATAAAAAATCTGGTTTATTTTTTAATAATCAAAAAGAATGTCTAATCAATTGAATTAATAAAACTTTCATAATAAAATGTCAAACAATTTCATAATGTACTCAAATCAATAACAGAAGTAGTGCCTTATGAAATGTGTCTTATTTTTTTCCCAAGTTCCATGTTATTTCCCCCCAAATTCCATGTTTTATGTAATTATTTTTCAGGATTTCATTGGAATGGTTTGATTACATTTTAGTAATTAAAAATAATGTCTAAACAATTGAATTTATAAAACTTCTATTATATAACATACAAAAAGAATATCTTAAACATTTAACAGTAATAGTGGCCTATGAAATGTTTTTTTTTTCCCCAAAATATATATATATTTTTTTTCATTTTTTTTTCAAAAACTGTGGTAAAAAAATAATGCATACATTTTTAACAATTTAATGAATATTTTAAAATGAAATCAAATGAAAATGTAACAATTAAAACACAAGTAAACAATTTTTTAACAAAAACAAATGCTTTGAGAATTACATTATCTTCTACAGCAATAATGTATTTCTGTCAATTTCTTTTACATTGTATTTTGACAATTTTCTCATCAAGAGCTTTGTGTTTCTATATATCTGATTATAGTTTTTCTCAAATTAAATGGTGAAATGCTGATGAAGTGATTCTCAGAGCAGCACTGGAGATCACGCGTGAAGTTCATGCATTCGTGTTTCATATTGTGAGACACAGACAAGCATCAAACATGCTTTAGTATTTGTAGCAGAGCAAACTGAAACACACACATCATTTAGAGTTCACATTTACAGTCTTTTTTTGCTTTATTCACAAACACTAATCAATATCATGATTTGAATAAGGGCACAGACCAAATTTCGATTTATTCATCCAGAGTTTGAATTCCATGACATTCTATGCTATATTTTGAATTCCGTTTTTATGATTGGATTCTGCGACAACCAAAAAAGAAAAGAAGAAGAAGAAAAAAAAGACACTTAAGTGCAGTAACACATCTTTGACTCCTCTGTGAAACACACAGACAGACAAACAGACAGAGAGGTGCGTTCAGGATTCTAGCAGCATGAATAATAAATGGCTGTGTATCAAACTCCATTAGCTTCAATGAGCAGATGAGGCACGCGCTCACATCTCTGATGGTTCGACGATAACGGAGCTGTCTCCGTCTCACGTGACCTCAATGCTTATCCCTTTATGTCTTTATCTGTCCGTCTGCCTGAGTGTTTGTTAAAGTCACACATATGGCTTTCTAACCGACTGTGTAATATTATGAGGTATTATGGGACTGAAATGTCCTCGACTGTCTCCTTCATTTCTCTTTCTGCTACATTTGATTTTCTTTCTGTCTTTTTCAATCACACTTTCCTTTCTTTCAGTGCTGGAGCTTTAAAATGAATCAGAGTGTGTCTCACTCGATTCTTTTCCATCCATCCTATTATTTTTTCCCACAGTTGTTTTCATTTGCATCATTGCTCTCTTTCTCTCTCTCAGAACAACACCTCTATGTGCATGAGATTATGAACTGATAATTAGCCATCTGGATTCCATGCTGCGTGTGTGTGTGTTATTGCAGGATGTGATGCTCTGAATAATTCCATATTTAGATGAAATGATTGGCATTTAGTGAGATGACATTAATAAAGGCAGACAAACACATCAGATCGCACACATTCACACTGCAGCTGGCTGATATACGTGAAATATTTACTATAGATTCAGTATTAATGTAGGTATAAAATTAACCAGCAAAGTGATGATCGTAATGATTTTAATGCACTTTTTAATTGGTTGTGAGCTTGAGATTGTTAAAGGGATACTTCACCCCAAAATGATAATTTTCATTAATCACTTACCCCCAGTGCTTTAAGTGGGCCGGTACGCACCGGTACTCAGTACCGCCACTTCCAAATATAGCTCTTGAGCGTACCGCCACCTCTCTGTGCGCCCAGAACGTGCTTTTAGCGTACCGGTACGCTCATTTGGACATCTATTTTAATAGAGGTTTTAATCTTTTACCTGCACTGCCGATTTTTAGAGCGCCATTCACAATGCAAGCTTCCTAATTCATCCCACCGAGAGCAGAAACTACATTACCCATTCACCCTTGAGTTATACAAGTGAATAGCGCATGTGTCGCTTTTTCCACTGTTAAATGTCAACAACTCAACGTAGCCGGAGAAGGCGTGTGAAACTCGTTATGAGTATACACTAGATTCGGTTGTAAATCAAATACAGTTAACAACACTTAAAATGTTCTCTTGACTTCCGAGCCTGAATACTGAAAGAACAAGATCAGTATCAGATGATTCGCTGACTGACACCTCACCAGGTCTGAATGATATCACTGCAGGTCAGACTCAAGCTAATGAAGTAATGCAGCTCTTTCAGGTAGGGTGACCAGACGTCCCGAAAAATTCGGGACAGTCCCGAAATCTAAACTGTTGTCCCGACTCCCGAAACTGGCCCTAATTGTCCCGAAAATTATACTAAAGCAAAATCTTGAGTATTTATTGTCTGATAAACATTAAAAACTGTCTGCGGAGGCTGAGTCGTCCTGCAGCCCCCGCTGGCTGTTCATTGGCTGCAGCATCTTTTTTCTAAGTTCTAAAAAAATACCGTAGGCGGTATATATAGGTACAAATTTAGATATTCATTTATCTAATTAATCTATAGCCTATGCACAAAGACAATATGATCTTTTTGTACCCTTTTTGTTTTAAAGCTTGATGAAGAGAGCGCAAGTTGCTGCAGCTGCGAGGAGGACAGTGATGCATGCGTACAGGGGTGATTGACAGTTCGCGAAATTGTGTAAAAAAATACTCCACTACACAATTATTTCGTTATTTTCGTTTAAGCTTATTAACGTTAGCGTTACAGAAAGGTCTGATTTACCCACTGTTACAACAGTCATTGCAGGGATTAAAGTTCTCCGTCGTTACGACGGATTTCCGTTAATTGTAGCGAGTCATCGACGGATTTCCGTCAATTACACTGTTCCGCCTGTCCTTAATGTTTTAAATTCACTTTTCATAATTTTAATGCTGTATATATAGGTTTACATTTCTCAAATAGTCTTAATTTTAGTTTAAATAGGTCTTAAATTAAGGAAAGACAAAGTGTATTCAGCCTGCTGAGGAGGATGTGATCAAAGCCTGGAGTGGAGCGAATGCACGTTCCTCTCTTCACTATAAGCGTTTTGTTATCACTCCGGTATGGATCCACTCCGGGTTTTGGTTTAGTTTTGAAGAAGTACATGTCAGGCTACGGCTGAGGTATAATTATGTTGGCTTGGCAACAAGCCAACATACTGTTATGCTATTTAAACTTCTTCTTTTTCTTCTTTTTCTTATTATTATTTTTCTGACAGAAATTCTGAACGCTACTCCTCCTAGGGCTTTAAAGCCACAAGCCCCAAACTCGGCAGACACCTGCGGGATAGAGCGGTGCTGGTTGCTATATCTTTTCAGACTGATCAGACTTAAAGTTTTTTTTTAATTAATTTTTAAATGTCAAAAAACATTACCCATAGACTTACATTATCTGAGAAAAATTGCGCCCCTAGTTGCAATACCCGAGATTAAGGGAGGAGTCGGCCGGGTTTCGTTTCACTTTTAAACCGGTTAAAAATACCAAGTAAATAATACAATTTCCCTCAAACTGACAAGCTAAACCAACATATCTGATTATTACAGGGGTCAGGGCTCATTAATAATTGATTTCTGGGCAGAGAGCAGTCAGAAAGATGAGAGAAGAATCACTGCTGCTGTCTCCACGGAGCTCACAACGAGCGAATTCATTCTTATTTAAGACCTTTTAAAACGGCGATTGCACGCAATTCACACGTTAGAACACACCAAGAGCTAAAATCAGATGTTTCTGAACTGTTTAAAGTAATAACATGATATATTCGCGGCAGCGCAACTGCCCGCGAGCTCGCGATGTATTTCTCTGAACACTTGAAGAGAATTTACAGCCTGTCAGATTAAAACACTGCAGCGAAACGGCACAAAACAATTAGAAGAATATATTATACACATGAAAATGAGTGTTTATATGTGATTGTGAGATTTTATCTGTCAGGCTGAACCTCACATCAATTATTATCCATCGTCACAACATGGTAAAGTCATTTATATATATTTTTTAAGAGCTTCTTAAAATAAATATTCCTGCGAATGCACACAATCCACCAATTAGAACACACTAAGAGAAAAATCCAGGGGTTTTTGAGCCGTGTATGTGTGCAAAATGCAATATTTGACATCGCGAAGGGGGAAAAAAAGTTACATGACAGCCGCGTTTAGGGGAGAGATCAGACAAATAAATAGGCTACACATTTCATTCACATTGACAAGCTAAACCAATATATGTTATTATTACCAGGTCAGATCTCATTTATAAATTATGTCTCTGGCCAAAGAACAGAGAGAAAGACGAGAGAGAAATGAGGACTTCATCAGCATTTTTTAAGAGCTTCCAAAAATAATATCACAGCGAATTGCACTAATCCACCCATTAGAACACAACAAGAGCAGAATTCAGGTGTTTTTGAACTGTTTATGTGTGCAAAATGAAATATAATTTGACAGCGTGATACAGCTTATGAATACTGGAAGGAAAAAAAGTCACGACAGCCTTTTAACTCTGGAGTCGATTAACGCATATACGCGTTTTGAGTCATTTTCTCCTGATAACCCCGACAATTACTTAAATTACACTTTCAGTTTTAATCGTACAGATAAGAGCAACACATCAATCGAATCTGTAAAGGGTCCACTTTTTTTTGGATACAAACATAATAACAACAAAACTTTGTGCACTTATAAAATAAAGATAACAAACAAGGTGTGCTGCAGGGCCGTCGCCAGAACAAACCAAATGGGGGGGCATTTAATTTTCATAGGGGGGCACACTTTTTTAATGATCTGAGACAGACCATAACATAAACCCATATTAGGCTATAACTAAAATAGACCACAATAGTCTTGTTTTGTTCAATTATTCAAATAAAATACTTCACCGTTTGATCTCAACGTCTCTGTTTATTGTCTCTTAACATTTACAAAACCGCCAAAAATTTATTCTGAGATTGCATGCAATGCGCAACTCAGCTGCGCAAAGGAATTGCGTATAAACAATACAATACTGTATGTTTAACAAAATGAATTGCATGATTTATATATACATATACATATACTTACACACAAACTGCATATTGTAATTTGAATTAATAAAACTACTAACACAAAAATAACATATTGAAAGGTCTGCTGCTGGAGACTTGCCATTGGCTGTTGTATTTGAATAATTAATGAGGTAGGTCTTTGCAAGGTTTGGGTTCTGTTTTGGGATGTTTTAACAGTCATTTATGAATATAATTATATTTAAAATTATGTTCTGTGTAATAATGCGTTGAATAATGAATCGTCTGAATCATTTCTGTAGGTAATGTGTTATGCATTTCTAGTGTTACCGTTGTAGTGATTACTGTTCCTGTGAGCCAAGTTCTGCTGAAACAACGTTATTAGTGCAATGATCTAAATCAATAACGTTCGATATCTAACGTTTAACTGCATTTTCACACCGACTGCGTAGGGAGCGTCAATAACTCCTCTTGCAGTTCTGCTCACGATGCTGCAGAAAGATTCGTGAGCGCTCAGATGCTCTGACGTAGTCCGAATTTGTATGAAAAGTGTCCGCAAAGCTATCAGACTTGTTGATCTTCTGCAGACTAACCACAAGGAGTTTAACGTTATAAGTTGATCTCATTAATAAATGTTGTTGTGGACGAAATATTAAGATCCTTTACTTAAAACGAACGATCTCAGACACCTTGGTCCACTATCACTTTTAATTATTTTTTTATGTCCCGGTACGCAAACAGGGACACATCATAGATTACTGCAAACGCGAAACAGCAATAATCAACCTGTCTTCTATTTTGCTTGGGAACTAATGTGATCGGAGCTGCGTCCTCTGGAATCCTCTCAAGCGGTTGACTTCTACGTTCCGATTGGTTGCTGCCCAACCGCGTCATAGCTCATTACCAAAAAGTTGCCTTGATTTAAACTCTGCTCGACGCTCTCAAAGGCCAAGTCGCGCCGCGCCGCTCCTCGCCGCTGCTCGACGCTGGTTTACATTGAAAATTAATGACTTCCGGCCACTTTGACGCTCTCGACGCCGGCGGTGTGAATGCACAGTAATGCAAGTTTGGTTAATTTTTCTGTGCGTTACGTTTAGGGGGGCACAAAAAGTCCCCCCCTTGACGACGGGCCTGGTGTGCTGTCTCCAGCCTTGGTCTGCGCTGATCTTCATTTACAGCACGTCATTAAAATGAACTGTAACTCCATGAATACTCAACAAAGAGACATGAGAGATATATCTATAGAAGGCTTGACATGTCTACTTTTAAACCAAACAAGTGCTGCCGAACAGATATTCTGTGATAAAGTAATCCATATCAAAACAACGCGATGTCCTTTTTTCACGTCTAATGTGTATGGAAGGCCAAGAGGGTCAAATATACACGTGAATTTTAACGTGTCTCTGTAAAGGGTCTACTTTTTTTTGGATACAAACATAATAACAACAAAACTTTGGGCACTTATAAAATAAAGAAAACAAACAAGGTGTGCTGTCTGCAGCCTTGGTCTGCGCTGATCTTCATTTACAAACACGTCATTAAAATGAACTGTAACTCCATGAATACTCAACGAAGAGACATGAGAGATATATCTATAGAAAGCTTGA
Source organism: Carassius gibelio (assembly GCF_023724105.1). NCBI lineage: Eukaryota > Metazoa > Chordata > Actinopteri > Cypriniformes > Cyprinidae > Carassius > Carassius gibelio. The sequence continues at coordinate 19,588,603 of NC_068384.1, read as the reverse complement.
CATGTCTACCTTTAAACTAAACAAGTGCTCCCGAACAAATATTTTTTGATAAAGTAATCCGTATCAAAACAACGCGATGTCCTTTTTTCACGTCTCCCTCATTATATCTAATGTGTATGGAAGGCCAAGAGGGTCAAATACACGTGAATTTTAACATGTCAACAACACGTTAAATACGTGTATTTCATGCGTAGACAACACGTATTTAATATTATTTATTTATCGGCGCTGCACAACATGGTAAAGTAATTTATATATATTTTTAAGAGCTTCTTAAAATACTATATTACTCCGATATTATATCCAATATTAGTTAACGCGTTAAATACGTGTTGTTTACACATGAAAAATCAGCGGGTATTTAACGTGTATTTCACGTGTTAAATACACGTGAAACACACTTGAAGTACAAGTTAAAAATCAGTTTGAAGAGGTCAATGTCATTGGCTGCTGAGGACTTGGGTCAAACCACTTCTGTGAGCTTAGAAGGGTGTACCATTCATAGACAGGCAACCACCATTTAACATGCTATAGATCAGCTTATTCAGCCTTATTATTTAGTCTTTTTTCTTTTCCGTTTTGTATAGCCTAAATAAATAATATATTTAAGTTTCAGTTTTATGAAATATTTATTTTATAATAAATATTAATTACAATTTTGATTAAAATTCTTTAATTTTTCAGTAATGTGTGATAACTTAAAATATGTTGTCAGTACTATTAAAATAAGATTAAATTGAATGGTATTTAGGAGATTATGGTTTTTGCATGACTTATTTCACATTCAGCTAGACAACCCTGTCGTAGCTGTTTTCATAGCCTAGGCTTTTTATTTAAAAAGTAAACAGCAAGGGACCATGGAAAAAGACTGTCGCAGGTGTATTTTTTATGGTATTATTTATTTATTTTTTTGGCAGCGGGGCAACTCAAGAATGCTGGGCACACAAGTACTGTGGCTCTTTTGCCCCATGGCCAAGATGGCCAAGCCAACATCAAAGTTAGTTCCCTAACTTTTAATTCTAGTTACATTTAAGATAGCATGGACACACTTATAATGCAGGAAGGCTCCGATGTTTCGGAGATTGATAAAAGTGTAAAAAATAAATGGAGATGGGCTTGGCTTAGCGAAATTGGGAAGAATGGCAAGCCTTTTGGTTCGTGGGCTAAAAAAATCAAACAACCAGGTACGTGTCTTTGCACAGTATGCCACAGGAAATTTCAATATGGCAATAATGGCAAAAAAGTGCTAGCTCGCCATCAATCAGAAGCTAGTCACAATGCTGCCGTTCGTGCTCTACAGTACACATGCTCCCTGCCTGGTGCGACAAGTACCACAACGGAGATTCATGCATCTATGGCCGACCGTGTGTGCGATGTAAAAGTGCGCATATGTTCTTTCATAGCGGAGCATGACCTGTCGTTCACAGTCTCACACCTTGTCAAGGTATATTTTTTTTCAAAGATTACAAATAGCTTTTAAAATATGCAAACTGGCAATATTAAAGCGGTTTAATCTCCCCTTAAAACGCTATTGGTCTCGACTATTTAAATAAAGTGTTTGTTAAAGGAATATGGCTTGGCCTGAAAAATGTTCAGTCAGAAGATTTTTTTTCACTTTAATCCCTGTCATTGTTTTTTTTTTGTTTTTTTTTTACAATGACATTTGAGTTCATGATTTTAATGTTGCTGTTTCTTGTGGCAGACTAAAGCGTAATGACAGGCGGTTGATCTTTGAATAAAAATGTGTTTAGTTAAGGTTTGAAATTAATTATCTTTTATTATAGGCTACGAAGTCTAATATCATAAGCCCCCCCATCCCGTCACCCAAGACCACAGACAGGCCCCCCCACCCCCGGTAATAATATAGGCTATAATAGAGTACCGGCACCTCTTTTGGGCCACATAAAGCACTGCTTACCCCCATGTCATTCCAAACCCGCAAAAGCTTCATTCTTCTTCGGAACACAATTTAAGATATTCTGGATGAAAACCGGAAGGCCTGTGACTGTCCCATAGAATACCAAGTAAATTACACTGGTAAATTACTCAAGGTCCAGCAAAGTATGAAAAGCATCATCAGAATAGTCCATCTTCCATATGCCCAAAATGCCGCTACGGTGATGTGGAGCGACACAGAGGAGACAAATGGCTGAATAAAGTCATTATTTTTGTTTTATTCGCATTGAAAAACTACTGTCTTTGCTTCAGAATGTTACAGTTGAACCACTGATGGCAGATGGACTGATCTGATCACAAGTCTCCCGGTTTTCATCCAAAATGTATTAAATTGAGTTCTGAAGTAGGGGTGGGCGATATCTCGATATTTAAATTATATTGATATATTTTTTAAACGCGATATGGATCTTGACATATCGTATATATCGATATATTGTTTATATTTAATTCTGATTCCGCTACTTCGCTTGTTTGTCTTCTCTGTGCTGTGCTCGCCCCCGCCTCCTTGATTGTGTTCCCCCTCCCCTCGCATGTCATTATCAAAGGTGATTCATCTGCGATAATGAACGTGATATTGCGTAGCTTGTCAGCGAGCTACAGCTCTGTCAATTAAATGCCACTCCAATTATAAGCAGGTGATGGCGATTTTAGCAGTGATCACGAAAGCAGCTTTACTGATTAGATGCGCATGATCATATCGTTAGATATATCGCCCAGCCCTACTAGAAGCCTATCAAAAAAGACAACTGGCTCCATTATATGGAGATACTTTGGTTTTAAGGCATCGGATGAACAGCAGGCAGATGTCTACTGTAGGGCCCTATGATTTCCGCGATGCAGAAAAGGCTGATGGAATCACGGAATCCAGTCAAAAAAATGGAATTTACAGTTTAACACGGAATGTCACAGGATTTGTCAAATTTTGAATTAATTAATCAAAAGTAGGTCATTGCACTTATATCTGTAAATATTCAGCCGGAAAAGTCTATTGTTAATGTGTTAATGAATCGCGCAGAAGCGCGTCTTCATTCATATACACACGGGAGCGCGCGTGATGCTCGCGGTGATTTCAGCGTCTTTCCTATCACTAAAAGACGTGAACAAATGAGGAACATCTCCAGAACTGCACCGAGAGTCACTTCATGAGCATCTGACCATTTGATTTGCGTAAAACTAGCGTCATATATCACATCATAGACTGTAGTATCGAATAATCTGTAACTATTGTTCAGCAGAATGTACATAGCCTACTACTACTATTAAAATGAAATAAACATAATTTTTTAAGGAATAATCACACAACATTTATTCCATGTTTTATTTTTAATAGTAAATCCCCTTTGTTTACCAAAAAATAAAGTTGACTTAATTTTCAATAATTAAAAGATAAATTAAATGAATGTTTTATGCCTTCATTTGATAACCAGAAAAATTTAAATACACAAAATTTCAGAGGGGAAAAAAACATTTCATAAGGCTATTTTTTATTTTTTACAAATTAAGTTGTTTTTATGCATTTAAATAATTACACATGCTTAAACACAGAATCAGGTAACAATAAAACATATGGTGAAGAAAAAATAAAACATTTCATAGGGCCCTAAACGTAATATATATATATATTTTTTTTTTTGTAGTAGTAGTAGTATTTTTTTTATTAATAATTTGTTGAAAATTGTGAATCAGTTATTTTAATGAATCATTTGTTGAGAATAGTGAATCAGTTATTTTAATGAATCATTTGTTGAGAATTGTGAATCAGTTATTTTAAAGAATCATTTGTTGAGAATTGTGAATCAGTTATTTTAAAGAATCATTTGTTGAGAATTGCGAATCAGTTATTTTATGAATCATTTGTTGAGAATTGTGAATCAGTTATTTTAATGAATCATTTGTTGAGAACTGCGAATCAGTTATTTTAATGAATCATTTGTTGAGAATTGCGAATCAGTTATTTTAATGAATCATTTGTGGAGAATTGCGAATCAGTTATTTTAATGAATCATTTGTTGAAAATTGCGAATCAGTTATTTTAATGAATCATTTCTTGAGAATTACGAATCAGTTATTTTAATGAATCATTTATTGAGAATTGCAGATAGCAGATAAAAGCAGTTAGAAAAACATTAAATTAATCCCACACGACCAGATGATGTATTAAGGTCTTATGATGCAAAAAGATTGGTCTGTGTAAGAGAAATAAACATTATTTACAGCATTGTTACCTGTATTGCGCCGCCTCTGGAAACAGGGAAGTCTGATTCTTTTCCACAACAATTTTTTGGACAGTTCAGTTCACTAGTTTACTTACGTAATTATCCAATGACATACTAAATGCAATCATTGGTCATGAATTGTTAATCAGTTATTTCAGTGAACTGTCATTCAGAAATTTTCATGAAAATCTCCATGAGACTTTCATGCTGCTGTGTGCCTATATTAATGCAAATAAATTAACATTATTAATTGTTGTCCTTCCTTGTGCTTTAAAACAAACTATTTAGTATGTAAATCAATACTAGACTTTTATTTTTATTAAACGTTTTGAATTAACTTGGCATAGAGTAAAACAATCAATTTCAGAGCTAACATACATTTTCAGATATATATAGAATGTTGTAAAAAAAATCAGCAAAATATGAATAATCTAATAATATGGTTAAGCTTTAGCACTATATATATATATATATATATATATATAGAGAGAGAGAGAGAGAGAGAGAGAATCATTTTAATTTTACTGCGTTTGTCCATCATCTCACTCTTTTTTTACTTTATCTGTTCCTCTCTTTCATTCTTGTTTTCTTTCCCTGTGTCAGACTTAAACTGCTGCTCTCTCTTTCTCTCTCTCTCTCTCTCTTTAATAATTTACACACTGCTGCTTTTCCATTTCAGTCAGACTTTGGCAGCTGCATATCACTGAGACACTAGAGAGAGACACAGATAAATTTTTTTTTTACTATTAATTTTTTATTACTATTATTTTTTTATTATTTGATAATCGATAATTAGTGACATTGAAGTGGTGGTAAAATATTAAAGTTTTAAATTAAATACCAAGCAACACAGAATACCGCCAAAATACTGTAGAGTTTAGTGTTTTATTGTTTTTTGTTTTTTTGTATCTAATTTAATTTTAATACAACTTACTTGTTTAATCATTTTGCATTTTTGTTATTGCTAATGCACAGGCTCAGTTTTTGTCATGTGAGTAGAGAGTAAAAGGAAAGCTAGAATAATTCAAGCAGAAGAGTGAAATTGCAAGTCAGTGAGAACTGTTGTTTTGTTGTTGAAAGTGTTCTTAAAAAGAACAGCAAGAGGGAAAGAAAGTGAGAGAAAAGAGGAAAATATCCCATTATTTCCACATAAAACTCATCTAAAGTTTGCAGGAGTCCCACAGGTATTTATTATATCCATGTTGGAGCAGATTTTATAAGAGATACAGCAGAGCAGACCTGCAGGTCTCTCTCTCTCTCTCTCTCTCTCTCTGTGTGTTTAGGTCACTAGATGCTAAATGATTATTTCAAGCACTATTCTAGTTTATCTGATGCAGCTTCTACTGTAGTGTGTATGTGTGCTTGTGTTTATGACATTACCATCTCATGTCTGACAGCAGATGCATTTATTTTTGTGTACTGTACATCTGTGTTTTTAATTTATGGAGAAATATATGGAAAATAATGTATGCGGTATATGCTGTCAACATAGAAAACCCATAACCAAACTCTAGTTTAAAGGAGTAGTTCACTCAGAAATGAAAATGTACTCACCCTCAGGCCACCCAACATGTAGATGAGTTTATTTCTTCATCAGATTTGAAGAAATGTAGCATTACATCAATTGCTCATCAGTGGATCCTCTGCAGTGAATGGGTGCCATCAGAATGAGAGTCCAAACAGCTGATAAAAACATCACAATAATTCACAAGTAATCCACACCACTCCAGTCCAACAATTCACATCATGTGTAGTGAAAGGCTTTGTTTGTAAGAAACAAATCCATCATTAGGATTTTAATCCATATTATTATAATTTTTTCAGTGAACTTATTAAATGGTGTGATAATAGCTACTAATGTTAATATAATATAATATAATAATTGTGTTTAATTATTCAATTTTATAGTTCAGACCTAATACATAACTTTTGATGTTATTTTTTTTCATATATATATATATATATATATATATATATATATATATATATATATATATATATATATATATATATCGCGCCACATGTAGGACAACTTGAGGTATCGCACACTAGACGCGCACATTCTGTACGCTGGAGCTCAAAATCGAATCAAGTTCTGAGTAGCAAGATGAATGAGTTTCAATTCATTTATATTTATTATTATTATTATTATTATTATTATTGTTTTAATTAATAATTTCTGAGTTTTGAATGTTAATTAATTAAAAGAATCTGTGTTATAATTTAGATAATCTAGATTATCAGTAGCATTCTAGATTGCCATTCATCAATTATTTTGTATTATTATAAGCAATTTCAACCTTTCTAATGCTGTAGCTGATAATACTGATTTGTTTGCTCAATAAAAACAAAGAAACTAAAGCATTTTTATATAGGCATGCTTATTTCTTAACGTTTCTAAGGACTGTCACTGAACATTTTACTTCAGATCGAAAATTAGACATTCCTACCTGAAAAAAACGATGACAAACGCTATCTTCCTCCACGTTTATGACTTCCTTATGTTGTCTTTGAAGAATCTATGGTTGGTTGCATATAAAACTGTGTATTTCGCTGCGTCGTTGATTAGTTTTTCATCTATTGCGTTCCACTACTCCACTATTTAAATGACTAATTATTTACACTATATTAAATTAAATTGTGTTTTGACAGTTGTGACCTGGTAAATCCACTAGGTGGCTGCCGACGACATTGAATGTAATCACAACAGGCAAATACTGTAATATTTAAAAATGTCTCAAGAGAAAAATTTAATATTAAAAGGACTACGTTTATTATACATTTAATTATATATGTTTACGTTTTATTCAAGCTGTACAACTAATGTAAGTAGTATTTTGCAGCAGTGGTATCTTGGTATAATCTATGAACAACGGTTTGAAACAAATATGATGTTATTTAATATTCAACTATGAAGATGGCGCTCTGTGGCGCGGCAGAAATCTGAACAGTGTTCTGAGTCGCAGCTGGGCGCCGCGGACAGATGCCGAATGGCGTAAACGGCGTGTGTACACTCATAGAAAATAATGTGTTAGAATTTTAAAGACGTGGCGCGACGCAGTGCTGCGCTTCTCATCCGGTGTGCGACCCTCTTTATAGTGCAATTTAATAATAACAATTATATTAAAAATATTTAGTTGGAAACTCTGGAAAAATTATGTTTATTTAGTTAATAATAATATTTGCGACACACCTACTTGTCAAAACTCCACAAAATTTAGTAAATTGCCTTTGTTAAATATTTCCTGTATTCTTTACAGTCATATGAGAATAATGCATGCATTCAGACTGCAACTCTATTCTTTATATGTATTTAAAACAAGGGCTGTATACTGTAGAGAGAGAGAAGACAGAGCAAAATGTGCTGAGACCGACTTCTCTTATCAAACTCCCTAGAGATAGATGAGTGTGTGTTTGTGTTTGTTTTGCGTCTTTGCAATTGCTTGCTGTGCTGTTTTTCTGTGTCCTTTTGTATTGGGTTTGTACAGAGAGGCTATTGCTGTCCCACCAATTTGTGGCTCTGACACACGTTAACTCACATGCACGCGGTTATCCATGTGGATGCCCCGTCCTCAGAGCTGTAGGAGGAATTATTTAGCTCACTCGTCCATCAGTGCAGGAGAAAAGAGAGTGAGGGCTGCAGCATTGCTCTTCCGGACAGACATTCATCACTATAAATTATGCGCACCGCCTTGAAACACCCAGATGACTAACTGTGCTCCCACGCACAGGTGAAACCATTCGATAAAGAGCACAGTGACCAGAGGATATCTGTCGCTCCTGATGAATATTAAATATGTCAGAGTGAAAGCAGACTGGGGAAGATGAATGCTGGAGAAAGATTGAGAGTTTCAGGGGTTCACCGGAACGGGTTTATAGGGGATTATGCCAAAATGAGGCGATGTAATGCAGATATGATATAACACCATTTTATAATGACAAATATAATGAATGCAAAATTGCTTAAATTAACTTAACCTTAACCAGGTCATTTTGACCCAGAGAGGATTTTCTTTTCCCAAGAAATCCTAGTTAATGTTATCACAATGAAATAAAACTTACTGACTTTTTCCTAATAAGGTATAACAACTTAACCCCAATGTTTTTTTTTTTTTATTTCTTTTTTTTTTTTATATGATTTCTGTGGTATCAAATACGTTTTTTTTTTTACTTGAATAAAACCCGTAAATGTAGATGTTAGCAATTTCTTTTTCAGTGTTGTGATGTTCGTGGTCAGAAAGGACCAAAGAAACCAAAAAAAAAAAAGTAAACAAATAAATTCCTTATAAATTTCACATTATGCTATATTATTACAAATATTTGATTCATTCTTCTTATCAACGTGTTTTCTTTCAGTAAGCACAGGTTTTGTATATTTCGTTTAGGCCTCATTCATCTAAACTTATGCATCCTTTTTGAATGAGCATTGGCAATATATATATATTAAAAAAAAAATTTCATAAGCTCAGATCAATGAAAGAAATCGTCATTTCAAAAAGAAATACAAAACCTGTGCTAACTGAAAGAAATTTTGACAAAAAGATCGAATCTAGAATTTGGTGATAATAGGATAATGATCAATGTTTAAAATTAATATTCTTTCGTTATTTACTCATCCTAGCCACTGTCTGCTTTCATTTGTATGCTGTTTTTATTTTATTGCTGTATTGATTTGCATTTTTTTAAATTATAGTTACATGATGGTGAGCAGATGATTACATAATAGTTACTCAAATTTCACTGCAAAAGGAGCTTATGTAGATTTACAGTACATATTTACTATTGTTTAGTTAGGCCTACTTGATTGAAATGTTCTTTTTGAAAAGTTTTGTGTTTAAAGTCCGTTTAACATGATGCAATCATGTTTGAACTGGAAACTTGATATACTGTAATTATGTTAAATCAAAAAGTGAATTGTTTAAATGAAGTGAACGGCAGACAACAAATCCTATTTTGAGGGTACACAGATTAGCAATACAGTACAGTTGCTATTGGCTAGTACAATAGAATTGCATGAAAATTGATGAATGTACTGTATATTTGTCGTATTAAACCCAATTCTGATCTGGCGATGATGCTTGAAATGTCATTGCTTGTTCAAAAAGTCTAAACTAAAGAATATTCAAACTCATTCTTAGCCCTCTAACTCAACTGCTGAGTAAAATCTAATACATAATTTAGTCACCTAGTATGAAATTGAGTCACATATGCATGTGATTTACTCCGCGTGTAGCTTACCTTTTAACCTTTTAACAAAGGTTAGCTTTGTTGCCAATAGTTTCAATGATGTACTTATGCTTGTTTGTTTAGATATCGGTCTAGTTAACACATTTTTAAGGTTGAATCAGCAACACAGAGCAGATATAAATACTGTATTCATTAAAAAATATGGATTAATATCCCTTTTGCTCAGTCTGAGTTAACCTCGAGTTCACAGAGGGAATGGAGATTTACACTTCTGACACATTCACCCGTCTGAAGAAGGAAAGTGCAGGTTTATCACTGAAGGTCTGATGATGGAACGGCTTCATGGGTCTGTATGTTTCCTCTCTCCTTCCTTTCTCCTGTGTGCTTTCACCATCTCCTGTAGCAGCTGTTGCATGTTGTCAGTTACCACAGACATCATTTGAACTTGTCTCTCTTGTGATGAAGTGCGAGAAACATGTTTGTGGGGAATAGTCCTGTAGTGGATGAGAGGACCAGAGGGTTTAAGAGCTGCTTGTTTTTTTTGCTAAAGCACATGAAATCTTCTGGAAACATTGAGTTGGAATCAAATCACAAAGGGTGCCTCTTAAATTAGCGACGGTGCTCTCTCTCCCTCGCTCTTGCTCTCTCTCTCACTCTCTCTCTCTCTCTCTCTCTCTGATGTCACGGTTCGGTTCGGTATGTTTTAGATACAGCAAAATGTAAAAACACCTCAACTTTTCAGAATGCTGCAAGCGCACCGCGGGTCATGTGACAGGAATTAACCAATCAGCTTCATAGAAGATCCTCCAATAACTAGCAGGTCTGGTGTTTGGGTGCACTTTGGATTCCCTGTAAGCTATAATGGTGTACCGGTGTCTAAATGCTGCGGGGATAGTTTGTTGCTTTTTTATCCACCACTCTCTTGCCATCACCATTATAGCTTACAGGGAATCCAAAGTGCACCCAAACACCAGACCTGTTGGTTATTGGAGGATCTTCTATTTCTGGGCTGTTAAACGCATTGGCTATTTTGCAACGAGCCTTCAGTGCGTGCTGAGTGAGCGAGCGCCTGACTGAGTAGCCTAACATAAACATATAACTATAAGTTGGTGTTTTTTCCTTCTTCGGGAGTGTCAGGGGCATGGCCTGTTACGTCGTTTGGGTTATTGGGCTTCCTTGTTGAACGCATATCATTATATTTCTCTTTTTTTTTTTTCTAATATAATTAATTAGTCCAACGAACCGTTTGGTATACATAATGCGTACCGCGTACCGAACCAAAAGCCTCGTACATATATAGCCTAGAATAGATAGGTTCATCGCAATCTCATAAAGTTACGTTATAATCAATGAAGTTCTCTACGCTGCATAATAAATCTCTTATTTACATTGCGTCTCCACTTTGTTATAATGAGATGATTCGTGCTGAGCACAACACCTGAACAAAAACTTTGGTGATTTGATTCCAACTTAAACGCCTTTGATTGGCTGTTGTGCTGTTGTGACACATTGAGAGTGCTGCATTATACCTGTCAGGCTAAACAACTAATTTAAAGGCAACACAATTATATGAATTATATTAATTAACATGAACTTTGAAAAATAATTTGGTAACACTTTTCTTGATGTTTCAAAGATTCCTTGTTTTAATGCACAAAGGACAAATAAAGTATTGTAATATATTATTTTTGTGTTTACAATTATTGAGAGATTAAATGAGATAATGCAGTGCATTATAAGCTGCAATACAAGGCATAATTAATGCATTTAAAATACTTCAATAATGCATTACACACACACACACACACACACACACACACACACACATATATATATATATATATATATATATATATATATATATATATATATATCGTCAAGATATGCCTCACATCCAGACATTCTATACAGTATACAGTTTACCAGTCAACCCCAATAGTCATTACAGTGTACTGCAGGAAAACATCGGGCGTAACGAAGGCGGATAACTCTTTTGCACGAGTAGTTAAAGGCACCTGCCACTACCCCTTTAACTCTAGACTAGGGGTGGGAATCTCTAAGCACATCACGATTAGATTTGATTATAATTCAGAGGGCTTTGATGGAAATGACTACTGATGCATCTTGATGAAACTTTTTCTTCTATATATTTATTTTTCGCCCACTGTGTGATTACTTTCAAAGCAAAGTATATGTAATGATTACAAATATCAAATTATCAATTTTATTTGTGCATTTTTATTCGATTATTTAAGCTGGATACTTTTAAAATAATTACAAACCAATAATAAATCAAAACTAAATATAGCTTCAAAACTTAAAGCAAATATAAAGTAAGAAATGGGGAAAGAAACACGTTACAAGTGATAAACAAAAAGAGAGTGCTTTCTAGTATCTTGGGTTTTTCAATTTTTCTCAGCATTATTGCTGTTTGATTACATCTTATGATGTCACAGACAATGGAAGCTTTAATACGCTGCATTCACACCAAAGCACAGGTTTACTTCGACATACCAGATGTTTTGTGCTGCTCTTAAAGCTGCAGTCGGTAACTTTTGACGCTCTAGCGGTTAATAAACAGAACTGCTTGCGTCTTGCGGAAGAACATCGTAGCCGGAACTACTTCTCTCTGTTTATGTCTATGAAGAATCACTAAGGTACTGGGTTACTCCGCCGCGGTATCCCCGAAGCAATCTAAAATAGTCCGAATATAAACACTTATTATAGGTGTACCCTAGTGATTCAGGACAAGCTAAAAACACGGTTTGGAAAATGGATTCATGGTGTACTCACTTATTATATACATTTTTCTACATTTTGAACACAAACAAAGTTACAGACCGCAGCTCTGATTGGTTGTTTTTTTACCAGGAGCGGATGACTTTCTGCAAATGGCAATAGGAGCACTGGGAGGAGTCAGAGGAGCTTGATTTTTTCACAGATTATCTGTTTTATATTGTACTGTCAGGACATAATGACAGGTTTAACAAATATGTAAAAAATTTATTTTTACAAAAGTTACCTACTGCAGCTTTAAGACATAACTGACCTTGTTTACATTAATTTTGTATCATAAAAGTATTTGGACATGCAAGTGCATTTAACACGGATTCACACACAGCCACAGCCATGAGCTTCAGAACGAACACACACAAAGTGCTCGTGAGCATCCGTACGTGAGTTTCATGTTTCCAAAACGTACTGCATTCCAAACAGCATAAACGATGCCCTCGTCGAACATATATAAAGTAAAATGTTCAGAATGATTCTGAAATGTTTCGAATCGATTCAGAATCGTTGACGAGAGAATCACTATCCACTGGGTAATCAATATTTTTCTTTTACTCCTAGTTGATGCATTAACTAACCTTTCTCACACAAACTGATGAATCCTGTTGAACATTTTCCGCTGTTTTGATGTAGTTTCAAGTACATCTCAGAAGGAGGATGAATCTGCCTCTCAATGATGGAGGGATGAAATGCAATCCCACGAGTCCTCAGGCGTGAGGAAAGACTGCATGAGTTTCTCTCTTCTGGAGTGTGTTATGGATAAACTCTCTCCGGCTTTCCCAGTCTCGCAGGAGTCTGCAGGGAAGCAGACGGCCGTGTTAAAACTAAATGAACACATTGATTTATTTCCTCTGTGAAGTGGGACCAGGGCTCATGGGAATGACATATGTCAGATAACACACACACACACACACACATACACACACACACACACACAGCGTGGGGGCACTGGAAACACATCTCGTGCTGGTGCGGACAGGCTCTGTATCTGTAATGGGATCAGGTAGTCATCAGTACAGAAGGTGAACTCACCTCATGTTATCGCACACACCTCGTCACGCTGCGTCTGGATTTGAGAAATCGAGTCTGCAGCAGGCGCCGCTTGTGCGTCAGCTGTGGGTTTGGTTGCATCTGATACTTCTGCTCTCTATTTCAGTTTCATGTGTATTATTGGGCTGAATTTTGGATTGTAAGCCGTGTTTGGACTGGATTCATTTTATGTCAGTCAGTTTGTTTTGGTAAACTTTACAGGGTCTTTTAGTTTTTCTATAAAAACGCCTTTAAAAACAATCACAGGTAAAAGCAGTGAATGAATTGACATGCCAGTAAAAAACAACAACGAGTGTATTTTCACATTACCGCAGTCGCTCTAATCAATGTGTATATTGAAAAGATGTATGGAGCTTGACAATGTACAGTATATGGCTCATTTATTGCTTTATTTACAGTAGTTATGGATCTTTGTATATTGTTCTTTACAGGAATGGTATATATCGCTCCTCATATATGTGACCCTGGACCACAAACCAGTCTTAAGTGTCAATTTCTCAAAATTGAGATTTATACGTAATCTGAAAGATGAATAAATAAGTTTTCCACTGATGTATGGTTTAAGATAGAACAATATTTGGCAGAGATACAAAAAAAAAACCTTGCCCTTAAAGTTGTCCAGATGAATTCTTAGTAATGCATATCACTAATCAGAAATTAAGCTTTGATATATTTACGCTTGGAAATTTAGAAAATATCTTCATGAAACATGATCTTTACTTATTATCCTAATGATTTTTGATATATTAAAAAAATATATATATTTTATAACAGTTTTGACCCATACACTGTATTTTTAACTATTGCGAAAAATATATCCCAGAGACTTTGAATTACTGCTAGATACATTGTGTGATTGGTCAGAAACATATGAGACATAGTGTTGTTTGACTCAAACTAAAATTATTAAAAACAATTTTTGTTCATTGAAATAAAATTCAAATACTTAATGAAAATAAATAAATAAATAAATAAAAAAGTTCCCCCAAAATTAAAAACTGAAATACATAAACACTCTCTATTGACCCAACCCTAGTAGAAACCCCACACATCCATCTCACCCACTCTTGTGTGTTTGTTTGATAAGTTATTTTGCTTTATTGAGCATTTAGTGGTTTATCGATTGAATTAAGTTGTCAGTCACAATGCTTTCATTCAGAAGCTAGTTTTTTTTTTTTTATCGTTTCAGATTTTATGTTTCATTTATCACAAACACAATGCAACAAAGCATTTAATTTCTTGGCTGTATCAAGTTATTTTTCTAAAATAAAGACACAGGATTGATAGACAAACAAACATTTGGATTTTCTCAGTGATAAGGATGAAGAAAACATCTTTCTCTGAAACACACACAGTAAAAGAAAGTTGCATGATTTAACTTTCACTGTATTATCCAGACATTGCTTTTTAGAAAAGCAGTTAGTCTCAAATATGATCATCAGGAATGTTTATTTGTTCATCTCTCAATCATTATTGTCTTGCATTGCATTATATGATTTGATCATTATTCAATTAATTATCTAACTATGACATATTATTAAAAAAAGAGCACCTACTGATATTTATATAATTTCTGCAAGTATCTTCTATACTGTTAAAAAGTAACAGTAACAAATGTAATTCTCAACCAAAAAAAATGTTGTGTCTAAAAGTTTCAATAAACTTTCCCATTTCAAAATAAACTTTTTTTTTTTTTCACTGTTATTTCATATATCAGGCTTTACAGCTGCTCGACTCAGCAGTACACAGCATCTTGAGGCATTTTGTAAACTATTTTTAACTTGACATGCAACGCTTGCACTACAAAATGCTGAAAAACCAAACAGACGCCCTACAAGAGCCAAACGATGTCTGTTTGATTAATTTCTACATAGACCAACAATTAAAAAAAAACACACAGATGGGTCTTGGCCCATCCTCCCAAAACCCAAGAGGAACCAAGAGGCTTTATTTATCTGTCGTGTACTTGAGCAGTCAGAACGACAAAACTGCACATTGCTCATAAACACAGGTCACGCTGGTGGCGTTCAGCACGTCTCAGCTTTCTCTGGTTTTGTGCTCTGGAGGGACATGTAAACTTTACACAGGCCGTTATGTTCCCTCTGATGATGCTGTGAAGTTGGCATGTCAGATGGTGCAGCTCAAGCTGCTCGTACAGTTTGAAGCTCTCCAAGTCTCTGTTTTTTGATACGCTACAGCTGGAGAGAGCCGCAGGCTTTGTTCTGTGCTATCAGACAGCACCAGAGGAGAAATCAAGGGAAACAGAGAGAAAGAGACCATGTACGTTTTAAAAAAATCTCATGTGTCTGAGCTGTTAACCCTTAGACCCATCATTACTGCATTTCCCACAATCCTTTGGCTTTCAGTTCTGCCAGTAAGCGAGTTTAAGGTGTTTCACCTTGATGTAAGCATTATCTGTAATAACTGGAGAAAGCCTTCAGTTAGCTTTCCAGTGCATCTTGGATTTCATTTCAAGTTGTTCAGATATTAAGACAATATACTGTACTATATATATATATATACAGTACAGACCAAAAGTTTGGACGAGGCATTATTTGTCAGAACACCAGCATTGTAGGCTACTCTCCCAGAAAACGTCCTCCTCATCCTCCATAAAATGCATTGCACACATCTAAATATTTGTTTTGAACTGTTCTGGAACAGTATTGTAAATACAACTTATCCACTGATTTCTAGTTGTGTCCTCTTTAGGAAGGCCAAACAAAGTATTTTCACTTTCACAACGAAACACAGCATCCCCACGACAGCAACAATACTACAGCAAGAATAAAAGTTACAACTTCTTTTGCTGCATGAACATTTGGGTGGTGTTATGCAAATCTTCCCATTTTGTGATGTTGATGTCGGGGCATTTTGTGAAGGTGTGGACGGGTCTTAAATTTTATAAAGAATATCTCTTTTGGGTCTGTTCACGAACAGCTTGTAGCACTCCAAAGAGAGAGAAAAACTTGAAATCGCATCATATGACCCCTTTGAAGAGGCAAATGCCTTCTGAATGAAAGACAGGTTTACATTTTTTAATAGAATTACATAATTTAGTAGCCACGACAATCAGGGGATCAAATCCACCCAATAACACACTGTTTAATGTAAATGGTCTCATGAATGATTTATAACTTAATAGAAACCAACGTGATTTCATTAGAATTCATTCGTATTTGTAGGTAAAGTGTAAAACTAATGTCAAGTTAATGAATTACAGTCTGGGGCATACAAAAACAAGAGGTTATTCAAACAACTCATTAATACAGGAAAGAAAACTTTGCTCAGCAAGCCATTTCAAGTGTCACATTAATTGACTAAACAAACTGATCTCATCTTCAGGTAGGAAATACATATACAAATACCTACAAACACTGATGTGATCACATAGCAAACACATGCACACCCAGAAAAACTACTATAGAAGCTTGATAGTGTTGTGTGTGTCACGAGATTAAAGGGGGGGTGAAATGCTCGTTTTCACTCAATATCCTGTTAATCTTGAGTACCTGTAGAGTAGTGCTGCATCCTT
Source organism: Carassius gibelio (assembly GCF_023724105.1). Classification (NCBI taxonomy): domain Eukaryota; kingdom Metazoa; phylum Chordata; class Actinopteri; order Cypriniformes; family Cyprinidae; genus Carassius; species Carassius gibelio. The sequence continues at coordinate 19,571,869 of NC_068384.1, read as the reverse complement.
CATAACTCCAAAAAGTCTTTAGTTTTATTATATTCATAAGAGAAAGATAGTCTGTACCAATTTTTCCCGGAAAAACACGACCGGCTGGAGGCGTGACGTGTGGGCGGAGCTAAAGAATCACGAGCACCAGTAGGCTTTTGTGTTGAGAGCGTCTGGAAGCTGTGACATTACCGCTCTGTAAAAATAAACTCCATCCACTGGTCCCTTAATGCTGTTTTTTTTTTGGTAATCTGTGCAGGGTTGTCTTGCCCTGGCAACCAAAAACACACTCCTTTTGTGACATTTCGCGAGGCTCTCGCTCTGATCAGTGAAGTCTGTTGTGCTCTCAGTGGGTTACGTGCTATACGTTAGCGCGCACTCTTCCGGCAAATGTGCCCTCAGGACCCATATAAGGAAATTCCGCTCCATCTAACGTCACACAGAGCCATACTCGAAAAAAACTTTCCGAAACGTGTGACAAACCGGAAGGAGTAATTTGGGAACAGAAATACTCCTTCAAACGTACAACTTAATTTTTTAAACTTTGTCCATGTTTAGCATGGGAATCCAACTCTTTAACAGTGTAAAAAACTCAGTATGCATGAAATAGCATTAATAGATCTAATAGATCTTAATAATGATTTACTGTGTTTATTCCAAACATTTTATCAGCCCCTGGGACAAAAGGTGTTTGGTTGAAGACCTCAGAGCTGAAGTATTTATTAATAATAATCATGTCTTTATCTCAAAGATGTGTGCGTGCGCTGCTGTTATTGTTTTCTTCCTCTGTTGATCATGGCGGCTGTAATGTGTTCAGAATTACACGTCTTCTCTCATAATATCCTGTATCGCTTCACACATGAAAAAGCCCACAGGGTGTGTGTTTTTGTATGGATGAATGTTGGCGTGTGTGTGAGTGTGTGTTGCCTTCCAAATCTCAGTAAAGGTGTGCTTCCTATTGATTGATCTTTCATTAATTTGTGTTTATAGAACCAGCTGATGAATTATGTGTGTCTTCACTTCTTGCTTCATATTTCTGTGTTTATTATAATTTTACAATATTTTATGTGTATTATAAGACACATTTTAGGAATACCACACTCACATTTATGTCATTTACATCTGTGATTTAGCTGTGATCATGAGACCAACATCACAATTGTTAAATTACTTACTGAGATCATTAACCCAAACATTAAAATTCTGTCATTCTTTACTTGCTCCTATGTTGTTCCAAACATGTATAAGTTTCTTATTTCTGTTAAATGCAAAAGAAGATATTTTGAGGAAAGTGGGTAACCAAAGAGTTGACGGTAACCATTGACTTCCATGATATGGTGAAAAAAAAAATATATATATTATGCAAGTCAATGGCTACCGTCAGCTGTTTGGTTACCCACATTCTTCAAAATGTCTCTTCTGTGTTTAACAGAAGAAAGAGAAATTCCCTTTGTTACAATCAACTCCCTTCATTAAATGTAAAAAAAAAAAGAAAAAAAAAAAGAAATGAATACTAAGTAACTTACATTTTACGTTCACTCTGTCTGTTTTAGCTTCTGATCTGTTTCTCGTTTATCTGTGTTCCAGTCCTGCGTGTCACTGATTCTATACTAATGATGCTCTCCTTAGTGAAATATGATATGCAATCTGTTTATAATCTCATTCTCTTTCTCTTTATCTGCTGTCTTAAGGAGGTTGAGGTAAGTTAAACAGTTTAACGTTTTTGTATACAAATAATTTTCTCTTCTTTAACATCCATATCCAAAATCCTTTCTTCTTTCTCTGTGTGTGTGTGTGTGTGTGTCTGTGTGTCTGTGTTTTTACACACATATATATATATATATATATATATATATATATATATATTTCAAAAGTTTGGGGACTGAAAGATTTTAACAAGAATGCATTAAATTGATAGAAGTGACAGTAAATAAATTTATAATGCTACAAAAGATTTATATTTCAAATAGATGCTGTTTTTTCATCAAAAAATCCTAAAAAATAAAACTTTTCAATATTTTCACAAGAATATGAAGCAGCAAAAAATAATAATAATAATGCAGGAAGGTTAGGACATTTTGTAAAATGCAATGAAAGTCTAGAATATGTGATTTGTTAATTCTCTCGAACCTTTATTAAATTGACAAAAGTACAAAGACGAGATATCCACTGTTTTCACTGAGAAACGTAAAAAGTATTTTGTAAATATAAATACATTTTGAATTTGATGGCTGCAACGCACTCTTAAAAAAAATTGGGAAAGAGACTAAATAAAAGTGAAAATGATAGAATATCCGAATTAAACTGTTCTTAAAAAGTTAACAGTAGGCAGGTGGACCGGTCACACTCTAAAAAAAAATTGGGACAGAGGCATGTTTACCACTATGTCACATCATCTTTCCTTTTAATTATAATGTTTAACCAAAAGATCTGGAGACACGACACTGTTGTAGCGTATGCAGGATGAGACCTGGCATGTCTTGATCTAATAACCATGGACTTCCCGTGAAATAAGTCATCTTGATGGCAGTATATGTCTCTGTACAGTTTTAATATATGCCTCCATGTCAATGATACTGTCGCACATCTGTCACACATGCCGTCTGCTCTGCTGTGCTCATAGACCATGACTGACGTTGCTTTTTATCTGTCGCTGGTGAAAGTCTGGATGTCCCCTTTGGACTTTGGGACTGAGAACTTGACGTCCATTTTTTACAGAAACAGCACACATTTTCACTGTCTGAGATGAGCTCTGGCCCAGAGAACCCTGCGGCATCACTGTATAGATTTGATATATAGCTCTATCCTTGAGTAACAGAGACTCAAGTTGCATTTCTTAATGATGCAGCAAACTGTGGCTATATTTCACACAGCAGCATGACAGTTTCTTAAGGCCTTTCACACCAAGAATGGTAACTATATAGATAATGATATTAGCGTCCACACCAGTGAACAATATCGTCTGTTTATTCTAAGCGCACACTTGTCTGCCGCTTTAAATTCTCAAGCTCGCTGCTCGATGTCCAATCACATTCCTCAGTCTGAGGCTGTCCATCCTACACTTTCTCTATATGCCAATCAAGACAATAATCTGCTCATTTGTGAGGTAGTTTAGTGTTCAGAAGTGTGTGTGTGTGTGTGTCAGTGGGATTTATTTGTCAGCTGTGTTGTGTTTGTCTGCTCTGTCCCGCTGCCGTCTTGACTCAACATGATGCTCAGACACACATACGTGGCCATCTCTGAATGTACGGCTGACCTGTCATGCCCATGGGCTCTAAACTGTCACAGCAGAGCAACATCAGAGAGTGAGCGTGAAGGGACGAGTGAGTAAACAGGAAGTGAAAGGAAAGCGGAGGAACAAACACGCAGCCAGAGTCAGTTAGTCTCCCGTGAACTGTGAGACAGTTTCTGACTTTCTCAAACACACTCCAGCCGCATTGTCTGACTGCGGGGCAAACATGAGACAGCTAATCTGACAGCCGACAACCACCAGCCTGCCCGCAAACCTCATTTACCTCAACCACAGAGAAATAGAGGGGAAGATCAAATGAATCTGTGGTCCGAATTCCTGTCTGTGATGGTTATTTGTGCAGCAGGTGTTGTGATGTTGTGTGTGTGTGTGTGTGTTACAAATAAATGCTGTCTAGCTCATCTGCATGCCACAAAAACCACTATCACTTGCTGATTTGAAGCCACAGTTAAAAATATATGATATGCATATACTGTAGAGAGAGAGAGAATCATGTAAGAGAAATGTATTAACTTGCAACATCATCCATTAAAACCAGAGATATAATAGTGACTGACTTCATCTTCACCACTACATCTATTGGTAGAGTTGTAAACCCTGCAAGCTTCTTTTTGCCAAAAGAATTGATTGTAGTGCTGTCTAGTCGATCACAATTAATCATAGCCAAATAAAAGTTTGTTTATATATGTGTTTACTGATATCATTTCTAAATATAAATTACATATTTTTCTTAAATATATACATGTGCATCTCAATAAATTAGAATGTCCTTCAACAGTTCATTTATTTCATTAATTCAACTCAAATTGTGAAACTCGTGTATTAAATAAATTCAGAGCACACAGACTGCCAAGTAGTTTAAGCCTTTGGTTCTTTTAATTGTGATGATTTTGGCTCACATTTAACAAAAACAAAAATAAATAAAACATTTTAGTGAATTGTTGGCCTTCTGGAAAGTATGTTCATTTACTGTACATGTACTCAATACTTGGTAGGGGCTCCTTTTGCTTTAATTACTGCCTCAATTCGGCGTGGCATGGAGGTGATCAGTTTGTGGCACTGCTGAGGTGGTCTGGAAGCCCAGGTTTCTTTGACAGAAGCTTTCAGCTCATCTGCTTTTTTGGTCTCTTGTTTCTCATCTTTCTCTTGACAATAGCCCATAGAATCTCTCTGGGGTTCAGGTCTGGTGAGTGTGCTGGTCAGTCAAGCACACCAACACCATGGTCTTTTAACCAACTTTTGGTGCTTTTGGCAGTGTGGGCAGGTGCCAAATCCTGCTGGAAAATGAAATCAGCATCTTCAAAAAAAAAACTGGTCAGCAGAAAGAAGCATGAAGTGCTCCAAAATTTCTAAGTTAACGGGTGCTGTGACTTTGGTTTTCAAAAAGCACAATGGACCAACACCAGCAGATGACATTTCACCCCAAATCATCACAGACTGTGGAAACTTAACACTGGACTTCAAGCAACTTGGCTATGAGCTTCTCCACCCTTCCTCCAGACTCTAGGACCTTGGTTTTCAAATGAAATACAAAACTTGCTCTCATCTGAAAAGAGGACTTTGGACCACTGGGCAACAGTCCAGTTCTTCTTCTCCTTAGCCCAGATAAGACGCCTCTGACTTTGTATTTTGTTCAGGAGTGGCTTAACAAGAGGAATACGACAACTGTAGCCAAATTCCTTGACATGTCTCTGTGTGGTGGCTCTTGATGCCTTGACTCCAGCCTCAGTGCATTCCTTGTGAAGTACACTCAAATTCTTAAATCAATTTTGCTTGACAGTCCTCGTAAGGCTGTGGTTCTCTCGGTTGGTTGTGCGTCTTTTTCTTCCACACTTTTTCTTCCACTCAACCTCTGATGTCACATGGACTACTTTGATGATGTTATTCTTACCTTTCTGGACATGGACAGTATACCGTACACACAGCTTCAATGGAGGGACTGAGAGCTCTCGGACTAAATCGGATCTTAAACTGTGTTCCTAAGATAAAAGGAGGTCTTACATGTCTGGAACAGCATAAGGGTGAGTTATTAATGACATAATTTTCATTTTTGGGCGGACTAACCCTTTAAATGTGAGCCAAAATCATCACAATTAAAAGTACAAAAGACTTAAACTACTTCAGTCTGTGTGCACTGAATATTTTTTAATACACAAGTTTCAAAATTGTAGTTATATAATAAATGACGAGTGTTTTGATATTTTCATATCTGTTGCAATGACATTCAAGCGTTACTTGTTCTGTATACTCAGGCAGTATCTTGTGTTTGAAGGACACTGAATGTTGAAGGAGCCAGAACAATAACGTTGCCAGAATGTAAATGATGGTACAGCTTGAAGTGCATTAGTGTTTTAATTCACACAAATCTACCTTAGATGTAATGCTTACATTAAAAGCCATGTTTTTCTAATTTTGCAACCGTTAAAATGAGCCATGTGTGCTTTTTCATCGAACGAGCATTTACACTGAAACACAATTGCATACATAATCCTTTTAAATGAATGTTTTAAGTATAACATTTTGAAAATTTAAATATGAAATGTTTCCTTCAAAATGAAATTAAACTCTAAATATGGGACTAAAACCAACTGTAGGTGGTGGTGAGACGCTGTTTTAATGAGTGAGTTAAAACTGATTTGTTCAAATTAATCATTTATTAATAAACTAAGCAGGTGACTGTCTTATGAATCATTGAATTGATATGTTCAAAATGCTTATTTATTCAGTAATAAAAACATTTGTGAAAATATATTCATTGATGAAGTAGAGCAAAAACAGACAATATATAACTCATAATATGAACTCATTGTATATTGAACATCAAAATCACATTAACAAACTACTGTGTATCACCATTGCAATTTGGGGAAAAGGCACACTTGCTCACAATGTCATATGGAAATTATATCATGTACTATATATATATATATATATATATATATATATATATATATATATATATATATATATATATATATATATATATACACACAGGTCCCTCATGAAAAGGTTCTCTAAACGAGCTATTACCCTAATCATCTGAATCAACTAATTAACTCTAAACACCTGCAAAAGATTCCTGAGACTTTTAAAAACTCCCAGCCTGGTTCATTACTCAAAACCGTAATCATGGGTAAGACTGCCGACCTGACTGCTGTCCAGAAGGACATCACTGACACCCTCAAGCGAGAGGGTAAGACACAGAAAGACATTTCTGAACGAATAGGCTGTTCCCAGAGTGCTGTATCAAGGCACCTCAGTGGGAAGTCTGTGGGAAGGAAAAAGTGTGGCAAAAAACGCTGCACAACGAGAAGAGGTGACCGGACCCTGAGGAAGATTGTGGAGAAGGACCGATTCCAGACCTTGGGGGACCTGCAGAAGCAGTGGACTGAGTCTGGAGTAGACACATCCAAACCCACTGTGCACAGGCGTGTGCAGGAAATGGGCTACAGGTGCTGCTTTCCCCAGGTCAAGCCACTTTTGAACCAGAAACAGCGGCAGAAGTGCCTGACCTGGGCTACAGAGAAGCAGCACTGGACTTTTGGACAAATTTTGCATGTCATTCGGAAATCAAGGTGCCAGAGTCTGGAGGAAGACTGGGGAGAAGGAAATGCCAAAATGCCTGAAGTCCAGTGTCAAGTACCCACAGTCAGTGATGGTCTGGGGTGCCATGTCTGCTGCTGGTGTTGGTCCACTGTGTTTTATCAAGGGCAGGGGCAATGCAGCTAGCTATCAGGAGATTTTGGAGCACTTCATGCTTCCATCTGCTGAAAAGCTTTACGGATATGAAGATTTTGTTTTTCAGCACGACCTGGCACCTGCTCACAGTGCCAAAACCACCGGTAAATGGTTTACTGACCATGGTATTACTGTGCTCAATTGGCCTGACCTGAACCCCATAGAGAATCTGTGGGATATTGTGAAGAGAAAGTTGAGAGACGCGAGACCCAACAGTCTGGATGAGCTTAAGGCCGTTATCGAAGCATCCTGGGCCTCCATAACACCTCAGCAGTGCCACAGGCTGATTGCCTCCATGCCACGCCGCATTGAAGCAGTCATTTCTGCAAAAGGATTCCCGACCAAGTATTGAGTGCATAACTGAACATAATTATTTGTAGGTTTACTTTTTTTGTATTAAAAACACTTTTCTTTTATTGGTCGGATGAAATATGCTAATTTTTTGAGACAGGCATTTTGGGTTTTAATGAGCTGTATGCCAAAATCATCAGTATTAAAACAATAAAAGACCTGAAATATTTCAGTTGGTGTGCAAGTAATCTAAAATATATGAAAGTTTAATTTTCATCATTACATTATGGAAAATAATGAACTTTATCACAATATGCTAATTTTTTTAGAAGGACCTGTAAATAACTCATACGGGGCATTTATTTATTTATTTATTTGCAAAGTGAGTGATATGTTCGATAACTACGGAGCCCCGCACATGACATGCAAGAAAAAAAAAAAGAAATTGTGTGCACGATTTACTAATTCGTTCCCTCAATTTACTATTGCGTTCGTTCGATCTGCTCAATCGTGTGCACAATTTAGCAAATCGAGGGAACAAATTAGTAAATCGTGCGCACAATTTATAATTCGAGTGAACACAATAGTAAATCGAGGGAACACTATAGTAAAAGCCTTATATTTTTTCCTGCGTGTCATGTGCAGGGCTCTGTAAATAACAAAACAAGAATGTCAAAATTATAGATGATACATATTGTGCACCAATGATTCCTGACTTTGTACCTTCATCACTGTAAACACATTTCTGCTGTTCTGTTCTAATTTAAATTTGTATTGAAATTAAATCGTTCATTCAAAGACACATCGCAAAGGTCATAATTTCCACAGAGAGAAGTTTTGCTGCTGGAACCATCGAAAATAAATGTTACAACAGTGACATTAGATTGTGAGAGTTTGCAGGATAGAGAAGGTCTGCTGGCTGGAAGGTTTGCAGACTCAGGTTTTGTCATTCTGAGGGTAAAATGAGTTTCACTTTTCCTGCAATTCCCCTTTGATTAGGAGCCATGAGCCCACAGACATATTTAGCCTAGTTTTGCTGAGACCACCGTAAACTTTGAGTGGAATTACTACCTGGCTTTGCTCACGGCCTGAGAGCTGTAGTTTACAGATGTTTACACCGGAATGATAAATGTCTTCTGTAGCTTATCAACAGATGTAACTTATTCGCGCATAAGTGTGTTTTTAATTACCCGCTTAATTAAAATTGTGGGTGACAGTGGCTCAGTGGTTCATGTAGGTTGTCTACAAACCAGAAGGTTGGTGGTTCAATCCCCGGCTCCACCTGACCAAGTGTCGAGGTGTCCTTGAGCAAGACACCTAACCCCAGCTGCTCCCGACAAGCTGGATGGCGCCTTGAATGACACTGCAGTCAGTGTGTGAATGGGTGAATGTGAGGCAAGTTGTAAAGCGCTTTGGATGGCCATGTGGTCTGTTGAAAGCGCTATATAAATGCAGTCCATTTACCATTTAAATTAACCAGATATTTTACACTAAAACATCGATCTGCTCGAAGCTTAAGAGCCCCTAATGAGAGTTTAAAGTCAAATATTTGTTTATGCGGCCTGTAGCGGCTCCACTTTGGGAGAGGACTGTGTTAGCAATTGGATAGTGTGTGAGATTCTATCTGGAGTCTGTTGCAGAGATGAAAATCAATCTCTTGCACTCGCTGTCATTTTTGCCCTTCCATAAAACAGTCAGAAGTGATGGGACCTGTGATTTGATTCATTCAATAGTATTTTATTATTATTATTAACTTTATATTACTTTTTGATAGGTGGTATCAGTTTTATAAATATTTTATTTATAGGTGGAATCAGTAAAGTATTATTATTATTAACTTTATATTTATATAACATTTTTTGATTGGTGGAATCAGTCAGGTGTTATTTATTGTATGTTATTTTATTATTTTATTTAACTTTAAAATGTGATCTTATTTTATTTTTTTACTTAAATTTTTATTTATTTATTATTTTTATTAGATTTTTTAATGTATATAGTGAACTTTGTTTCATTGTGCATGCACTTTTTGATGGGTGGAATAAGTTTTGACTTTATGAAATGAAGTATGCCAATGTATGGCTTAGATAAAGAAAAATAGTCTGCTTGCATTATCACCTCAGGAACACCAGTGCAGTGCCTTAAAGTATAAAGAGTCTGGATTAACCTTTATTTAAGCAGGTAAATCAGTTGAGAACCAGTTCTCATTTACAATGATGACATGGCCAAGAGATAAAAAGCAGGTACAATACAATAAAAACATGACAGTTGCAAATAACACAATTATAAAGAGTGACAAAATAAAAATAAAAATAAAATAAATAAATAAATAAATGCAAGTACAATGATCTTGTACTATTGACTGAATTGAAATTTTACGAAAATTTTAAAGAGAGCGAAATAAATGTAAATAAATAAATAACTAAACTTTGCTGCAGATGGTTCCAACCACACAATGAATTTGTCTGCAAGAATAAAGAGAAGACCAATTCAATAATAAAGAACAATAATATAAAGTTTTTGAAGGAGAGTTTTTAAAGCGGACCTGTGAAATATATCTCCATAATCCAAAATTGGAAGCACTTTCATTTTAACCAAAAACTTCTGAAGAATGCGTAAATGAAGATTTGTTACAATAAAGAAAACCAATACAAGATTTAACCTTTCTGAGCAGTACATTTATGTGTTTCAAACGACAGTTTGCTATCAAGCCAGATACCACGTGTGACCTTTCGGTGCTTTGAACAGATCTAGATTTAAAAGGTTCTGGACTACGCCACCTGGTGCCTCTCACACCAGGATATACTTTACACCTGAACTTCTAAATACCTGATTTAAGGCGAGCAGATTCGTCGAAGTACACATAAGATGAACTAGACAGAGACGTGTTCTCAGTAGAAAAACAGTAACAAAACTTTATTATACAATGGTATCATTAAAAGAGCCACACCGTCATCCTAGAGACACATTACTAATAGAGACTAGACCTGGCATTAGCTGTTACAGGGGACAATGTATGATTACCAATTAAACTAGAAAATACTGATTCGCTGGCAAGGCAGGTTACCTGTCCGAGATACGCGTGACGTTCACCACCCGTGCTCTGGAACCTGGAGCCCACGATCCCATGCATCCACACACACGCACACACACACCACCACAAGCCGATGATTCAAACAAGATTGTGAAGTGCAATTTACCACTACAATACGTGGTGCAGGGTGTGGGGACGGAACCAGGAACCTCTCTTGTGAGCAGCTACGCTAATACTCTGGAAAGACAAGGAAAAGAACAAGTAAGTTATCACTAGAAAAATGGATAGAGAAATGTAACGCTATACACTACTAGCACAGCCAATACCACATCAGTCAGACAGAGCAGTAGACGGAGGCTACGGCAAAATAAACAATAAAGAAAATAAATATATAAAACTTAATTCAGGCAAGGCAAAGCAGCAGGAGCAATCTGCCTCAATGTTGACATATGAACTGACACGGTGGAAAAACAGGCCTTTGCGCTGGTCTTCACAACCCTACACACAGCATATTCATTAAATGCATTTATATTAAGAGTTGACAATAAAACAGTCATACAATATGTCAGGGCAACACAATCAGACTCATTGTACATGTGTTCAAAAGCTTTTAGTCCTAACACACTGGATCTACTCATAACACAATAAACAAACTTTTTACCTTCTAGGACCTTCAAAAGCACACAGCGCGATTACCCGGAAGCGTCTGGCAGTAACGTTACAGCTACACGGCGGGTACTTTGCCCCAGACCTGTGTGCAAATGTGTGCATTAAAAAGCATATATCCCAACAACGACACCCACATTATAGTTAACAATAAAATACACAAATAATACCTTCTTGATGCTAGTAAATTGTGGTAAAGCTACCCGGCGTGTGCTTTGCCCAGGACCTTCAGCAATACACAGCGCGATTACCCGGAAGCGTCTGGCAATCAGTGGCAAACATTTTGACACAGGAGAACCACATACCCAAGCAGCAACAGGACTAAAAACGTATCGTGCGTCAGAGAATATCTCTAAGCTCAACAGGCAGACGATTTTATAGCAACTGGCCAGACACAAATGAGTTGTTTAGCCACTCACGGCTAGCTGAGTGACGTCAGGGGGTAACCGTAGCTGCAGAGGGACAAACTTCAACCAGACAGCGATTACTCTGCCGGTTACACACGGTATTTGTAGCATTCAACATAATCATAGTCTCAGAGGCATCCAGTGAGAACATTTTAGGCAGATATTCAATGTGTGGTAGATTTCTGTTAAAAGCCAGGCATTTTGTTTTATTTGTATTTAAAACTAATTGAAGACTAGAGAAAGCAAAAAGAAGAACTAAATAAATGATAGTGTCATCAGAAAATCACCTGCAGTAAGAGTGATACACACAGTGTTTAGTTGATCCTGACAAGCACTTGTTGTCACAGTTGTAAACACAGCGGCTTTCTTCTTTCATGAGGGGGTTTGGTGTCACGGCATCTTTGTTTCCAGGCGTAACGTTAAAGAACGTGACACACACATCTCCTGGAAATCCTGTTTAATTCAACCAATCCGGTGAAGAATTCGAAACTCCTCAAGTATTTCTTCTTTAATGTTCCATATGCATCAGACGTTCAGCCTACAGTCCGACTAGACACCGGATCAGCAGAAGAGCAACAAATCCCCCAACTCACCATCAAAAGCACTCAACCAGTATCCACAATACAAGAATGATCGCAGACACACACAGGCAGGCTACAAAAGTTTTTCCAAAGACTGCATTACTGAAAAATGAACACAAATACAGAAACAGAGAGGAGACATGTAATACATAACCAGCAGCCATCTTGGATTTATGCTCAAGTATGATCGAGATACAGATAAAGTCTGCTGTAATGCATTTAATTTAGCTTTTTTTTTTTTTTATCTTGTACTTTTGTGACTAAAGTTTTTGGTACTAAAGTTTTTGGTAATTTCATTGTTTATTTATTTTTTTTTAAGCAACATTGCAGAGACCAAAATAATCAAATAGATTTTTATTTTATTTTATTTCTTGAGGTTTTTGGTTCAGAGCCCAAATATTCTGTGTAAAAAGAGACCTGTGAGAGCAGGAGGAAGATGAAATGTAAGTTTGGATCAAGCAGTTGAAGCGAATGCCTTCACAGACAGTCCATTTACTATACAGCTTTCATTATAGACATCACCAGACAATCTGTCTGTACACTTATCTCACTCTCAGACCACCAGTCGTTGTCTCTGTCTTATTTCACACTGTCCTTTCAATCATAAAGCTATTTTCTTCTTTCTAAAGTTTGTGGAATTGAAGCTTGACTTGTCTTGTTTGAGGATTTTACATGTGTGTCATTGTGTGTTTCTGTAGGATGATTACTTCAGAACCTGGAACCCCAACAAAGCACAAGACCAAGGTAAGAAGATTAAGTAAAAATGTGTGTTTCTTGTTCAGAAGCATTTATCCACTTATCTATCTGACCCTGTAGTCTCTATGTCTCTCCTAACTGTCCTTTCTGCTTCATACACACTATAGCTATACCCAGATTAATCATAAAAAAAAACTACAATCAAGTGCTGGAATCTTCATTTCAGTGTATCGATTCTTATCTCTGCTCCAGACATTAATCAATACAGAGAGCCAGAAACACACACACACATAGCTAAATGAAGACACATCATAGACTTCTGTTGTTTTTATAGAAATACAATTATAATCAGTCCTACCCAAATCCTAAAACAAAACGTGTATTTCATTCATTAATAGTTTTTGCAATTGAGGACGGGGCAGATTTAGTGATTTGGCGGCCCTAGGAAAAATATAGGAATGGTGCCCTATACATTTGCACACATTTACCTAGATCAGCCTTGAGGTTCCTTTTTTGTTGTGATGCTTGCTGCTGCACAATGGTGCCCCATAGTTGTTGTGTCCAATGTTTCTGTTTTGTCATGTACATATTATAATGGCTTTGATGCTGTAGACCACGAAATAGCAATAGATTTAAAGTTGAGATAAACCTTTTGAGCCTTTTAAATCATTTTTTAAAGAAAAGCAATGAGTCAGAAGTATAAATTTTCTGCATTATTTTTAAAATGGGGATATGTGAATGGGTTTTTGCCTTGGTCTGAATAAAAACTGCAAATGGGATTATTGTAAACACATACATTTTACAAATTTAAATATACAGAATAAACAAACATGCAAATTCATTTTCTGCCAGTAGGAGATGATTTTGGAATGTCAGAAACAGTGCGTTCCTCAGTAACGGCTGTAAACAAAGCAGTGCTGTGCACATAAATGCTACTTAACAGATAAAATGAAAATGTAACCAAAACTTTTCTAAAGAGAGGTCGGTTCCGTTCAGAGATTCTAGTTTTTTTCCAGCTGATGAACGATACAAACATTGACATTCAATCAGAATCCACCCTGCTATAACGAGGATTTAAAGCGGCAGACACACGTACGCTCAGAATAAACAGACGATATCGTTCGCTGGTGTGGACGCTAATATCGTTATTTTTATAGCTATCTTTATAGTTATCGTTCTTGGTGTGAACGGGGCTTTACACTGTGTCTAAGTTGTCATGCCGCACTGCAAAAGCTAAAGTCTGTCTACACTGGATGCGACAAAGTAATCGTTGAAAATCCTTTGAATTTTGTGTCAGTACTTCATAAATAGAACAAGGCTGGACTTTACTGTCGGGGATTTGTTGTGTCATGCCGTGCCGCATCCAGTGTACACTGTAGACAGATTACTGATTAGAGATCGACCGATATGGGTTTTTCAAGACCTGCAGTGTAAACGAGGCCGTGTCTTGCCATTTGAGCATTCCTGATGTAGGCAATTGGGCTGAGCCCAGACACACAGGCTTGGACCGTGTCTACACCCATTATAATCAGTAATAGAGGTCGACCGATATATCGGGCCGATATTTGTAATTTTTTAATATATCGGCATCGGCCAATATCCGTGTTTAGTAGTGCCGATTAAATCCTCTCAAGAGATCTGTAACAAGGAAGTCAGAGAACAGCCATCAACAAAACGATCAATATTAGTTTTCTCAGGGGTGGACAAAACCTCAGATGTGTCAGTAAATTCATGTCGCAGTACCATAGAATCTTCCTGGTCAGAATACAACGAAGAGCAGGTCTTTAGGTCTTTTTGTTTAGGACCTTTGGACACATCAGATCCTTGTTCACCTGTATTAACAGTGTAAAAGAAAGTGTCATGAAGTGGAACCTCTACAACTTGATTTTCAGACAGTGGTTTAGCCATTGATCAAGTAACTGCACAAGCTGGGAACATATCAGGGAATTCTTTATGGTTTTCAACATCAGACTTTCTGACAAAACATTCCCATACAAACATTCCCCCCAGCTAAATCATTTCCCAGAATATATGTAATCCCAGGAACTGGAAGTGAAGAATGGACACTAACTACAACATAACCAGATACAATGGCAGAGGAAAGATGGATTCGATGCAGAGACAAACAAACCCCATCTCAAAACCTCGTACTAGTACATGGGTTCCAATAGCAGCTTCAGAAGTTAAGGGCAAAATTCCTCCTAGATGAAACAACTGCACAGCTCCCATATCTAAAAGAAGACGCACTGGCACAGTTTTGTTTGAACCAGGCAATGACACATTTCCTACAGTGATAAATGGTGTATAATCAACAAAAGTAGTTACACACCAATCAACAGATTTACCACCAAAACTAGGTAAAGTCTGATCTTTCGTATCAGGAGTATCAATGAATGGTGAAATAGAAACCAAAGCAATAGGTTTCGACAGTCTTTCTTTCCTCTTAAGAATAAGACAGTCAGATATTTTATGACCAGGCTTTTTACAATAAAAGCAAACCATGTCTCGTGAGAGCGCAGTCTTCCTAGAATGTTCAGCAACTGTGGCCTTAGTGTTCCTACTCATCACAGGATACTTTGTCTTATCTTGAATGCAAAACTCATGTTGTTTTTGAGACTGACTAAACTGAATGACCCACGGTGGGTTAACACAAATTAATCAGCCATGATAGCAGCTTCAGATAATGTATTCACTTTGTGTTCAGTGAGATACGTAGCTACAGCATGAGGAACACAATGTTTTAACTCCTCCAAAAGCACCAATTGTCTTAACTGATCTTTAGTTTGTAACTTTCATTAAAGTTCACCAACGATCAAATACATTTTCCTTTTCTCTTTCAAATTCAACATGAGTACATTCATCAGTTTTATTCAAGTTCCTAAATTTTTTGGTGATATGCCTCAGGCACAAGTTCATAAGCATATAACACAGCAGATTTCACAATATCATACCACTCTGTTCCAGTGAGATGGCAGAATAAGCTTCCTCTGCTTTACCTGTGGAAACACTGTAACAATAAAGTCCAAAAGCTTTTTGGCCATTTCATGGATAAAGCTTCACGTGCAAACTGATAGAAATATTTCTCAACAAATCTCATATTTCTATGAACATCAAACACAGGTTCACCTACAGCTGAATGCTGTGGTAAATCAGGGGGCAAATCTAATAGCAAACCTTTTGCTGTTTTTACTGCTAACTCCAACTCCAACTTTTCTAACTGAAACGCTCTCTCATCTTGTTCCTTCTCTAACTCAAGCTCCAATCTTCGCACAGCTAACTGGTGATTTAATTTTCTCTCTGCAAATTCTCTTTCCAATGCTCACTCTTTCATAGCACGATCGTCACGCTCAGCACGAAGTTTCGCAGCATCTAAATACAATTGTTTCTCTTGCAAAGACAAATCTAAAAAATTTATTTCACTTTTACTATCAACCTCACCAGAAGTATACACATATGATTCACTAGGAGCAATAAACTCAGCGCTTACCTCTAAAACTCCTCTATCAACAAGTGATTGCTTCAAAGTAGTCACAATTGTTTCCTTTAGTCTTTTCTCTTGAGTAGTAAGATCGATACTGAAGCATTCAGCGATTTGCAGCAGTTGCTCCTTTGTACAACTCTCAAGTAAAGCTTCTGTAGGGCATGCGAAGAAATCTTCAAGCACCGAAGACATTCGGTTCATATATGTATACTACAAAAATACAAATGAAACAACCAGCTCACACACATGAGACACTGTTTACCAGAAATACAACTCCCATAAACCACTGCTTTGAAGAGAAAAGCTTAGTCTTCAAAGGTGTACCGGGTTCGTTCTCGACCATAACATAAAATAGGAGCACTTGTGCAGATCGATTGACTTGCAAGATTCTTCATTCAAGTATCAAAATAATACAATACCAAAATAATATAACATACTGTCTAGGATTGAGAATAATCCTGAGGACTGCCGATCCCCTGGAGTCCACATGGAAGTGAAATTAAGAGGATCATTCCCATCTTCATCCTCTCCACAATTAAAGGAGATTATTCAACAGGGGTGTGCAATCCTCCACACCCTTCCAAGTCATCCCACCACCAGCAGACGAGAAAAGGAAGCACAAGGTCGTGTCTTCCACAATATTAACAGGCCTACAGTCCATTACAATTCAATTCAATCCAAGTTTATTTGTATAGCGCTTTTTACGATAAAAATCATTGCAAAGCAACTTTACACAAAATTAATTTTCTACAATATTTAGTAGTAGTTTATCAGTGTTGACTATCAGTTTATGTGCATATGACAGGACTTTTCTGAAAAAATGTATACAAGATGTAGTCAACCAGAAGATGAACACTATTTACAGCAATTATTATATGATGCAATCACACTTGTAGCAATATTTGTTAGTTCTGTATGTTGATTCAGGGTTAGCATCATCTGGGGTCCTCTAAGGGTCAGCATCATCTCGTCTCAGGTGTTCTGGATCCAGTCTGGAGCTTGTGTAAATCCTATTCCCCTAGCAAAACAGAGAAACAAATAGAGACATAATTAGCGTAGCTGCTGTTCCAACCAAGTAAAATTAATTAGTTTAACCCAAGCTAAAGAATAATAATGTGCATTTGATCAGATGCAACTGCAGTCACAAATTACGAGATGCATTATTCGAATGCTTGGCGAAAGAGATGTGTTTTTAATCTAGATTTAAACAGAGAGAGTGTGTCTGAACCCCGAACATTATCAGGAAGGCTATTCCAGAGTTTGGAAGCCAAATGCGAAAAAGCTCTACCTCCATTAGTGGACTTTGCTATCTTAGGAACTACCAGAAGTCCAGCGTTTTGTGACCTCAGGGAGCGTGATGAGTTGTAGTGTGGTATAAGTACAGTCCCTTCCTGGAGGGCCTGTGTCCCTGCTGAGTTTAGCTCCAACCCTGAAAAAAAAACCTACCTGTATTCTGAAGACCTTGATTAGCTTGTTCAGGTGCGTTTGATTAGGGTTGGAGCTAAACGCTGCAGGGACACAGGCCCTCCAGGATCAACGTTCCCCACCCCTGCTTTAGATATTGCGTTTGTTAGTGTTTCTTAGGATGACTTAATTTGTGGCGATTCTAATTCGCAATATGGTTTTATCAGTGAATCCATTGTAAAGAGTTTTGAATTAAAAATTTCCCTTCAGAAAGCCATGCAGATATGTGTTGTCATTGTTTTGCATCATGCTTGACTGACTCGCCACTACAGCTTATTGCAAGATGTGTAGTCGTTGGTACAGGTCTGGGGAGGGACAGGGAGTGTTAAATGTGTTAAACATATTAACACTTTATTTAGTTTTCTGATTTTTTTTATCTAAATTACCAGCCATAATATATATATATATATATATATATATATATATATATATATATATATATATATATATATATATATATATATATATATATATATATATATATATATAATGGGTTTGGATTAGATTTCATTTTATATTTTCTGTTTTCATTTTACTTTTAGGTAAAATTTTTGTAATTTAGTAATTTGTTTTTCTTTTTTCTTTTTTTCTATTTTTTTCTTTTTGTTTGTTTCAGTATTTTTTTTTTTTACTTTTTGTTTGTTTTTTATTTTTTTTATTAAAATGTTTTTGTTTGTTTTATTTATTTGTTTTATTTATTTTATTTTATTTTATTATATATATATATTTTTTTTTTTGTGATTTTAGTACTTAAAAATTAACTACGTGAAAATGTTGCCTTAAATATTTTTATAGTTATAGTTTTACTTAACGATAATCACCCTTATGCTTATTTGATTTCTCAAGATGCATTTATTATTATCAGTGTTGAAACTGATTGTGCTGTTTTATATTTTTCTGGAAATGGTTATTCATTTTATTTTTCAGGATTCTTTGATGAATAGAAACACAGACAAGATAATTAGACAGTGAAATTTTCCAATGTTATGTGGGATTTTAACACTCTTGTAACACCACATTTCTAGTTAAACTGTTTGCCATGCATTGCTATGTACAGCACATTTGTAACACATGCAGTTGTAGTAAATCATTTAAGTATTTCAGGAATGTAGATGATTTTTATATGACAAGGTCGTGGTTTTGATTCCCAGGAAACACAATATTGATTAAAATGTAAACCTTTAATGCACTGCAAGTCACTTTACATTAATGAATAAATGTAAAGCTGAAAAAATGGAAATTGCTCTGAAGTAAATGAAATACTTCTTTAAGTGAAGAATCCTTCACAGATAAGTGTGCTAAATCTGCAATAGAGGGTGAGTTTTTTAAACGCTGTTTGATATCAATTTAACATTCGCTCTGCTGAGCACTTCTGCTAACGATTATGACAAACCTTTATGAATAACCAATCAAGCTCTATTGTTTTTACAGAAACACCAGTAGAGACCAGCAGACAGAGGCATGCATGACCACACCATATGGAGACTGAGAGATTGAGTGTGTTTGTATGTGTGTGTACCATCTGCACTAGTTTAATCCTCTGTGAATGACTCCTTTAAGAAAAGCATGATTTCTGTAACTGATACTGCTTTACTCACACTCTTCTGATCAGCACACCTCCCTGATCTTGGTATGTGGTGCCGCTCTGAAACCTAGTGATTTGCTCTCTACTCGAGGTATAACACCCTCTTAAGCACCCAAATAAATGAAAGCACTCTGTGTGTGTCAGTTTGAAATATCTGGTGCACAGTCACTAAAATGTTTGGTGAGCAAGAAAAATAGGCAGCACTTTATACCATGTGTTTTTTCCCTGTCTGCGGTAAACATTACAGGTGTGAATACATATGATAATTGTGTTGTTTGTTCGGGAGTGGGGCACAGACAGTTGAGGGGGTTGACTGTGAGCATTGTGCTCCCATTGGGCACAATTTGAGGAGTGTGTCCATGTTTGTGGTCCTTGTGGATCCTGTCCCGCTGTTTCTGAAGCATGGCAGTGAATGAGATAATGGGAATCGCATATGGATCTAGTGGAAGGGTTGGAAACTGGACTCGCCCTTTCTCCAACTTCACCCCCTGGATCTAGCATTCTCTGTCTCAGGATTCGGAAGCCCATGTAGCAGTTTCTTCCCCCAAATTAGGTCTCAATGCTGAGGAATTACCACCTCAGTCTCTTAGTCTGCTCCGGTTTCCTCCCATAGCCCAAAGACATGCAGGTTAGGTTAACTGAACATTCAAAAATGGTCCCCGGACGTGTGTGTGTATAGATTAGCTGGTTCTCGCAATAGATGCTGGATTTGCGTCAAGAACTAAATAAATAAAACATATGAGCAGACTGTATTTCAGCTTATGTGTTTATCTGTGCCCTTGCCTCATCAGCGTGATTTATATGTGCGGTTTGTTTTAAGAGAGGAGCAAGCACAGTCAGCTTTTGAGCTTCTTTCATTCATAAAATTCCTGACGTGTACTAGTCTGGAATGTTTTGCTCTGCTCCCACTGGTGTTTTTTTTTTTTTTTTTTCTCGAGGAAAGAAAATGTTATGCAATGTAGAGTCGAGTGGCTGGGACCTCGTCTTGCTGAGGCAATGCTTTACAGATCTGCTACAAAATAATGCAGGGGGAATCTTTGAGCAGAGTGAAGATTCCCATTCTCTCTCTCTTTCCTCCAACTGCATGCAAACGTATCGATGTGTTTGCAAGTTATTATTCACAATTCTTTTAAATTGCATGCATTATTATAATATTCATCTAATGTTTGTCTGGCTACATTTTATTATGAGGAATTAAATGATGAAATAGTCATCTGGCTTAAAGAAGTTTATACTGTATGCCTATTTTAATTTAGCATAGGGATTGGAGATGGGCCTTACCCTTTCTCCTCCCTCACCCTCTAAATACAGCGCTCACTTGGGTCTCTCATGGGACACTGGGATGTTATCAAGCAGCCAGTTCAGTTTGTCCCTGCCAGTCATCCGCTTCAGGGCACCGAGCTGATTGCTCAAGAGACCAGTCTTGAGAGACTGGTTCCCATAATTGGGAATCAGCAGTTCACACCTCATTATACAGTGCCCATCTCTCCTTAGTGCCCTCAGGAGGCTGTTCAGTCAATCCCGCCACCCTTGGTGCTTAGGTGCACAGCAGTCTCCAGTGATATGGTACAAGAATGCTCATCCCCTTAAGTGATGTTGCTAGAGTGGGTAAATTGGTCACTTCCTGCCAGTCATCTGCTTCAGAACACTGAATAAAACTATCTAACTACAATAGACCCAAAATAGCATGGGTATCAGAGGCCTTGAGAGACTGATGATGTGTCCCAGAAAGGCTCTGGTAGTGGAACAGGAAGTAGTTACTCTCAAGAGCAAAGAGGCTACAGAACATGTTCCCCCTCTCAAGAGTGTGTCCGGGCTCTACATCTGGTACTTCAGTGTTCAATGGAAGGATGTGGGATTGTGTTCCATTCTAGGTCTTTGCCGACGGAATCATTCAGTCAAAACATCACATGGAAGAGCTGGTGTTAGGTCTGAACACCAAGAAGAATGTCCTTTCTGCAGTACAATGAAGCACTTTTCTGTGTGTTGTATGGATTCCAACAAGGATGCAGATTTGTCTCCCACTGCTTGTGTTATTTGATTCCCACAGTAGTGAAAACTGTGTTTGAGGCTAGGCCAGTCACTCACTGCAATATAGTTCTAGACACTGTTGGGTCTGATGGCAGCAGTGTCCAGTGTGATAACATTTGGCTTGCTGGCTGCTGCTAGCGCCTCCCTCATGGGCTGGGGAGCAGTCATGAGTGAGTGGTCTGCCCAATGTATGTGGGAAGGCCACCATCTCAAGTGGCACATGAATTGCCTGGAGATGCTGGCAGTGTTTCATGCACTGACACACTTCCTTCCAGACCTGAGGGACCATCATGTGCTTGTCCGCACAGACAACACATTGGTGGTCTCCTATATCAACCCCCAGAGGGTGTCTGTATTCTTGCCCACTATACAAGTTGGAAAAACAGATCCTCCTGTGGAGTCAGGGAAAACTCCACTCACTCAGAGTAGTTTACATCCCTGGGCACCTGAATCAGGAAGCAGACATCCTGTCGAGACGGGTTGAGGCCCAGGGAATGGAGGCTCCATCCTGATGTGGTGGAGAAGGCAGTGTATCTGTGTGGGTCCTGAGACTTAACCATCTATTTCTTTAAGACCCATTTTTGCCGGTCCGTGATTGGCTTTTGAACCTAGTGTCCCTCTTTAACGGCTCTCCCTAAGAGATTCCAATCAGGAGGGAGTCTCTGTCTCAGTCAGGGGATGGAATCGCTCATCCCCATCTGGAATTATGGGTTTGGCCTCTGAGGGGCCCAGCTCGTAGAAAGAAACTGATGTTGTTCAGACAATACTTCACTCCAGAGCTCCCTCCACGTGGAAACTGTACTCCTTGAAATGGATTGTGTTCACTTAAAGGTTTCGGATTACCAGACGGTCCCAGTTAACTGTTCATTTGGTTGAGTTCTGGAGATCCCGTATTGATGGTTCTCTGCAGGGTTGACCTTAAGGATGTAAGTGGCGGCCATAACTGCTTACCACATCCCTTTAGGTGGTCAGTCATGGGAAGAAAACTGTTGCAAACATGTATCCTTCATGGTGCTTTGAGGTTTTCTGCTGCAGGACCAGGAGAAGTATGGATCTTCCCTGCAAGTAGTGTGTGATGTGGTGGGCTGGTCCCGTCTGCTCACATTTGTTAGATTTTACAGTCTAGAGTTGGGTACCACTCCTGACTCTCAGGTTCTTGTCTTAGCTGTGCACGCTATATTTCCACACTAGACAGGCATTTGTCAACATGGTGGAGTGGGCATTGCCGTTCCCAAAGTGTTTCTGAGACAGTGCGAATTCCCTGAAGGGGAGCATCTCTAGGTTATGCATGTAAACATGGTTCCCCGAGGGTAGCGAGACACTGTGTCTCTCTGCCATACTTCCTACATCCTTGTGAGTAGCTTACTTCGACCTATCAGAAGCTAAAGCTGTTTGTTTTGGATGCACGTTTAAGCTGTAACATCTGTAACAAAGTCTGTAACATCTCACCATTCCATTGGACTGATTTCACACATGCTTCAGGTCATGCAGAGGCTTTCCTAAAGTACCCTAAAATTAGCTGGACCAGCCAGAAAAAAAATATATCATTGTTATTATTGTTTATTTGAAAAAAAAAAACAACAACTCAGTTTTATTTTAAAATTATCATTTGTTTTTTTATAAATTAACTTTTAAAATGTTCTATGCTGTTTTTTTTAAGTTTTATTATTTATTATTTTTATTATTAGTTTTCATAGATGTTCTATGCTGCTTTTTCAGTTTTATTGTAAAATAATAATTATTATTATATTTTCTAAATATTAAATATTACATTTTAAAATGTTATATGCTACAATATTATAAGCTAAATTGTGGGTAATAGTTGATGTGTGCTATTTTGCAACCGTGTGTGTGTTGCTGTATCTTTCCCAAAGAATGCCATAGTTTCCAAATTGATCTCCTAAATCATAGTTTATCGATTCACTTCTGCTGAACTTTCATTAGACAAGAGAGACAAACAATTTAGAGCATCATCTCTCTCACTCTCTCTCTCATAAACAGCCTCCCACGGCGCACTTCTGCAAACACACTGACGCTGTGACACACCATGGTTAAACTCTCTCTGACCGTATAAGCAGTGTGGCTGAGCCTGACTAATTTAATTAGCCTCAGCCTGTAATTATTCACTTTTAAGATAAATGAGGGTTATGATCTTGTCCATTACAGACATGACAAGGGATTAAATGAGCTCAGAAAGTAACGTGTGTGTTTCTGTGTGTGTGTGTGTGTGTTTAAATGCAACATTGTCTTTGCCATAATCTGTTATTGTGGCAAGGCATGCATTCTCAGTGAATTTAATTGTGTGTGCAGGCCTCATTACAGCCTCGTTATGGGGAAATTCTCTCCGAATGCTTCATTTGCATTTGTATGGTTTTGGTGTTGAGTCAGCGTTTCAGAGCCAAACTGCAGTGGCAGCAAATGTAGTGCACAGGGACGGCAACACAACAATCTGCCCTTTAAACTGCCTGCAATTTATGCACAGCGACAATACGGCTTTATCTGGAGCTGGGGAGCAGCTCCATTTAACTGGCAGAAAAACACTCTCCTGTAGGTTTAAAGAGACCGAAAATAGAAAAAAATGAGAGCAAACAGAAGTAGGTATCTTTCCAACTTCACTGAAAGATGCAAGTTGAGTACAATTAACAGAGTTTAAATGCAATATGTGTGTTTATAAGGGTAATTTGAGCACATGCTTTCTTCATCCTAAAAAAACAACAAAACAAAACTTTTTTCTTAAACATTAAACTATTTACTAAAACTTTTTTTTACAACAAAATATATTAATCATTTACTTTCTTTAAAAAAAAAAAAAAAAGCTTTTTTCAGTTTTATTTTATAATACTATTTATTTATTTATACTTAAATATTTTCACGTTTCCATCTGGGTTGAGGAAGGATGAGGAACGAGGTGCAAGGAGACACTGGAGATACCTTCAAACATGGACTTTAATTTGTAAACGGGAAAACTCCGGAACACAAAAGACATTTATCAGGCGACAGAGAAACTAACAATGGGACTCACTAAATATACATACCTTCCCGGGCAGAACTGAGAATCGGGAGCCCTCCGTGAGATATGCTCTGGTGCTGGGCAAACAATGGAGTGAACTCTGAGGCCTGGGCCGACACCCTTCTCCTCACCCATAGTTTCTTCTGGATCGGGTGGAAACCCATGGTCTGGGCCGACACTGGAGCAAACTCTGTGGCCTGGAAGGGCCCTGAAATTAACACTTGCAGGCTTTTTACATGAACGTCATAACTTGGATCGGCCGGCTCACTTGAATGAGCCACGGACGGAGATGGGCTTGGGTGAGCAGATGGCAGGCTGGTTCTGGCTCAGGGCAGGACACTCTCCAGACACCGGAGGATTCCTTCCCTCCAGCTAAGTCCCATGGTGTCCGGGAGGTCCATGGGGCGATGGTTGTTGACCCTGTGCCAGAAAAGTGAGTTTATGGTGCCGTTGCCGTTGTCGAATGTCGTCACCACGACTAGCCGCAGTGCGGCCTAGGGCGATGAACCCAGCGGCAACATTGTTGTTGATTATAATGAGAGAACTTGCGTTTAATCATGAGGACGTTTTATTAATTCTTTAGAGTTTCAAAGATTTAATCGTGCCGGTTTAATTTTATTCGTTTCTTGTTTTAGGCAAATTAGGCCTAAATAATGGGAACGAAATTATACAGTGCTTCACATTTAAACATGCAACAATTTCTTAATCAGTTTACAGACAAATGTCTTTTTCCCAAAAGGTTATGTCAAAATAAAGGGCAGGTAACGAATAACAAAAATGCATGTTGTTTTATTAAAGGAAAAATATATTTATATTTAAAATATAAATTAAAATAGAGGCATAATATATTAAAATATTGACATTTTGCATATGAATCCATGTAGCCTACCCCCCTAAAATAGGCTACCACTTTTAATGCTCGGATGCAAGGTAAACCACAATTTCTTTTGAATAATATAACCCATAATTAATATAATATAAATAATACTGCACACCTTTTAAATGTGTCCAATCTAAAATATGGTTTAATACCATGTAGCTTCGAAAATATAAGCACAGACTCTTTCTCTTTCTCGTTCTAAGAAATGCACATAACTTCATAAATACCAAACTTTCTTCTGTGAGTATTAAATATTAAATATAATAAATATTTAAACTATAGTGTTTTTCTTAAATTTTCCGTGACTGAAGCAGTTAAACGTAACACATCAGCGAGGCAAAACTGTTTGATAACTTGTTTGATAACTTGTGGTTAAAGGGCCACTCAGTGGTCAAAAGCTGCAAATGGACTTTACACCGCCTCCGCGGCGGTAAGTGTGGCGGTAAAAGCGGCGTTTTGGATGTCTACTTAGTGTAGGAAACAATATAGGAAACACCTGGGTCAAATTAACACACACAAAACACGGGACAGAGTCTGACAATTGTATACATTATTTTTAATTAGATGTATAAATTATTTACCTTTAAAAAAGTTATTTGATGATTTTCAGTTTCTTTCTTTCTTTATTTATAAGCTAGTTTAACTTAATTTAATTTAATGATAATCTAAATGTTCTTTGCTGCTTGTTTAGTATTATTTTACATTACTTTTACATATATTATTATATGAACATTTAAATATTACATTAAAATATTATATCCAGTTTTTTTCTGATTTATTAATTATTATTATTATTATTATTATTATTATTGTTGTTGTTTTAATTTTTGTAGTTGTTGTGTATACATTGTGGCACTGACGCACTTTTGTTGTCACATTCAACCAACCAAATGTGAAACAATAAAACGCATAAACGGGCAGAAAGACAAAATAGGTGACAGGCCAGAAGGAGGATGACATTATGATTTTATAATGCCATTAAAAATGTATTTGTGATGTTTATTTCTTTATCAGAAACATAGAGATGACACGGCAGAACTCATGAAACCCAAACGTCAGCCAGCAGTGATCCGTTCCTCTCATCATTAGTGCTGTTCAGTCTGGTCTAGTATGGCCTGCGTCTTGGCCTAGATTCACTATGCAAAGCAAATCCCATATGGGACCATCACATGAACACAAAGATGTTATCTGCATGAGACATTCCAAGAAAAATATGAACCACAGCAAATCTTTGTTTATCAGGTTCATCACATTTGCCACAAGCCTCAATGTAAACGAAAGTCATAGAGTTTGAAGTTCTGTCATTTGCAGATTGAACACAGAAATACTGTATTCTCAATATCAAAGTGATTAATCTCAAGCCATCATTCAGATCTAACCCTGTGTGAAGATGACTCTTATTGCAAACTTTACTGGGAATCAAAAGGCTGAAGTCTAGAGCTGGCAATGTCCAAATGCAAGTTAAAGTTGGCTATGGTGAGCAAAAATGGTTGTTTAAGTTAGTGTGTCCTTGCCAGATAAGCCACTCATCCTCATCCTCAACCTCAGCCAGACCTGCTGTCCAGTCATCTTCATTCCCTGTAAGTCCCTTTATGTCACCTCCTCTCAATGGTGGGGCTCCATCTCATGCCTGCTGGGAGTCTACGTCTCCTGGTCCTGATGAGCTTGTGGCCCCGCCTCCATATAATATAATATAATATAATTTAATTACCGTATTTTCCGGACTATAAGTCACATTTTTTTATAGTTTGGCTGGTCCTGCGTCTTATAGTCAGGTGCGACTTATTTATCAAAATTAATTTGACATGAACCAAAAGAAATGAACCCAGAGAAAACATTACCGTCTACAGCTGCCAGAGGGCGCTCTATGCTGCTCAGTGCTCCTGTACCCTACCACTGAGCAGTGTAGAGCGCCCTCTCGTGGTTTTAGATGGTAATGTTTTCTCTTGGTTCTTGGTTCTAAATAAATGTGACTTATAGTCAAGTACGACTTTATATGTTTATTTATATATGTTTGTTTCATCATCATGACGTGTTTTTGGACTGATACGATTTATACTCAGGTGCGACTTATAGTCCGAAAAATACGGTATGTCCAGTTTAGTTCTTCGCAGTCCTGTGTTCTGTGTTTTTTGTCTATGTAGCACCTTGGTCCTGGAGAAACACTGTCTCGTTTCACTGTATACTAACTGTATAGAGCTGGAATGACAATAAAGCTACTCTGACTCTGACTCCAGCCTCGGATGGTTCCATTCCACCTGATTCTGCCGTCCAGACTCCTGTGCCTGTGCTCCTTCCACTCTCGATTCCAGTATGGACCTTCAGCCATTTGGTCTCATCGGGCTCCTTCAGTCGGCAGGCTCTACTTGGGTCAGACTTTGCGATGCCTAGGCGGCAGACTTTGCTGCTCTCCTGCCCTCCACCCCTTTGGCTACGGCCCACTCCCTCATGCTCTGCCTTCTTACTCCTTGCTTGGTTGCTCCAGCTTGCCCTCTGGTCTCTGAATCTCCATCTACATCAATATCACATAATTTACGTCTTCATGATGATTGGTTGATGTACCACAAGGAAGGCTAGCCTCCCCAACAAGGATTCCCTTTCTCAACATTCCTCAGTGCTGAAAGTGAACACTCGATGCTGATTGGCAATTTTAGGCATAGGCACGAGAGCTCCATTCTCCCCCGGCTCTCCATTCACGATAGAAATGCGGTGCTTTCTAACTTCAGTAACATGTTATGGTATTACAGCTGTGAAATTACAGACAAAAATTACACATTCTGAGACATGAACTGAAACTGTGCCTTCCCCTGATGAGCCGCCGCGTATTTGTTAATTTTTTTAGATACATATATCTTACCTTAAACTTTTGAAAGGTAGTGTATCACGGTTTCCACAAAAATATGAAGCATCAATAACTTTTTTCATCATTGATAATTATCAGATATCTTTCTTAAGCAGCGAATCAGCATATTAGTATGCATTCTGAAGGATCATGTGACACTGAAGATAGAAAACTCTGCTGTGGCTACTGGAATAAACTACTTTTTACAAAATATTCAAATAGGATTCAGTTAATTGAAATCATAATAATATTTCAGAATGTAACTGTTTTTTTTTTTTTTTTGTGATTAAATAAATGCAGATTTGGTGAGCAGTAGAGACTTCTTTCAAAAACATTAAATAAATGTAATTAGTAGAAATTATTTGTCTGCAAGTATACTGTAGAAATGTTTACGCCCAGGTCATTTTCTCAGCTCATTCGTCATTGGCAGATATAGCAGAAAGTTAACTGAGAGTTAAAAGAGTGTCAGAGAGTAAAAGATCTGATTGGTCATTGGGTCTTTAACCTCTTGGCCAGTCAGCTGGCACTAATTAGCCCTGCTGCATTCATCTCTCTCACTTTCTCAATTACTTCATGGTAAATAGGAAATAAAATGTGTTGGATTTCGTTGCTGGCTGATGATCAATATTAGAAATTCTGATTGGCTGATCTGGCTGCTCCTGATTGGTCTCTGAGGGCCAATCATTGATTCTGATGCTTTACACACATTGGCATGTGCTACTGAAAGCAGAAATGTTCTTGAATGAATAGATTTTTTTTTCAATGTTGTTCCTTTAGCTGTAATTAATTGGGTGGCGATAATTAACTGCTTTGTGTGATGGTGCTTAAGCTTTCTTTAGAGGTCAGATGCTTTTGAAGGAGAAAATCTGGCACTTTTTTTTCAGTGCACATTCATAAAAAGGGATTTTCTCTTTTTCCTGGAGTGAGAAAAGTAATGAAGTAAACAACGATTTTAAACTTTTCATTTCAATATACACATTTACATTATATTCCACTCTTATTAATGGAAATAAGAACTGAAATTAAATAAAGTCATTATGCAGAAGTTAAACAAAAGTTATATGAATTTAGGCATATTTATAGTGGATGCACTTGATTACTTTTTCTGTGGCATGCTGTGTTTTAATGACAGCAAGGAATGCTATGGGTGAATAATAATTCATCTTTAAACTAAACTGCAGATCTCATGTTATGAGAAAATATTTTAGTGATAACAATGATCAATGATGCCCACTTAGCTACTTCCGTATTCTGACAGACACTGCTGGATTAAGTGGTTAAACGGTCTTTTGTCCGGTTTGAATAGGTTTAATGATAATAACTTACTGTACAACCGCAGCTACATGGAGTTGTTGATGGTGTGTGAAGGCGTCTCCACAACATTCTGAAAAAATACCACCATTTTTGAAGGATGAAACTTGAAGAAATTGGTAAATGTATACACTGCAATAAACATAAGCCAATCTGTTTCCACTAAAAATAGCTAAAAGAAGTTCGACTTATCAGTCAACCTGCATACATTTAATTTGATTTGAATTGTTTAAAATAATTGTAATAGTATTTGGCCAATGGAAAAGAATGAGATCAGCTCTATTGTAAAATATTTATCTGATAACTATTTTAAACAGTTTTGTTTTTTTTGGATATTTTGATATATTATTCAAAAAACATGGATTTTAGCAATTAAAAGGCATTTATAAAATAGTAATAAAAGGCATATTCATTGTACCTTTGATGGTGTTAAACATAGTTTCACTTGGATGGGAATATGCATGGAAATGATATGCAGATGAGGTTCTGCATAGTAAAACGAGGAGTTGTAAGCTCCATATATGGTGATTTCTGGGAGGAGTCGGGGTGGAGATACACATAAGCACAATCGGCCCTTGAGTGGGATTTATAAAAGGATTTTTGCACAGGTTCTGGCAAACGCATGGTTTTATAAATCTGAAAACTTTTGTGCATATGCAAAATCTAGCTTTTGTGCAGACATTCACATTTAGGATGAAATCTACAGATAGAGAGACCTCTGGGCTTTATGATTTGAATATTATAATAACATATTTGAATTTAAGGAAATAGAATTAAAATGTTTTAAATCCAGATCAATAAATGTAACCTCTGTTTTAATACCCAATTAATGGAGTATTTCCAGAAACATTAGTTGATATTAATAATCAATGTTTGTAATGCCAGCTGATTTGTATTTAATTTTTATTTAAGTTATTGTATTAAATACATCGAGTGAAAAGGCAATAAGATCAGTTAACTTTTGATATGCTAAAACAGCTCATTTTAAATTACCAAAACAATAAACAATTAATATAAAAAGAAATACAAAAGTGTTAATTTAAACCACAAAATTTAGCAAGGACATAGAAATAAATTTCAAAATGTAGACTACAAAAATCCACCACATTATTTATGCACAAAGATAAATTTGCTATACTGTATAATTTGTACAGTGCTATAGACACACAAAACAGTATTGAATAAATGATTTATTATACGTAATATAATCATCATAGTAAATAGTTCTTCCATCTTTCTTCCATCTGTTTTTGCAGTTGTTAAATAAAGTATAATATAGCTATTCCTGTCCGGTTCTGGATCCAAAATGAATGATAAACACTAATAATAACTGTACTCAGACAGGTGACGTGTGCTGCTCAGGTCAGACTGCAGTTGCTGTTCGGATGGGGAATTTGATAGAAGGTCTGTGGTTTGATTGAATGGATAATTTCAGCAGGTCTCAGCTGCAGTTCTGTGTTTTCTTTATTCTGACTGCCTGAAGATGAGAGCTGCTTCCTGACAGCTTTTCATGAAAACATCCATCATATCTGTTGGCGTGAAGTCTGGCTTTTTGCTTTAATGAGGAATTCATATTCCAACACTGTGTTTTTGTGTTTGCATGACAAACTCTCTAGTGAATGCTGATTAACAACATGAAAGTCAAATCTCAAACCCACACTAGGGATGGGACGGTTTGTTTATCTAAATTTTCATTTATTTTGCTTGCCTTTTTAAATAAAGCAAGCAAGAATTTTAAACAGCTTAAAGTAGTTTTAATTATGTTAAATAATGCAATGCAATTTTGTACTGTGTTATTTTAGTATAATTGAGATATTATAGTTTTTATTTTATTTTTACATTTAACATTTGTAATGTGTATTTCGTCATTTATTATTATTAATTAATATTATCATAAATTATTTATTTATTTATTGTGTGCATGTGTGTGTGTGTGAGAGAAAGATCTGTTAACACTTATGTGATTTAATACTCTCACGGTCAAATATTTCCTGATGAATCTGACACCATGTATGGAGTGATTTGTGTGTATAGGTGTGTGTGGTTAAACAGAAACAAAATGTCCTCACAAAGATGGCAATATTCAAAATCCTTGACCTTGTGAGGATATTCTTCGGTCCCCATGAGGAAATCATCATTAAATTATTTTTCTATTTTTATTTTTAATTTGCAAAGGGTAAGGGGATAAAAAAAAAAGATTACACCTGAAAAACCCTATAAAACATGGAAGCTGTGTGTGTGTTTGTGTGTGTGTGGGTGTGTGAGCTGGTTGGTCAGTTTAGTGTGGAATTGATTTTCTTGTTTCAGTGTATCAATTTGCAAGAGAGACACTTGAAGAAAAAAAAAAACAGCATGCAAAGCAAACACTGGAAACAAACCACAAAATCAATCAGTACAGCCAATCTGAAAGAGACTGACAGAATGAAATGAAGAGGAGCAGAAGTGTGTGTGTGTGTGTGTGTGTGTCTGTGTGTGTGTCCATGCTCAGATAAAGCCTATTGTTTTATGTATCACAACTTAAGTGAATAAAAGGTAATAATCAGCAATATGCCATTACATAAATGGCTTTATTTGAATGCTATAGTGTGTCATTCCATAATACTAAATTGTTAGAAATATGTATGTGACAATGTTTTTTAACCGATTCATTGAAACAAACTAGAACATCTAAAATGGACTGCCTATCACTATAATCGAGCGACTAAGAGACAAATTCATAATTAACTTTATTGAACTAAAACAGGATATTAATAGAAATTGATTCCCTTTGATAAAATCGTTTGCAACTGATTCTTGATTCACAGTAACTCGATTCCCATTCCTACAGATCATTTGATGAGAAAAGTAGAAGACAACATCTTGAGGTCTCTGAATTATGATTGCAGACTTTAGATATTTAATAAAACTAGATAAAATTTGAGAGTTTAAGCTCTCCTCTAGGAGATGCATGTGAGATTACTGAGGACTGGAGAAACGTCTGAGACAGATATAAAATTATCTTTAAACTCTCCTTTCTAGTGGAGACCATTGAGATTTAAAGAGATCTCATTTGTGATTTGTCTGTCCTCAGGCTGTACACAAACAGTGATTCTCATTTTAGCTGTCTTACTGTTAAAAAGACACACACACTCACAGATGCACAGACTGCCTCAGGGGAAGATCAGAGAGCAAACATGCAGGAAATTGGTTTGAGGTTTTGTTTTGGTGCTGTTTCTGATAGTGGCTAGTTATTTGTTCTCTGTTTGACCCGGTGTTCACAAAGATGGACAGAATGAATGAAGGGAAAGGACATAAATGAAAGAAATGTACAAAGAATAAAAAAAAAATACCCCATTGTTCCTACAATGAATAGAGAAACAGTGCGCACACACACTGGGCTGTGAATTGATTTGGCGTTTAATTCCCCTGTGACACAGTCAGAGAGAGAGAGAGACTGAGAACGTGTCAGGCAGAACAAAAAACTTTCTGTGTCATAAATAAAACTGAAAAAGAGGTTCAGGCTAAATTCACTATGCAGCTGCACACTGTATTTCAAGAACACGTGTATTTTCACGAACCTGCACTGGTGTAAAAATGCGGCAAGTATTTTTATTCAGAATTTCATTCTGTTCAGCACTGACATGTCTCCTGCAAATCAGGTTTATTATTAAATGCGATGTAAAAACAGATGTTTGTGGAGATTTTCTATCGGGCATTGCTTGACTTTGCTCTTTCACTGGACATTGGTCTTTCGGTTCCCAGGAGACTTGGACTTCTCCGTTAGGCTTTGTTTACATATCGTCCTCTCAGATGTCTCAGATATTCCTCATACAATTCCTAGACATGAATGAGTCAGAAGATACTGTCCAGCTATAAAATGAATGTGCAGAGCAGCTTATCTTAGGCAGTTCGATTCCTCAGACTCCTTACTGTTGTTTTCGATTCTTTTGATCAGAGGAACATGTTCACCTAACATTGTGACTATATGATACGAATTCATCAAATGGCATAAAAGTGTGTTCAGTTTGGGAATTTAAAGTAAAAGTGTATGCTTTATGTATTTAGCTGTTTATGTATTATGAATTGCACTTCAGTTATCATATATTATTAACAAAGCACACAATGCTGTGAAATACGGTCGACTGACTGTAACTGTTGCAGAAATATGAAGAGTATTTATGCCTGATTCTT
Source organism: Carassius gibelio (assembly GCF_023724105.1). Classification (NCBI taxonomy): domain Eukaryota; kingdom Metazoa; phylum Chordata; class Actinopteri; order Cypriniformes; family Cyprinidae; genus Carassius; species Carassius gibelio. Next base: position 19,538,453 of record NC_068384.1, on the reverse strand, counting down.
TATTTATGTGACGGGTAATATTTGTTTCTTACAGACAGGGAGTCAAACCTACAATCAGAACTGAAACCTAAATCACACTCACAGACCAAGAGCAGAACGGCTGATGGTGAGTCTGTCTATCTATCTATCTATCTATCTATCTATCTATCTATCTATCTATCTATCTATCTATCTATCTATCTATCTATCTATCTATCTATCTATCTATCTATCTCTGTCTATTTCAATTCAAGTTTATAGCGCTTTTTACAATACAAATTCGCTACAAAGCAAATTTACAGAAAATGATGTTTCTACAATATTTATTAATAGCTTATAAGTGGTGACTGTCAGTTTGTGCACGTATGACAAGAGTTTTCAGAAAAATTTATACAAGACATGGTCAGCCAGACGATGAACATTATTAACAGCAATAATTATATGATGCAATCACACTTGTAGCAATATTTGTTAGTTGTGTTTGTTGATTCAGGGTTAGCATCATCTGGGGTCCTCTGAGGGTCAGCATCATCTCTTCTCAGGTGTTCTGGATCCAGTCTGGAGCTTGTGTAAATGCCGTGGAAAAACATAGAAACAAATAGAGACATCATTATCATAGCTGCTGTTCCAACATAAATGGCTTTATAAGAGATACATTATTCAAATGCTTGGCTAAAGCGATGCGTTTTAAACAGAGAGAGTGTGTCTGAACCCCAAACATTATCAGGAAGGCTATTCCAGAGTTTGGGAGCCAAATGTGAGAAAGCTCTACCTCCTTTAGTGGACTTTGCTATCCTAGGAACGACCAAAAGTCCAGCGTTTTGTGACCTTAGGGTGCGTGATGGGTTGTAACGTGGTAGAAGGCTAGTTAGGTACGCTGGAGCTAAACCATTTAGGGCCTTATAGGTAAGTAATGATAATTTGTAACTGATACGGAACTTAATAGGTAGCCAGTGCAGAGACTGTAAAATTGGGGTAATACGATCATATTTTCTTGACCTCGTAAGGACTCTAGCAGCTGCATTTTGGACGACCTGTAGCTTGTTTATTGAAAAAGCAGGACAACCACCTAAAAGTGCATTACAATAGTCCAGTCTAGAGGTCATGAATGCATAAACTAGCTTTTCTGCATCAGAAACAAATTTCGTAGCTTGGCAATGTTTCTAAGATGAAAGAATGGTGTTTTTGTCTGTCTGTTTGTCTGTCTGTCAATCAAAATGTTTAGTGTAAGTAGGAATTTATAGAGTAAAACACTGTAAAATATCTTCACATAACATAAAAACTGTAAAATCTTGCTACAATTTAAAATAGCAGTTTTCTGTTGTAATATATATATATATATATATATATATATATATATATATATATTTTTTTTTTTTTTTTTTTTTTTTTTCATGCTCAAAGCTTAATTTTCTGCATCATTAGCATCTCATGATCCTTCAGAAATCATTCTAATATGCTGATTTACTGCTCAAGAAACATTTCTGATTATTATCAATGTTGAAAACAGCGGTGCTGCTTCATATTTTTGTGGAAACCGTGATTCATTAGTTGTTTTCAGGATTTTTGATGAATAGAAAGCTCAAAAGAATGGTGTTTGTTTGAAATAGAAATCTCTTGTATGTATTTACTGTCAGCTTAGATCAATTTAACATGTCTTTGCTGAAGAAAAATTCTAATCAAATTTTTTTGACCGAAGTCTGACAGTAATTGGGCCACTCTTCTGGAGAGGTGAGGGAAGTGAACTTTAACCCCTGGGGGGTCAGTGTTTGAAGTCCCACCTGACGTGGCTCTGTGACTCTGTGATTAGACACTTGACACACATTCTTCTGAGAGAAAGAGAGAGCGAGAATAAGTGGGATTTGAATTAAAAGGAGTCTGTCCGAGTTGTCTGACCCCGTCTTGTCCAGTGGGCAGCCGTAGCATCCGACAGCCTGTGCGTGTCATGCCGCATTTGAGCCGCAATGGCTGAATCTGCACTAGTATGCTGAGCCGAGAAGCCGGGGTGGCCTCTTGCACTTCATCTAATTAAGCCACGTGGAGGTTAACAGCTGGAGTCAGTGAGTGAACGGACCTTGTGTTTTCTGACCATCCTGATGCCTCTAACAGCATCTCATTCATTACTCATGAGGTTTCACATAGAGAGTTTTTAAGTTTATAAGTTTGAATGTTGTTGAGTGTCATATTTAATCCATCAGGCCTGTATGGTTCATATAGTCTGATACAGTGAGAATATGAAGAAAAAATAATAATAATAACCCGGCTCAGTTTTATTTAGACTCAAACTGGCTAATCAAGCTAAGCTGCTTCAGTCCAGTAAGTGTTCATCATGAAATATCAAAGTTATTCTTGTATTTACTTTATAAAAATCAGATTTGACAGCAAAAAGACACGTGAAGCACAGGCTGAAGATGGAATATAGTACAATTATACTAAAAGACCTTTCACTTTCTACTGTCCATCAGATGACAGAAGAATGTAGCAGATTGTGTGTGACAAGTTTAACAGCAAAGTTTTGATGAACATGGCCTTAGACATTCCTGAACTCTACATTCAGCTTTATGTTTAAAATCAACATGTTTTTTTTTAATGTTTTAATGTTTAACATTTTAATCTTATATAATGTGACTTGTGTCCTATTGAAATGTAAGATGTAAAAATGTTTGACAGCATCCGATTTTGTCCTCAAATAACTAATTGTGTGGTAAAAAAAATAAAATAAAAATAATGTCTCCATTTGTGAAAAGTAATTGGTCACAACAGCTGAAAAGTCAAATTGTTATTATATTGATGAAATATTGCTTTGACAAGCACTCATTCATTCTTAAAGTATTGTTCACAGTAAGATCAGGACCATGTATATGGTAAGGAAATGGGTTGATTTTGATTTTACATCGACTTTAAAGGTCTGCTAGTTAGTGAACACAAATATTCTCTCTCGTCTGCAGTTTTTATATGCGATTGCTTGATTTTTGGTTTCAAACCAGGGTTCGCTGTAGCAAAGACTAGCTGCTTCAAATACCAACATTGGAAAGTGCATCACTTTTGTTATTTTTTTATTTATTTTTTTGTCACATTGGTTTTACCATCAAAAGCAAACAAGCTCAAATGGCAAGAGAAAGCAATGAAAATGCATGATTGTCTCATAGATGCAAACTGAATCCAACAGCTTTCACAATAACCGAACAGACAGACTCTGGTCTAGTGTGAAGGATCTGACCTGAGGAAGAGGAAGCTGGTTGAGTGTGAGTTTGTTTTCAGAGCAAAAATTAGACAAATTGTAACGCTACAGGCCAAAGCAGTTTCATCTGCACTCCTCTGAAAATGAATGGCACCAGCTGAGCCAACATTAGCGTGAGCTGTTTTTCCAGCTTTTTAGGGAGCTCTTCGTCATATCTGAGCCAAAATGGCCGCCGGGTGGCAATGAAAGCCAGCTGGGATGTACAGCTGCTATTGGGCCAATATGGCTGCAGGACAGGTATCAAAGTCTTTGGGGGCAGACGGTGCATTTTCAGCCAGGATGGCTTGCGGCTGCAGATATGTGCTTTGTCAATGAAACACTGGAAAGGAAACTGGGCTGTGGACGGTGACTCGCCTCCATCACCGTCCCAATTAGAGCTGACGTGCCAAGAGGAGAGAACAACGGATGAAAGAGACTAGTGTTTTTACCGCAGTAATTCCCACCGCAATTCATCACAAAGACAAGATCCCCTTTCCTCCTCTCGTGAAGAAGGAGAGAGTGAAAACAGACGCTCTGAGCGAAGCTGCAGTGGCCCTAATATGTTGTTTTTGCTGAGACGGTCGCTGTGTGAAACTGCCCTCTGACAGCTGAGAGACTCGACCTCACAGCCACAACAACAAAAGAGCAGTAATGGCACGTCAAACAAAACCCAACAACTTATCTTTATTTGCTGTATAAGGCAACAATGTTAGATAATTAGTTGTGTTTTTTCTTAGGAGTTTAACAGAAACACTGAAAAGACTGTGAATGTCGCACCACACAAAAAACAAGTTAGATATAAATCTCTCAATCTGTCAGACTTTCGATTCGCACATTATTTGTGTGGATTTTTCACTGCCTATTTCTGTAAGTTGCATAATTATGATAGTAGAGGGCAGTAAGTGACCGTAATTGTGATTCGCTCAACTGATATATTCAAAAACACTAATTCAGTCAGGGACGAAATAAGTGAGTGGCTCAGTGAGTCCTTGATTCAACTAATTCATTCAAAAACATCCATTCAAACAGGAATTAAAACAAATGATTGAAAGTGAATCGTTCACTCAACCTATTTGTTAAAAACCACTTACTAATTCAGAAACACAACAAATGAGTATGGTACGGAATAATTCACTGAACCGATTTGTTTGAAATCACATTCAAATCATTCAAGAACATAACAAGCGAGTCAGTGAATCATTAACTCGACCGATTCGTTCAAACACACCCTGGATTAAAAGAAGCAAGGGAGTCAGTGAATCATCCTCTGAACTGATTTGCTCAAAAACAGTGATTCATTGAAAATGCCATTATGGTTTTTTGGAGACACATGACAGTAATGCTGCCTTCACATGCTATCGGAAACTTTCTACTAGAGGGCTGCATTGAGATTGAGTCCCGCCGGGTCCCGCGGGACCCAACGCAAATCTCGCGGGAGCAGGCGTTTTGAATTTTGCTGCGAGCGGGAATGGGCGGCTAAAAAAAACACCGCAGGATAGGAAGGTTGCCTAGCGACATGCATGATGGAGAAGATGTCAATAGATGATGTAGAAAAGAACCTAATGTTATTTATTAGTGTTGTTTTTTGAGCACACCCCTTCGTTGCCATTTGCTAATTAGGTCAAGAGGCGTGATGATGCCAGTGTTATTGAGCAGGCTGCCTAAGTTTGAATGTTTTTATTCTTATTTGTATTTTTCAAACAGAATACCTGCTACATTTGGCTAATAATTGTAAAACTTTTTTCATGTAGCCTAGTTTATCATATTATGTATATTTTTTTTGCAAAGCAGTCTATTTTTATGTGCAAAGTTTTTGATAAAAACGAAATTATATTTGAATGTATTGTGTGTTTTTATTTTTTTTTTATTTTTACATGCAGGCCAGGGAAACGAAACAAACAACCCCATGAATCTCTTTAATAATATCAGTACAAATACGTGTTTTTTTCCCCCCTGCGGGACGGGAGAAGACACAAAATCAATGCATCTCTATTATTGTGCGGGAATAAATTGTCAGAGTTTTGCGGGTGCGGGCGGGAGTGGACATACATATTGCGGCAGCAGGCGGGAGTGTAACACATACGTTGCGGGAGCGGGCGGTAATGGTCAGAAATTCGGCGGGAGCGGGATGAAGAAAACAGTCCCGCGCAGGGCTCTACTTCCTACTTCCCACTTCTGAAGTTGTAATTACAAGTGTGTCGTGTTCACGTGTTTTGTTGTCTGAAAGAACAGAAATCATGGTGGACAACCTATTCATTCTTGCTTGTTTTGGGGGGAAATCTTATTAAAGCCAAAAGGTGTAGATTAGAAGATATTTAGTCAATATCCAACAGCTTTATAGAAAATGTATTCTCTCATTTATAAGCAAACATATAAACATTCCTAGATTTCGGTCAAATAAATGATATTTTTAATGTGTTCAATACATACACTATGCATCAAATGGTTATTTATATAAATATACATAACTATAAAGGCAGGAGAAAGTAATGTAGATGTTGTGAGAAAAATTAATGCTACTGCTATGTTTTTCTCCTCTGCCATATTTAAAGTTTATGGCTCGTCTAGGTTGGAAACTTGGGTATCAAAATGATCTCAGAATTTCCCAGTTGTAAATATGACTAGAGAGTCCCGTTCATGTCTAATTTCTGACTAGGAAACTCGTATTTATGATAACTTTGATAGCACGAGAGTGCAGCATTAGTGCTGTTGAGGATTTGCTCGGAACTACAATCACTGATATAGTGCAAATACACAAATTAATTGAGAATATTGTGTTTAAAATGTAATTTACTCAGTTTAACTTAATTTTTCTCAATATCACATTTACAATTGTGCTGTTGGTCTGAACGTCAACACGGATGTCTGATTTGTGCACACTCTCGTTTTCTTGTATGCAGTTAAACTGATCATGCCATTGTTTGTCTTTTGAGAGAGTGAAGGATGATGGGAGTGTGACAGGGCAGATAATCAGAAAGAGCTAATCCGTGTCTCTTGAGCAGTAAGGGCATTCTGGATTCTTCTGTGGTGTTTGGAGTCTCTTTGAGCGCTGTCAGCAACACACACGCACACACACTGTCCTCCACTAACCTCCTCTCTGCCTCTTTTCTCCTCTGCATCACTCTCTCGCTCATCCTGTCTGAGTTTCCAAATGCCCTCAGTGCACTGTGACTGCGCTTTACACATACACAACGATGCACTACAGACTGTTTTGTTTATTTTATATTAAAGTAATATTAACATCTTAACCCGTTCACACAGAATGTGTTTAGCATTCCACACTGCAACATTAAATAGTTTTTCAGATGTCTTTTTGCTGCTTCATTTTTCATTTTTTGAATACACAGAAGGTGCTATTGTGGTTATATATACAAGACATGTTTTTATGTCATGCATGAGAGGCTGCAAAAGATGCAGTGGAATGCAGAAACTTGCTGAACGTGAAAAAACTGTTAAGGGCCATTCACTTATGTTTTTGTGGTTTAAAGGGGTCATATGATGCTTTTTTTAAAGATCATTATTTGTTGTAACAGAATATGTTGACATGCTTTCATGTTTAAAAAACACATTGGGTCTCATTCATGAAACATTCGTAAATATACGAGTAAATATCTGAGTGATTTGCGCGTAAAGAGAACTTGGTGCTATTGTGGTTATATATACAAGACATGTTTTTATGTCATGCATGAGAGGCTGCAAAAGATGCAGTGGAATGCAGAAACTTGCTGAACGTGAAAAAACTGTTAAGGGCCATTCACTTATGTTTTTGTGGTTTAAAGGGGTCATATGATGCTTTTTTTAAAGATCATTATTTGTTGTAACAGAATATGTTGACATGCTTTCATGTTTAAAAAACACATTGGGTCTCATTCATGAAACATTCGTAAATATACGAGTAAATATCTGAGTGATTTGCGCGTAAAGAGAACTTCCCGAAAACTCTTCTCCTGATTCACAAAAACTTTGTAAACGTCAGATGTGATAGTGAAATGTGTGTGTGTGTTAATGAATTCCAATCAGTCGTAAATGGGACGCGCGTGCACGCTCATTCTCAATTACCATAAATCCCGCCCATTAAATCAGACTGACAACTATATATGGGCATCATATTATGACACCAAACGAAGGATTTCAACATGTCTTCTCAAAAGCGAATGAAAAAGAAACATTTCTCAGCTGCAGAAATTGAAGTTTTGTTATCGGAAGTTCATTCAAAACGCCACATTTTATTTTCAAGCGTACATAGTGGCGTATCAGGTCCTAAAAAAAAGGAAGCTTGGCAGCAGATTACAGATGCTGTTAATGGAGTTTCATCTGTTAATTGAACAGTCCCAGAAGTGAAAAGAAAATGGTTCGACATGAAGCTTGACTGCAAAAAACGAATTAGTTCACTTCGGAAAAATCGTATTCAAACTGGAGGAGGACCACCATCATCATCGAGCATATCTCCATGCGATGAACGCATCATTAGCGTTATTGGCGAAACCTCTCTGTCGGGTATAATTCCCGATGGTGACAGTGATGAAACCCCTTTGCAGGAAAGCACTTCAGCACAATCAAATGGTAAGGCTTCATAATTTTTTTGGGGCCAGCTGACATGGTAAAATAACAAATAATTTTAGAGGAAGTACACAAAGCGGTTTACATTTGAGCAGATTTTACTTTTTTGTAAAGACAGACAAATGCCAACTGTGTCCGCCCGTGAGACCACCGAAGCGGCAACCGGATCCATTCATCTTACGGCTCCTGAACCGGTATATCCAGCAGCATCCCGCAGTGTTGCCTCTGCACAGAAGACGGCTTTAAGTCAGGAAGTGCTGGATAAGCAAGACAAAATTTGTCAAGCTGTGCTGGCAATAAATGATACATTAAAAGAAATAAGTGGAAGCCTACGAGAAATATGTGATGCTATTAAACCGAAGAAATAAAGTTTACTGAAACTATTTTGTGCGCTTGCTTTTTAATGCATACATACTCTTAGAAACGTAGAATTAGTTCCTGTCGCTTTGCAATTGCAGCATGAGATATGTCTATGTGTCGGATAGGCAACCTTGGAGGCACCATACCATGATCAGGTCTAATTATATCCTCTGGGTCTGGCAGACCATGTTCCATGGCAATGTTGTGTAGAACGGAGCAGGCCATTATTATTTTGCAAACCTTTTCTGGTCTGTATAACAGTGTACCACCTGATGTGTCCAAACACCGCCAGCGCCCCTTTAAGATACTGTTTGTGCGTTCAATAACTGACCGAGATTTTGCGTGTGCTTCATTGTATGCCATCTCCTGTCGGCTTTGGGGATTTATCAATGGGGTCATAAGCCATGGTGTCAGGGGATAACCATTGTCACCTGAGTGTAGGGGAGGGGAGGGAAAGTGTCAAATATTTGTCAAATGTTGTGAATAAATAAAATTGTACATACCAATTAGCCATCCGTCTGTTACTGCACCACTGTCCAAACGTCTAGCAACTGAGCTTCTCCGAAGAATGAAACTATCATGAGTACCACCCGGCCAGCGGGCCACTACATTAAGTAGCGCACATTTAGCATCACAAATTAGTTGCGCATTTATGGAATGATAGTTTTTCCTATTTAGAAATGGAAATGCATCATGTGATGGCGCCTTAATGCGAATGTGTGTGCAATCAATTGCTCCTATTACGTTTGGCAGGTTTGCAATAGCAAAGAATCTTTGCTTCACCTCCAACTGATGGACAAGGTTATAGGGGAATTTTATATATTGGGGCATTAGCCCTACTATGCAATCAAGAACATCTGGGATGATGCGACTCATGGATGACTGAGATATCCCTGACCTGTCTGCAATCTCCCGCTGGAATGTTCCTGTTGCCAAAAAACCAAGCACAGACAACACCTGCAAGTGTGCTGGAATGCTGTGGGATCGTCTAGTTTGCCTTCTAAGATTGTCCTCCAATATATTGCATAAATGCAAAAGAACCGGTCTGGGTAGCCTGAAACGACTAATTAACCAGTCATCATTCTCGGCAAGTAAGTCTGCGCGGTCTCTGAAAATACGCCTTTTGCGCAGCGCTCTATCTGCCAAATCTAGCAAAAGCGCTATATCAGCCATCTTAAATGTTTCTTGTTATGCCTGATTTTGGCCATTTTATAGGAAACAATTTCCGTAACAATTAAGGGGCTATTAGTTTTCCCAGAAAGCAATTAATTATTTGATTAAAGTGTTCCGTTTGCAGATCCTATTATTAGCTCGCATAATAAAAGTAAAAAGAAAAACCGTAGGCCTATGTAATTACTATATATATTTTTTTCAAAATGCTGTGTAAATATGTACCCGATTAAGGTGAATTAAAATGCAGCCGTATTAATGAGCAAAACGTTCAGATGTTAAACGCACTATTTACGCGTGGCTGGGAGCAGGTGTAGATTTCTTTCGTACCAACTAACATTTGGAAAATACGAACGTTTTAATGAATCCAAAAATTTACGCCAAAACCACTTTACACGCGATTTACACAAAAATTCGTTCTGCTCGTGTTTCATGAATGAGACCCATTATTTTTCAAATACTATACATTATTGTAGGTCTCTATGCCCCCCTCTTTCAAACGCATCATTTTCTAAAAATAACCTCCTACTGACAAGCACAGTCTGCTCTGATTGGCCAACAAAATCTTACAAAAATTAAACATCAAATGTTGTTATTGGCTGTTATTGTGCATTTCACTTGTGCATCTCAAGTAGTGTATTTTGTATATTTAATAACGTCCATGTGCCGGTATTCAGTAATGCAATATATCATGGTAATGGATATACATTCTATTGTTATCGTGGGCACTTTTAAAAACCTTGAATAATTATGTATTACAAATTATTCAGAATTTGGAATGCACTTTAAGAATAATTTTCCCATCAACTGCTCAAAATGCACAACACAGCTGTATGGTGCTTGAAAGACACGTGTGCGCTCTGATGTAAACAAGCACGCATGAGAAGCACATGGCGCTGAATGAAAGCACATTCACTCTCTGACAGCAGATGGCGCTAAACTGCAGAAAATACAGCCCTTACCCTGGAAACCTCATAAATAAAGCAGCTGTGCTAATTTCAAAAACATATTTTAATAATTTTAAAAAGCCATTCAGAATTGTGTATTCACGATGGTGTTCATCACAGCACAAAATACTTAAATATTTAGACTAAATAGGCTATTTTTTTTTCAACCTTTTTATTTTTATTTTTTATATTGAATACAACATGCTGTAGATAATGTTTCGATAAGCGTTTTGATTCTTTATTGTTCGATCACACTTTACATTAAGGCTTCATTAGTTAACATTAATTAATTCATTAGTTAACATAAACTGCCAATTAATAACACGTTGTTAAAACCGAAAGTTGCAGCTGTGTTATTTAATGAGCTAACTTGAACTAAGACTTTAAGACATTCTGTAGTAAATGTAGCTATTGCTCATTGGTCTCTCTCTCTCACACAGACACACACACACACACACACACACACACACACACTACAATCTTAAAGATTCCTAAATGCATTTTGGAAGTCCAAATAAAGTGCTTTTACTTTCACTTAGATACACATATCATCTCCCTGATACAACTGCTTCAACACAAACTGTGGTTACTGAAACCACACCTTCTTTCTTTGTGTGAATATTTGGGCGGCATTACAAATATTTCCACATAGTGATGTAGACATGTGGAGGCGTGTTTGAATGAGCCATTTTAGGGGGCATGGCAGAGTTAACTTTGTTAAAGAAAATCTCATTGGGTTTGAGACTTTAGTCTTTGCAACTTTACAGATCTTATTCATGCTCCAAGAGCTTGTAACACTCTAAAAGGAAAATACAAATTTTAATCGCATCATATGACCCCTTTTGATTGACTCAAAGTTGCTCTTCCATCAGCTTGAATCAGTCGGCCCATTCTCCTCTGACCTCTAGCATCAACAAGGCATTTTCTCCCACAGAACTGTCGCATACTGGATGTTTTTCCCTTTTCATACCATTCTTTGTAAACCCTAGAAATGGTTGTGCGTGAAAATCCCAATAATTGAGCAGATTGTGAAATACCCCGACCAGCCAGTCCGGCACCAACAATCATCCCACCCTCAAAATTGCTTAAATCATCTTTCTTTCCCATTCTGACATTCAGTTTGGAGTTCAGGAGATTGTGTTGACCAGGACCACACCCCTAAATGCATTGAAGCAACTGCCATGTGATTTAGTAGCAAAACTGGCAGTTTAGTAAATACATCAACAGCAGGAGTGAGATTTACCAGCCAAACACTGAGACAAATATTGTATTAGGCTGCTGAATATGAGAAATACTCAAGCCAGTTGACTGCATAAACATAGAAATGGGATTCAGTGCAATTAACAACAGAGCACAAAACACATAAACCATGTTTATCCCCATTGTGAACTCGTTTTTAATGTTGCCCTTTTCTCTGTAATTTTGTTGATGGTTTTTGAGGACGAGCACAACCCAACCTGTCCATTCTGACATCTGTCTGACATCTGACTTTGTCCTACTGACTGATGATTTTAAGGAGTTTCATTGTTAACTAGTTGGATTTATTATTTGTGATTAGCATTCTCTGCTGTCTGCAATCAAAACAGACCTCTTTTGAATCCCATATCTAGTCTCATGATGTTACAAAAGATTCTCATTTCAAATTATTGCTGTTCTTTTGAACCTTCTACACTGATAATAATCAGGAATTTTCTTGAGCAGTAAATCAGCATATTAGAATGATTTCTGAAGGATCATGTGACTAAAGACTGGAGTGATAATGCTGAAAATTCAGTTTTAAGTTATTTCACAATAATAATAATTAAAAAAATAAATTCTTACCAACATTAAACATCAAATGTGATTGGCTGTGATGGTCAGTTCATTTTGTGCATCTCAAGGCAGTGTATTTTGTAAGGTTGTATAATTTAGTGTGTGTCTAATGATGGTGTTTGTACAAGATTCAGCCAGTAATTATGTATATTAAATTTTTCTTACCTCTGACTGCTGTAAACGTGTTCCTGTCTCTTTAAGTCCACAGGAACAGCCTTTAATTCACTGGCAGCTGGTTTCAGCGCCACATCTGAGCATTAATCCATTAAATGTCTGCCCATGATTGTATTCCCCTAGTCTTTTAATCACCATTAAAAGTGACCCTTGGGTAGTGTAGGGCGTCAGACGTGTGGTCAATTGCTATGGTAACCCCTTCCTCGCTCACTTACGTGTGTGTGTCTGATGTCATGTCTGTATCAGGACTCACCACACTGGCTTTTAAAGATGAGCTCAATGTTTCCTCTCAGACGTCAGGATTTCGCTTCTTTTCTCCTTTTTTTTTTAAAGCTGGATTACAGTGTGCGTGACCTTGAGAAAAAACCCAGTTCACCGAGCCAACATAATAAAGACGATTAGCTCCAAATGTGTGTGAGAGGAAGAGGAACAAACTCACACAGACTTTCAAACTTTAAAGTTGCAGTCGGTAACTTTTGACGCTCTAGCGGTTAATAAACAGAACTGCTTGCGTCTTGCGGAAGAACATCGTAGCCGGAACTACTTCTCTCTGTTTATGTCTATGAAGAATCACAAAGGTACTGGGTTACTCCGCCGCGGTATCCCCAAAGCAATCTAAAATAGTCTGAATATAAACACTTATTATAGGTGCACCCTAGTGATTCAAGACAAGCCAAAAACACGGTTTGGAAAATGGATTCATGGTGTACTCGCTTATTATATACATTTTGTAAATTTTGAACACACAAAAAAGTTACAGACCACAGCTCTGATTGGTTGTTTCTTACCGGGAGCGATGTATTCCTGCAAATGGCAATAGGACCACTGGGAGGAGCCAGAGGAGCTTGATTTTTTCACAGATTATCTGTTTTATATTCTACTGTCGGGACATAATGACCGGTTTAACAAATATGTAATAAATACATTTTTACAAAAGTTACCTACTGCAGCTTTAAGTTGAGTGTAAATAAATCCACACAGAACATCGAATCAAATCAGTCATATGAACACAGCTTGAATGATTAAGCGGTACCTCTTTTCTTTCGCTCTCTCAAAACGGCTTCACATCAGCATATCTCATCTGTTCTACAAGAGGACGCTGCATGCTGTAATACAAGATTTTTACTCATGTTTGTGGACAATTAATCGAATTGTCACTTGCCTAATCGGGTCACTGTTGCATCATCACAAAACTGTATCATTGCACATCTTTATTTATTTATTTTAATCTTTTAAAACCATCTTTTTAAGCACTCCACAACAGTTTTCTGTGATCTCAGAGTCACATCCAAAGTATGTGAACATAAAGCCGCTTCGCCAACACCTCACAAGTGCCAAATTGAGTTATTTTTTCACAGCTTATTGCAATTAAGTGACAAAACACTCTCAGAAGGATGTCAGAATGCCCATTCTGGTGAATATCCGCAAGTAAATGTAAGCAGTTGTTGAGATTTATAAAGAAAACCATTGCGTATCATCAGTACACTAGATCTGTGCAGTTGGTCTTAAAGGGACAGAAGCCTAATAAAGCTGTACCATCATTAACCTCATTGATGTTAAACCAACAACAAAAGACCAAATACAGTCAATAAATAAATAAATAGGTCAATCACTGGTCTGAAATAATATATGCAACTATGATTTTAATGATTAATCTGTTTTTAATTTACAGTTTATTCAGTTTCTGTTTATTTTTGTCCCTGAAAACTACTGTTAGACCGAAACAGTTATCTAAATGAAAGTCAGATCCTGAGTTTAGTTGATCATATTGGTTAAATAAATGATAATATTCAGTGATGTGATGATACGATATGTTCTCTGTGTGGAGTAACATAAGTCATAGTTGCAGCTTGTACTTAAAGCAAATAAGTTGCATCAATAGTCATTCATTTTATTTAACATATGCTATTATACATTTTAACAAAGATTTTTATTCTTATGTTACATATATTCTTGAAAATAATGGAACATTATGTCATAAATATTGTCTCAAAAGTTATGGAAAAGATATGGAAATGTATTAGTAAAAATGTATACGAACCCTGGTAGTTGTTTAAATTATGGATGTCTAGTTAATTTTTATTTTTAGTTATTTTAGTACGTCAACTAATCAAAAATGAGAAATGATGCCTTGGAAACTAGCTGAAATAATTTGTGTGCTAAAATTTTATTTTATTTCAGCTAATATTTATTTTATTTCAAGTAAGAAATATGTTTTTATGGTTTATGTTTTATTTTCAGTTCAGTTTATGCAAATAAAATTAATACAAAACTTTAAAAAAGATTTAAAAAACTAACTTGAACTAAAATAAAAACTGTTTAAATGTATAACTGTAATAGATACTAAAATAATGGTAGACAACCTTCAGTGGCTTATAGATTTTGTAAAATTACTGCAATAGCAATATAATAAAACATTTATTTAATTCTATAAATTGCATTTATAATCATCAGAATAAACATTGTTTAATAGAATTCAGATGATTTTACACTGATTTCAAATGTGTCTAATTTTTTTCCAACTTTCTTACACTTGTGGTGTTGTTGGTCAAAAGTGATTTGCCTACATGAAAACTGCTTAAAAATTTCCTGTTATGCTATATTACTACCAAATATTGGATTCAATCTTTGTCCATTTCTGTTTTCGTTCCGTTACCACAGGTAACCACAGGTAACCACAGGTTTTTTTTTTGTTTTTTTTTAGTTTAAGAACTGGGGTGCATAATCGCAGATCAATGAGGACTACGATAAATCAGTTCCAAAAAGAAATACAAAACCTGTGCTAATTAAATTAAACAAGTTTTTTTTTTTTTTTTTTTTTAAGAATCTAAGACTTTGATAATAGGATATCAGGAGATTTACTAGCAATTTTTAAAAGGCCAGTCATTTTTGATTGAAAAAGGAAGGATTTCCACCACAGCACAATGGCTAAACCTTTAATAAATGGAAACTTAAATTGCAGTAACTCAACCTCTTGGCATTTAAATTTAAGTGTGTGTTTTGTGTTGCTTTGTGTATTTTTCTGTGCATGCATTTCACATCTTTCAGGAAGTGTAAATTGCCTCTTTGGTTATTTCTTTGATGCTCCTTCCTTAGGCCTTTTCAAATTTATTCTGCTTCTCCAAACATTATTGTAAGGCAGAAGGAAGTCTTTACTACAGCAAACCCTTTAAATGCTTCTATTCTGAAACTGGCCAATAACCAGAGTGCTGCTCATGAATTTTCAGTAGTTTTGGGAGACACCGTTCTCCCATGGGGCACCGGGGCGAGAGGCGCACACGTTCCACCCATCACTCATGTCCTGAAGGGCGTTTTCAGTTAACACTGAGCTTGTTCATTAAAATCCCGCCGAATCCCTGCGGCCTCTTAACTTCCCTAGAGATTATCATTTTAATACTTTAATTAAACGTGGAATTATACTTATGTTTTTGCACAAGGTTTCCACAGCTGTTAGCGCTGAATAATCTTTCAATGTTGAACACTTTCTTCTGGGTTTTTCTCACCGTAGAGCGATGGATGAACGAATGAGCTGTAAGACTTGTCTGAATTAGAGAGCTGAAGGTGTGTTCATACCTGCTTTAACATCCATTAGTTTTGCTCTGCAGGTGAACTTCATGTTTACGTTAATTAAAGCATCACATTCAAGCTAATTATTTCCACAGAGAAAGCTTTTTCTTACAGAATCATTGTTTTAGGTTTATTTTGACTTTGCAGACTGAATCGTCTAGACAAGTGAGCTAAATCTGCCAAAACCTTTAACATACAAATGATTTCTATTACTGTTTTTATAGTTTATAGTTCTTATTAAATATATATATATATATATATATATATATATATATATATATATATATATATATATATATATATATATTAGTGCTGTCAATCGATTAAAAAAAATTAACTAATTAATCGCACAGTTTTTAAAAATAATCGCGATTAATCGCGATTAATCGCAATTAAAAGACTGAAACTTTTTGGATATGTAAATGTAAAATGTAAATAATTAATGTAAACTCAAGACTAAGAAACTATTTAAATTCAAAATATGATTGTTTATTGGCATTTTTGTTTAACTTGTAACACAGATTTTCTCATGTAAACAACATACCTGCAATAAACCATCAATATCCTCCAAATTAACTGTTGGCTTGAAAGCCATATTTATTACAGAAATAAAAACACAGGCATGTAAGTACCATCTGAATTTCAAAACAATCAATGCCAATAAAAAACAAAAATGATTTCCGTGTTGAATTCTAAGTGGACTGCAAAAAAATTCCAAAGTATAGTCATTGCCAGTGCTTCAAGTGGGCCAGTACACACAGGTACTCAGTACCGCCACTTCCAAATATAGCTCTTGAGCGTACCGCCACCTCTCCGTGCGCCCAGAACGTGCTTGTAGCGTACCGGTACGCTCATTTGGACATCTGTTTTAATAGAGGTTTTAATCTTTTACCTGCACTGCCGATTTTCAGAGCGCCCTTCACAATGCAAGCTTCCTAATTCATCCCACCCAGAGCCGAAACTACATTACCCATTCACCCTTAAGTTATACAAGTGAATAGCGCATGTGTCGCTTTTCCCACTGTTAAGTGTCAACAACTCAACGTGGCCGGAGAAGGTGTGTGAAACTCGTTGTGAGTTATACTAAAGCAAAATCTTGAGTATTTATTGTCTGATAAACATTAAAAACTGTCTGCGGAGGTTGAGTCGCCCTGCAGCCCCCGCTGGCTGCTCATTGGCTGCAGCATCTTTTTTCTAAGTTCTAAAAAAATACCGTAGACGGCAAGGCACAAATTTAGATATTCATTTATCTAATTAATCTATAGCCTATGCACAAAGACAATATGATATTTTTGTCCCCTTTTTGTTTTAAAGCTTGATGAAGAGAGAGAGCGCAAGTTGCTGCAGCTGCGAGGAGGACAGTGATGCACGCGTACAGGAGTGATTGACAGTTCGCGGCACTGTGTACAAAAAATACTCCGCTACACAATTATTTCGTTATTTTGGTTTAAGCTTATTAACGTTAGCGTTACAGAAAGGTCTGATTTACGCACTGTTACAGTCATTGTTTTTTTTGTTTTTTTTTAAACAATGACATTTGAGTTCATGATTTTAATGTTGCTGTTTCTTGTGGCAGACTGAATGAAGAGTAATGTTTCTTGTGGCAGACTGAAGAGTAATCCGGCAGAGTTTTATACTGAAACTTTCCGTCTAAAAGTCCTTCCTTGGTCTTAACCATATTTCTTTGCACGTTGAACACACATAGGCCACAACTGGAAATAAAAAAAACTGCAACCGCGTTAATTGCGTTATTTTTTTTTAACGCGTTAAATATTTCAAATTAATCGAATGCGTTAACGCGCTAATTTTGACAGCACTAATATATATATATATATATATATATATATATATATATATATATATATATATTAGGGGTGTAACGGTACGCAAAAATCACAGTTCGGATTTAAACTCACGGTTCGGTTCATTTTCGGTACAGTAAGGGAAAGAAATGAAAACATTAAACTGCAGGTTTATTACTATAAACTATTTTTTATAATTTGTTAACACTTTTTTTTTTAAATCCTTTTTTAATAAAATATATATAAAATAAAAAAAGTATAAGATATTATAATACTGCTGCAAAGTTCTCCACTAAATAAAATACTCTCAGTCTCAAAGCAATATCATATAATAAAATATAATGAAAAATATAAATAAATAACTATGATTACAGTGCAGCATTACCAATCCCAGCTTGTATGCCTGCTCATATTTAAAAAATGTATATCACTTTTGCAGCATCACCAGTTTCAGTTTTTAGACCTGCTCAGATTTCGTTATTGCGTTGGACCGATCGGAATTAAGAGCAAAGGTCTGTTTAAATGCCGATGGGAGCTGCGTTTGAATTACAATAGTTTTTTTCCCCAGTTGTAGTGATGTTCACACTTGCGTGATGCCTTTTGAAAACCTTAGGCCGGTAACACACTGGCATGTTGCACCTGTCTATTTTGCCGTCAATACTGTTGACGGTGTCCTTTATCAGTAGGCTTTATATTTATGCTCAACATGAAGTATAGATATTGTTGTCATGAAGACAAGATCCTGGTGGCCTCTCTCTATGTCACCTACAGTAGCAGCAGCGAGCCAGAGCCGCGTCAGGCATGATTCTGGTGTGTAAAGACACAGAAAACAAGAAGCAGCCTTCACGCAACTTGACACGCAGCAGAAACGCCACACTCACGCCACGCAGCCAGTGTGTCACCGGCCTTAGAATCAGCTGCATGGCGGGAGACTTACGCAACTTAATATGTTCCTTTGGAAACAGGAAAATGTACCTACGTTATGCGTACAAAATATTACATTCGGTCATTCGGTACACACGTGCACCGTACCGAAAGCCCTGTACCGAAACGGTCCGGTATGAATACACGTACCGTTAAACCCCCAATATATATATATAATGTTTTAAGTTTTAAGCATTTTATTGTTTTTGAGAAAAAATTTTCTTCAGTTTACTAAATTGTGTTAACTTGACTCACTACTTCACTTCCACTTTTTGTAATTTTTTGTGCAATTACAGGACATGTGTCTTGGTGAGTGAAATTCTTGGGAGTGTGCTCCAGAAAGTGCAGATACAATTTACACATAGACATACAGACTTATACAAGAAGGCAGTGACATACACATACATATAGTCAGTACACACAGTGTACTATTAGACATACTTACAGTTAGCACTACATATTATACACAGTATGTACATACTTACAGTTAGAAGTACAAAATTATACACAGGATGTACACATTCTGCATTATGTACACATAGATTCACATAATATATGCAAAGGTGCAACAGATTATACCTGAACTGGATATGCAACATGTCATGGATGTGCATTGGATTGTATCCAGTGGTAACAGATACATTGTATTGTATTTAGAGCAGTATATACAGTACATAGTCCAGTATTGAACTGTGTTGGAGTTAAAGTGCAGTGTGTATACTGTATACTGCATACTGTAAATGAAATTAATTTTTTTTAAATAAATTTATGCATTTAGCAGACACTTTTATCCAAACCAACTTAAATTGCATTCAAGCTAACAATTTTTTCTTAACATGTGTTCCCTGGGATTCAAACCCCCAACCTTACGCTTGCTAACGCAATGCTCTACCACTTGAGCTCCAGTATATTCTATTATAATGTATATTAGTCTGATAAAACTATCCCTCAGTCAGCTAGTGCAGGATCAGATGCTGCAGAGATGTCTTTCTGAGGGCAGCAAAAAGAGCAGTCTGTGGAATAGGTGGCTGGAGTCACTGATGATCCTATGGGGTCTCCTTATACACCGCCTCGAGTATATGTCCTGGAAGGAAGGAAT
Organism: Carassius gibelio; assembly: GCF_023724105.1. Taxonomy (NCBI): domain Eukaryota; kingdom Metazoa; phylum Chordata; class Actinopteri; order Cypriniformes; family Cyprinidae; genus Carassius; species Carassius gibelio. The sequence goes on along the minus strand of NC_068384.1, from coordinate 19,518,839 downwards.
CTCACCTCCGACAATCTGGCAGGCAGTTCGCACGACCCTTTGTAGAGATTTGCGGTTGCCAGTGGTTCTTTTTCTAAACCAGGCAGTGATGCAGCCAGCCAGGGTGCTCTCCACAGTGCAGGTATAGAATATTCTGAGGATGTTGGGGCTCATTCCAATCTTCCTCAGCTGTCTCAGGAAGAAGAGGTGTTGATGTGCCTTCTTCAGCACTACGTCAGTGTGTGTAGACCATGTGAGATCCTCACTGAGGTGAACGCCAAGGAACTTAAAGCTGTTTACCCGCTCCACAGGTGTCCTGTCTATGGTGATGGGTGTATGTTCTCTGCTTTGTCTCCTGAAATCTACCACCAGCTCCTTGGTCTTGTCGATGTTGAGTCAGAGGTGGTTCTCCTGACACCATTTAGTCAGGGTGCAACAGAACATATGTATGTATGTATGTTACATATGTAACCCTCGTTTCAGGAACATCAACACTGACATTAAGTGGTCTCACTTAGGATAAGTAATCACCTCTGAACATTACAAGAAATGGCCAATGACAATTGGCAAGTGGAATTTGCTTGGCAAGCCACTCCCAATGCTTATGGGTATAAAAGATGGTGGCTTTGTATCCACTCTAACAGGTTTGTGCTGAGGAGCCGAGAAAGCATCCCATTATTCAGCGTAGTTCACGGTTGTGGCATGAGGAACATAAAGTCTCCATTCCCTCTTTCAGGGAACGAGGTGTATTTACATAACTGAGACGTTCCCTTTCAGTCAGTCACATTCGATGTTACGTCGAAGTTAATATCTACAAGAAGTATACCGCCTTACCAGGGACATTTTCACAATACTAGATTTCAGCAACCGTTAGGATGCAGAGACACATCTAAAAAGGAATGTAAACAGTAAGACTGGTTGCAGCACAGTCAAAAAAACTTGAGGGTGTTGATGACGCAGTGGTTAAGACCCATGCCTTTGGTGTGAGACCCGGGATTGGAATCCACTGTGAGACACCAATGTGTCCCTGAGCAAGACACTTAACCCCTAGTTGCTCCAGAGGTGTGCGACCTCTGACATATATTTAGCAATTGTAAGTCACTTTGGACAAAAGTGTCAGCTAAATATGTAATGTAATGTAATGTAATGCTATGAGCCTAGTTAAGTGGAACACAACAGGAACTGACAGTAAACAAACTGTCTAAGGAAGACACAAGTTTACCAAGGGAAACGGTATTGTGAATGAACCTACAAGATTTCCAAAGGAATCTCATGTATAGCACCAGTCCAGTAAAGGGGGTAACTAATGACATGCAACCCAAATACTGGACATGGAAACAAACTCCTTCACTAGAACTTACTGGAAGAAGATAAGAATACATATCCTAACCAGAGGAATGGTGCGGCATTCCTTTTTTTCATACCCTACACACTGGAGGAAATTGTCTTCACCCAGCGATTATAGAATCTTGCGAAGGTATTAGGTATTGCGCAGCATGCATCTATGCAGATTTCTGCTAGAGAGGTGTTGTGTGCCAATGCCCAGGAGGAGGAAACAATCTGAGTGGAATGAGCTCTCACCCCCAGGGGGCACGGCTCACCTTGTCCCTGTTATGCCAAGGTAATGGCATCAACTAGCCAGTGGGCCAACCTCTATTTGGAGACAGGACCCCTTCTGCTGTCCTCCAAAGCAAACACAGATCTGCTCAGAGCTTCTCAAGATTTGTGAATTCCACGTAAATGCAAAAAGCGTTAATGGGGCACAGCAACACAGGGGCTGGATTTGCCTTCTCCAAAGGCAGCGCTTGCAAGTTCAACACCTGGTCCTGAAAGGGAGTGGTGGACACTTTGGTCACATAACCAGGCCAGGTGCACAAGTTAATGGGAGTGTGACTAGTTGGGTGGGACTGAGAGCCGTGGGAATGGAGTGAGGCCAGTGGAGTAAATGATAATGTGAAACACCTGTGCCACTCACAGGTCTTGAGTCCTACAGAGTAGCTCTGGAAGGATAAAATGTGTTTGGGGGACGGAGGCGAATTCAGAGATCTTCACTTCCAGAGGAACCGGACTGGGATAAGCTCAAGGGAAGCCTCATAATGAATGAGAACACGACCTCATGATTGTGGAATCATCCACAAATGCCATCTCAGCATGCTTGCAGCCCAGACAAGTGAGGCAGCTACCATGTCCACCCTAAGGAAACTACCGTAGAAGCACATTGTTGGAAAGACATCTCATAAGACACTCTCGACCGAACAAACTGTAAGAAATTGCTCTTTCAGGCTGGAGTGCACAGAGATGGACACACTGCTGAATGCACTCTACAACACAGCCAAGAATCTCCTGCAGAGTGTAGGCTTCTTTGTTTTTCCGTCGATCTCTTGATAGGAGAGAAAGCTTTAACAAAGCAATCAATATATACCTGTATGTACGGCAAGTAGCTTGGCATGCAAATTCCACTTCCCTTTTGTCACTGGCCATTTCTCATAAGGTGATTGGGGCTCCCAAAATGAGACCTCTAATGTCAATTTTGACATAATGTTGAACATGACTGACTGAAAGGAAACCCTGTTCATAAAGTGAATAATGCTTGTTTTTAAGGTTTCTTTAAGGGTTTGGGCAGTTAGTCTGTAGTTACTATATTTAGTTTTCCATAAAAGCGATAGACGTCTATGGTATGTCCTGATTTAATCTCTGTGTAAATGCATATGTGTGTTTGTTGACAGCTCCTGCTGTGCTGTGATAGATGATTCTTCCTACATATAACCTCATTATACTAACGAACACAGCTTGATCTACTCTCTCTCTCTCTCTCTCTCTCTCTCTTCATATCCTCCAATCACAACACTATCCTTTATAATCTGCATGTTTAGCACAGTTGAGTGTGGCAGTTCCCTTGTGACTCTTGTGTGATACTCGTCATCTTCATATGGATGCGTCTGACCTCAGTGTCACACATGACTGATTGCAGTATGACCAAATTACCCCTCTACTGCAGGACACATTTTGCCACACTCCAGATTCTTCAACCTAAGTTAGGCGATGTGGGAGGGGCTTAAGATGTTGAGGGAGCAGCCTTAGACAAAAGGAAGTGGCATAAGATCAGTTGATAGATGGACATGTACATAAAGGCAGTGTCATTGGAAGTTTGTGCAGAGATTTTAATTGCAATTTTTCGTATTGCAAGATGAGTGGACGATGAATGGGCAACATTATAAAACCGATAATAAAACATTTAAAAAAAAATGTTTCACTGATATTTTTGAACATTATTTTATTATTTGTTTGTATTTTAAACAAGGTTTTAGTATTTTAGTACTTCAGTTTTTTATAGTTTTAGTTGCATCCAGTGGAACTGACGAAACCAGTGGGACTGTGAGACACATCGCCTTTCTAATGAGATGTTAAAATGACTTTGAAATCTATTTCTGGAGGCAGTAATACATTAATAAGAGAGAGTTTCAAATGCTGTTGAGTCTGTGTTGTGTAATTCAGTGTCTCTAGGTGTTTTGCTCCAGTAGGGTCGTACATTATTAACGCTCAGTGTTTGAGTTCACCTCAGATCGTGAACTTTAGCACTACCAGTTATTCCCTTGTAACAGAAGCCCAAACTAATTACACAATGAATATTCACATGCACGTGTGCATATTCTCATACTTTCCTCCTGTATTCAACTGTCATTATATTTACTGTGATTTCTTACACACACACACACACACACACACACACACACACGCACACACACACACACACACACACACACACACACACACACACACACACACACACACACACATATATATATATATATATATATATATATATATATATATATATATACATACCGATACATCATTCATAAAAAGACCAGGAGCATACATTAAGGAATAGTTCACAAAAAAAGAAATTTGAAGGATCTGAAAACGTATTCACCCTCAGGCCATTCAAGATGTAGATGAGTTTGTTTCTTCATGAAAACAGATTTGGAGAAATGTAGTAATCCAGCACTTGCTCCCCAATGACTCCTCTGCAAAAGCTGTGCGTTTGTAAGAGTCAAATCCATCAAGACATTTTTAATTGTTGCTTTCGAACCCATAATCTATAATAATGCTTTCTCCAGTGAAAATGTCACCCTGTCTGAAACAGCAGAGAGATATGCACAGATCAAGCACCGTTTACAAGCACCATTTACAAGCCCAAACAGTCCAAAAGAGCTCTATACAAATGTGTGGTTGGATTTTGATGTGAGAGGACAGTGGTTTTACTTTTTCACTGGAGGAAGAGTTATTATGGATTATGAACTCATATTTTAGCCAAAAACAGTGTTTTGGAGTTCAAATATCTTTATGATGCATTTGTTTCTTAAAAATATGCAGCTTTAGGCTTCACAAGATGTCAATTGATGGTCTGGAGCAGTGTCGTTTATTGTGATGTTTTTATCAGCTGTTTGGACTATCATTCTGATGGCACCCATTCACTGCAGATGATCCATTGGTGGGCAAGTTATTTAATGCTGCATTTCTCCAAATCTGATGAAGATTCATTCACATCTTGGATGGCTTGAGGGTGAATACATTTTTAGCAAAGTTACATTTTGGGATGAACTATCCCTTTAAGAAATTATATAAAGTAAATTTTGATTTCATGTTGCCTCTTGTCTCCCTAGTGTGCATTTGAATGAGCTGATTGACAATTGATGCCAAAGTGTGCAGATGGCACAGATGGCATTTGGTAGGCAGGTGCCCTAGTGCAGAGGGCATTGACAGGACAAGTGTGCGTGTGTGCCTGTGTGTGTGTTTTAGGCTCTGTTAATGTTATATATTTACATTCTCTCTGTGGAAACAGGATCACAGCATTATAATTACACAAATTATAAGTGTGTGTTCAGAAAATGAAGGTCTCATTCATCTGAATGTTTTTTTTTTGTTTAGCTGGTGACATTCAGAATTCGGCTGTAAGCTGATTGGCCATTAGGCAGCACAGACTCGTTCTGATTGGATAATCACAGGTATGAATGTGAAGTCCGGATTTACTAACTTCACCTCATTAACCCTGCAGCACTATTTACACTATTTAAAACAGAAGCAGAATAAGGAGGCATTCATTTTAAGATGTCTCCTGTGATATGATTATGGAAATGAGATTTACCTGAATATTTCACAATATTATGGTTCTGTTCAGATCAGTGGCGGGTCATGCCAATTCTCTGAGGGGGGGGTGGGGGGGCAAATGGACACCAGGATGTGGTTTTTCCAAAAAAAAACGTTTTACTTCGATTACAGTTTAATAAGAAATAATTGAAGTCACATAAATCACTGTTTACACAACTCAATTGTATTACACTGTTCATTTATATCACATTCCTAACTTACATTACACTGCTTACTTAAATTACTCACTTATTACGCTGCTCCCTACTATCCATATGCATATTTGAGCTTTCGTTTTTTTCACCTTCTCCAAGAGATGATGCATTTCAGAGACAAATTAGCAGAATAAAGCGTCAGCTACTTCACAGTCTATTAGCATTTTTCTCAGCTCATACCAAGTCCTCGAAAATCCTTGTTTATACGACTTCCCGCCCTTTGTAGATATTTGTTTGATGTTTAAATTTGGTCTTGGTTGTCCTAATACTTTAATTGCCAATCAATCCTTATGGCTAAAATGAAAGAATGGTATTTCTTTCAATGACGCATTAGAATTAATCTGCACTGAGGTAACGTTCACCGTGATGTTGATCAAGTTCAGCTGACAAAGGTGTCCCTGTCTCTGTTTTTTTTTTTTTTTTTTTTTTCTTTTTTTTTACACATTTGATAAAGATATTAAAGTAGTTTTTAATTGTTTTCTTGTTGTTAAAATTCTGAATAGTTTTTAAATATTATTGGATGTCACTGCTCCCACCAGTCGTTGCACAAGGTTACACACGATGCCGAAAGCACGTCAGGGCTAGCCCTCCCCGAACTCGAGATTGCATTGCAGCGTGTGTTGTCAAATTTGATTAAGTTGTTTTCTTGATTTGCTGGTGCTTTTTCTATTTGCATGTGTTTTCTGAAGTTGCAGCGCACTGACCTCTCTGGCCACCGCAGCATTCACAGTTTGATGGTATTTAATCTGAACAAAACCGTTGTGTTGTGCAGTTATTGATTGACAGCAGATGAGACACCCACATTCGCAGCAATCCGTGACACGTGAAGGGTTAAAGGTCGATTTGTGAGGTGTTTGACAGCTTTTGAGGTCACATCTGGATAGATGAGGGCTACCGTTGCTGTGATACTAAAGTTGAAAGGTCGTACTTGATAGAGAAGCTAATACATGTGCAATTTACACAGAGAATCAATGCAGGCTGAATTTTAATGCGTGTGGTTTAAAGCAGCCAAACGGGGGTCATCATTTATTCACCCAGTGTGAGTTTCTTTCTTGCATACAACGGAAAAGTAAGGTCTTTACTGTTTTACTCATGCGGTTTTAAAGGATGTCAAAAATCAAAAATCGCTCACACAGGTGGCTCTAAGAGGATATATATGGAGCCAGTGTTGCACTTTTATATTATTAATTTATTGACTATCAAATGTTTATGAGCATATTTCTCTCTCTCTTTTAATTCAAGCCATAAAAATGATAAAACTCACAGCCCTGAGGGGCAGCAGGTTTCCATAGCGATGTCACCAGAGACATATGATGATAGAGGAATCGCACATCGAATAAACCAGCGCGGATGGGTTTTATTTTTCAGTGAAATTAATTTGTCATCACTCACTCACTCCTGTAATAAAACACAGCAGACGGAGATGAATGTGGACAGTCAATCGTAGACAAGAAGAGATTAATGAAATGAGACACTACTGGTGCTATTTCTACAGTATGTAGAATTAATAATTTGCACAGTATATCTTAAATTGGATGTATTCATAAAATACTGTAGCCTGCGGTTGATTTCCTTATGCAAAGTACGCAAAAGAGCCCATTGTGAATCCCATCATGCAGTGTGCCTGACTTGACCTTTCATTTCTTGTGTTTTCTTGTATCTTTTTTCTTCTTGTATCAATAATATCAACAAAAAAATTGTAAATATCTAATTATTTTATTTTTTATTATTTGGCCAGCACGCCAAACTTTAAAAAATTTTTTGGACCAACTTGAATTAAAGGTCACATTTTTGTGCTTTTTTGAAGCTTTGATTGTGTTTACAGTGTGCAATTATTGCATGTGTTCATGTTTCGCGTGTAAAAAAACACAGTATTTTTCACACAATTCACCTATCTGTAAACTGCTGTTTTCACTGTCATAAAAACGGGCTGATGACTTCCTTGTTCTATGAAGTCCCTCCTTCTGAAATACGTAACGAGTTCTGATTGGGCCAGCGGTACCTGTGCTGTGATTCGACAGCACCTGAGTGCACGCGGCCCTCCTGGAAACGCGATTGGGCTAGTTTTGAGAAGCAAGTGGGAAGGATTTGTTTTGAAAACCTGGCAATCCTGATCTGAACCATAGACAGTAAAAGAACGCACGTGCTGGAGATGTACTTATAATCACAGGAGCGTTTTTACTGACGAGATGCACATGAAAATCGCATTTGATTTTTTTGCACAACCCTAACATCTAGTTAACAAAGCTAAACAGCGTTGCTCTTTGTGTAATAAGTTACAGAAACTGTTAAACGCACCAACTTAAATAATGAAATACACTTACCAGTTGTGGTCCATAAACAACGCCTTCTCCAGACAAAGAGGGAACTGCTCCATCTTTCAAGAATAATCTTTGTGCGAATCCGGCATTAAACTGATTGAGATTGAGAAAGCTGTCCTCAGCAAAATGAGCTGCACATAGTTTTACATGTGGATTATAATTTTCGGGAAATGAGTTAAACATAAATTGTAACCATTACTCTCCAAGTACAGCGTCCCTGGGAAGGCCAAAAAAAGGTGATTGGAGTCCGAGATGCCCCCTTTTTTGTGTATTCATGTGGGCGGAGGTTAGTCAAAAAACTGTTTTAGTGATGTCATTACTGCAGGAACGAGGGATCTAGTCCATCTTGGATGGTCTGAGAGTGAGGACATTTTCAGAAAATGTTCATTTCTGGATGAACTTTTCCTTTTAACATTCCGTGTAGTGAACTGCTATTTGAAACGGATATTATTATTGCAATGCATAGCTGCACATGCTATGTTTAATAAAGTGAGAAGTATACATTATATGCTGTGCAGTATACAGGTGCTGGTCATATAATTAGAATATCATCAAAAAGTTGTTTTATTTCACTGATTCCATTCAAAAAATGAAATTTGTATGTTATATTCATTCATTACACACAGACTGATATATTTCAGATGTATTTTTCTTTTAATTTTGATGATTATAACTGAAAACTAAGAAAAATCCCAAATTCAGTATCTCAAAAAATTAGAATATTGTGAAAGGATTTAATATTGAAGACACCTGGTGCCCCACTCTAATCAGTTAATTAACACAAAACACCTGCAAAGCCTTTAAATGGTCTCTCAGTCTAGTTCTGTAGGCTACACAATCATGGGGAAGATTGCTGACTTCACAGTTGTCCAAAAGACGACCATTGATACCTTGAACAAGGAGGGCAAGACACAAAAGGTCATTGCAAAAGAGGCTGGCTGTTCACAGAGCTCTGTGCCCAAGCACATTAATAGAGAGGCGAAGGGAAGGAAAAGATGTGGTAGAAAAAAAGTGTACAAGCAATTGGGATAAACGCACCCTGGAGAGGATTGTGAAACAAAAATAAAATAAAATCAAAAATCAAAAATGTGGGGGAGATTCATAAAGAGTAGACTGCAGCTGGAGTCAGTGCTTCAAGAACCACTACGCACAGACGTATGCAATACATGGGTTTCAGCTGTCGCATTCCTTGTGTCAAGGCACTCTTGAACAACAGACAGCATCAGAAGCATCCAAAGACAAAAAGGACTGGACTGCTGCTGAGTGGTCCAAAGTTATGTTCTCTGATGAAAGTAAATTTAGTATTTCCTTTGGAAATAAGGGTCCAAGAGTCTGGAGGAAGAGAGGGGAGGCACACAATCCACGTTGCTTGAGGTCCAGTGTAAAGTTTCCACAGTCAGTGGTGGTTTGGGGTGCCATGTCATCTGCTGGTGTTGGTCCACTGTGTTTTCTGAGGTCCAAGGTCAACACAAAGGTATACCAGGAAGTTTTAGAGCAGTTCTTGCTTCCTGCTGCTGACCAACTTTATGGATATGCAGATTTTATTTTCCAACAGGACTTGGCACCTGCACACAGAGCCAAAGCTACCAGTACCTGGTTTAAGGACCATGGTATCCCTGTTCTTAATTGGCCAGCAAACTCACCTGACCTTAACCTTGTGAAGAAGAAGATGCGATATGCCAGACCCAACAATGCAGAAGAGCTGAAGGCCACCATCCGAGCAACCTGGGCTCATAACACCTGAGCAGTGCCACAGACTGATCGGCTCCATGCCACGCCGCATTGCTGCAGTAATTCAGGCAAAAGAAGCCCTAACTAAGTATTGAGTGCTGTACATGCTAATACTTTTCATGTTCATACTTTTCAGTTGGCCAAGATTTCTAAATATCCTTTCTTTGTATTGGTCTTAAGTAATATTTTAATTTTCTGAGATACTGAATTTGGGATTTTCCTTAGTGGTCAGTTATAATCATCAAAATTAAAAGAAATTAACATTTGAAATATATCCGTCTGTGTGTAATGAATGAATACAATATACATGTTTCACTTTTTGAATGGAATTAGTGAAATAGATCGACTTTTTGATAATATTCTAATTATATAACCAGCACCTGTACAGCAGAAGTGTGTCCAGTACGTATTACACTGTTTGTCGATTAGAAATGACTGCTTGGTTAAACAGGAGCTGAATTTGTTGGCCTGGAATTGAAAAGTGTGAATATCCCCCATCCTCCCTCTCTCTTGCTCTCATCTTACATTTATCAGTCGGGATCTATATCAGACTTTCTTATTTTCATTCCCTCTCCGACACACGTTCTTACACTGCAGTGAGGGTGTTTGGGGTTCGTTTCTGAATATGAATGACCTGGTTTCTGGTGTAATAGAAAAAAAAAAAATGACTGGACAAAAAGAAAGAATACACTGTAGACTAGTAACAAGAGAAATCAATGTGCTTTACATGTGTTCCTGTACATTTACTCCCCTTATATCTCCACTCACCTCATGAGTTCAATACTCTATTACATGTTTTCTTGAACACATGCACTGACCTGCAGAGACGGAGAGAAATGGACTTATGAGTGATTTGATATCAGTTTTTATGCTCCGCTTTTTCTGCACCTAAATATAATTGAGACAAACGCATCTGTCACAGATCAGTTCACAGTCCAAGAGACTTCATTTCAGATTTTCTAGAATGTGTGGTTACTTCTTCTTTGCATGGAGTGAACTAGATAAAGTAGGAAGGGTATTACTTTTTTTCTCAGTTTCTTTTCATTTCCATCCCATAATAATAATAAGAAATAGTAAATTATATTTATTTGTATAATTGTGTGCTTTTTATATTAGAAAGTAAACCCATTTTATGGAAAATTAAGTTTCTTTGTATTGCAACATTTTTTTTTTTCTGTAATGAGTAGTCCACTGAGGCGAGCATAGATGAACCCAAGTGTAGTTTATTTAGAAGTTGAAATCCAAAATCCAAACAATAAACAAAGACTTGACTAGATGAGGTATGAACAGACTTGATTCACCAACAGCAGGTACATACGTTAATACAAGGCACAATGGCAAAAACATCACTACTTATAACAAACAATACAAGACACATGACTAAGACAACCGATCAGAACATGACACGATAAAAAAAAAGGAAACAATAGCATGAAGACAAGAGGGCAAAGTAAGCATGACACTAAAAGCATGAAAAAAACTACAAAATAAGATATGAAAGCTATGAACAAGAAACAAAACCCAAAACAGACCTCCATTATATTTTCTTTACAATTGAGTACATTTTAATTCTAAATCACCATAATATGAAAAACGTACTAAATAAGGAGAGTAATTTAAACTATAAAAAATGTTTATTTGTATAATTATTTTTTTTATTAATTTGTATATGTATATTTATATTATAGAAAATAATTTTTTAGAAAATTAAGATGTAATATTTTTTTCATTATAAAGAAATATATCATTAATAAATATTGTTTCAACCAGGGCCTATCTAAAAAATAAATGTATTATTTGTGTTGTATACTTATTTTATTTATATTTATATGATCAATTGTAATAAAAATATAATCTAAAATATTTTATATTATAGAAAATTACCACCCCCCCCCCCCCCCGAAAATTAGTTTATCTTTATATTGCAATCCTTCTGTTCGTGTTTCTTTAAATTAAAAAAAGTAATTCTCATTAATGTAATGTAAAGGAGGAAACAAGTAAATATTTTATATTACTGTCATGAAATCTGCAGTGAGAAAAATGGTAATTACAAAAAACTTGTCTAATGAAGTATTACATTACAATATAAAATTGAGAATTAATATATATATATATATATATATATATATATATATATATATATATATATATATATAATCAAAATGCTTATTCATTTATTTATTTTAATAAACATATTACTTAAAAAAATATATACAAAAATACATATTTATTTTATTTCTACATGCTTCTGTGAGATTCACCTCATTAAAGGGGGGGTGAAATGCTATTTCATGCATACTGAGTTTTTTACACTGTTAAAGAGTTGGATTCCCATGCTAAACATGGACAAAGTTTCAAAAATTAAGTTGTACGTTTGAAGGAGTATTTTTGTTCCCAAAATACTCCTTCCGGTTTGTCACAAGTTTCGGAAAGTTTTTTTCGAGTATGGCTCTGTGTGACGTTAGATGGAGCGGAATTTCCTTATATGGGTCCTGATGCACTTCTGCCGGAAGAGCGCGCGCTCCCGTAGAGCAGAGCACTGAGAGCACAACAGACTTCACTGATCAGAGCGAGAGAGTCACGAAATGTCACAAAATAAGTGTGTTTTTGGTTGCCAGGGCAAGACAACCCTGCACAGATTACCAAAAGAGAAACAGCATTAAGGGACCAGTGGATGGAGTTTATTTTTACAGAGCATCAACGGAGTTGTGCAAGTGTTTGTGTTTGTTCCCTGCATTTCAAAGATGCTTGTTTTACAAACAAGGCCCAGTTTGACGCCGGATTTGTGTATCCTTTATTTCTTAAGGATGATGCAATCCCAACGAAAAAGGGTCACGATCGTGTGTTGGAACCGCAGGCGGTGAGTAAAACTGCTTAAAATATCTCTGCCTCCTTGTTAGTGCGTCTGCCTCCCATCGGAGACCCGGGTTCGAGCCCCGCTCGGAGCGAGTCGTTGCTGCTGCTGCTCTCGTTCAGTTTCAGCCTCGGGATCTGATTCTGGATCATAAATAAACGGCTGAATCTGACTGTTAGCCATGGTTTGTTTTGGATGATGGTTTTTTCCTCAAGGTAATGTCACAGCTTCCACATGCTCTCAACACAAAAGCCTACTGGCGCTCGTGATTCTTTAGCTCCGCCCACATGTCACGCCTCCAGCCGGTCGTGTTTTTCCGGGAAAAATCGGTACAGACTATCTTTCTCTTATGAATATAATAAAACTAAAGACTTTTTGGAGTTATGAAGGATGCAGCACTACTCTATAGGTACTCAAGATTAACAGGATATTGAGTGAAAACGAGCATTTCACCCCCCCCTTTAAACCCTCTGCTAACTGCATACACTCAGTTATGAAAAAATAAAAATAATAAATAAAACACGAAAGCAAAATGTCCTTCAGACAGAATCCCATCACGGTATGCTGTGAAAGACATCACGCAATCTCTGTGTGTGTGTGTGTGTGTCTGTCCGCTGGTAAAACGTGTCCTCACTTCCCATCAGGTGCCTCATCTCTCGTTTCCTTCTGTCTCTCTCGCCCTCAACGGCTGAATCTCATATGCAGGAAAATATCAAATCATTCCATTTGTCACGGGGTTGAGAGAGGCCTGAACTCCATCAATAAGGCATGGACATCTCTAAAAACACAAAAACCCACACTCCCTAACAAAAGACTGACAGCAGAAGACCAGAGGAAAGATGAACTAAAAGAAGAGCAGGTGTTTGTATAGCAGCAGAATGACCTGATTGTTCTTTTCCATGCAGAGAAAGGATCCATATGATGCTTTATTTAAGAAACAGACTGAAGATTAATCATTAATTGCTGCAAATCTTCCATAACTCATTTGCATATTCAAATATGCCATTGGATCCAGGGTGGATGTAATTGATGTCTAATTATTGTTGGTTCTCATAGGTCTCTTGACATAATGAAACGTGTTTGAATGTACGAAATTACAAGTTATATTTGAGAGCTGTTGCACGGGTGGAAATGTTCAGCAAATAATAGGTTAAATGTTGGTCTGTTTCTTACACAAAACTATTATTTGACTTCAGAAGATTTGGAATAATGAGCAGGGGTCATATGGACAGATGTTATAATGATTTTATTTTATGTAAAATCTTGTCTGCAGCCTTTGGTCACTGTCTGCTTTCTTTGTATAGTTGTATTATTTTTTTTTGCTTTATTGTTTTTGTTGTTTTTTGGTGTCATTGTATTATTTCTTTGTGTCATCTTTTGCATCAATGTTCCATTGTTTCATTGTTACTTTTAGTTGTTTTATTGTATTATTGTGTTTTTGTAGCAGTTTGTTGCATCATTGTTTTGTTGTGTCATTGTTCTGTTTATTGTTTGGTTGTCTCATTGTTATGTTGTTACATTCTAACATTGTGTTTAATTGTAGCACTGTAGCATTCCATTGTTTTGTTGTATTATTATTTTGTTGTTCTTTGTTGCAGTGTTCTGTTGTTTCATTGTATCTTTTTGTTGTCATTGTTTCGCTGTATTATTATTTCATTTGATCATATTGTTTCATTGTTTTGACTTGTGTTATTGTTCCATTGTTTAATTGTATCATTTTGTTTCATTGTTTGGTTGTCTCATCGTTTCATTATAGCAAAATAATGATACAAAAATCAGTAGGGCTGGGCGATATCATATCAAAATTGTATTACAATAACAATGATAAGCTCTGGACATTTTTATATCGAAAATGGATTAATCAAACAGTCTATCACGTCAGAAACAAAGGCTAGAGCATCCAGTCAGTGCATGCCGCTAATAATTCATGTTCTGAGTGTCTCTGTGTGAATGCATAGTGCCTTATCGTCTGATACACACCAACTCAAACACACGTGAAGGTTCTTCAGCGGCTGCATATCAATATATGAGGACATACACTTCAATATCGAGAGCTACTCTGGGAGTCAATTCACCAGCTTTATACCGTTTCAGTTAAGAAAAACTGCTGTCAAATACAAACCGAAACTGAAAGCAAAACTGAAATACCTTCATGACAAACCGTCAAATTAAAAGTCTGTTCTTTACTTGAAGAAATTGTTACATAAATGTTACCACTGTATACTAAAACATAATTCTAAAAGTAATAATAGGAATATTGTTACTTCTGAGGAATATCATACAACCAAAGTATTTTTTCATTACATTTTACAGTTTTGTTGTGCAGCATCTTACATGACAATAAAAATGCAATGTTTAGTTGTAAATTAATTTATTTTGAGTACATTTCAAACTGTTAAAGTTGTATTAATTAACTGAAGTCGTAACCGTTCTTTATGATAAATCCCACTTTATTTTAAGGTCCAGTTCTTACTATTAACAAACCTTTAATTATTACTTTTGCTTCAATAAACTCCTAATTTGATGCTTATTATTAGTAAGGTAGTTGTTAAGTTTATGATTAGGGATAGAATAAGGTTAGGGGTGCACGATAAATATCGGCCGATTATTAATTCACACAGAGCAGCTGTTACTGCACAGAGCCGTTGTTAACTGACAAGCTGCGCAAATCCACACCGATAATCAATGTGAATTTCCGCAGCTTGTCAATTAACAACGGCTCTGTGTAGTAAACAGCTGCTCTGTGTGAAATCATGCACCCAATGGAATTTAAAGCTGGTTAGAGAACCGGCTTTATTGAAGAGATAGGCAATAATTATCGGCCGATATTTATCGTCCACTCCTAAATATTTTTATGCGAAATATATGCTTTATAAGTACTGATAAACAGCCAATGTGTTAATAATAGGCATGCTAATAAGCTACTAGTTAATAGAAAGAATTGATCTATATACAAAGTGTTACTTTTTTTTTTGTGAAGATTGAAAGTAACACAGGTTCAGTACAGCATAAGGAGAAAATAAAATTTGACAGATGTTTCATTTTAATGAACGGTTTCTTTAAATATGAGGTATTTATGCTGTTAACAGCAGTGATCAAAGCTGTAAATTGACCATATGTGTGTGTGTGTGTGTGTACTGAAGCCCAGCTGGCATGGCTGCATTCCAGATGAGCAGCAGGTTGGCATCAGACTTCCTCGGTGAACACACACACACACAGACATGTGAAGGTCAGAGGTGGTGATGGAGTGTCTGACCTCTGTTAAACCCACCTGTGTGTTTCAGCACACACACACACACACACACACACCAGCAGCAATAAATGTTACTTCTCTATGTCTGATGCTTGAAATTGAATTTGCACTGTAATAAATGGTTGAGGAAAGGTTTGTGTTTAATATTTCCTGACGGAGATGAATGTCTTATGACTTCTCGTAATGATCTCCGCACACGCGCTATTCCTCCTCATCCTCCTCCTTCCTGCTGGAGGAGCCGCATGACCTGCACGAGAGAGGAAGAGACGGCAGAGTGCGAGACTCCTCTTCCTCCATTTGTCAGGAAGTGTTTACACTGAGCTGTTGCTCAAAGTCGGTGCTGTGTGTGTGTGAGATGATAAAGTGTTTGCCAGAAGGCTGCTGCATTGTTTCTCCTCTGTGTTTGCCAGAGTAAAGCTCTCCTCTCCTCCATAAGATTCTCTCTCTTCCTTTCATGCCATCTGACTGAATCTGCTCGGTCTTTCTTTCCTGGAAAGGAAAAGTGAAACAAAAGAACATGAATATAAAATATGAGAGATTGCGTGTGTGTTTGAGGGAGACGTAAACACAGATCAGAGATCAGATGAGCTGGGGTCTCTAGTTTATCATAGTAAATGAAGGCTTACTCTGTGTTTCCAGGGCTGGACAGCACTAAAGACCCCTGTCTGAAGGTTCACTGCCCTCCTCACAAAGTGTGTGTGAGCCACGACTTCCAGACGGCCATCTGCACCAATCACAAACCAGCACCGCACAGGTAAGACCCGCAGTCACACTCCAGACAGGAAGAATCAGCTAGAAAAGAAACGTTTGTCAAGACAAATGCTGACTAGTTTGAAGGTTATTTAGACTGTGCAGTCTGCAAACAGTTGCATTTGCCTTACTGACTGGTTGCTAGGGAAGGGTTTTTCAATCTTTTAGATGTCACAGACTACCAAGTATGATCATCCTCATGCAGAATTTTATTTTATTTATTTGTTTCCTTTCTTTATGTATAAGGACCTAATTTATGCTGTGATGAAAACGAAAACAGTATATGTATAAATATGTACAAAATATTAAATATTAAAATAGATTTATTATGTTGCATTAGATTTTTTCCTAATCAATCTATTAAGTGTATTTGTTTTTTATTTAAATAAATTATAATTCATTCATTCTAAAAATTGTTTGAATTATTTTAATTAAATTATTTATTTAGTTATGTTTTATTATATGTATATATATATAGACATATTTTTACATTTATAAAGACCAAATGTATGCTTTAAAAAAATAATATTATAAATGTGTAATATCTTATTTGAAAAATATTTAGTTTCTATAGTACCGTGTATTATTCTATATAGTACTGTTCTGTTAAGGTTTTTTTTATTATTATTTAAATAAATGATTTATTTATTCATTCTTTTTTTTTCATTTATTTTAGTAAAATATTTATTTAGTGTTATTTAGTCAGTCATGTTTGACTGAATATATTTAGTTTTCTAGCACATATATCAATACCACAGTGGCTCATGCACAATTGTAATTAAGAGATAATATTGGTTGTTATTATTATGTTTAGAGATTTCAATATTGGTTTTGTTCGAAGAGAAAAGCGGTTCTCAAAAAGCATACTTTTTAAAGTTATTTAAATAATATTTATTTAGTTATTTTAATAATTGTATTTTATTTTAATTTAATTATTAATTGTATTTTATTAATTTTAATTTAGTTTCATCTTTATTTTATTTGTATTTTTTTGAAAACCACTGTGTTTGGACACTGCTGACCAGTTGTTTGATGCCTCTTTTACCAAAAGAGACTATGTAGCTAAACCCTAAAATCTTGGAAGCGCTGATTGGCTGGTTTTCTGGTGCTTCTAAACCTTCACCAGTTATTTCATAACCATGATCACAGATAATTTACAAGCACTAGATGAATAAGTGTGTGTCCTTGTGTGTTAATCGGGCTCTTTGGTATCTCTACTGTCTATTGTGAGTCGTACCTGGCATTTGACTCCGCCCCCCTCATGTCCGGACAAACAAATATGTCAAATTACTACCGCTCCTTTACATATGCAAACACAAAGCACATGCTGGCACAGCAAATATCACGTCTGCCTGAGAAATAACAGCACGCTGAACCCATTAGAAAGCCAAGCGCTCTGCTAGTGGGTGATAACGCTGCATTGGTCAAGCTATCATTGACGACCAGCACATGAGGTGTAGCTGCCACGTATGATCATTCATTTACACCTTAAAACACTGCGGTACATAATGCATGAATGTAGGAAGAGTGCTGCTAGATTAAGCGCAACAAAATAACACGTTAATAAAACAGAAGTAGATCCACATGGACTTTTTTCACTCTTTCTGCACTAATTATTGGGGGAAAATCTGCCAAATGGATCTGCATATGGTGTGAAAAGGATTAAAGCACGTTCAGTGAACAAACAATACATGTGTTAAACAGTATGCGTAATACATGAAGTTACCATAGTTTTGGACAACACAAGGTATTGTGCAGGACCCATACGAAAGGAAAATATATTTACCGATATATTTCTTAAAATATATTGTCATATATTGTAATATATTATTTTCCCTTTTTATTTTCTAATATAGTATATATTTAAATACATTTAATAATATATTAATGATACATATATTATATCATATATTGCAAAATATACAAATGATCGCCACTTTCAATATATTGCAATATATTGGAAAAAATAAATATATATAAGAATATATGCCTAATATATTACATGATATTTTCCAATATACTGCAATATATTTTTGTTTCATAAGGGGAAAGAAATAACAGCATATTGTTGTTGCTTTTTGACACAGCTTTGCATCTGGAACTGTGTAGGTAGTCAGCTCACTAGGTTTTGGAACAGTGAAGTATACAGTATATCACTGACATCACACCGATAGACAAGACAGAGCAGGTTACTTTTGTTATGGAACAAAGACTCAGCTTTCATTTTTTTTTAAAGAAGATTTATTTTGATGTATGCATATTCTATAGTTCCTTATTAAGACTTGATTTGAGAACAGATTACTCAGTGTAATTTCCTCAGTGCTAAACTGATATTACCAGTATACTTCAATGTAACGCAATGGAGTGTGAATCACAGACTCATCATATATTGCACCGTAATCTGCTGTAATGTAATCCATTATACTATATCCCGCTGCATTATCCAGCAGTTCGACATATAGTCTGTAAAAGCGGCCACTCACAACGAGCACTTCATAGTGACCAGAGACAGATTCTGGCAGACGGTTTCAGAAGGGCTGGCAGTGAGTTGAGCTCATTACGTTGCTGTGATTGCTCATCCGCTGCAGTTGGTCTGCCAATATTTTGTATAATGACGCTAAACTGTAGCAGCTAAATTGACCATTGTCCCCTTTTCAGATGATTTCCTAAAGAGCTGTGCAAGTTTTCAGTCGTGTCACTTCATTGTCGCTTTCTCATCACGTAATAAAATAATTTCAACTCAAATCAATAATTCATGCCTGCTTATTTATGTGGAAAGCAGTTGTGTAATAAGTGAGGAAATGTGCAATCAGCTAGTCATTAGCACAACATACATCCTTTCAAGGTTATATGAGACATGCTTGGATTATATATAAATGAGCTCTTATATATATATATATATATATTGAATTAAATTAGCATTGATCAAAGACAAAACAATAAACGTTTAATTTATCTGAGCAAAATATAATAACTATCATAAAATGAAACTGTACAGTTTAGTAAGATCACGATGGAGCATTATTTCACCTATATTTTATCACATATGTAATTTGAATCATTAAAGTAGACTTTTTACTTGCATTTAATATATGCTTTCTACATAATTTATAAAATCACCTTTGTAAATTGAATTTGATGCAAGCACCAAAAAGGGAGATGAAAGTATTAATAATCATGATCACGTGACACTGAAGACTGGAGTAATGATGCTGAAAATTCAGCATTGATCACAGGAATACAATTTTATTTAATAGTATATTCACATATTCACAAAAAAAAAAAGTTATTTTAAGTTGTAATAATATGTCATAGTATTGCTGTTTTTTGCTGTATATTTAATCAAATAAATGCAGCGATGGTGAGCAGAATAAACTTTCACAAATAAGCAGCGGTTCATCAAATCACTTATATTGTTAACAAGTGCTTCTGTCAACTGTGAGATAGAGACAGAGATCAAGTTTGTTTATCACCATCAGATGATCACACTTCACGCTTTCAATATTAAGAGATATTGACATTTGGAGTGTGAAGAGAAGTGACATTCGAGACGTCTTTTGTGACTTTCTTTATCTCCAGACTGTGTTTGTGTGTGTGATATCTGATCAGCCAGTGTTGTGTAAGATTTCATCTCCTTGTAAAATCCCTTTCGGATTCAACAGTAGCTGTTTGAAATGTCGCTCGTATCTTGACTGGTCCATTGGTGAAGGCTTCAGATAATCAGAACTAGCTTAGGGCACTAATTGATGAGCATGCTAACTGTGGGGAATATATGATGGCACGTTAGTTTTGTAGAGTAATCAAATCAGTTATCATACTGCATGAGATAAATGTTTAATTTGGTCAGTTAGTGGATGATGTCTCAAATATAATTTAAAAGACATTGAATTGCTGGATTTTTAAGATATAACATTACATAAATCACAGTCTTACTGTGGAAGTCCCAATCAGGTGCTAAATAATTCAGCATTCAGTCTGGATTTTCTTTTAAAAGTTTAGTAGCCAGAAATTACATGCAGTTATTTAAAATCATGAAACTTATTTTTAATATAAATTCTAATAATCTAATCAATTTAATTCAGAATTTATTTATGTTTTATTTTTTATTTTTTTACAGTAGCAAGGCCCTATGAAATGTTGTTTTCTTCTTCTGTATTTATGAATTTGTGATATTCTTTCAAATGAAAGTTTTATTGAGAAGTACATTCTACTGTACACCAATATTATATTTCTCATTCATAACATGCTTATTTCATATTCAATAGCTGTCTTTTTGCATTTTAATATTCACAGACACTAGTCCATTTTGAGATTTCATTTTTTTTTATTATTATTATTGTGTTCCTGTAGCTCAACTGGTAGAGTGTTGTGGGTTCGATTCCCCGGGAACACATGATAGGTAAAAATTGATAGCCTGAATGCACTGTAAGTCGCTTTGGATAAAAGCGTCTGCTAAATGCATAAATGTATTTTAATTTAAATTAATTTAATTAAAAAAATGCATAAATTTAATTATACATCCAAACTTTGCCAAATTGTTTACCAAATCATAACGGTGACATAATTCCATGGATTCCACGATTCCGTCTGCTTTTTCCAAATTACATCAATCATAGTGTCACAGTTATGTTCCGTTCATAGACTTTTAGTTTGGTTTCTTTCATGTTCCCATTGACCTAGTTTTCCCTTGTGTCTGATTAGCTCTGATCATTCTGTTCAACTCTGTTAGTTAATTATCCACGTTTGGTCTGTGTATTTAAGTTGCTCCCTTTCAGTTCTTCAGGTTGGTAGTTGGTTGTGAATGCTGCTTGTGTTACCCTGTGTTTTGTATGAATCTTCATCATCTTGGATTACTATTAAATGTTATTTGTATTATCTACATTTGTGTGCGCCTTCCTTCACAAGAATGTGACACATAGGTCCCAAAAAAATCTACAATTTTATGCCTATATTTCTGACATTGTCCACACATTTTGTCTTGTTTTCTTTGTAGCATTAAACCCAGGAAAGGAAATCCCACCCATAAGCATTGGATGAGACCTGTGAAACATGGGAAATGTAGGCCATGTCCTGTAGTTCACTCCAGCTGGGTGTGCGGCTCTGACGGACACACATACTCCTCAAAGGTGAGAGATTTTTTTGTCATTTACATTGAGCTGAACGGAAATCAGAAAGATCCCATGACTTACCAATTAGAAATTACTAGATTAGTTTATTAATTCATAAAGCACATTTACAGTATAAACAACAGATGTTGAAACCAAAGTGCTGTACAGGAAAGCTTTAAAAATAAAGAGCTAAATTTAAAGTCAACATGGAACTTAACCAGTAACCACTGAAGAGAGGCGAGCTCAGGGGTGAAGTGCTCACATTTTTTAGTGTCTGTCTGTAATCTGGCTGACGCTTTTTCTGCAAGTGATCTAGAGCTGGCTTAGGCAAACCAAGATAAAGCATCCAACCTTGTAGCCTAACCTTGATGTTATTGAAATCATAAATAACGGTCTCAAGGTCCTTCTTAGAAAGCATCATTTTGGATCTTAACCTAAAGAAACAGTTTTTTATGACAGCACTAATCTGTTTATCAAAACAATAAGTGAGATCAAAAATAGGTTTTTGACACAGTCATGTACATTAGAAGAGAGGGGAGCAAGGTGATTGTCAGTGTCAGAGGTCAGAACTGATAGGCCAAAGATGATTATTTCAGATTTATCATTGTTTAGCTGTAAAAAAAAAAAAAAAAAAAAAAAGTCCATTCTGCATTTAATGTCATGCAAACAAAATGGACACAGAGCAGCTGTTATCTTTAATTAACAGAAAAAAGCTGAGTGTTGTCAGCATAGAAATTATAGGATTGTGTCTCTGAATAATATGATTTAGAGGAAGCATATGTAATGTGAAAAGAAGAGTTCCCAAACTGGAACCCTGCTGAACACCATAAGAGATTTGAGTAAAATATGAGAACTATTTCCTACGTTAACAGAAAAAGCTGTCTCCTTGAGACCACTCAGCACAGACCCCTGAAGCCAAGCTACTTGATTGAGTCTTTGTAAAAGAATATCACAATCTCCAGTGTGAAATGCTGCAGTTAAATTAAGCAGAATTAAAATATGGCAGGAACCAGAGTCAAGATTGAGTAAAATGTCATTGGTAAGCTTCAAGCAATGCAGATACAGTACTTTGTTGTTACCTGAAACCTGACTGAAAAGAATCAAAAATACCAATACTGCACAAATAAGATCTGAGAGAAGACACCCTTTTCCAAATCTTTGAAATAAAAGATAGTTTACAAATGGGTCTGTAATTATTAACATGCTGATCAAGATGATGCTTTTTCTAAAGAGGTCGTATAAAAGTAGCTGGTACCACCTCAATGATTAGAGAGTTATTAATAATTGCAGTCATGATTGGACTCAAAACTGGAAAAGCTTCTTAAAGGCTGAAGATCAGAAGTGCAGGAAGAGGGTTTCCAATTCGAAAGTATACCATACTAACTAATTGCGACTCGTTGACATGTTTGATAAAATGTAAAGTATGTTTGTGTCGAGGTTCAGGTGAGATACGAGTCTGGTTTGATCAAGGGAATTTAACCTGAACACTATCAGGCCCAGGATCATTGTGTCCCAACAAGGTGAGAGTCACCTTTAAATTCCAATATCAGCACACAGCTCTCTCTCTCTTCTGGTGTAAATGATGCTGGTGCAGTATTTGGTGATGGATGGTTAGGTGGATGAACTGTGTCCGCTGTTGATATTGGATTCTTGAGTCGTGTGCAATCACCCCCTCCGGCTCAAGAACAGAGAGAAAATCTGAACCTCCAGTGCAACCTGTGCCTCCCATCTATGACCAGACCGCTTTAACCCTGCCCACTCTATTTCCTTCGCTTCGGCCGGAATGAAATTAGATGTGAGCGATGGTGTGAGGCAGAGACTCGGTCTGAACAGATAGAGGAGAGAAATAAAGCAGCTCATGGACACCGTAGATGTGTAAACGGCTGTCCTGAAACTTTCAGCTGTAGAATCGGTGACACTATATTTAGAATGATTATCATAAACGGAAACATCCATAGTCTAATTATTATTTTCAGACAAATGATGAAGACTATAAGACAAAGATATCAAAACCAAAATGATACCTTTATGCAGCATTAAAACAAACTGAAACTAGACTAAAATGCAAACGCAGCATACAGAAATAAAATAATACATCATATCAAAATGAAAGTTTTTGCAAGTAAAAAATAAAATAAAAGAAAAAACAGAAACTAGACCAAAATATAAAATTAGCAAATAAAATAAAATATTAAAAAACTCTATGAACCAGTAAAATAATAATAATAATAATAATAATAATAATAATAATAATAATAAAACTGAAATAGAAACCAAGTAAATCATATAAAATAAAATAAATTTTAAAAACAAATAAAAATTATTCTGTACCAGACTTGTATTATGTTGTATTTATTTAGCTATATCTAGATGGATGAATGATGGATAGTTGTACTGTATATAGAATCAGTGACACTTTACACTATATAGAAAAAAAATATCATAAACAAAAATATCTACTGACAGAATACTTTCAAAAACCAAAATGAAATATTTATGCACCATATATATATATATATATATATATATATATATATATATATATATATATATATATATATATATATATATATATATATTATATGAACTTATATTTACATTATATATAAATGCTGTTTCATGTTGTTTACATGTACCTGTATCATATGGAGTATGTCAGAAAACATTGATGTCTAGATTTTCTCTCAACAAATGCGATTCTTTTATTTCCCTGAATGCATTTTTGTTGATCTGAAGCATTGAACAGCGTCTTTACTCAACAAAAGAACCCTTCAGTGTTAAAAACAAGATGCAGGTCTTAAACTGCCAGATGCACAAACAGTGTTTGAATGCCAAGTTTATTTCTTACTCTCTTTATTCTCCATATGGGATTATGATAATCAGCACAGCAGCAATTGTCCTTAAAAGAGTAGTTCAGACATAAATGAAAATTAGCTGAAAATGTCTTCACCCTCAGGCCATCCATTTTCTTTTCTCCATTGGAACAGATTTGAAGAAATTTAGCATTCCATCACTTTCTCACCAACGGATCATCTGTAGTGAATGGGTGCCATCAGACTGAGAGTCCATACAGCCAAACATCCTAGTAAAACACAAGTAATCCACACCACTCTAGTTCATCAGTTAACATCTGGAGAAGTGAAAAACTTGAGCTTTTCAAGATACAAATCCATCAATAAGATGTTTTTAGCATCCATTATCCATAATAACGCTTCGTCCAGTGAAAACGTCTTTTTGTCTATACAAGGAGAGAAATATGCACAGATCAAGCATAGCCAAAACAGCTCTAAATAAATATGTAGGTGGATTTTGGACTGGTATTTTAGCTGGAATCAAGGGTTTGAAGTTAAAAGTATTTAATAAAACAGCCAGCTTTTGGATTCAACAAACTCATTTATATCTCAGATGGCCTGAGGGTTTTTAGCTATTTTTATTTTTTGGGAGAACTATTGCTTCAATAAGAGGTAACAAGTACATTATATTCTGTTCTATTCATATTTATTATATATAAGCTCACATTTTCAACCATATTAATAAACAGGACTGTCTACTGTTTCTTTAATTGATACTGCTTTGATAAATAATGACGTATTACAGTTGATGAAGCATTATTGTCTGATAGTCTAATCATGACATCATCTTTATCTCGTTTATGTGTGATCAGAGCTGACAAACACAAATGCCTCACTTCAAAGGAACTCAGATCATGCCGTCTTAATTTGATAACTCGTATTTTTCTCCTGGCTGAGGAAACAGACTCATTTCACGAGTGATAAAGCTCAATGCTCGGGCTGCGACGGTTAAATGTGATAATGTCTCCAAATGCACTACCCAGAATCCTCTCTGCTCTCCCACAGTGTAAACTTGAGTTCCAGGCCTGCAGCTCGAGTAAGAGCATCTCTGTGAAGTGTGAGGGTCCGTGTCCCTGCCTGCCAGGACAGGAAGTCATCAAACCACACACACAGAAGAACAGTGAGTCACTTCCTGTTTGTTAGGATGTTGATAGGACTTGTGTGCTGTCCGAACGGAGACTGCTGCATTACAGGTGATGAAATCTGATCTGTTTGAGGTCAGTATCAGCTCTGTTTCTGTTTGGTTTCTATATTATACTGTATATCAGGGATTTTCAAACCTTTTTTGGCAGCCGAATCCTTTAACCTAAATATATACTTTTAGTACCCCTCTGTTTTTAAATGATTATTTCTATAATTTAACACAATATTTGCATGGTCATGTTTTTTAATGTTGATTATTGATTACCAGACATGCAAGAGAAAATATAAAATATTTTGTCTTTTTGTAGAAAGTGTTTTATTTGGATTTATTTTTTAAATTACTTATTAATTAAATATACTACATTATTAGTTTTTCCATCAACTCATGAACCACATTAATATATTTCAGCACCAAGAAATAGATAATTTTTTCTAGTAAAAATAACTAATTATTCTTGAATCAAAATAGTTTAGTTTTGTTTTTGATGTTAATTTTATGCTTAGCAAGAAACATGTCTGTCAGTAGCATCCGGAAAATAAACTTTGTTTTCCATTTGAATTATTGTTTATATTCTGACCTCATTGGGAAATATTTTTCCACATATATTTCGCTCTCAACTCTAATAAATCACTTAATTCAAATTTAAGATATTTGATGATGATTAGATATCTGTGCAAAATTGGTTCTTGTGTTTGTGTATGTACACACCTATATATATAAAAAAAACCTGGGGTCGGCAAAAATATAAGAGACTTGCTCTGTTTAATTAAGGGCAGTTGTGTGTTGAATGTGGAAATGCAGGATTTGACCTCTTTTTGTGTCTGACATGTTGGTACAAGACAGAAACTGATTTTCTTCCTCAGTATTTTTGTCGTAGAAAATATATTTTATATTTTGATCTTGATTTAAGAATGTTTGGATGTTTGTACTGGAAAACAACAAACAAATATGATGAAAGATCACCACATTTTGAGAATTTGCAATACTGTATTTTACATATTCATTCGGTGTCTGATATCACTCACTGATTCACTGAACAACAGATGCTTCATGGTTTAATGTGTAGTGAAATAATGTATGGAAACTTTTCATGAGGTTATATATGGGTCAAGTGATGAGGAAATAACTATTTGAAATTCGATCAGAATTGTAGACCACATCAGATCAGATTTTAAATGAATTGTAACTGACCAGTTGAATGTGGTTTGGATGGGGTTTGCGGAAGTTGCATTTGGTGTGTTTTTGCTGTTTAGACCTCAGAAAAATAAACGCTTTTGAGTTGGGCATGCCAGAAAACATTTGTGCGGCCTGTCTGAACAAACGGTAAGAGTCGGATAAAAAGCTCAGAGAAAGAAGAACACTTTTTGAGAGAGAGAGATTGTGTGTGTGTGTGTGTGTGTGTGTGAATAGTGAATTTGGAGTTTTGGGAACAACACTGGACATCACAAAGATAAGCTCTCTGGAGGAATAAACACAGAAAGATGTGTGTTAATGTGAATTTCAGATGTTTTATTCATGGAAAAGAAAAATGCCAAATGAGATCAGTTTAACATTTAAAGGGAGGTTATAGGGCCCCTAATATGCCATTTTTAAGGTTCCTAATATTGTTTTTAGAATCTCCAACAATAGGTTTACATGTCTGCAAGGTCAAATATCACCTCGTTTTCAAACGATTCTCAAACGATGTGTTCGAAGCAGTTCAAAGGTTCAGTCGCTCTAAACCTCTACTTTCCATGAGCCTGCTCTGCTCTGATTGGTCAGATGGCACAGTGTGTTGTGATTGGTCTACCACGTGCAGCGCATGTCAGAAACGATACGCCCATTGCCATAGTTCTGTATTTTGAACACTCAATACAAAATATAGATCTATTATTAATATAAACATATAGGTTGTGACTCGGTGGAGCCAGCTGGTCCAAATAAACTGTGCACTGAGCCATCTTTTAAGAGCAAGTGTTGAACTCCCTGAGACCAGAGAAGCAGTCGTGAGTAAACAAATCAGTGCTTGGATTTGCATGCAGAAGTCTTAGGATAAACTTACAATTCTCATCAAATCTGAGCTGCTCTTCACATTCATTTTATAACTCTATAGACTTACTGGATTATGACTAGTGACTTTTTGGTCTGTTACAGGAGAAACATCTGAGAAAAGTTGTGCATAAGTTCAATATGCTTAAAAAATAACTCAAAAGAGGAGAATTTTGATTAATATCTCCACTATATTACATATTCATTATATTTTTACTTAATATGTCAGTTAAATGTATATTTAAATTAACGTTTCATGTTTCAACAAGAAATTGTAGTAGAAGCATAATTATATAATTAAATATAAAAACTGCTTTATATGGAATTTAAATGTTAAAGATCAGTTTTTAAATGTTAGTTATTATATTTAAACAATTAGAACAATAATTATAGTAATTAGAAATTAGAAAAATCTAAAGTCTGCTTTTTTTATCAAATTGAGATTGGAATTAAATCAAAAGCTTGTGAATCAAACTGAATCGTGAAATCTGTGTCAGTTCTCTTGATACTTTAAATATAAAATAATATATAACAGAGTTGAAACAGTCATATCATATAAAATCAAAAACAGTTATATCATATAATATATTAACTGCCTTGTGCGCAATTTTGAATTTAACATCAGTTTTTGAGTTAATTATCTAAAAAAAAAAAAAAAAAAAATTGTTTCAGAAAAAGGTTTCAGTTGAGTTTTTCCTTAAGAAAAATGGACATGTACCTGATATATTTCCAAATTAATTGATATTCAATCGAGATCAGAATCAAATAAAATCAAGAACTTGTGAATCAGAATCAAATTGAATTGTGAAAGAACTCTTGGCACTTAGCTGTAAAATAACTTAGAATTGAAACATAAAATCATATATATTTAGATCTCTATTAAAACACTGCTTGTGAAACTTAAATGTTAGTTATCTAAAATAAGAATACATTTGAAAGTAGTTCAGGGAGATTTTTTTCCTTCAGAAAAACTGACATGTAACTGATACATTTACGAATTAGTTAATATCAAAGATTGTAATCAAACTGAGTCCAGACCTTGTGAATCAGAATCAAATTGAATCAAGAATTTGTGAATCGGAATCAAATTGAATCAAGAATTTGTGAATCGGAATCAAATTGAATCAAGAGCTTGTGAATCAAAATCAAGTTGTGAATATGGTGTCAATATCCAGCCCTTGTTCCCTCACATATCCTGAACGCTGAATAAGCAGCGATGTTTTTCCTCCTGAAGTGTTTTGATGCCAGCACTGTGTTGTTTTAAGGGTTTGTTGTGCTATAATTCAGATTCATGACCTCTAGCCTGTTTGCACTTATTTCCCAGAGGCTTCGCCACACAGCACAGTCTCTCTCTGAGCAGAGATGGAGGTTCGCTCTGATAGCAGCGATGTGGTGTCTGTATTTAAATGACTTCAGATCACTGACATGATCTTTAATTGGAAAAGTGCTGCACGCATCAGGAAGCAATTACCACCAAAAGAGAGGACGTGTCATTTGAAAGTCCATTTTTACTTAATTCCCCCACGTCTTTATTGTCTCATGGCCTCTTCTCTTTCTCTTTATCTGACCTGTTCATCTTGTTTGGTCATTTTATCTCTGACTTTCATCTCAATCTGTTTTATGTGTCTCTGTTCTGTATTCAGATGAAGCAGTTATTCCTCTGCTTGCTTTGAGAAAATCTCTTTCGTCTCAGCCTCTGTCCATTATCTGCTCTTCTGTTTTCTGCCGTCGTAGTTTAGAAAGACGGGAGACACAGGGCAGGACTAGGGCCGCAAGATTTTTGCAATGAGGAAAACGTGGACGAAATCGTAGAATCCTGTTTATGAAAATGGTTTTTGCTGTATATTGCAGAAGTTTGGATGAATAATTATATGAAAATGTTTTTTGCTGTATATTGCAGAATTTTGGATGAATAATTAAAAAGTAGGGCTGTACACCTAAACTGGGATTTGGACTAGTGTCTGTGAATATTAAACTCCAAAAAGACTTCTATTGAAATTAACTTGAAGAAATTATGACAGAAATATATTAGGCTACTGTATAGTAAAATATGTTTTTCAAAGTAATAATAATAATTATAATAGTGATTTAAAAAATCAAAAACTATATATATATATATATATATATATATATATATATATATATATATATATATATATATATATATATATATATATATATATATATATATATATATATATAATGTTATTTTAATTACATTTAAGAGATTAAATTCAATTATTGTTTTATGCCTCCTTTTGATCACCACCATATCTGATAATAAATTTTTGTTCAAACATAAATTTTAGAAAGAAAAAGAAAAGAAAATTTAAGCAACAACAGAGAACTTCTGATCAAATAAAACATTTCAAAGAGCACCGTTATTTATTTTATTTATTTTTATTTTTTTATTATTACATTGTAAAAGTTTCACGAATTCAATTAATTAGATGTGCTTTTTGATTAAAAATAAATAAATAAACAATTAAAGTGCAATCGAGAAAAAATCTAATGGAAAATGCCGAATTTTGGGGAAAAATAAATATATTTCATAGACCCCAAAATTAATTTTTGTTAAACCTTTAATTAATTATTGTTAAATAGTTTAGTTTTCATGATTTTAATTCATTCCTGTCAATGAACTGTTGTTAAATTGTTTAGGTTTTATGATGTATTTAATTAGACATGCCTTTAGATTATTCAAATGTAATTAATCCATAAAAATCAAACAGCAAAAATGAATATGAAATTTAGGAAATAATCTAACTGATTTCGTTGTGTAATTTTCATGAATTAATTGGACCAAATAACCATTAAAGCAAAAAAACTTACTTCAGTCAAATCCATGATGTCGACCAGCCGAACTGCAGAACCTCTGGAGATGCTGAGAGATAAAGAGGTGGAGATGATAACAGATGGAGCCCGAGGGGGTGGAGATGGGCGATGAGTTTGTTAGGAAGAAAGGATGGCTGGACAGAAAGAGAGAGATATGATCTGAAGAGAAACACCAGAGACATTTTTCACTCACAGCAGGAGAGAAAAGTGAAAAATAGAGGGATCACCTGAGAGAAAATACTGTGGAGAGATGTGCAGAGTGTGTGTACGGTGAACAACACTCGCTCATTATGTTCTGAAGAATCGTTTTTCACGCTTTACACCGCAATATAATACAACACACACACACACACTCATCTTTCTTCACTGGGCCATAGAGGAAAAACAGCAATATGAGGCTTTCAGTGGAAAATTACATCCACACAAATCTATGTCAGTGAGTGTGTGTGTGTGCGCATATATGTGTGGGTTGGGGGGGGGGGGATTCTGGGTCATTCCATTATGTAGAATATCTTCGTCTCAGCATGTGTCTTCATATGCTGGATAAAATAGATGTAAAACATATCACTTTGTTTCCAGGTGATGCATCCCTGATATGAAAAATTGCCAATAATCAGTTTCCTGTCCTGTTGTTTGTCTTTTCAAATATTATTGGTATTGGATGTTATGGGATTTTGAGCTTCAAGCCTTATATAAACTAATATTTACAAGTTTTTGTTTGATAAACAATGCATTATATCAGCAATGTAGTGAAATTTCATTACAATTTAAAATACGTTTTGTTTCTTTTTTTAATGTGAATTAATTTTTTAATGTAATTTATTTCTGTGATGTAAAGCTGAATGTTTAGCATCATTACTCCAGTCTTCAGAGTCAAATGATCTTTCAGAAATCATTCTAATACTGATTTGCCGCTCAAGAAACATTTCTTATTATCAAAGTTGAGAACAGTTGGGCTGCTTCATATTTTTGTTGAAAGTGACGCTTTATATTTTTCAGGATACTTTCATTAATTTAAAGTTCAAAAGAAGAGCAATTGTTTGAAATAGGAATCTTTTGAGACATAATAAATGTCTTTACTTTCACTTTTGATCAATTTAATGCATCCATACTGAATAAAGGAATAATGCTCCTACCGACTGCAAATGTTTAGATGGAATATGAATATTTATTTCTAATGTCCATCTTTTTTGGTGTGCCGATTCCATTTATTCCATTAAGTTGTATCTGTAAAAAGCAACCATTTATGAATTTAAACATGAAAATGAAGGGCTTCAGAAGCTCATCAAACACAGATGTGGACGTGAGTGTATTTCGGGCTCAGCACAGCCCCGCAGAACATTTAGGAAATCCTGTAATTCCTCCTGATTCTCATGTAGGTGCACCTGTCGAGCATTAATATGATGGTTTAATACATCAGAATAAATGTCACTGGAGTGTTCGACTCTCTCATACTCATAAACACTTCATTTTAAAGGTCAGACATATCAATAACACTCTCAGGCAGATTTATGTGATCCAAACATTTTTCTTGTCTGTACGTCACATTAGGAGATGATAAATATGCTATTCATTATGTTTTTTTTTTGTTTTTTTGTTTGTTTGTTAGTTTTTTTGCACCAAAATCAGTAATTTCCCATCTTCTCTCTGACTCATGCTACTGTAGCTTTAAGACTTATTTGGTGTCATTTGAGTAACAGTAGTGTTAAGCTTTGTGCTGTAAATGTGGGCGGTAATATGTTAATGAGCTCATGGTTGTGACACCAATCATGGTTATTTTTAGATAACACTTTACAATAATTTCCCTTTTGTTAAAATTAATATAACAATCTAACAACAAACAATATATATATTGCTTTATTATTATATTTTTTTTTTTCAATAATGCATTTATTATTACGTTTAGTTGGTTAAAAAAAGTGTCAATGTTAGTACATTGAATTAATGCTAGCATACAACTTTTGATTTTACAAGTATATTAATAAATGCTTATGGGTCCTTTTACTTTTACTAGTGTAGTTAACTAAGGGTCACACATTAAGTTTTAATGGTTTCCTCTTTATTCTGTGTTCCAGCTAAACTACACTGAAAACAATAATAATAATGTAGGATTTACAACAAAAAAAAATATTTTCTCTCAGAAATTGCTAGTACATTTCACAAATAATTGCAAAGAAATGACAAGTGCCATCGAAATCAACATGAGATTTAGAAGTAAAAAATGTGAATAATATTTCTTGTAAAATGCACTGCAATAACCATTGTGTATAACTTTGAAAAATCTACTTTTACAGTATTGTTAACTTTTAAGTACATTTGAGATCAAAATGTGGTACGTCTGTATGGTACAGCATGGTTCTGTTTTCCAGGAAGACTACACTGAAATGATAATAATGACAATAATTATAATAATAATAATAATAATAATTGTAAGATTTACTTATAAATGATTTTCACTCAGAAATTGCTAATACATTTCACAAATAATTACAAAAGAGTGGGAAAGTAAAATGGAGTTCAATGTGAGATTTTAAGATTTCTGCACACTTGCACTGATTGTTTGCATTTGTGCATTGAAGGTGACTCAGAAGTGTTCTGCCTTCATACGTCCTACTTTATACTCTGATTACCCATAATTCAATGTGACCAACACACACACACTCGCACAATTCCTGGTGGGAAGGTCTGTGTGTGTGTGTGTAGATGTAAAAACCTGAATTTGCAATGTTGCCAGACTTTATGAATCATCAGAAAACCACAGCGTTCTTCTGTTCCTCATGAAATCTGTCTCACACACACACACACACACACATAGGAATACTGTGGACTTTTATTAAAAGAAGTAAAAGAGGCTAAACACAGAGAAACTGAAAAGGAACAAAAGGAAAGCGCAACTAATTAATGACCGATCTTCGTTATCAGCGTTTCCCTCTGTTAGGCCGGCTTGTAACGATAGAGGACGGATGATAAGTGAAGTAGGAGCTGGTGTTTTATTCTCTCTTTGACTGCAAGCCAATTAATTAATCAGACTTTCTTAGATTAAACCTCGAATCGTACATGTGGCCTGCGGAGGCTTCCTGAAAGTGGCAAGTCAGTTTATTTGTATATTACTGCTTTTTACATTACACAGTTTTATATACAATCATGGTGGTATTGTCTATTATATATTAATATCTTCATGTCTTATAGATGCATACCAGATTTAATGGACAGTAATATAATTACATTTTGCGATGATACAATACAAGGTTTGATATAAATTATGTAGCGCTGTACTTGAGTATTCTGTATATATGCAATTAAGATTACTATACTTAAATATCTGACTTTATATACAAAGCTGTGCAATAATAACACTTTCTTTCAAAGACGAAAAAAGGGTTTTTAAGCATTAAAACAGAAGTTTAACACAGCTTTACAAGTAGAATGTGAGAAAAATAATGACTTTTTTATACATTTTAACATGATTTACAGAAGCCACCGAATAAAATGTCATTCAGTGTAACCAAAGTTAATATAACAAAAAATCCTGTCAGGCTTATTTAGACCAAGAATCTTTAGATGACATTAAAAGGCGTTAAGGATCACAGTGCAGCCTCCAAAAACTAATTCATTGTCATTTTAAATCTTTACCAAACTTTACCACTGTGCGTCAAATCATTAGGTTTTACCCATTTGTCAGCTAGAAGTTTTTAATCATTTAAAATATGATTTTTACCTGGATTTAATATGCTTTCTGTGTATATAAAATCTTGTCTCTGATTCATGTATGCAGGTAAAGTAGGATGTATTGTATATCAGACTTTTAATATATATCTGGGCAATAATGTAGTTTACATTTGTGTGTGTTATATTGTGAACTGCATTCATTTTATTCTGTTTAGGTTATCAACCCATAAAACTCAAATGCACTGAAGATGTTTTCACAAAGAAATTCCAGCCATTTCCTTCATATATCCAATTGGGAAAGAATAAGTGAATAAATTATGAGTGTTAGCACAACTGAAGGGTTGTACCTTGATGTCAGTCATTCAGCTGATTAAATATAAAGAATACGTCTTTGCAAAGAGTTTGCAGTTGTGTGTGTGTGTGTGTGTGTGTTTGGTAGTTAAGACTCAGAGACTAATTATATTTGCCTTGCAAACATAAGATTGAACTAATTGCACATAACTAAATGTAAGGTATAGGAAGGAGAGCTTGGGACCTTTTGGAGACTGCTTGGACTTTTCAGCTCGTTAAAATCGAATTGTTTTCTGAAGTGCAGAAATTACATTCTGGAGCGGTTTTAGCTCAGGAGTAGTCTGAGTTTGTTTGGTGTCTTTCCAGTTTCAATTTGAGCTTCTCAGTCTTCTCCAACCTGCTGATCTGCGTTCCGTCGTGAAATACCCATAATCCTTCACTCTGGCAGGAGATGAATCACTGAGGATCTGAGTTTTTCTCGAGTTCATCACTCTCTGAACACTGGCCACCCACCAGCCGTGAGTAGCACGAGCGCTTCATCCTCTACATGTTCACACACTGTAGATAAAATCATGAGCATCCAGGAACACCAGAAAGAGAAAAAGAAAGGTTTTCTGAATCATCGACTACACCCACTCAGCATATGCTCCTACCTAGGACACATACGCACACACTCACAGGCTAGACTTGCATCCACCGAAACTGTTCGGTTAAAGAGATTAATTCTTTTAACCAGATTCCCAGTTTCATTTTCACTAAGCAGAGCTCTAGGCACATAAAGGCAAACATGCTAGAATGACGGTCCTGCATCAGGAGTTTAATCTCTGCAGCTGTATGTCAAGAGCAAATAATCTCTGCCATCTGTCTGTAGGAGAAGCTTGCTGAATGTTTGGCACTGAAGGCCAAGATGAGAGCCCTACTTTAAAATGTAGTGTTAAACTTACATTAGTAATCCGTATGAAAGTAATGTTATCCGATTGCCAAAATGCACACAAGAGAAAAGTGAGGATTCGAATGTCCACAATACAGTCTGACCACTATAACAAAATAAATGTGCAAGTGCTAGGACCCCTTTGACCACTTTTTTTCTGGATTCCAAAAAATGTTAATTTATATTAATATAATCATTTATATTTAATTAACCAAGATTAGTTTAACAACAATTTATTATATAAGAAATTTAGTAAAAAAAAAAAATCCTTTTATTTCGTAGGAAAATAAAGTGTTGCACAACAGTGGTCTACTGAATGAAAAGAAGAAGAAAAACGTTGATTAAAATTAAACCTGTATTATTATTAATAATAATAATTAGAAAATTATTATTTTCAAAAATCTTCTTAATAAACCTCAAAACTATAAAATTAAAGGTACAATTTGTAACATTTGCAGTAAAATATCCAAAAACCACTAGGCTAGTGTTATATATTTTGTCCAGCTGATTACTAACAATATCTCTAATGTTTTCAACTACTTGTAAATCATGAGAAAATTCCCATTTTAAACAGAGACACGGGCAGTGCAGTTGCCTGTCAATGACGTTAGTTATCCTTTGTTTACTGACGTAGAAACGTCTCCGGTTACTAACGTAACCTCGGTTCCCTGAGAGACGGGAACGAGACATGGCGTTAACGCCTTGGGGACTCCCTTCCTTCCTAACCTACCTGAAATCCTATTGCACAACGCCAGTGAAGTTGCAACTCTCACTGGCCAATGCCAGTCAAGACGGCAAATATGGGCGTGGCCTCGCCACTATATATTGTGCCGTGTTGGCGGCATAACCTCAGAATCTTCCGACTGAATTGACAGTACAGCAGATCCGAGCAGTGAACACGCCGGCCTACGCCATGTCTCGTTCCCGTCTCTCAGGGAACCGAGGTTACGTTAGTAACCGGAGACGTTCCCTCTCGAGAACGGTCTCTCGACATAGCATTAACGCCTTGGGGACTGTATAGAACAATGCCGTGGGAACAGCGATTAAAAAGGCTCAGCCTCGGCGGAGCAATCATAAATAATTATTGTATACATTAAGATAAAGTTAATCCCCAGCCAATCAGATGCGACCCTGCGACATGCCTCGATGGGATTGGATATAGGTTCCCGTGAGGGGGACCAAACAGGTTATTTAAAAATCATGTCTGAAAGAGGCGCAGCCCCATCGCTATACAATATGACACAATCCTGTGAACCCACATATAAGCGTATGGCAAAACAGTGCAACAACCATTAGAATGAAATGTTGGGCACACATAGGGAATGACCGTATGAGGCGTTACAGGCTGAACCTCTCCCTACAGGACCTGGTCGAAACCACCAGCGCCGTCGAGCGGCTAGTGGTTGCAGGAAGAACCACAGGTTGTACTCACTGATAGAACCTGTGAGGCTAATGACTGCACGTCCAAGTTGTAGAATCTGGCGAAGGTATTCTGCGAAGACCATCCAGCCGCCATACAAATATCTTTGATAGAAATTCCCTTAGTCCACGCCCACGAGGAGGAGACAGCCCTCGTCGAATGGGCTCGAACACCAATAGGACATTCCATACCACGGCTAGAATATGCCAAAGCAATAGCGTCGACCACCCAATGCGACAGCCGTTGCTTAAAGACAGGCTGTCCTCTGGTGCTGCCTCCGAAGCATACAAACAGCTGCTCGGATTGCCGAAACGCAGCCGTGCGGTTGACATAGAGTCGTAAAGCCCTTACCGGACACAACACCTGACTCGGGGTGCCGTCTAATGAAGTCTCCGATTCCGGAGAGAAGGCAGAAAGAGCCACCACTTGCGCTCTAAACGGTGTCGAGAGCGATTTAGGCACATAGCCAAACTTTGGCTTGAGCGTGACGTTACAATCACCTGGTCCAAACTGCATACAGTCCGCATTCACAGAGAGCGCTTGCAAATCCCCCACGCGCTTGCACGAAGCAAGGGCGAGCAGCAGCGCGGTTTTAAGCGTGAGCTCCTTCAAGCCGACAGACTGAAGTGGCTCGAATGGCGGGAGGGCTAGTGCTCCCAGCACCGTAGCCAGATCCCAGGATGGCATTGTAGAG
This sequence comes from Carassius gibelio, assembly GCF_023724105.1. Taxonomy (NCBI): domain Eukaryota; kingdom Metazoa; phylum Chordata; class Actinopteri; order Cypriniformes; family Cyprinidae; genus Carassius; species Carassius gibelio. The sequence goes on along the minus strand of NC_068384.1, from coordinate 19,481,613 downwards.
GGGCGGGAGGGTTTTAGTCTTCTCGCGCCTCTCAAAAATCTGATCACTAGATCGTGTTTCCCAACTGAGCGCCCGTCAATAGCAGCGTGAAAAGCTGAGATAGCTGCAACGTAAGCCTTAAGCGTAGAGGGCATGCTGCCGCCGTCCATTCGTTGTTGCAGAAAATCCAGAATGTCAGACACGGGGCAGCTTTCCGGGGCCCGACCATTCGATTCACACCACCTCTCAAAGACTGCCCATTTACAAGCGTACAGGCATCTCGTAGAAGGGGCTCGTGCCTCCGCAATCGTGTACATCACGCGGTGAGACAACGAACCCGGGTTTACCGGTTCCCGCACACCATCCACACATGAAGTTTCCACCATTCTTGGTTGGGGTGCCATATCGAGCCGTCTGCCTGAGACAGGAGATCTCGTCTCAGCGGGATCGGCCACGGGGGAGCTGTTAGTATTTCTAGAAGATCGGGAAACCAAGGCCTGTTCAGCCAGTGCAGAGCGACTAATAACACTGACGCTTTCTCCTCTCTGATTTTGTGCAACACTTGTGACAAAATCTTTAGCGGGGGGAATGCATACAGACGGGCATTCGGCCACGGCATTGTGAGTGCATCCCCGCCCAGGGGAGAGCGCGACAGCGAGAAGAACAGAGGGCAATGCGTGTTCTCCTCTGTCGCGAACAGGTCCACCTCCGCTTTCCCAAACTGTTCCCAGATCAGCGTCACTGTCCCAGGGTTCTGTCTCCTTTCTCCGTGAGGAATCCCGTTCCTTGACAGCATATCCGCGCCACTGTTCAGGCATCCCGGAACGTGCGCTGCTCGAATGGAGAGCAGATGATGATCGGCGCACAGCAAAAGGCGTGCTGCCTGACTGTACAGGGCTTTCGAGTGTACTCCGCCCTGGCGGTTTATGTACGATACCACCGTCATGTTGTCTGTGCGAATCAACACGTGGTGCCCCCTGATTTGCATCATAAAACTCTGAAGGGCTAAAGAAACCGCTCTCAGCTCGAGGCGATTTATGTGCCACGTTCTCTCCGACTCTGTCCAGTGGCCCGAAGCCGGAAAGCCATCGCAGTGAGCTCCCCAGCCCGTCGTCGATTCGTCCGTCGTGACCACTTTCCGCCGCGTGACCAGACCCATCTGGACGCCGCGCTGGTACAAGTCGGGGTTCTGCCATGGTTTCAGCACGCTTAAGCACCTGCGAGTGACCACAATGCGGGCACAGCCCAATTTTCACGCCCTTCTGGGTACTTGTGTTTTCAGCCATAACTGGAGTGGGCGCATATAGAGTAGACCGAGGTGACAGACCGTCGCGGCCGCCGCCATCCGCCCCAAGAGCCTCTGAAATTCCTTCAGTGCTACGGAACAGCCCAGTCTGAATGCGTTCAGAGCGGACATTAAATCTTGTATGCGCTCCTGGCTCAGACGCGCACTCATTGTTATCGAGTCCAACTGCACCCCTAGATACATGATTGTTTGGCTGGGGCGTAACACGCTTTTTTGTACATTCACACAGAGACCCAAACTCTCCAGGTGACGTAACAGAGCGTGTTTGTGGCTGTTGAGCACATCCTCTGAATGTGCCAAGATCAGCCAATCATCCAAATAGTTCAGTATGCGCATTCCGCTCGCTCTCAGAGGGGAAAGTGCTGCATCCACTCATTTCGTAAACGTACGAGGCGCAAGCCCTAGCCCGAACGGCATCACCATGAACTGATATGCTATGCCTTCGAACGCAAATCTCAGAAAGCGCCTGTGACGAGGGGCGATCTGGATATGAAAATATGCGTCTTTCAGGTCCACCGAAACAAACCAATCTCCGGGTCGAATCTGTGCCAGTATCTGCTTTAGCGTTGTCATTTTGAATGCGCGTTTGTACAACACACGGTTGATGGGTCTCAGGTCTAATATTGGACGGAGACCACCACCTTTCTTGGGAACCACAAAGTATCGACTGTAAAACACGCTCTCTCTCTCGCTCGGCGGGACCACTTCTATCGCGCGTTTCACAAGAAGATTGAGAATTTCTTGCCTCAGAACCAGCTCGTTGTGAGCCGGAACCGTCGACATGACCACGCCATTGAACCGGGGTGCGTCGAAACTGAAGCGTGTAGCCGTTCTCTATGACGTTCCGCAACCAAACCGAAATGCCCGGAATGGATCGCCATGCACCCGCAAAAAGACACAGAGGGCGAAGTGCTTCGCCCTCTGCATTCTGAACGACGCTGCTGTGTACCGGGGTCGCTGTCAGAAATCTCACGGGACGAGTGGGAGCGCTGTGTGTTAAGGAGGGTCGTGCTTCGCCGATCAGCGGGGAGCGCGAGTCTCCTGTTGAATGATTGAATGACACGCACGTGCATGTGTGCGAGATGTCGAGAGCAAGCCGCGGCTGCGGAGGTCCGACACCTGACACCTGGGCATGAGCCTTGCCAGATACACGGGGAAGCTGTGAGCCCGGTTCTATTGACGGTTTCACGGCTGTTTGTGATGCCGTTATCACTGGAGGAGGAGAAAAATGCTCTTTTTGTGAGGGTGTCACAGACTTTATTGCATTTTGAACATACACAACACAGACATTCTCGTAGTCGCCTGCAACCGCCAAGGGGACTTCGTAAGAATATCTCAGATATAGCTCTCCTCCTCCGCGCCCACTCGTCAGGAACGAGGTTTTTGATCCGACGGAGGAGCTCCCCCGGGACGGTTCCCGCCTTTCTTGAAGCCGTGACGCCTTTCTTTCGGTGTCCTCTGCCACGGGGTTTTGGCGCGAACAGACGGCTCAGGATCTAGTGCTGATGCAGTTGAAGCAGCGAAGGGTCGCTTCGACGGCCGGTTGGAAGCAGATGAGGATCTACTGCGCGCAGAAGGCTGTGCCGCAGCCCGGCGCGGCAGGAAGTGACTCATCGCCCTAGAGCGTTTCTGTGCCTCTGAGAAACGCTCCGCGATAGCCTCGACTGCATCTCTAAATAGGCCAGATGGAGATACAGGAGCGTTGAGCAGCGCCCTCCTGTCCGCATCCTTCAGCTCAGTGAGAGTAAGCCACAGGTGCCGGTGGAGCACAACCATGTAGCCCATGCTCCGTCCGATCGCCTGGGCCGTCTTCTTTGTGGCTTTGAGCGCGAAATCCGTTGCTGCGCGTAAATCTTTAAACGCCTCCGGATCCGCCCTGCCCTCGCCCAGGGATTTCAGAAGCTGTGCCTGAAAAACTTGGAGCACTGCCATCGTGTGCAGAGCAGAAATTGCTTCTCCCGAGGCCGCGTACGCTTTGTCCGCTACGTGTGCAGTCAAACGACAGGGCCTTGACGGCAGCGTTGCACCTGTCTTCAGAGAAGCAGAGGATGGACAGAGGTGCGCAGCGATGGATTCCTCGACAGGCGGAATGCGCGTATATCCACGGGCTTCCGCTCCATCGACTTTGGTGAAAATTTCTGACCCACCAGCGTGAGCGCGAGCCGATTGGGGCGCAGCCCACGCCTTAGCGACCTCGACATTCAGGTCTGGGAGGAATGGGGCTCGTTTCCTCGGAGCAGCAGCTCGGCGGCCCGAGTAAAAGAACCAAGAATCCAGCTTGCTCTTAGCCGGTTCGTTGGGGGATTCCCACTCTAAGCCTAGACCACTCACGGCCTTAGTGAGAATCCGGACGAGTTCATCCTGGAATGCAGCGTGTCCCTCCACTTCAGAGCGCTCCTCCGGAGAGCGGGCCCAGTCCTTCTTGGACGTCGTTAGGGACAGTGCCTCGTCGAAATCGTCGCCCCCCGCCGCACCGAATGAAACAATTTCCGATGCTCCAGCGGCAGGTTGAAGATCCTCCTCCAAGCACATTGGAGAGCGGGGGGGAGGTGAATCGCGCCATTCCGCGCGGTCGCCCACGTGCGGCTGTCGTCCCACCAGCGGCTCGCTGTCGGCGGTGGGACATTGCCGAGAGAAATCACCGAGGGCAATATTCTTCCGGGCCCTAAGCACCCGCACTGAGAATTCTTCGCAGTGTGGGCAGCCTGACCCGTTGAGTGCTGCCTCCGCATGGGCGAGACCCAGGCAACGGATGCAGAACTCGTGGGTGTCCGGGGCCTCGATAGGCCCCGAACACAGCGTGCAAACTTTTGACATGCTGAAACGCCAAGAGGGAAATTCGTCTTCTTGCGTCTTCTCAACAGCTGTCTCGTAGGATAATTGAAAGAGGAAGATTCTGAGGTTATGCCGCCAACACGGCACAATATATAGTGGCGAGGCCACGCCTATATTTGCCGTCTTGACTGGCATTGGCCAGTGAGAGTTGCAACTTCACTGGCGTTGTGCAATAGGATTTCAGGTAGGTTAGGAAGGAAGGGAGTCCCCAAGGCGTTAACGCCATGTCGAGAGACCGTTCTCGAGAGGGAACCACATCACAACAGTGTCGTGGACAAATGCGGAAGTAACTTCGTGACAAACTTCAACTAGAAAGAGATGCCGATCTCGCTTGTGTTTTACTCGACAGGTGAGTTGCTTGATTCGTATCTTTATAGAAAACGTATGCTATTATAACGATCAACAAGATAAGTATTATGGGGCATACACGCCAAACGCGGGGCATCGGATCTCTAGACCCGCGCGAGGACGCGTCTGATCCATAGTCTGATCGCGTCTTTGCATTGACTTTGTATGTAATCTACTCGCGCAAATCGTTGAACTCACGTTAAATCCGTGATTTATCTGTCACGGTGCAGGGTGCCGTCTCAGCTTCCCCTGTGGTCTGTGTTGTCCTGTCTGCAGAGATGTATAGTAACGAAGTAGAACTACTTCACTACTGTACTTAAGTACTAAAAGGCGGTATCTGTACTTTACTAGAGTATTATTTTTTTCTCCTACTTCCACTTTTACTTCGGTACATATTTTCGCTGAGTTTAATACTTTTACTCCGATATTTTTTTTTATGTGCTGCATCGTTACTCGTTACAATTATAATAATGTTACGAATCATTCCATTACAAACCACTGCCAGAACTGTAGATGGCAGATTTGATGAAGCTGGCACATCATTGAGCGAAACAAGCGATTAAGAAGACTGCGCATGCTGACTGAACTGCTATGAAGAGAGAAATGAACACAGAGCCGAGCCAGATAATGACTCGTTCACGAGTCAAGAACCGGTTGCATCGTGGACCTCTCGCGGCAGGTCCTACAAACTGTATGTTCATGCATAAAACATGGTCCCCTTTGGAAGTGAGTAAGAAAGAAAGACCTTGACTGTTATTACAGAAGGATATGCAGATCCCCAGAGAAAATACCCACATTATCTAGCCAATTAACAAAGTCTATCAAAGGCTCTTACTTTGAGTGTGTGTCTTTGTTCATATTCATAACACCATAAGGGCATTATTGAATTCAAATGCATAGCAGCAGGACTTTAACTTTAGATGTCCTTTGACCTTTAAGATCACCTATGCTATGCTGCCACACTTGTGTTTTACACCTGTTACCCTGACAACAGTTCAGTCACAAAAGATGTGACCATGGAAACCGTAGGTTCTGCTGTCTGGCAGATTTATTTGAGCAATTTGACCATCAGCCAACAAGAGCCCAGAGACCCACTGATTGTGTTCTTCCAATGAAAGTGAACAGTGGCCAGAGACGGTCAAAAAGGACAAAAACAACATAAAAGAATCATAAAAATAGTCCATGTGACTCATGCACAGTATTCCAAGTCTTCTGAAGCCATATGCTGAGACAAATTTAAGTTGTTATCATGAACTAAAAATAAAACAATTAAAATACTTTTACTTAGTAATTCATTCATTCAACCTTCAGGTAGTTGCCAAGGTACAATTTCAAATTTTTTCCTCTTAGATCTCAGTTTTTAATTCATACCATACAAAATTGGTCAGGGTCAAATTAATGTCAATTTATGCCACTGACATCAAACATATTAACTGAAAACGGACATATGCAGATCAGAAGCACATCAGTCATATGCACGACTCTTATTCTTCTACTAGTGTTCATTTTGTCAGCCATTTTTAACGTAGTCTTAGTCTTAGTCCTTTAAACTGGTCTTAGTCTTAGTCCTGGTGTCACATGTACTTTTTAGTTATTATCAAATTTAGTCAACCTTGTCATATTTTTGTTTAGTCAGGTATTAGTCAACTAAACTATAACAGTTAAACTGATTGATTAAACTGACACTCATTGCTGGGTGCAGAACAGTGTGAACATGGTGTGAAACATCTAATTTGGTGTTGCATAAAGATACTCAAGCAGGTTTGAGTAAATGCCTTTTTTAGTTTAGATTTAAAAAAAATGTTTAATTGCTTTCTTTCCATTTTGAATTGATTTTCATGACATGAAAGACAGAAATGATGTTGAGTGAACATGAACTCTCCAGGGTTGAGTGGCAGAGATCGCTGATTTTACGTTTTAAAGTGTCTCCTCCTCACTTTGTCTCTGGGTTTAGTCTGTGTTTAGTCTGTGAACTGTTGGCCTGTTTTTCCTAATTAAACAAGGCTAAATAATGCACATTTAACCTCTTTAGAGAGCAGAAGTCTCTGCATGCATTTAAAACTCTTTTAATACGGCAGAATGTAATACTGAACTTTAACACACACCTCCACATTTATCATCTGAAAGCTGTTGTTAAACATGATTCACAGCCACAGTCGAGCAAACTCTGTTCAGCTGCTGGGATCGCATTTAAGTGCATAATGATATTAAATGATCAAATTTGATTACAGTGAGTGTGTGGGATAAAATAAATATGTTTTAAAAACACCTGAGCAAGATTTGTTCAGAAAAACATAATCATGTTGTTCCAAAACCCTATGGCTTCTCTTTCATTTTGAAACATATAATTAAATAAATGGAGAGGAATGCTGTTGAGCTCCAAAAACAACAAATTGCTCCACAGAAGTTTCATGTGCTGAAAATAAAAAAGTAGGTAGACATTTATCAGAAATTAATACATTTTGCAGAGAATTACAATTAAATTAAAATGAAATACAATTGCATTAAATATGAGATTTTAAAGCAGAAAAACTTACATTTATGTTCTTGGAAAATGTAGGTTAATTTTAGTATTACTGAGATGATTTTATGGTATTTATAAATATTTTGAATGTTTGTTTATATATATATATATATATATGTATATATATATATATATATATATATATATATATATATATATATATATATATATATATATATATATATATACATATACATATATATATATATATATATATATATATATATATATATATATATATACATATACATATATATTTATTTATTAAATTTTAATTTTAGTTATATTTTTTGTTTTCAAAATGTAAAAATTAAATAGAAAGGAAAACAAAGAAAGCTGGCATAAAATGTTTGATATATATATAATGTTTTAGTTAGCTGCAATAATGTACTCCAATAATCCTTTTGTTTTATTTATAACTTCAAACTATTATTTTTACCGTGTAACTGTCATAAAAGTGTGTTTTATATTTTGTGTGAGAGACAAATGTGAATTTAAGCCATTTTCAGTCTAAATAAGATTTGAAAGCCATGGGAGATTTTTAGCAAATATGCTGTAAAAATATTGTAAAAATTGCTAATAAAAATATTGGAGTACATTTTACAAGAAAATACTCTCTCTGCCTTTCTATTTCAAAATTTCATGTTGAATTCAATGTTGCTTGACATTTCATTGTAATTATATATGCCATTTACAAGCAAAAAAGTAACATACATAAAAAAGTGAATCCTACTGTTTTTTATTTCTCATTGTAGTTTTTATAATTTGGATCTCTTCCTCACATAAAGTCTTATGAACTGTTGTTATCATACTTCTGCGATGCTTTTTGGCCTTAACAGACTTGGTTACCATCCACTTTCATTGGAGCGATGCATGTGGGTGAGTGAACGGTGATCTATTCCTTTAATTAAATGTTATCATCTATCTCTCACGCTCTATATGAGGCATCAAACAGTCGATCTGATATCATTACCGCTGAAAAGCGTTTCTGTGTGTAATATCACCCGTCCTGCTGTTAATGGCTCTGAGAGATGGTTTTCTGTGAAGAATTACTAATATCTATGTATCTGAATTAAATGCATTCATCATGTTGTCCGGAGCGGAGCAAGTGAATGCTGACTGCTGCTGTTAGCGTTTATCTTTAAAGACGAGGACGATTGTCCTGCGTGAGTGTCAGCAGTTATCCTTCACACCACACGGGAACAGTCAGAGCCTGACTACGGTGGCCTTTAATTACTGCGACCGAAACTCACCTGTCGATCAAACACAGAGGACTAGAAACATCTCCAGGTTTTCACAGATTTAACCCTGTGAAGACTGACAAATGAATTATGAATATGAATGTAAACATGGTTGGATTTCTCCAACAGTAGTCTCTGGTAAATTAACCGTTTGATTTACGGAGTTCTTTGAAATACATTGTGGAACTAAATTGGACAACTAGTTAATGCAGTGATTTAATTAGGCTCCGCTGTAGTTTCTGTGATCTCGAGCAATACCCAGAGTAACAGTCCAGAGAACATGCTGTTTAACAGCAGTAGCTTAACGAGAACCTCATCTCGTTAATATTCATGAGCTTAGCTTCGACTATTAATATCATTTTAACCAGCACACGTGTGAATCAAAGTGTTGCTCCTGGTAAAACAATGCTATGTCACAACCAAATCATACATATTTTACGAGGTGGCTAATTCGTACAAATTTGTACGACCTCACTCCTACGATTTTGCATGATTTGTCTAGACCCCAGACACGGGTAGGTTTAGTGGCGGGGTAAGGTAATTCGTACAAATTGATACAAATCATGGAACTTGTGAAATATGTACGATTTAGCACAAATCGTATGAATTTGTATGAATGAGATCAAAATAAAATCGCCAAATTCGTCAATTTCATACGAATTAGCCACCTCGTAAAATATGTATGAATTTCCGTGACTGGATTCAGGCTGGATTAAACAGTTAGTACATGTGTTGTCTTGTATAGACTCTAGTTCAGTGGTTCTCAAGCTTTTGGATTCGAAGGATCTTATTGTCCAACAAAATTACAAGATATTTCTGGTATTCCTGCTGTACACAACGCTGCAAGTTTTCAAACATTTTTCTTACCAGAAACGGGGGGCTTCTGAAATAACAGATAGTGTTAACAAAAAAAAACAACAAGTGTTTTAACAAGATAAGAAAATTCAGAAACAAGAAAATTAAGAATAAAAAAAAAAAATATTTTACAGAAAATTTACCCATTTAAACGATTCAGTTTGGGTGAAAAAACACTAGCATGTTATCGAAGTATGACTGAAACTTCATGATCTGAGCTGTTTCATGGTTGTGTTTGATGTTTACCATTTACAGGCGAATCCCCATGTTAATACATTTTCAAGACTTTAAAACTTTCTTAAAACAAATTTATTGTTGTCTTTGTAAAGGAATTTGTAGCTTTTTGAGCCGCTGCTGTGACGCCGCACAAACGCTTCCAGTGTGAATACTCTGCAGCTGCAGTGACGCCAGGCTAAAGCTTGCAGTGTGATATTAATGTTGTATTCCTGAGCTCCTTATTTGTAAACTCAGCAGAAAGACAGCAAACCAGGCCAGAAAAAATGATTTACACAAGTACATAGATGTGAATGCTTGGCTAATATATTACAAGTATGTGTAAACAGCATTGAGTTAGACTTCAGAGAGTCAGATATCTGATGTTAAACTAGATATTATTGTGTTGTTAACTCACTTTAATTTTAAATGTAGTTTACTTAAACCATTGGTTCGCCATGAGAGTATTTGAGCAGAAAGACCACAGAAAAGATAGAATGCACGTTTGCATAAATGTGTAGAGTATGTTTCTAACCACACAGACACAGCACATATCTATTTCTAGGTTTGTCTTTTTTTCTTCTCTGCTCTCAGATCTTGGTGTTTATCTGAGGAACAAGGACAGCGGTGAACGTGTATGTGTGTGTTATCCGTTTCTATCAGTCTAGGTGGTTTATTTCCCTCCTGACACTCACCAATTTCCAGTTTGCAGCTACGCGCTGATGTTTGTAGAAATGGAAATGACATGTTTCCGTCACAAAACTATAACACCACAATTCAGCTGAATTACTGCACTTTAAACACTTCAGTCCGACTCCTGCAGACTTCCAATTTAATTTTGTATTAAAGTTAAACATTGTGCTTGTTCTGTTTAAGTATAGTAATATTTGAAGGTGCTTTCACTGAGGTCCTCTCTCTGTAACCGCAGCAGTGTGATTGCACATTCATATCTGTGTGTCCAGTGCCGGTCTGTTGTTTGCGGCTTTGTTTTGTGAATTTGGCAGGCGTTAATAGGAGAAATGTTGGATCTGCAGAGCTGTGTGGTTGTAATGGTGCCTCTCTCTGGTTAAGCTGCAGCGTGTGTCGTTTCATTTGGGTTTAACTCAGTGTAGGTTAATTACATTACAGGCTCGTAAGAGTGTGTACACAACACACATCAGTCGCCCCGGTAACAAGACTCGTTTTACAACACTTCATGGTGCTTTACTGCACCATCGAAACCTTTACTGCACTTCCTCCTTCATGAAAGTCTTTGTCACATGAATGCAGTCAAACACACTCGTCTGTGTTGCAGAGGTGAAGTGTGTTGTCTGCACAGCAGCCACAACGAGACGGAACAGTAAAAATAAAGACAAATCAGTGTCACACACCTCAGGAAGCTAATTTATTGTCTTCTTTTTGGTGGGCTGCAGGATTCTCACATTTGGGAGCACTTGTTTTACCTCACCAGCTAACACTTTGGTGGTTTTGGTTACTTATTTTGGTTATTAACTCTTATTAACTCTTTTTGTTTTATCCATTTTCCAAACCACCTATTGAGGTACATAGGGATGTTGGTGCTTTTATTTATTTACATTTTTTGTGTGACCTTTTTATTTCAAACATACAAAGTTTAGCAAATGCACTTAATATACTTTGTTTGAAGATCATTTGAAAAGTGGTAAAATATCAGATTATTTGAGGACAATTTAAAGATTATCCAACTAGTTAGTAGTGGCTTACATTTACAGTACATCACGCTCTGGTTTTCTTCTCAGCCTTTTCTTAGATTTACTGCAGTCACAGTTTTGAAGAGTCTCAGTCAGCTGGTAAGTCTTCAGCTATTTCTGAAAATAAAATCAACACTTTATTAATGTTATTCCAGTCAAGCGTATTTACTGGCCACACAAACAGAGACACATGCAAGGTAATCTCCATAATCCTCCCCACTGGCACTGTGTGTTTCTACGGCTTCATGAATAGTGTGACCAGAGTTATGATTGCAATACAGACACACACACACACAGATATGATGCGATGTATCATAGCACAGATATATCAGTAGAATAGAGGAATTACACTGTGTTATCTGGTTCCTGCTCAGAGGTGTGATTCACACAACTACCAAAATAATCCAACACTTTCAAATATAGAGACTCACAGGATTATATAAAGGAAAATAGAAGTGTGTGTGTGTGTGTTTGTGTGTTACAGTGCTGTAAGACTGAATATAGACCAGCAAAACAAGACTTTGCATTCAAAATTAAATAGCTTCCTTTCCTCAGCAGAGCTGTTCCTTCAGCTTCAGGTTCAGCCGAGAGACACTCTGTTTTAAATCATTTAAATGCTACTTTAGTGAATATTTTGTAAGTAGCAAGATTTATTTACAATAGAACTTAATTGTGTGTGTGTGTGTGTGTGTGTGCGTCTACCATATACTAAAGAACTTTATTGTATAAGTAACTAAAAAGTTTTATTATATATATATATATATATATATATATATATATATATATATATATATATATATATATATATATATATATAATTGTAATTGTAGTTTGTTTTAGTTAACTATATGCATGTGTGTGTGTGTGCACGCACATAAAGTGTGTGTGTGTGTGTGTGTGTGTGTTTGTGTGTGTGTGTGTGTGTGAAAGTGTGAAAATGAAAGAAGTCGTCTAGTATCTCCCAGCTGATTTGTCTGTCTGTGAGGTACTTCCTGTGTAGACAGGATGTTAGTGTTATTCGTCCAGTTTCTCTATAGTTCAGTTCTGAACTGTTCTTTTCGTTGTGAAACATTCAAATGTCAATTAATTCACAGGGAGTCACATGACCTTATTCCAGCGTGGCAAATCAGATTGAGAAAACAACATCATTTTATTCATGTAGTTCATTAGGAGCGAATCTCTGAGACAAACTCATACTCTCATTCCAGAGAACGTGTCAAACAGCTGCCCTGCGGCACTCTTCCGTTTCTCCTTGTGAATTCACACATGTCGATTCAGATGAGAATGAATTTAACACACGACCTCAGTGTTTGTCTGAAACACTAGCTTCTTATTTGGTCTGGAATATTCTCCTGGGCTTTCAGGAGAAAATCATTTCCGATTTAGAAGGCTATAAAATCACAGACTAGCGGCTGTAAGTGCTGAAATTACCTTAAGCCCTCCCAAAAAAAAAAAAAAAAGTGTAAAAAAAAACAAACACCATCTGAATAAAAATGAGGTTTTATTTTACTGAGGTATTTCTGCTATTACAGTCACTCGCACACGTCATAATAACAAATTAGATCTTTCATATCTCAAGTATTACTTCTGGATATAAATATGATCTCAATATGAACTCAAATATTTCTTATTAAATTATTTCATCTGCTCTACATTGAATTCATATCTCTAAAATCTAATTAAAGGACAACTATAGTGGACATTCTTTTAGGTCTGGAATTTTAGGTGAAGCATGTTTTCTTGACTATATTGACATTACAAAGAAACATTTGATCAATAAAACGCTTTTCTGATCTCTGATCTTTGCCTGAGCTAAATGTAATGAGAGTTCCAGTCCACAACAACTGTGACGTCAGAAAATATATCATCCGAACACAGCGTGCTCATTTCAGTGTGTGTTTGTGTGTTTCTGTAGGCTGCAGCGATGCTGATTTGAGAAGTTTAGCGTCCAGACTCAAAGACTGGTTTGGGGTTTTGCACACGGACGCAAATAGAGACCTGAAGAGCAGCACGAGTGACTCTGCACAGGGACGTAAGTGTGCTTACATATTTAAAAAATGTGTTCAGTTCAAGCTCTGAGCCAATTTACTAATGCTTTTCTGTCTACTATGTGTTATTTATTGTAATTCTTTTCTCATTTTAGTTGTTAGAACCAATAAACCACTTACTGCACTACTAGTGTCTGTGGAAATATGAGATTTATATGTATTGGAAAAGTATTGTATTATGTTTAGTGTTTTATTTATTGGTTTTTAAGGGGTAAAATAAATAAGTAAAGAAAATTTGAAATGTTGCCAACTAACTGAAATGTTTAAGTTGAAGAACTAAACTTACTAAAAGTAAAGCTGAAATAACATGCTGTATAGAAATATAAATAAGTGATAAAATGGCAAAAGAGCATAATATTACTGTAATGAATGAATTAATCATATTATTATATTTCTATATTTATATTTATTGTGTTATATTTATTGGTTTTAACTGGTAAAATAAATAGCAATAAAACAAATGTCCAATATCCTGTGCCAAATATTTAAGTAGATTTTAGAGCACACGTTGAAAACATTATATAGGATTCTCATTACAGTAATTTTATATTCTTTTTCCACTCTTATTTTACTTTATTTTTTATTTAGATTTTAAACCATAAACCATCTTAATACAAAAAAAAAAGGTTTAAATAAAAGTTTATTGATTATTATTATTATTATTTATTTGGTTTGACTAATATGTTTGTCCACCTGTCTCTGTCCTGTAGGTTTTGACACCAGTATTTTGCCCATCTGTAAAGATTCTCTCGGGTGGATGTTCAACAAGCTGGACATGAACTATGACCTTCTGCTCGACCAGTCAGAGCTCAGCGCCATTTACCTGGACAAATACGAGCTGTGTATGCGGCCGCTGTTCAACTCCTGCGACTCCTTCAAAGACGGAAAGCTGTCTAACAACGAGTGGTGCTACTGTTTCCAGAAACCGGGCGGTGAGTTTGCGAAAATTATATTGAGGAGCAGTTCACAATGGGGAACTATACTTTGAAATAGTAGGTAATACTATTCGGATACTAGAAACTGTTTTAAATGTGTCTCTTCAGGCATGCCATGTCAGAACGAGCTCAACAGGATTCATTCACAGAGCCGAAGGAAGACTTTGATAGGTGGGTGGATTTGATGAACAGCTGTTAGCTCCTCCCCCAGAATCCCCCTGGACCAATCAGCATCAGTAATCCTGTATAACATGGCTTGTCATTCTGTGTGTGTCTGTAGGGGCGTACGTGCCGCGCTGCACTGAGGACGGGTATTTTAAGAGCACTCAGTGTCATGGCAGCAGCGGTCAGTGCTGGTGTGTGGACAAATATGGCAATGAGATCGCAGGGTCGCGCAGACAGGGAAACCCTAACTGTGGTACAGGCTCTAAAACACACATCTCAGTCTGTGCTACACACACCAATCTTGTTTAAGTATTATCTATATACTATTATAGTATTTATTCATATTTAAAATGAGCTTTTTTTGTAATCAATATATAAATAACTATTTTAATTAATTTGAATAATTTTGTTATGTGATTTTGTCGTTTTTATTATTATTATTATTATTTTGTTTTTTTATCTGTATAGCTTTTTTATTTTTATTTCAGTCTTGGTTATTATAGTACTTCAATTTATACTTCAGTCAGCAACATTTTATGTTTGTTTTGTATTTGTATTTAATTTAATTTTAGCTTCATTTCACTATACATTTTTTTAATCTAAAATTTGTTTCTAAAAAGATTAATGGTTTAAGATTTAGTCATTTTATGTGATTTTGTCATTTTTCTTAGTTTTCATTTTTACTATTTCTATATAGCTTTTAATTATTTTGTTTTGAGTTTTTTTATCAAATGTTTATAGATAGATAAATAGATAGATCAACAATAACAACATTGATAAACACACATTTTGATTCATGAAGCAAACTTCAGATATGTGTGTTTCTGTCGTCCGAATTGGCATTATTCAACAGTATTTCTTGAGATCTCTGTCAAAATGTACATATTTTATATATAATAAATGATATTCCTCAGAACACACATCCACACCCTGCTATCTATCTGCCTGACACCTTCTCTTTCATCCGCCTGTGTGTGTGTGTGTGTGTGTGTGTATAGAGGAGGATCAGGAGACGTCTGGAGATTTCAGCAGTGGCGGCGGTGCCGTGATTCTATTGGACGATCAAGAGGAGGAGTCTCCACAGCGTGGGCGGGGCCGACAGAAAGAGAGGCGGGCTCGACTCCACCCCCACAGGGCGATCGATGACGATGAAGACGCTGAGGACGACGAGATGGGCTACGTCTGGTAGCTCCGCCCACCCATCTTACGCAAATTTACCAGGGACCCATGTTACAATGCACAGTTCTGAAGCCATTCCAGCTCCGCCCCCTCAGACACGCCCCCTTCTTCTCATTCTGGATCTAAACTTGTCCTTCTCTTTCTGTCTTTCTCTCTTTCTCCAGCCGCCTCTTCATGTTCGGCCTCTGTTTTCCCTCGTTTAAACACTCCTGGATCATTCCTGCATATTCTAGACCGGCTCTAGACAGTAGACGTGCATGACAAATCTGTTCAGCATTTCGGGGGCTTCTTACCAGTTCTACATAGGATCTTTTATAAGGGTTCGTTCTCAGTGGTGATGTGCTTGAACGCCACTGCTGAATACAGGAGACGATGTCTTGAGACCTTCGAGGGTGAGGATTAGGTGGGCTTAAGCCAAACACGCACTACAAGACCGAAGCTCATCGCGCTTTCATGATTTATATCTGCCACAAGAGGATGCAGAACGTGGCGAATTCGCACAATTGATGTTTACTCTGTGTGAGAAATGTCACAACTAGTCACAGATGCTATAGTAATAGTTAAGATCTAAAATCTGTGCAGAGAGCAACAGCGAAGAGGTAATGAGATTGCAAGAGAGCGCAAAAGATAAAGGTGAATTTCTCCCAAAGCACAGGCTCATGCATATTTTCTTTTTCTTTTTCATGCATGCAAAACCCATGCAAAAATTACCTGAAGCCCTACCTTTAGAGTGAGAACGAGAGAGATTGTGCAGGATGATCTTGTAATTGATGCATGTAGACTGTGATTAGTTGAGTATAATGTGCAGAAAAACAACGCAACACAAGAAAAGATGTAAATGTGCACAGAGCGATGAGCTTTAGTCAGGTTGTGTTGGCTTGACTTCATACTGCTTTCACGTCAGTTCACAATTACTGTAATTTTAAGTGGCAAAACACATCCATGTGATTGTGAACTTCTAGTTGAACTTCACTGAAAAAAAAATGCTGTTCTTCCTTTGTGTTTTTCTCTTGTTTTAGAGTACAAACTTTATTTCAGTTAGTTGCCAAGACAATTGAGTGTTTATTTATTTTATTTTTTTGGCTATTCCTAAAAATATACCCAATCGACTTAAAATTGTCATTTTTTATTTAATAATTAATATTATATAATCTTATTTATTTCTATAATGCTTTTTATTTTAGTTTTGGAAATGTTAGTTCTTCAGCCTTTTAATTTATTTCTGATGTCAAGGCAACATTTTCTAATTTTCATTTACTTTACATTCAGAATGACATAAGACAGTTCGTGAGGTCAGAAAAATGATCTTTATTTGAATGAACTTGACTTCAAGATTATTTTTCTGACCCTAGTGGCGCTTCATTTTGCTACATTTTAAAAAACAACACTTGAAGTGAGTTTATGCTTAAACCAAGAACGAATATCTGCAAATGGGGTCAGAAAAATACATTTACAAGATTATTTTTTCTGACCCCATTAGCAGATATGTGTTCTAGTTTTAAGCATGAACTTCTAAAGCTTTTCAAATTTCAGCACAGATATCTCAGAAAACAAGACTTGATATCTTATTCCGTTTTGGATCTGGAGTAAATGTATCTTGAGTTAAAAATGTTTAGACGTTTGTACTGGAAAACAAGACAAAAAATTATGAGGAAGAACAGCACTCTTTTGCAGTGTTGACCAAACAAATCAAATGAAGACAGTTTCCTGACTTCTTGTTTGGTAGGATTTTATTTGAATGCAGGTAATTTCGGAGCCTTTTCTTAGTTTTTCAGTATTTTGCTAAATAATCTGAACATACATTCTTATATTTACTATCACGGATGCCGTAGTGAGAAATACCCTGTGTGTCCAAGCATGTGAACTGAATCTGGTAATTGCAGGAATTCTGAGACGATGTGAGCGCAGCGTTGAGCGTGCCGGCCGTGAGCCTGATATTATTGTTTGTTTGATGTTTTCGGCTGATGAGTCCTTCATTCTGTTTTGTTCTGTTTTTCTTTCACCGACTCGGAGTGTGTAAGTGGATCTTGACCTTTGCGTCAGCTCTCTATGTGAGTTTCGTCTTGACATAATTCAGAAGCGATCAAATGGCTCATCAGCCTGACCTTTTCAAACCATTACTGAACGCTTCCTCGCGCCGAAAAACTGAAGGCGAATAAAACAGCATGACGGCTGTCAGCAGATGTATTTGCCGTCGTTAGCGCATCCGTGAGACTCTGGGCCCTGGGGTCAGGTTCGCTTCCAATCTTCATCTCATTTTGCATTTGATCAAAATAGTTTGATCTGACCCAGTATGTCAAGCTTGAAAGTTTTATAAGCACACATGAGAATCATATGGCTGAATCAAGGCCTTCTGATCGTTTTCTGCGTTTGATTTGCATACAGTTCTGAATTTCTCATGCTTTTGCTGATCTCACTTGTTCCCCATTGTGAAGGAGCTGGCGATGCACCGCAGTTAGACCGGATCGGATGATCCACGATCCTCAAACACAAACACTGCTGAAGAGTTAAGTGCTGATATCTGATCACAGCAGCTTAGTTCTGTTCCTCTTACTATATTCACACGTTCGTTTCTCATCTGGCATGTCTTTTCTCACTCATTTAAGTGGTGAGTTCTCTTCAGAAGGAGATGTCTCGCTCAGTGATCATAGACACCTGTGAAGATAGATTAGGGGGAAGTCTCTGGGTGCTCCTGAGGGATTATGGGTAACAGAGGAACGAACTGATAGGCTTATGGCTTCCTAACACCTTTTTATTCTCTTCTTTTTTCATGTGTTCCTCACTGCAACTTTTCATTTACATGTAAATGGTGATATATCTTGCAGTAGGAGACACATTAAAATGAAACAAGATGAGTAAATAATAACACTCATCCTGGTGTTGTTCCAAATCCATGTGAACAGGTTTTTGAATAAAGTTTTCACTGCTTTTAAACATTACAGGGAATGCAGACAAAAAAAAAAAAAGCATCATAGAGTCTTGAAATTAAAGTTTTTTTATTGGCATCAATGGTTCCACAAAGAACCTTAAACATCTATTCTACAAAAGGTTCTTTATAGTGGAAAAAGGTTCTTTACACAAAGATAAAATGGTTCTCTTAAGAACTTTTCATTAAAAGGAATTGCATTTCTATGGAATTTAAGAAATACATTTCTAAAATCTGATTTGGTATTTTATTAAATATGTTGAAAATGTGAATATGATAACAGACACCATTGGTTTTCATATAACTGGAGAGATCTGAGAACTGCTAAAAAACAAAATCATGGCGCTTTGGAACAACGCACGTTTTTTTTTCTTTGGATACCCTGAAACAGGGCTGCATGATTTCAAGAGGAACAATTATTATTATCATTATTTTCATTAATAATTAGGAAAAATTAAATACAAAAATGTACATTATTAAATTAATTATTTAAATGAATACATCTTAAAAGCTTTAACTTTGGCAGAAAACCACAGATATACACACAGCGTATTTATATCTTTAATTAAATCACAGCCTTTTTTTATTTCAACAAAGCCATATTGTGATTTAGGATTTAGTTTGATTAATCTTGCAGCCCTATCCTGAAATATGAACATCAAGCTATAATAAGTCCATCTTTCTTTCATTTTGACTTTCTTTCTCTCTCTCTCTGTCTATCGATCACATTCTCAGATGAAATCAGTTGTCATCTTGATAAGCTGAGAGCATCACACACACACACACACACACACACACACACATACACACACTCCTACCCCTTATCTGATCTCTGCAGAACTGCATCATGGACTTCTGATGGTAACAATAACCTAAACTCTTTGAGGTGACCTCTCCCCCCTTTAGCGCTGCTGTCTGATGCCTGGCCTGCAACTGTAAACTTCCCCCGGCCTGTCATGCCCACTTCCTGTCCCGCCTCTGCCTGCTTCGCTCCTGTACAAAGGTGCAATAAAAGCTTCATCACAACGTTTTCACATATTTTACCACACACACACATACACAGGCGATCTGACCGCTCACACCTGCAGCTACAGATGAAACAGTTGATGGCCATATTTGCAAGAGTTTCCTTTGTTAATCCTCTATATTTTTTACTCTGTAAAGACAATAATTAATGTGTAAAAAAACATGCTGAATGTTCAACTGGAGATGTAATTAATGACGTCATGTGGCTTTGTCCATTTGCCTTGCCTGAGTCTGGATGTGTAAAAACCCTCTTGTGGTCCTGAGTTCAGTGTACAGCCCCTCCTCTCGCGATCTGTCTGTCTGTCTGTCTCTCTATCTGTCTGTCTTGCTCTCTTTCCACTGTCACAGTGCCGCTGTTCGCACCAGATTCAGTGTTCAATCTGGCCCAGTATAGGTTTTTAACAGCCAAAACTGAAAACTTGGTGGCTTACCAAATTTAATGGTGGAAAATGAAGTGAATACAACATGATTGAAATGGAATAAAACATCTTAACTCTTAAAAATAAAGTTTCTTTATTGGCATTCCTTGAAGAACCTTTGAAACTATGTAATGAAAGTTTGCATGGATGATAAAGGTTTTTCAAAAAAATAAAAATATGGTATTTTAAGAACTGTTTCCTAGAAGGTTCTTTGAGGATCCAAAAATGGTTCTGCAAAAACCCTATTAAAACCCCTTTGAAATCTTTATTTTTAAGAGTGTATTTAACTAATTCTGTGTTAATAAATCACTAAACCACAAAACGGGGCAGTTTTGAATTCACCGCCCAAGTAGACATTGTTATTGGTCCATGATCTCAAATATGAAGTTCTGGGTCAGATCTGAAAAGTGAAGCTGCTGGTTTTGATTCAGTAACATCCGACATGTTTCAGATTCTCCAGCCGAATGCAGGCACCGCTTCGGTGGTTTCTCTCTCTTCTTGTGTTTTCCCGTCATTTTCCCTCCTGATCGAGAGTCCCAGTGGAATGTTCTTGTTCTGGGCTGATTTACTTGCTCTCTTTGGTTTGTTTTGTTTCTCTCTCTCTCTATCTCTCTCTCTTCCCTTTTTTATTTTTATTTTTAGATGTAAAATGGTTCCTTGAGAAACTGTTTGTCTGAATAAAACTGGAGTTTGTCCTCGTCCAGTTCTTCTCCATCTGTGAAGCTCTTTTTCTGCTTGTGTGTCTCTGTAGGAAACTCATTTTGCTCACTGTGAGTCTACACAAGGTTTGAGAAGTAGTTCTTATTCTAAATAGAATGGAATTAAACAGTTTTCATTTTCATTTTTGAATGTCTGAAACATGTCTTAAATCCATCAACACAAATATTTTACTTCGATTTGTGTATTTAAAGTCACATTGAAAAGAAAAAATGTAAGGCGGGACTTGGTTCTATGCATCAGTTGTTGATTGGATGTTGATGGATGAGAGCAGTCTGGCACTCAATAGTGAATGCAGAGTTAGATGAGTTTGCAAGGAATTTTTATTTTTTATTATTTTATTTTTTCTGCACGGATAAATTATACACAGTAAGATCTATAACATTCGGTTAGAGTTAGGTTTATTCTGAAATCAGTTAGGGTTAGGGTTAACGTTAGTTAGGGTTAGGGTTAAGATTAGAGTTTTTATCTCATGCTGACTTTCATCACTGTCACAGCTCAGATCAGTATTTGGCTCTCATCTAGAAAAATACAATCTGTCCATCTTAATATCATCAATGATCCCTATGTATTGATTGTTGTCTGAGATACTATTTCCCATAGATACGCCCTCAGAACGGCACGCATCTGTCAAAGCTAATGATCTCCAGTGGACACGGCAGACGCTGTTCCTTTGTCTTCATTTGATAAGCTTTATTCACCCATTTATTTCATAAGATCCGATTTATACGCTTTAATTCATTAGGCCAACAGAAAAATCCATTATTTTGTCAGTCACACTTCCTGAGCGTCTGTGTCGCCCACTCGTTCTCTCTCTCTCATCTCTCTCTCGTCTCCCTCCATTTAGGAACTGCTAACTGATATGGTTTCAGTGGGATTCTGGAACGTTCCTCTTGTTCCAGAAATCTTTATTGAAGTGGGATCTCCTTACTCTCAGCTCCTCACCTCCGATAAAAGCAATTTCGAGCTGACAGCAGCCGTGGAGTTTATTTACAAAGGGTAACATGGGATTCTGCACCATCTGGACTGCTTAAAATACCTGCATTCAACGTGTCAAATTTTCCCCTTTCAGAGTCCGTCAGAAAACAAGAGAGATGTTTCAGAGGTCTCCAGAGGGGTTGTGGGTAGCTGGAACATATGCCAGAACATGTGTTCCCTCTGAGTGAGACAGCAATTAGCGTTAATCTGTTATTTCCTAGTATTTGCCAAAATGTTGAGGATTCAGATTCTAATAATAGAATTGAAAGGTGAAACTTGATTTTTGTGTTTCTTCCAGTTTTGTGTCCAATTTAGTAAATCATAACTGTTTAACTATATAAATCATAATGTTTAACTATATACATCACTTAAATCATAACTATGGCAAAAATGATGAAGAAATTCACTGCTTATGTCAGAATTATAACATTTTATCCCATTATTTCAATGTTCAATTTATCTTTTAAAACTAATAAAACTACTTATCTCATAATTTTGAATTAACTCATAATTTCAACAGTATTTAATATTTTCAGTTTATCTCCTAAGTTAGCACTTTGTCATAAATTACTTTTCATCTCAAAATCTTGATCTCAAGAAGAAAGTCAAACTAACTCATAAGTTTACTCTGTCTCATAATTTCCAATTTCATCACTTTCATTTTATCTTCATAATTTCCACTTTATATCTAATAATTTTGGGAAATAATTTATTATAATTGCAACTTTTATTTCATAATTTACATTCATCTCATGCTTTTGACACTTTTTCTCATAATTTTGAACTTTTGAATTTCAAATTTATTGCAAGCTGCATTGTGTTTATTATAGCAAAGGCAGCATATCATTTGAATTCCGTGAGCAGAGGACGAGAGCGAAAGAATAGAAGAAGAAATTGAATCGAATAGAAAAAATCTCTAGCATTAATTCTGATGATGGCTTGTCTTGGAAAACGAAGACAGTATGCCGTTCGTCGTAAGAGAAGTAACACTACAGGGCTGTGCGCCAAATCTTCTGACACTGCCAGAATTCCGGCGTAGGTAAAATTAGATCGCAACAGCCATTAATCGGCTGTCGGTGAACATGTCAAAAAAGCAAAGACTACATATTTTAGCCTTGGATTACAGGAATCTTTTAGGATTTTCAAAAGTTGTCTCAGACGACCAAATCGTTGCCAAAATCAAACAGTGTGAGCTGGGCTTTATATTTATATACATATATATTTAAATTTGTCTCCGCAATTCCAACTTTTTACCTCATAAATTTGTCATAATTATGACATTTTATCACAAAAATTCAAATTAGCTCATACTTTTGACTTTTATATAATAATTTCAACTTTTGTCATAGTTATGATTTTTTTCTTATGATGACAATTTATATCATAAATATGGTTTATATTAAATCTGAAAATATGTTTTTCTTATGTGGTGGATATGTGCTTACCTGAGTGTGAGAAGAGTCCTGATCATCTAGTTTCTAGATATTGCAGGACGATGCACACACTGAACTTTCATTAAATATTTAATTTGGAGTTTTCAAAAAATCCCTAGTCATTACCACGTGCCAATCTTTGCCTTGGTGAATATCACTAACTAGCACAAGCTCATTCATATTGAAAGGTGAATTGTGAGGAGAGCAACTCTTTTTCTGCACTAATGATGAAGAGGGCAGTTGTTTCTTGCTCAGATCAGATACACTAGCCACTAGAGGACGTGCTTCTCTTCCTGCACTGCCATATTAAACAGAATAACAGCCTCTTTCGGCCTGTCAGTCAAGCCAAAACGGCCCTGAACTCCTGCTTTCCCTCGTGTTTGACCTTCACCGCTTAAATGACATGCTCACATACACATACGCGTGGTTGGATTAGCTGTGCGATTCGCCTGCACCAGTCGCGGAAAATACAGCCTGCATGTACTGTCCTAGATCTCAACTGTCTGTAAAACTCCTATTTATATTTATGAAACTGAAGCTCTTAAATACTTAATATTTCAGAGCTGGAGCATAAAGCAGCTTCTATCAGATGTGACAGGAATGATCTCATAGAGATTAAAAGGGAAAACCCACACACACACACACATAAGATCAATGACAAATAAGCATGTTTGAGATCTTAAACAGCTAAACTATATTAAATTGAAGGTGTCAGTTTGTTAGAACTGCTTTTCATTTTCCATGTTATTTAAAATTCAGTCCATTAAATGCCTGACAGTTTTTTTTTTAATTAAACCATAATTAAACAACTGCTTTACTTATTTTCCTTATAAATATTTGTAATAATAATCCTAATAATAAGCAGATTTTTTTTTTGTTACAATCTCAAGAGGGTTACAATACCTAAATATTTTTAACACCTCACAAAAAGGTTAAGAAATTAAAACATTTCCTGTGTCATTATCTGTCTGAACAGCATTTTTAATGTAAAATTGAAAAAAATCCAAGGCAAAGCTAATGCTTAGCCCAATTTATTAAAGGGGTTATACGATGCAATTTCAATTCAATTCAATTCAATTCAATTCAAGTTTATTTGTATAGCGCTTTTTACAAAACAAATCGTTACAAAGCAACTTTACAGAAAATTATGTTTCTACAATATTTAGTAGTAGCTAGTAGTTTGTGCACATTTGACAGGATTTTAGAAAAAATAATAATAATAATACAAGACGTAGTCAGCTAGACGATGAACTATCAATATTATTAAGTTATTATATGATTCAGTCACACATTTAGCAATAATTGTTAGTTCTGTTTGTTGATTCAGGGTTAGCATCATCTGGGGTCCTCTGAGGGTCAGCATCATCTCTTCTCAGGTGTTCTGGATCCAGACTGGAGCTTGTGTAAATCCTAGTTACCACGGGATGTGAATCCCGTGGCGAAACATAGAAACAAAATACAGACATCATTAGCATAGCTGCTGATCCAACAAAGTAAAATTAGTTTAACCCAAGCTAATGAATAAAAATGCACCTTTGATCAGATGCAACTACACTCACAATTAAAAAGATACATTATTCGAATGCTTGGCGAAAGAGATGTGTTTTTAATCTAGATTTAAACAGAGAGAGTGTGTCTGAACCCCGAACATTATCAGGAAGGCTATTCCAGAGTTTGTGAGCCAAATGTGAGAAAGCTCTACCTCCTTTAGTGGACTTTGCTATCCTAGGAACTACCAAAAGTCCAGCGTTTTGTGACCTTAGGGTGTGTGATGGGTTGTAGCGTGGTAGAAGGCTAGTTAGGTATGCTGGAGCTAAACCATTTAGGGCCTTATAGGTAAGTAATGATAATTTGTAACTGATACGGAACTTAATAGGTAGCCAGTGCAGAGACTGTAAAATTGGGGTAATATGATCATATTTTCTTGACCTGGTAAGGACTCTAGCTGCTGCATTTTGGACTACCTGTAGCTTGTTTATTGAAGAAGCAGGACAACCACCTAGAAGTGCATTACAATAGTCCAGTCTAGAGGTCATGAATGCATGAACTAGCTTTTCTTCATCAGAAACAGATAACATGTTTCGTAGCTTGGCAATGTTTCTAAGATGGAAGAATGCAGTTTTTGTAACATTGGAAATATGATTTTCAAAAGACAAATTGCTGTCTAATATAACACCCAGATTTCTGACTGTAGAGGAAGTAACAGTACATCCGTCTAGTTGCAGATTGTAATCTACAAGATTCTGTGTAGTGTTTTTTGATCCAATAATTAGTATCTCTGTCTTATCCGAATTTAATTGGAGAAAATTGTGTGTCATCCAGTCTTTTACATTTTTAACACACTCTGTTAGCTTAGATAATTGGGAAGTTTCATCTGGTCTCGTTGAGATATATAGCTGAGTATCATCAGCATAACAGTGGAAGCTAATTCCGTATTTTCTAATAATATTACCAAGGGGCAACATATATATTGAAAATAGAAGGGGACCTAGGACGGATCCTTGTGGCACTCCATATTTTACTGATGATAAATGAGATGACTCCCCATTTAAGTAAACAAAATGGTAGTGATCGGACAGGTAGGATCTAAACCATCTTAGAGCCTGCCCTTGAATACCTGTATAGTTTTGTAATCGATCTATGAGTATGTCATGATCTATGGTGTCAAACGCAGCACTAAGATCAAGTAAGACTAGAAATGAGATGCAGCCTTGGTCTGACGCAAGGAGCAGGTCATTTGTAATTTTAACAAGTGCAGTTTCTGTGCTATGGTGGGGCCTAAAACCTGACTGAAATTCTTCATACAGATCATTTTTATGCAGGAATGTGCTCAATTGAGCAGACACAACTTTTTCTAAAATTTTAGACATAAATGGAAGATTGGAAATAGGCCTATAATTTGCCAGTACACTAGGATCTAGTTTTGGTTTCTTAACAAGAGGCTTGATAACCGCCAAATACACAAAATAATGATCTTTAAAAAAAGCATCATATGACCCCTTTAAAGGCTTTTTACATCTCATGATGAGCACCTTTACATTTTTGATTTTACATTTATGAGCACCAATGGCCATGTATTTCCCCTTCAAGAATCTGTGGCATCAGAAACGCTTTGGGAATTCCTCTGCGTGACTTCATCCTGAAGCACATGTGACATCAGTCCAATAGAGTGGTGAGACAAAACAGGTGGGGTGAAGCAGCAACCAGGAAGC
This sequence comes from Carassius gibelio, assembly GCF_023724105.1. Taxonomy (NCBI): domain Eukaryota; kingdom Metazoa; phylum Chordata; class Actinopteri; order Cypriniformes; family Cyprinidae; genus Carassius; species Carassius gibelio. The sequence goes on along the minus strand of NC_068384.1, from coordinate 19,455,565 downwards.
CATAAAGCACACTTGGGGTAAACGGCATTAGCTTCTGCTCTTCAGCAAGCTCGGTGTTATGTCTTTGAAATGCGTGTGAACTGTGTATGTTGTGCCAATGCACAAAATAATCAGTCAATATGCAAGATAGCAAACAGAGTGACAGGCAGTCTTTCAGGTTGTGTGTTCCTCTCTGCCATTGCTACATTATAGGTGGGGATACATTGTGAAACACAGTCAAGTAGATTGTGAAAGCATGCAGGTCCCCCATGCAAATGGCTAGTAGAGGGGTTAGAGACAGGCATGGCCCTTTCTTTGTCCTCACCCACCAGATGTGACGGTGGGTTTTGGGAAAAACACAAGGTGAGGGCAGGATCCAAATGCAAGTATGGTTTATTGTAACAAAAGGTAACATACAAAATAAACAGTCATGAGAGACAAATAAAACCAAAAATTAAAGAGGAAACCGGATGGAACGGGAACTCGGAGGAAGCGAGAAGGTAAAGTGAAGACTCGGGAGACGAGCACAATACACACATAGGGTAAGGACTCCATCCAGACAACAGAGAAAGACAGCTCTATATAGGGAGACTAATGACAAAGGATTGTCAGCACCTGTGCAATTTAATTGGAGTGCAATTACTGTGACGACATGACCGGAATTAAAGTGCCTATGGTGAAGTGCCTAAGGAAAAGTGAGCTCACTAGGGGACACCCAGGAAAACAGAGACTGACAGCGTGACACCAGATCCAGTGCCCTCTCTTAGGGTTCGGAAGCCAGTTCTACATTTTTTGCCCCCAGAGTGAAGGCATAAGGCTTTACCTTTCTTCCTCTGAGGTGGTTAATGCGGTGAGCCTTGACCAGGATGAAGCTGGGTAATTTCACCCCAGTCTATCCATGAGGAGCTCTTGGAGGTGGTAACTAGGGTTGTATGAAAATTAAAGATTGAATGGCCTGATGAGAAGCAGGAAGAGCATCCAAAACTGTATGAGCAATTCCTGCGCTCTAAGTCACCTCCTCCATACCTTAGCCTTCCTTTCTTTCCTGATCTCCATGCTGAGGTTGAGAGATCATGGTGAAGACCATCTCTGCCCGCATATTCAGCCCCAATGTAACCAGTTATTCCAACATCCTGGGGCTGAAGTAGCACGGCTATGGAACAATGCCTAGGGTTGATCCGACACTTGCCAGCTATCTGTCCACTCAGTCAGCATTGTTCCTAAAGGCTCAGGCACTACTCACCATGCCGTTTAGAAATACTTCAGCTTGGGTAGGTAAAGCCTTCATGGCTGCGGGTCAGGCTTGCACATGCCTGCATAGTATGGCGGTGTTGCGGGCATACCAGGCTGACCTTCTCAAAGACCTGAACGAAGGTGAAGAATTTTTCTCCAATGATATCAGGGAGCTCTGGAGGGCCGCAGATTTGGTCACGGAGAGACATTTCTTGTTGAACTTGTCCAACATGAGGGATAAGGACTGGTTCTTCCTTTTTGTGTCCCCCGCTTGTCCCTTCAGCGCTGTGCAGCTTGTCCCTTCAAATAATGAGATGTTGTTCTCACCCATATGAAAGAGTTGGAGTTGAGGCTGAACACAAAGAAGAGTGTGCTTTCTCTGGTTCCGATGACCACCTAGCTTGGCATTGAGTGGGATTTAACGATGATGCAGGCATGATGCATTTTGGGTCTAATGGCAGTATCCAATGTGATGTCTTTTGGCCTACTGTACATGAGACTTCTGTACTCAGATCCAAGAGGTTTTCCCTGAGGGGCAACCCATTTCACATTATCTAGTTCACACGATGCTGCATTCATGCCTTAGTCATGTGGAAGAAGTCTTTGATCCTGTCTCAGGGGCATGTGTTGGGTGCTCAGTGTCACCATGTCATCATTTTTAATATGTGTTTAAATAAATGAACAGATATGAAAAAAGTCTCTTAATCACAATCAGCATTCTTATAATGTCACTGGTTTCAGGTCTGATTGCAAATAATTTCAACAGTTCAGACTCAATCCTCCCTGCAGTTAAAGCACCTCAAACATGTTACATAAGAGACATGTTCAGCAGTCAATCCTGTGAAGTCTTAACATTTCATGCTGCTCTGTCACACAACTCAAAGACGGTGACGAAGAGTTTTCATTGGGTTTCCAGGAAAGCGTGACTCATTGAGTGTAAGAAGCACGTTGGAGTGCCCCGGAGGGATTTTATCAGTCTGAAGGCATCGTGAACTCAAGCCTGAAAGCCGAGCAGATGTCGTCTCTCACTCCTGAAATTACCCACATCCACAAACACATCCACATTCACTTGATCAGAGATGTATAGTAACGAAGTAGAACTACTTCACTACTGTACTTAAGTACTAAAAGGCGGTATCTGTACTTTACTAGAGTATTATTTTTTTCTCCTACTTCCACTTTTACTTCGGTACATATTTTCGCTGAGTTTAATACTTTTACTCCGATATTTTTTTTATGTGCTGCATCGTTACTCATTACAATTATAATAATGTTACGAATCATTCCATTACAAATCACTGCCAGAACTGTAGATGGCAGGTTTGATGAAGCTGGCACATCATTGAGCGAATCAAGCGAGACTGCGCGTGCTGACTGAACTGCTGTGAAGAGAGAGATGAACACCGAGCCGAGCCAGATAATGACTCGTTCACGAGTCAAGAACCGGTTGCATCGGTTCTCGGGTGACCAGTAACGTTAGTTCTTTCTGACAGTTCGATTCAATAAACCAGTTGAAGAAAACAGTTCACCGATTCTTTTGCGCTCGATGCAATGGCGTCATTGGCGTTGACTGCACATGGGCTCATAACATTAACACAGAATCAGTTCAGAATCAATCACCAAAAGAATCAGTTCGGTTCCAGACGCTCTGTGTGTCGGTTTGCTTCACGCTAAATCACACATGCGCAGTATCATCAGCTCCTCGGTTCACGAATCGGACGCGTCTGACAGAAATGGTTCTTGACTCGTGAACGAGTCATTATCTGGCTCGGCTCGGTGTTCATCTTCAGTTCTCTCTTCACATCAGTTCAGTCAGTGTACTGTTTGAGTCAATGAATTACTCCGGGATATTGGTTTGTTTTAACTCAGAGGGAGTGTCAGACACATTAAACAAGTTAACAGCTTAATTCATCTGTGGATTAATGCGTATTGGAGACGCGAACCGTTTAAAACGATTCAGTTCGATTTGGTGAACTGTTTCAAAAAGATCCGGTTACATCGAATGATTCGTTCGCGAACCAGATACAGTATTGTTCAAAATAATAGCAGTACAATGTGACTAACCAGAATAATCAAGGTTTTTCGTATATTTTTTTATTGCTACGTGGCAAACAAGTTACCAGTAGGTTCAGTAGATTCTCAGAAAACAAATGAGACCCAGCATTCATGATATGCACGCTCTTAAGGCTGTGCAATTGGGCAATTAGTTGAATTAGTTGAAAGGGGTGTGTTCAAAAAAATAGCAGTGTGGCATTCAATCACTGAGGTCATCAATTTTGTGAAGAAACAGGTGTGAATCAGGTGGCCCCTATTTAAGGATGAAGCCAACACTTGTTGAACATGCATTTGAAAGCTGAGGAAAATGGGTCGTTCAAGACATTGTTCAGAAGAACAGCGTACTTTGATTAAAAAGTTGATTAGAGAGGGGAAAACCTATAAAGAGGTGCAAAAAATGATAGGCTGTTCAGCTAAAATGATCTCCAATGCCTTAAAATGGAGAGCAAAACCAGAGAGATGTGGAAGAAAACGGAAGACAACCATCAAAATGGATAGAAGAATAACCAGAATGGCAAAGGCTCAGCCAATGATCACCTCCAGGATGATCAAAGACAGTCTGGAGTTACCTGTAAGTACTGTGACAGTTAGAAGACGTCTGTGTGAAGCTAATCTATTTTCAAGAATCCCCCGCAAAGTCCCTCTGTTAAAAAAAAGGCATGTGCAGAAGAGGTTACAGTTTGCCAAAGAACACATCAATTGGCCTAAAGAGAAATGGAGGAACATTTTGTGGACTGATGAGAGTAAAATTGTTCTTTTTGGGTCCAAGGGCCACAGGCAGTTTGTGAGACGACCCCCAAACTCTGAATTCAAGCCACAGTACACAGTGAAGACCGTGAAGCATGGAGGTGCAAGCATCATGATATGGGCATGTTTCTCCTACTATGGTGTTGGGCCTATTTTTCGCATACCAGAGATCATGGATCAGTTTGCATATGTTAAAATACTTGAAGAGGTCATGTTGCCCTATGCTGAAGAGGACATGCCCTTGAAATGGTTGTTTCAACAAGACAATGACCCAAAACACACTAGTAAACGGGCAAAGTCTTGGTTCCAAACCAACAAAATTAATGTTATGGAGTGGCCAGCCCAATCTCCAGACCTTAATCCAATTGAGAACTTGTGGGGTGATATCAAAAATGCTGTTTCTGAAGCAAAACCAAGAAATGTGAATGAATTGTGGAATGTTGTTAAAGAATCATGGAGTGGAATAACAGCTGAGAGGTGCCACAAGTTGGTTGACTCCATGCCACACAGATGTCAAGCAGTTTTAAAAAACTGTGGTCATACAACTAAATATTAGTTTAGTGATTCACAGGATTGCTAAATCCCAGAAAAAAAAAATGTTTGTACAAAATAGTTTTGAGTTCGTACAGTCAAAGGTAGACACTGCTATTTTTTTGAACACACCCCTTTCAACTAATTGCCCAATTGCACAGCCTTAAGAGCGTGCATATCATGAATGCTGGGTCTTGTTTGTTTTCTGACAATCTACTGAACCTACTGGTAACTTGTTTGCCACGTAGCAATAAAAAATATACTAAAAACCTTGATTATTCTGGTTAGTCACATTGTACTGCTATTATTTTGAACAATACTGTATCACAAACTGCTTTGTTTTTAACTGTCTTACAACAGACACGGAAGCGAAGACAATGCTGAATAAAGTCGTAGTTTTTGCTATTTTTGGACCAAAATGTATTTTCCATGCTTCAAAAAATTCTAAATGACCCTCTGAGGTCTTACGGGTTTGAAACAACATGAGGGTAAGTTATTAATGACATCATTTTGCAAATTGGGCTAACTAACCCTAGTAACCGTTTTTTGTTTACAAGAAGTTACAGTCAAAGGATTTGTGATTGTCCTTTAGGTCAATCATTTGAAATAGTAAAAACTAAATGTTCAAACTTTTGACTTCTTTCTTTAATAGCTACATAACACAGTACTTCTACTTTTACTTTCAGTACTTTAGTAGTAAATTTTAAAATAGACTACTTGCAATACTTAAGTACAAAAAATGTTGAATACTTTAGTACTTCTACTTAAGTGTGGTGCTTAAAGAGCACTGGTACTTCTACTCAAGTCACTTTTTTGATAGAGCACTTGTACTTTTACTCAAGTATGGTTCTCTAGTACTTTATACATCTCTGCACTTGATCGACAAATAACATCCTATGAAAGGTGGAAGAGAGCACATCAACCCCTATGTGTGAGTGAAACATTCAGTATAACTCTGTCACTCACAATTAATCATGATTATTTAAGAAAAGCAGAAAAAAATAAATAAATAAACATGCAAGGTTAGAAGAAATGTTTTGCTGTTGCATATGCTTTCCATAAAAACACTGAGCAGTATATGCATTTAGGCCTAAATAGAAGATTTATGTTTTTTTTAAATTGCATTTAAAATAACCATGGAATTAGATTACACAGTTTATACATAAAGTAATCAACATAATGTGATGCATATTGGTCAGTCACACATCAGTGGATCAGGTCAGTTTCCTGCAAAACTATAAAAACTATAAATAACCAGATTTATTTTTAGCATCTCATAAAATCTCATACATTTTAACTAACTGAATATCAATTGTTCTACATCTAGGCTATTAATCTTTTTTTTTTGTTGTTGTTGTTTTTAACTAAACCTTTTAATTAAATGGCTGCAGATGGACACTAGAGCAGTCTGGAACAGTGATGTGTGAGTGTGTGTGTGTGTGTGTGTGTGTTAGTGTGCTTGATTCAGGGGAGTCAATCATGAGCTTTGCCTCTCTGTTCTGTGAAACTGTTTTTACTGCTAACATCTGTTGTGGTTCTTTTCACACACATATGCAACTAAAACAAATGTTAACCTTAAATCACAGTACTCAATCTGACCTTTAACCTTGACCTCTGACATATGGCCAAGGTCAACATAATTCAAATAATTGATTCTGTTTACATTCTTAAATCATGTTCCTGGTCTTATTGTAAGCAACTCATGAGTGCATATTATAATATGCATATGTGTAATTAATTAATTCTAACCGTGAACTTAAAAGACAACTACTATAGGACTGGATCAACACTGAGCTAAAATTGAATCTTTTAAACATTCTGTTCTGAATAAGGCGTTACAGAAATAAATGTGACCTTTGACTTTAACCCTGAAGCATAACCATGAAAGCGCTGAAGACACAAGTTTTTCCTAAAGGAATGATGGGAAATCTCGTCTGATCAATTAGTGCCAGTGAAGAGACACGCTGTTGTCGACACATTATCGCATCAGTTCCTCTGCAGACAGCAGCTATTAGTCTCCATTTGATCTTGTCATGTTGACAGCTCGTGTGTGACATTCAGACTGATATCTGAGATGTCTGAAGAACCGTTTGCATAAGCGAAAAGAAAAAGCTGCCATGTCACCGAAACTGCTGTATCATGGGATTTTTTTTTTGTGCAAACTGACACGACTACAGGAGGTCATCTGTGTTTGAAACACATTTGCATAGCTGAAGCACGAATCCTGCCCATTACCCAGCATCCTCTCTGCAAGGAGATCCTGGCAGGGCCTGAAAGTGCTTACTTCTCCAGCGCAACGATCTGTCATTCCTCTCCGAGTCATCTGGTACCAAGCTTTTCCATTTGGAACAAATCTATTGGCCGGAGTTTCTGACTTGGACAAGCGCAAGCCCAAAAGGCCTCTAAAATTACCCCATAAAATCCAATGAAATAATGCAGGAAGTGGAAACCAGATTAGACCTGCTCCTGCTTGAATCATTTGGGGAGATATCTGAAAATTGCATTCATAAGTGTGTTTGTCTCAAAGACGCTTCATCGAGTTTTTCCAGCTAATGGCCGTCTTAATTCTGCTGTTTAGTTTGGGATTTGTCCCGTGAATGCTGCGTCTAGATTCAACAGTGGTGAAAATGTATATATTTCAGAAATATATTTCTACCAGAACCTGAGCAGAACCATATCAGAGAAACACACCTGCAGGAAGTTGGGACAGAAAGATGATGCACTTCCTGTTAGTGAAGTAGCGAGGCAGCCATCTTTTGGCAGCAACTCTGAAGATGATTATGATAGATCTGCTCAGGAATAGATTTACTGTAGTTTTTCTGAACTTTTTCTGAACCCAATATGTACAGGTAACCAACAAGTCTCATCAAACAGCTGTGTTCATTTAGAAGAACTCTCACTGCTTTTTCTGAATTCTGTCCCAAAAACTAAATCTCAGTTTGGGGCAAGTTGTCACATATATTGTAAATGTTAAAATTATAATTTAGCAGCATAACAATATGTTTTGTACGGTGTAAATAACTAGAAGCGAGTGAGACTGGAAGCCTTGCACATTGAAATTAGAAATGTAATGTAATAATTGGTGTGCTGATGCTGTGTTCTGAGCGCGAGGACCTGCGGTGTAATGACCATCTGCCTCCTCTGATAACTGCTGCAGTCTCTGCGCTCGTATAAACGCTGACCTGACTCTCACCGGGAGCAAACGTCCTCACACCCTCCACCAAACACATCCAGCCTTCCCAAAATAACCCGAACATCAGCGCTTGAGAGTGTGCGCTTCAGTCTCAGGGTGTTCAAAGGTGTTCGAGCCGAGAATGACTGGGATTGTCCTTAAATCGCTGTTATCACAGACAGTTTCAGCTGAGATTTCCATCGCCTGCATAAGGGAAGCAGCCTTGAGTGTGTGTTAGCATGCACAAACACTAAATATAAACATGCAAAATGTCTATAAAGTAATTTCAGTTGTTGCAGTTGGAGTGTGTATTGTGTGAACATATATTTTATACCCAGCTAACAATTTATGTTCCCAGAATGTTCCCATAACACACATTTAAGCATTCAATTTTGGTTAGCCAGGAAAGCTTAGCAGAAATATATTTTCTAATATATATTTTTAAATGTATTTCAAAATATAAAAAAAAAAAAATGCAAAAAAGAAGAAGAAGCTAAAATTAAAGTATTTTCTACCAATATAAGCACATTTGGGAGTTTTTTTAAATAATGTTTTTAAATATATATTTAAAAAATGCTTATATATTTTTAAAAGCATATTTTTAAAGGTTATTTTGCCCTCCATAGGTTTTAACCCAATAAATAAATTTATACATGTCACATAATTTTTTGTCATCATGTAACACATTTAGCCTAAATGTATGCTACTGTAAGATTGGAAATGTATTGTCTTGTCCCTGGAATACATTTTTTAAATAGGTTTTGGTATATGAAGGTCAAAATAAATTATGCATTTCAAAAACATATTTCATTGAGCTTAACTGTTTGCAACATATATTTAGCATGTATTTAAAATATATTTTAGCCAGAATTCATTCATTCATTCGATATGGGATTTTCTTTATGTAAAAAGAACTCCAATCATTCTCTGTATGTAATAAGTAGGCTATGCCTTGTTTTATCTATTGTTTAATTAATTAAAATAGTATGAACTCATCAAACACCATATGGACAAATAAATGTGTCTACTAATATGTAAGACTTTCTAAAAATGTTATATGTTTTATTCAGTGATTAAACTGACCAGAGGCACAATGTGCCCCAATGAACTGCACTGGATTGTAAAGGAAACACTAACACTCTAATCCACTATAATCCCTAGAGACAAAGTCTTGTAAAACAAATAAGTCAAGTCTTCATTTTTTCCAAATCTATCAAACGTCTCATATTTGTCTCAGTGTGGGATCACAGTGTTGTGACTTGTGAGAGACAATGTCTCCCTCTGCTGGTGACAACGAGACCATCATACGGCAAACGGAGAAATCATGTCCTCATTTCAACATCGAATACAACTGGCAAAATTGAAACCACGTTATTACATTATCCCTTTATGGTACGGAGTTGTTAAACAAATGTCCTTGTTATTCTGAAAATAAATAAACAAACAAATAATAATGATCTTGCAATAGCTATTGGAATTAAAAGGGCAGGCCTTAGACAATGATGTGCTGTTTTTAAGTCAAATGATTGATTTTTTTTCCGACTGTCACCTTCACACAGAAGACAACTTTGAACTGCTCCAGAAATTGCTCTGTTAATCTCATTTCTAAAAATCTCTTTCATATATATATATATATACATATGGGTGGGTGACGTGACATGGCAGTTTTGCTGTCTTCAGTGTCAAACATGTATGAATGCAAAATATATTTGCCAAAAACCTTCTCAATATTGTGCAGAACATTATGCTTTATGTGAACATATTCAACATTAAACCGGTTCATAACTAATTTTTTTCAGAATTTTCAACCAAACATAACAAAACTCATATGCTGTGACTGTCCGGCACTTGTTTCTCAAAGTGAGAACTTGAATAAAACAAAAAAAAATAAATGCAAAAATTCTCAAAAAAATACAGACAAATAATACAGATGTCTATTTGTGAGCGTACTCTTTTCAAAGTCCAATCATAATGTTTTGAGTCAGTTCTTATCAAAAAGATTTTGTCACACAAATCAAATTCATATGGTGTGACACTATTTTGGGATATTTGAACGGACAACTGTTTTGACACCCTTGGGAAGGAGAGGACCTTCTTCAGCAATGATGTACAGAACTAGCAGTGTATTTCTACTGTTCAACCTGAGGTGAGTCATCATTTTTATTTTTACAATAAATCAGATCTTGTTGGCACTCTGACAAAAGTCCCACTTCCAGATGTCTTTTGGTGTGACACATTTTTTTATAAAAATGCAAAAGAAATGTTATTATTTTGTCATAATTATATGTAAATCTATGCTGCTTTGTTATAGCTAGCATGTTGTTAGTATGCTAATGTGTAGCTACAAGACTCAAGGTTGTGCTAAGTGCAGAAAACATCATATGGCGTGACATGTCTGCCTGTCACGCCATATGATTTGATTGTCACACCATATGATATGAATTGTAATTCCCTGCATATATAACAATAAATAACAAAGTTCAATGTATGTTTTGTCTTTTTAAACATTTATTTGGGTCAATCATCACATAAAAGTTTAGTTTAGTTTAATTCGGTGATACAGATTTCTAGTTAATCAGACAGACACCGCAGATCCCTTCCCAGAAACCTTAGAATGCTGTTTAAGTCTAAACAATGTTGTCTTCATCTCAAACCATTCATTTCCTTTTTTTTTGTCAACTTGAGGCAGATAATGATGACAAGTGCAGACAGGACAAAGAGATAGAGGGAGATGTTTGCTACGTGGCCTAATGGTTAGAGGGTTGGACTCCCAATTGAAGGGTTGTGGGTTCTAGTCTCGGGCCGGACGGAATTGTGGGTGGGGGGAGTGCATGTACAGTTCTCTCTCCACCTTCAATACCACGACTTAGGTGCCCTTGAGCAAGGCATCAAACCCCCAACTGCCCCCCGGGCGCCGCAGCATAAATGGCTGCCCACTGCTCCGGGTGTGTACTCACAGTGTGTGTGTGTGTGTTCACTGCTCTGTGTGTGTGCATTTCGGATGGGTTAAATGCAGAGCACAAATTCTGAGTATGGGTCACCATACTTGGCTGAATGTCACTTCACTTTCACTACTCTCTCCAAATTTGACTGGCTTATGTACAATGGAGTCTAGATGAACTGATTTATTTGTGGATCCACTCAGCTACGTTGTATGTTCACGGTTCATATGATATAAAAAAATTGGTTGTTTTACTTATTTTAATACATATTGCAGACCAGTTTTGAATTTAAATGAAATTTGATACACAAACATATGTTCATATGGTTCATACAATATTAAAACAATGTTTGTTTAATTGTTAAATATCAAATAAATCAATAAAATTTGAATATTACCTTGCAGCATTTAAGAGTGGTTAAATATTTCCTGCCATATGAGTGATCAGTACTCACCAATAAGTAGGATAATACATGGTTTGCATTGACACATGGCGACATTATCATATGGTGTGACACTATATCATTTGGTGTGACATTCCAAATTGTGAAAATAACATAGCCTACCTTTATTAATGATAAAACCTGAAAATGTTCATGGAATACATAGAAAATAGTATCAGCAAGAGTCACAAATATTTTTATAATTTTCTAGCAAGGTTTGTCACAATAAATAGAAAAATTTTTGAAAGACCGACGGCATAGGTCTCACATTGAGCAATGTTTTAAAAAATAATACACAAATTTAATTAATTTTCACAAAACTATAATGGATCACAGTTTAGTTATGATAAATGACTTTGATAAAGTGAGTAACTTAAGAAAGATATAATCCATTTTCAGCTTATATACAATTATTTTCATGTCACACCATATGACGATTGTAAGCACTAATACAACAAATTGTCACATAAATTCTGATTCCAATTGAAAATTTTGAAACAACATATGTTTCTATAAAGATGAGAGTTAGTAGAACAAAAGTCAACCATTTTTATGCCTGTTATTTGAAATTTTTGAAAAAACACTTTTTTATGGTACATATGTCACTGACCCATATATATATATATATATATATATATATATATATATATATATATATATATATATATATATATAATTTTATTAGTATTTTTTGTTTTCCTCGAAAATATGTTTTGATTTGTATGACTGAAGCTATTTCATGAAATAAAAACGTATTTGCAATATATATGTATATATTAGGACATAAATAGGCTCCAGTCATTTTTGATATTGAACATCATAAAAATACATTACCCATGCACCCTTTCTGGGTTACGTTATACTTATTTCCGCTTTCCGGCGAAACTCTTAAACAATCAAAACGACGTATTGGCGCTGTTTTTCTACCTTAGATGTTTGCGCATATGTATATCTACAGATATGCAGTTAATACATGTTTACACACATCTGTGGTTTCTACTGTAGGAACAGAATAAGCGGCTAGAATGGAAAGCAAATATAAAGTGGGCGGGGCTTAGCGCGGCCCGGATGTTGTCCGCTGTATTTTTGCCAATTCTATAAAAGTTTATTTGTGTCTTTATTCAGGTGTACTGTCTTTATTCGGTCCTCCTGCTGACGGATTGTCAGTATATATTTGATATCTGATGTTCCCATTAAGTGAATCCTGAGATTTGAATGCGCTTCAGTCGAGCGCCCGTTGGACTCACGTGACGCCCGACGGTTTCTAGGCAGGTAACTAGGAAGTGAATCGCTGGAGCTCCTCCTCCCGCGTGTATCCGCAGGAACCGGCGGCAGCGTGACGCGGGTGGAACAGACCGACCGATCGGAGAGAGACACTCAGGTATTTATAATCAACTAATGTGTTACGCACTGGTTTATATGAGGCTCTGGAGGGTACTGTTAGTGTACTTCGACGTACCATACTGTTTGATGATACCTCGAAGAATACAATAGCACCTCCGGGCTACGTGTCAGAAATCAGGGTAATACCATGCTACTTTGGTACTTTTTGTTAGTGCGGCCTTGGGGAGCGAAGAGGGGCGTCAAGTCACCGATTACCGGGCGCTAGTGTGGACGCGCTCAGGCCGGACACGCACGCGCACACGGGGCTGGTCGAGCCCGGTTTTTAACGGCCGTTTCTTTCCGCTGTTGTAGGACTAAAGATGGCAGATGATCCTAACGCGGCGGACAGAAACGTGGAGATCTGGAAGATCAAGAAACTCATCAAGAGTCTGGAAGCGGCGAGAGGGTGAGATAGTCTCTGTGTATGTGTAACAAAATAATAATAAAATCTAAAACTGATATAAAAATAAAGTAAACAAAGTTTTTTTTTTTTCTTTCTTTTTGCCATTGTAAAAAGGCAGAACGTTTTCTATGAGTGGTAGAGGTGGGTTTAGGTTAAAAGTGAATAACTATCTGTATATATATATATATATATATTAAAAAAAAATCAATAGAAGTATGTGTAATGTCCACGTTTAGATACGTACACACGTATACGTACAGCTACGTAAACACGCGCGTCTGTGAAAGAAACACGTAATGAATGTTTCTTTGAGTGCATTCACGTGTTTTAATGCTGTGTTAGTTTAGTGGTTGACAAATGAACTGGGAACTGAAAAGCTGAAGTGTCAAACCCCACAAAGATTTATTTATTACATGTCAACACCCGTATTTATAAAAAAAAATAAATTTTGTATATCATGGAATTCATGTTTTGAGCCGAAGGATCATATGTGTGCCTGCACACACACAGAGTTACATTTTACGTGGTTTTCTTCCTAATCCCTAAAGTTTAAGTATGAGCAATAGTAGTGGTGTTTCCTGCCTTAGTAAACAGCACTTAGCATTATTTACTCCAGCCTCAGGGCCAGGTGTAATATACTTCACTTCAGACCTTCTGTGTGTGTGTTTGAGTTTTGAATCACGGTGAGTTTCAAACCGGTGTGTAAAGTGCCTCTTAATGACTATAATCACTCATTAAACGGTACATTTATTGTTGGTTCAGATAAGAGTCTTGGTTGGGGACAGAGTTGTGATTGTTCTTGATCAGCTTTTGCTGGATTTGAGCCTTCAACCTACCTGCGAGATGCTTTGCTGGATTGAGATTGTGGATCCGTGAGCGCTTTATCGTGGGTAAAGCTTGTGTACATTAGTATCTTTGAAGAAAAACCACTGTGTGTGTTAGAGAGCTTTCATTCTGACAGGTAGTTATGTTGAGCGTCACAACAATAGAGACCTTCATTCAAGGGTAACTTCTGTGTGTGCATACTGATCTATAATAGAGAATATATAGTTCAGTGGTGTGCACACTGCACATAAGAGTAAGCAATGCTCACATGCACATAAAGTCCCACATCAGAAACTGAAACTCTTTGTTTTCATGCTCGCGTGCCGCTGACCTTCATGCCACGTGTGTGTGTGTAAATAAACCAGAGTATGTTGGTCTGTCTCTGTGTTTTGGCACCAACGTGACCCTGTTAATTCCTAACAGCTCAGTGTGGACGGTGTAAACCCAGTGTTTGAAGTCAGTCTCTGTTTTAGCAGTGGTTTGTGTGCGAGAACTCTAAAAATGCCACTTTCATACACTGGCAATACTGAGGCCTTTGACCTCTGTGTGACTCTCTGACTCTGTTCTAATAAATAGTAAGCTACCCGTCTAGGCACCATTATAAGGGATTGTATGTGTATTTGTTGATCCCTGACTTATAGAGAAGGAAATCCCAGAATGCACTGTGTTGGGAAAATACCATTTCAGTCTTTTGACTTAACAGGTTCACCCTTTAATTCATTGTGTTACTTTGTTTTTGGGTGAAGGACCAAAAGCACCAAAACTAAAGTTTAATGCAGCTTTCTTTGTACTTTAGAATGTGTCCTGTTTAATTTTTCTGAACAAAAAATTAGTATCATACTTTTTTTTTTACCATGATTCACAGAAGGCACCCACTAAAATGTAATTCAGTGTATCAATAGATCATGTAACAAAAAAAAATATTGTAAGGGATATTTAGGACAATTAGATGACATTAAAAATTTCTATTTAAGGATCAAAGTGCAGTCTTAAAATACTTATCAGTTGTCATTTAAAGGATCCTGTGAGTTCATGTCCTTTTAGCTCATTTAATATTGTTTCACCCTGGGAAATGTCACATTACAGAAGAAAAAAGATGTTTGCAAATGCCAATTTAAGGTTGACTTTTCATTTTTACTTAAATATTGTATGTTTGTTATACTTGTCAATTCTTTATTCTTTATTATTTGTGACATGTACTAGCAGTAAAAATTGTCTACACTATCGAGGTTATAAAGCACTTAATGCAGAAAAGTATTGATTAAAAAGCAATACTGGTAATTCTGTGTGATATGTGTTATGCATATTAAAACTATTGCTGACTATGTAGCGTTCCAAGTCCGTCATCTTTTGAGTTCGGATGCTGGCTTAAAAGGATTATTCATAGGTAGCATGAATAACTGCTAGCTTAATTTTGGACATTTCTCTCTGTCATTTTGTTTGATTGACAATAATTGCCAGTTTAATATTTCCAGCTTGACAAAACTCAGTTCCTCTGTTTTAACCAGTAGATAATGACACTAGCAATGGTCATGTTCATGGGTTTGATTCCCAGGGAATGATGTACTTTGAATGCAATGTAAGTCGCTTTGGATAAAAGCATCTGCTTAATGCATAATGTATATGAATAACATTGGCGTTTGTTTCTCTCTGTGTCAGTAATGGGACCAGCATGATCTCGCTCATCATTCCTCCTAAAGATCAGATCTCCAGAGTGGCCAAGATGTTGGCTGATGAGTTCGGTACAGCGTCAAACATCAAGAGTCGAGTGAACCGGCTCTCAGTGCTGGGAGCCATTACTTCAGTGCAGCAGAGACTCAAACTCTATAATAAAGGTGTGCTTCTTCATCTCCACAACCAAACATACCTGCATTCTGGGTTGGCAATATGGCAAAAATATCATTATTTTTATCATCAAATATCATATTTGAGACAAAAGCCTGTTTTTCCGGCCACTCACAGTCAATTTATTTGATCAAATGAGAACAGATTTATGAAGGCAAAAGGCCATAGCATTTTGTTTCTAAGAAGAATAAAATTGGGGCTAAATGAATACTCAGCATATTTGTGATGGGAAATTGTGAGTTTTTGCTAGCTGGAACAACATTAATGTTAAAAGGTTAATTTTGATCGTAGGCTATACAGTCATCATGCCCCTAAAAAAAGACGTTTTTGTACTTTCTAAATATCCTGATCTTATTGTGCACAGTCCATTTGTGCTCCAGTTTGTGTATTTAAATTGTAGCTTATTTTTCCTTATTGGCTGACATCTCCTATGGCACATAGACGAAAATTCACAGTAACCAATGGACAGTTATCTATTCTCTTGTAGGTCATGTATGAAATCTCACCAATTAATGGTGCCATGATATTTTGGTAATCCAAAGATATTCGTCCGCAGCATGAAATTTGTGTTTTGGCTAAAGTGGGGCGATAAAACGATAACGATAATTATCGCAATGTTTTTCCTTAATAAAACGAGATGAAGGATTGCATAAATGGTCGATATAATGTTTGTCATATGTTTCAATCAAAAGCAGAAGGAATTAGCACTACTCAGACTAATGGTGAATTTTAATAAAAACTAAATAAAAGATCAAAATGAGGTTGTTACAATTTTTCCAGATGTTGCTGTTTTTGATAATATAAATGTATTCTGCATCCTACTCAAGCTACTACTGTCAAATATGCATTTCTGAAAGACAAAACAATCTAATATTAATATTGCAGCCTGCACCGCAAACTGTCATCAAAGTCGGGAACACAAACCTGTTTCATGATTTGAAACAATATCACTTATTAGAACATGCAGAAATGAAGAAATAATATTTTTTTCCGTATAGAATTGTCAGACTGTAGCAAACATACCGTTGGATTTTTCTCCCGTATTGATGGTTTTGGTTTGTTTGCTGTGTATTTGCAGTGCCCCATAACGGTCTGGTGGTTTACTGTGGCACCATAGTGACAGACGAAGGCAAAGAGAAGAAAGTCAACATCGACTTTGAGCCGTTTAAACCCATCAACACCTCTCTGTACCTCTGTGATAACAAGTTCCACACCGAGGTACAATCCCAGTCCAAATCAAGCCTGTTTCATGAAGCTCGTTGTTCTTGAGGTGCTGTATAATCGTCTGTCTTTCTCTAGGCTCTGACGGCGTTATTGTCAGACGACAGTAAGTTTGGATTCATAGTCATTGATGGTAATGGAGCTCTGTTCGGGACTCTACAGGGAAACACCAGAGAAGTGCTGCACAAATTCACTGTGGACCTGCCCAAAAAACACGGTAATCACTAGGGCTGCCCTCGGGGAAAGACTGGTAGTTGTTCATTTTTAGCAATTAATATTAATAAGCCTTCAATTGCCTATAGCTTATCAGTGCTCAAGCGCACGCATAAATCTTGCCACAGCACACCGGCAGAAGTAATGATTATGAATCAGGGGAAAAACAGCAAGAAGACTGCCTTAAAATTATAAATTAATTGATAAGCTCGCGTTTTCTGTATTTCTCGTCATCTCCACAGTGGAGGTGCATGTTTCATACGGATTACATGATCTGAAAATATTTGTTTTCCATTTGAATCAGATCATTTAAAAGTAGACATTTCAGTTTCTATAGTCAGTGAGGCAAGCACAGTTTTTTTTTTTTTTTTTGGATGTGCGCAAGTTCACAAAGAGCTAAAGAGCAGAAGGCACACCCTGTTTGGTTTCATTATTGTGAGTGCACACAAGTGAAAGTAAACCTTTTACAAATTCCAAAGATGTATTACTCTGTATGAGAAAAAAAAATGGCATTTTAAATTAAATGCAAATGATCGCACCGGTGAAGTTAACGGTCATGCATATTCAGCCTACGCACAAATAAGTTAATGGCACACACTTTTCTAGGTTAACGTTGGAGTTAGAGGCCATGTAATCTTGCTTCTACTTGCATGTTTCAGATGATAAGCCACATTTGAGGTCGAAACAAACGTTTGGATGTATGATGTACTGTAATTATCACACAGACCAGCTGTTAGTAATCTGTCCGTCATGAACTGTGTGACCTCGCTACTTCCTATGGATCGTTTTTTTCCCTGTGACTAATAAAAGCCTCTTCTCCTCGACTAATGGTTAATCTGCAGCCTGGTAATCACAGCCAAACACTTGACTTTGATGTGATAGGGCTTTCAGTGCACTTAGTATTTAGCCATTAAGCTAGATTCATAATTCAGCCTTCTCTTGAGACTTGTGAGTATGAGTTTCTTAGACATTTTAATAGCGTCTGTCATTCAGTGAAGAGCAGCATATCAGTGTTGGATTTGGTAAGTATAGCCCCTTTCACACTGCCATTCTGGCAAATACACGGGTAAAGTGTTGCGGCAATTGTTCCCGGGTCGCTAGATTTTGCACTTTCACACTGCCAGTGATTACCGGGATATGTGCGTGCTTTCACACACAACCCGTAACGACACGTGACATCAGCGCGTGACGTGTTATGTACGAGTCCAAAACGGTAGGCAATATACTTTGACTGAAGCAAGCGAACGATCTCGGCGTCAACGCGGAAAGTGAGGAACAAACTGATCTCTGCTTCATTACAATTTGCTCATATTTTTTCGTTCGCGAACGTTGATCTTCCTTCAAAAAAGCCGGTAAAAGAGTCATGCGATAACGTGCGTCATCACTTCGATCCGGCATTATATCTGGCTTTTGTTCACACAGCGCTCATCCAGGGTTGAACCCGGCAATGTTACTAGGTCCCCGACCCGGGTTCAATGCCGGAATCAATCCCGGGACATGGTTGCATTCACACAGAAGGCGACCCGGCAATGATCCGGGTCCGACGTGCAGTGTGAAAGGAGCTTATGCTTCATTTGCATTACTGCATTCATTTGAATTATATTAAAATTATCTGTAGTTAAACGGCGCTGATTGTTATGTAACATGGGTGTATACAAATTAAAATGATGGATTATTCTTTGTCATTTAATGAAATATTGTTTTGAATTTCAAAGGTAAATATAATTATTAGCCTTTTAATTTTACAATAAATGCATAAATATAGACATTTTATGATCATTTCTAGCCGTGTTTTCTTGTACAGTAAGTGTTGTTTTTCTCAAGTATATTTTACTTCTTGAATAAACATTTTTAGCTTGTTTTATTTCTTCAAATAGTCACTTTTAATTTTTGAATGAATGCATAAATATGGAAATTTTATTTTATTTTAGCTATATTGTCCGGTAACAGTGTAATCTTACTCAAAGTTAAAGATCTCTGGGTTTCTATTCTAGGATGTTATTTTATAGAATTAAATACATTTTTAATGTTAAATTGGTGTTTACAAATTGGTTTTATAATTATTTTTTATGATTATTAAGTGAAAAATATGCCTTGGCTATTTTAAACTAGATGAGACTATATTTTACTTCTTGCATAAACATTTTAAATCTTGCTATCTTTCTAATTATTACCCTTTTATTTTTGGAATAAATGCATAATTATTGAAATTAAGGCTAAATAAAATTCAGTGTCATCTTCACTTTTTTTCTTTTCTGTTCTTTTCTTTTTGAATGTTATTTTATAGAATTAATTGCATAAATCATGATTTTCTCTGTCAGGAAGAGGAGGTCAGTCTGCGCTGCGTTTCGCTCGGTTACGGATGGAGAAGAGACATAATTACGTGAGGAAGGTGGCAGAGACGGCTGTGCAGTTTTACGTATCTAATGATAAGGTCAACGTGGCCGGACTGGTGCTGGCCGGATCTGCAGATTTCAAAACCGAGCTCAGCCAGTCAGACATGTTTGACCCGGTAAGAAAACAAGCGGATTGGTCGGTAGTTGTTGGCCTCTGATGAGTTGAATTCACTTTCTATAGTCATTGTTAAGAGAAATACGTAGAAATATTCAGAGAATTATTTTGATCTGTACATGGTTTGTCTTTGGAAGTGACCAAATTGCGGTTTCTTTGTGATTGGCTGAAGTCTAACTTTCTAACATCAGTTTGTTGTCTTCGGTTTCAGAGGTTGCAGGCGAAAGTGTTGAAGCTGGTCGACATCTCTTACGGAGGAGAAAACGGCTTCAATCAGGCCATCGAACTGTCTGCTGAGGTCCTGTCCAACGTCAAATTCATACAGGAGAAAAAATTAATAGGTAAATGTTACTTCTCACAAAGATGCAATTCTGTATCATATGCATCTCTAACAAGAGCAGAGTCTAATTTTGCATTCAGAAATTATTCTGTAACCTAAAGTTCTAAAGTTTTGCTTGTGCAAACCCCAGAGAGTCCTTAAGTTCTTAAAGTGCCTTAAAGGGATAGTTCACCCCAAAATGAAAATTCTTTTTATGAAAGTGTCTTCCTACTGTTGAGCACTAAAGAAGATATTTTATTGAATGTGGGTTTCTGGTTTCCATTGAATTCCATAGTATTTTATTTAATTTTTTTCATACAATGTAACCCTCTACGGGCACCTTGGCAATTGAATCGCCAGTGGCTAGTAAATATTTTAGTTTACTCGCCAGTCTCTCTCTATTTTATATATATAGATTGTAAAAGATTGAAAAATGGTGCAGTGTTTTTAAATATCTGAAAGTACACCATTAACATCAGTCAGTCAAGCTTTATAATAATTAAGTATTGTTTACGAATAGAACTTTAGTAATTAGAAGTAAACTTGAATGATAACCATGTTTGAATGCATATTAGTCATTTTAACTGAACAATTTAATTGGACTAATTTGGATAATAATGATACGAATTCTACTAATAAGAACTATAAAACATACTAAGGATTAATGAGCTGCTGGATTCATGAATATAAATCAGGTTTTGTGCATTCACTCGAACTGATTTGCTGAAATCAAAACAGAGATGATAATAGCCAGCCAATGAGATCGAGATTAAATCCATCCACCACCGGAGAACCCAGCTGTTCTTAAAAGCTGAAGTCTTCCATAGTATCGACGTTATTTTGATGGGAAAATGCCACAAATAATATTGTTTAAATGTAGTGTGTCAGTTCTCTCTCTCTCTTTCTCTCTCTCTCGGTCTCTGCGTGTGTGTGAGAGAGATAGCGATGGCGATTTGTGCATCTTCAAACTAGAGTTTACGGTTCATTAAATACAGGTGCACTGCGCATCCATTGAAATTAACTGAATAAAAAAAGCCTGACAGAGTGAAACTCTGAAGCACTCAGTCAAAGAGTGTTGTTCGCGAGTGAAAATATATCCATGCTAAACATATACTTAGCCTCCAACTCGCACACTGGCGAGTAAAAGCAGATAATTTATTGTCCATTGGCTAATGTTAGACATAATTTAGTCACTAGGGTGAAGATTTAGTTGCATATGCAAGTGATTTACTCGCAATGTAGAGCGTTGCAGTGGAATTCAATTGTTTGGTTACCAACATTCTAGTTTTTGGTGACCTGTGCCTTTAAATACTAAAAGAAAAGTCTTAATTATAATTTTTAAGGAGAAAATCCAATATCGATTGATCCCTAATTTGTATGTATTGATGCACAATTCAGTACATACTGCATGTATGCTACTAATCAGAAGAAGTGGTTTCTGCTCACCAAGGCTACATTTATTTGATTAAAATACAGCCTATTAGAATGATTTCCAAAGGATAATGTGACACTGCAGACTGGAGTAAAGATGCTGAAAATTCAGCTCTAATAAATTACATTTTAAAATATATTTGCATAGAGAGCACTTATTAAATTATAATTTCACATTTCTTATTGCATTTTTGTCATTGAATGTGTAAAAGAAATGAATAAATAAATTCTGAGCTATATCATTTATTTTGATATTGTATTCATCCTAAATACAATATAGTGACCGATTCTCCATATTCCTTGTTTTCTTTAGAAATTCTAAAAAGCCAATTTAGGTTTCAAACATGTTTGACTAGTTGCTAACATTAATAGCGGTGTTCTGTGTCTCAGGGCGATACTTCGATGAGATCAGTCAGGACACAGGGAAGTATTGTTTCGGTGTGGATGACACCCTGAAGGCACTGGAAATGGGAGCCGCAGAAATTCTCATTGTCTATGAAAACTTAGAGACGATGAGATACGTCCTGAAATTGCACGGCGCAGAGGTCAACGGCGCGGAGAACGGTAAAGAGACACACACATGACAGTCTACTTTCAGTGCATTTCAAATAATTAAATCATTCAAGATATGATTATTCCTGGATTATAATATAAACTATTTATATTTCAAGATTCACATTTGAATTTCAAGTAATTCAATTTAATTAAATCATGCCAGAAAATCTGATATGAAAACTTTTGTAGGGCTGCATGATAAATTGAATGCAATTTTCATGCACAATTTTTTTTGTAAAGCCGGTTCTGTAATCAGCAGTAAATCATCATTACCTGCTTTCAGATGGAGCAGCATTTACTACAAAGAGCCGTAGTACACTGACAAGTTACGCAAAAACGATTATAAAAAATCGAAGAAATCGTTCGCGATAATGACAGCTGTTTTCGTAGTTTCTTAATGAACAATGACTTTGTGTAGTAAATGCGGCTCCGTCTGAGAGCATGTGAAAATAACACATTTAATAACGTTTTTACTCCAAATTCACTTCATAACGTCAGTCGAGTGTTTAAAATAAATCCTTCTGTGAGATGACGTGACGACTTACACAGAAAAAGGCAAGCAACATATTTCATAGTATTCCAAGCGGTGATAATGGCACTGCATTATAAAAACTACTTTATTTTAATATAAAATAATCATTAGAAGAACTCTGATAAAACATATATTATTGTAGTCTTTTGTTTATTGGTCACGTTGAATCAATGAAATCTTCTGTTTATTCAGTTGCAACAATAGGCATTTCCTGGATTTCTTCTTCGGGGCATATTTGGATTTGTAGCGCGAGAGCGCCCTCTGGCCTTCGGGTGGAGATTTACTGCTGATCACAGAACCGTGCATCACTGAAAGATATGCATGACAATCACAGCTCATGATTTCAATTCCATTTTAATTAATCCTGCTGCCATACACTTTCATTCCTATTTCAAATTTTAATTAGAAATTTAAATAAATACTTTAAATTAAATCACATCATAAATATAATATGGACACGTCCGTTCTTATTTGAAATAATTAAATCTAACTAAATTACATCAGAAATTATAATATGGATCATTCCTGTCTTCTGATTGGTCAATCCTGTGTTCCAGTATAGTAACGGCTATTTATCTGATTATATTCTCTATTCAGTACAGCCCTCTTGTGCCTTCAAGCGCTGCGTGTCAGTGTGTTCAGTGTAAACATTCACAGTGTTTCTTTTTTACTGCAGGATGTTGTTTCAACAGATAGTAGGAGATTAGATTGTGTCAAGCGGGAGCGCTTCTGTAATGTCTGCTCACTGCTGTGTGTTTCAGATGAGAAAATCATTTATTTGACCCCAGAGCAAGAGAAGGACAAATCGCACTTCATTGACAAAGAGGTGTGTATGTATCTGTGTCAAACGTTTGACACCGATTGTCAAATTGCCTTTTATTCACCATGCAATTCATTTATTATAACACTTTTATACTGTTGACAGCCCTGCTCATTTCTTTGATTGTGTGTTTGTGGTGGTGTTATGCGGGTCAGACGGGACAGGAACACGAGCTCATCGAGTGCATGCCGCTGCTGGAGTGGTTTGCCAACAGCTATAAGAAGTTTGGAGCGACTCTGGAGATCGTGACGGATAAAAGTCAAGAGGGATCGCAGTTCGTCAAGGGTTTCGGAGGAATTGGAGGTGAGCGGGGCGCTGAATGTAGATTTCTTTATAAACAAAAAATGATGCAGATGTTGATATAGAATATTATTATATTATTTATATATATATATATATATATATATATATGTGTGTTTTTTTTTGTTTTTTTTAACAAAATGTCTCTTTATTAGGTATTTTGCGGTACCGAGTGGATTTCCAGGGGATGGACTACCCAGAAGAAGATGAGGAGTTTTTTGATTTGGATGACTACTAGGTAGTTGAGAATGAGCTAGAGAGAAATCAATGAAAATTTGAAGAATTAATGAAAGAAAAAAAAATTATTCTTTCTTACCAAAAAAAAAAACTAAACAAAACAGTTTGAGAGGTGTGTCATTTGTCAGTCAAATGAACAGAGCCGTTCATGAATAATTAAACAGCCTTGCCTTTAGAGCGTTCTGATTGGGCAGGACTCATTTGTTTATTCTCTTCCCCTGTTTGAATTTAAGTCGCAGGAACCTTCAGACTGTTTTGAAATAAGTTTATTTTTCTTTTTATTCTCGGTTCTGTTTTTCTTCTCCTAACTTTTCCCACCATAAATCCACCACTAATTCTCTTCCTTTAGTTATCTTCCTTTTTTTTTTAAATTGCCAATTGCTGCTACTGTATTTTATGACAGTGTGGTGTTTTTTACATGGGTTTCTGTAATGAATAGGGGGAAAACTAAATAAATTTGAAAATGCTAAAACCTGCTGCCTTCTATTGGTGTTTTACCGATGTGTGGTCTGTATATTCCTCCAAAAATGTGCAGTTCTTATTTTGTGATTCTAGATTTTTAGACAAAGAATAATTCATTGCTGTATCATACTATATGAACACTCCTGCAAAAACTTTTTTCCCTCTTTTTTGTTACACCAGTTAAGAAATAGAATGAATAGTATTAATCTGCTTATAAAAAAATGTTGTTTTAGGGCTGGGGAGCCTCGCATGAGAATAATCATATTTGGGGGTTTGTTGCATCTGAAAAATGTAAAACCTCTGATGTAAAACACAGTTAAGAAGAAAAAAAAACTTGAAAGAAAACGTATGTGATTATATTATTATTATCATTATTAATTTTTGATGTTGATGATATTTTTTTTATTTAAGACCCTTCTAACAATTAAAATTATTTTTACATCTAAGAGGTCTGTGAGGTCAATCAGTGTTTTTCTCTGTTGAGGGGAAAGACCAGTAGACTATAAAAACAGGGAAAGACCCAACCAACAACAGAAGGACCAATCAACTGAACGCAGGCTTGATTACCATTGCCCCTCGTCTCAGTTTGACCAATCAGGTTGTCTGCATTTTAAACTAACTGCAGGTGGCGCCGCCCCCTTCCAGACACAGAACCACGTGACCCATTGAAAGCGCAAATCCCGTAACCGAGATCAATGTTGCTGGTTTTGCAAACTAAAAGTCCAAATATCATTGCGTCTTAAATTTGTGCACGTGTACTCTTAATTTGATTTATTGAAATTTCTTGAATTTCGATCCTGAAATTCGAAGACTAATGTCAAATAAAATATATTACGTTGTTTATAGTTAAAATAAAGTTGCATAACATATAACATATTATTGAAATAGAGTAATATATTATTTATTATTTATGTTATGTTTTTTTTTTTAAACAAAGGAAAATAGAGTAAAACATTATATAAACATTACCCAAACAATGAATCAGCACTGTAATTAATTTAAAACAAATGGACTTGTTTTATGAAGTGTGAGTGTCACCAGCGTGACTACTGTGGCCTAGGACTCTTATTTTGCTGTACGATTGTGTAGCTCCATGTTTTGTAGGCGTTTGTTGTTACTCTCTTCGCTCGGTTTCACGGAGAGGTTTCCATTTTCACGGTTGGATTCAACCAGAACAACAGTAATATGGATCCGGACATCGAGGACAAAACGCTGGAGCTGATGGTGCGTGCGGAACAGCATACACGACACGGTCTGAATATTTGATGCTCGTGCAGATGTTTATATTCGTTATAACGCATTATTACGCGGGCTAGAGAACGAGGAGGAAAATCACAGAAGCGGCCCGAATAGATACAAAACATTCGGCTGTTATCATGTTGTGCTGTATTGATTGTTTCAAGTTGTATCATTAAACCGACTTTTCGCTCATGATTTGACGCGTGTGAATGTCTAGGTTTAGGTTCGCTGGAGGAGCGGAGCAGTCATTGCGGCACCGCTGCGCCACTGCGCGCGTCGTATATCACAGTCGTTATGCGCTTTATATATTATACACATATACACTTGACCAGGTGTATACGGTCTGTTTATGATTCTAAGATCATATACATTTGCACGTCATGTGTTGTGTACAGTTTACATGCACTGCATATGTGTGTGATTCATATATTAAATAACGTTAGTCTATACGCGTTTGATGTGTCAGTTATATTCGCTTCATATAGTTATTAATATATTTGGTTTATATGTTAAACAGTGTATACGCGTTTAATAGGCTATATAACATTGCCTGTATTTGCTATACACTTTTTTTTAGCTTCATTTATCACACGAGTTTAATATATTAAATAATGCATATGTGCCTCATTAACGCATATAGATGATTCAAATTTCATATATTGAACAATCATTATTAAACAATCTGTATGTGATTCATAAATCACACGCAAACTATGTGCTTCATATATTAAAAAATCTGTACAAGTTTCATATATTAAACCATCTATATATTCTTCATATATTGAACAATCTATTTGTGCTTCATATATTAAACACTCTATATGTGCTTCATATTTTAAACAATCTGTATGTGCTTCATATATTAAACAATCTATTTGTACTTCATATATTAAACAATTTATACGTGCTGTGCTTCATATATTAAACAATCTATATGTGCTTCATACATTAAACAATCTATTTGTACTTCATATATTAAACCATCTATATGTGCTTCATATATTAAACCATCTATATTTGCTTCATATATTAAACCATCTATATGTGCTTCATATATTAAACAATCTATTTGTACTTCATATATTAAACAATTTATACATGCTGTGCTTCATATATTAAACAATCTATATGTGCTTCATACATTAAACAATCTATTTGTAATTCATATATTAAACCATCTATATGTGCTTCATATATTAAACCATCTATATGTGCTTCATATATTAAACCAACTATATGTGCTTCATACATTAAACAATCTATTTGTAATTCATATATTAAACCATCTATATGTGCTTCATATATTAAACCATCTATATGTGCTTCATATATTAAACCATCTATATGTGCTTCATATATTAAACCATCTATATGTGCTTCATATATTAAACCAACTATATGTGCTTCATATATTAAACCATCTATATGTGCTTCATATATTAAACAATCTATTTGTGCTTCATATATTAAACAATTTATATGTGCTGTGCTTCATATATTAAGTAATCTATATGTGCTTCATACATTAAACAATCTATTTGTACTTCATATATTAAACCATCTATATGTGCTTCATATATTAAACCATATATTTGTGCTTCATATATTAAACCATCTATTTGTACTTCATATATTAAACCATCTATATGTGCTTCATATATTAAACAATCTATTTTTACTTCATATATTAAACAATTTATACGTGCTGTGCTTCATATATTAAACCATCTTTTTGTACTTCATATATTAAACCATCTTTTTGTGCTTCATATATTAAACCAACTATATGTGCTTCATATATTAAACCATCTTTTTGTGCTTCATATATTAAACCATCTATTTGTGCTTCATATATTAAACCATCTATTTGTGCTTCATATATTAAACCATCTTTTTGTGCTTCATATATTAAACAATCTATTTGCACTATTTCACATTGTCTGTATAAACAAATGTAAACAATCTATAAGCGCTTCCTATAACATTTTGTCTGTATGAGCTTAATTTATTAAACAATCTATATGTGCTTTACAAATCTGATGCAAAATGTATTTACTTTTCATACATTTCATCCAGTCTATGCTTCACATATGACACAGTCTTTATGTGCTTCAATGTATGCAAACTATACGTCTCACATTGTCTATTTACGCTTATTTTTTCACACTTTATACTGTCAGTATGTGCATTTCTAAATGTGGAATCCAAATATACAGAATCTGCATGCGTTTCATATGCCATACACAACTTGTATGCGATTCATGTAAAAAGTCGAATATATAATACCACTTATATGTCTCCCGGATATCATTACATACAGTTTATTTACTTAATTTAACACTGTCTTCGTGTTTATTATAGGTTATACTCTATATGTAGTTATAATGTGCTGTCTATAAACGTTGTGTTACAAAGTCTATTGTTTATGTCCACTTTGCATAAGAAACATCTAATAAATGACTAATTAGTAATACTTATGCTATTCATATTTACTAAACTAAACATCTGTCCCCAAATAGGTCATGCATAGTTGAATCAGAATGTAAACGATGCACAAGGGGGTGAAATCACTAACTAGTTCAGTCTCACTAGATCTGCCATAATTATGCTGGTCTTCATCCGGGGTCATGTTAGGGTGAGTTTAACAGCCTCTCTGTTAGAAGCCAGCTGTATGGAGAGCCTGGTTTGTTTTGAATGGGATTTGGAGTTTTGGATGCAGATCTATGAATGGTTATTATTAGTGTGAGGTCTAGTAAAAGATTATATCATGAAATGGCCAAAATGTCTTATAGTGTAAAGGGATATTTTACACAAAAATTCAAATTAATAATTTATACTCTGCTTTGTTCTAAACGTGTGAGTTTCTTTCTTCTGCTGAACACAAAATAAGATATTTTGAAGAATGTGGGTAACTTAAGAGTTTCTGGCCACCATTTTTTCCCCCATACTATGGAAGTCAGTGAAGACTTTCTTCTTTTGTGTTCAACAAAGAAACACATACATGTTTGAAGGTGCGTAAATTATAACAGAATGTTAATTTTCAGGTGCACTGCATCAAATGAGCTCAGTGTTTTTAAATAATAATAATAATAATAATAATACTGTGTGTGTGTGTGTGTGTGTGTGTGTGTGTGTGTGTATACACACACACACATACACATCTCAAAAGCTTAGGATCAGAAAGACTAGCAAATTTTATTAAAGAAGTCTCTTATGCTCATCTAGGTTCTGCATTTATTTGATCAAAAATACATAAAAAAACAGTAGTCTTGCAAAATGTTATTACAATATCAAATAATGATCTTTTTAAATATGTTTATTTCTGTGATGCAAAGAATTTCCATTAGCAATTACTCCAGTATAAAGAGTCACATGATCATTAAGAAATCATTCTAAAATGCTGATTTATTGTTAGCATTATGTGTTGGCAAAAGAGTTGTGCTGACAAATTATATATATATATATATATATATATATATATATATATATATATATTATTATTTTTTTTATTTTTTTTGGAAACTGTAATACTTTTCAGATTTCTTTGAGGAATAAAAAGTTAAAAAGAACAGCTTTTATTCAAAATACAAGTATTTTCTAACAATATCAATCTTTGCTATAACTTCTTAATTTAACACATAACTTGTAATTATTAAAAATAATTATATTTTAAATAAATGTTCTTCTTTTTAACTTTTTATTCATCAAATATCCTGAAAAAAGTATCACAGCTTCCAAAAAGAAATTAAGCAGCACTGATAATAAATAAGCGTATTAGAATGATTTCTGAAAGATCGTGTAACACTGAAGACTGGAGTAATGATCAATAATAATAATTACCTTTAAAAAAAATAGTTAACCATCTTTAAATTTAAGGTTTAAATAAACATTTTTATCAATGTTTTAGTAAATTTTAATAATAGTCATTTAAATAATTAAACGTATATAAAATAAATCGAAATAAATTATTAATAATATAGATACTAGGGAGTAGGGATGCACCAATATTTAAATTTTGGCTAATATCGATAACCGATAATTCCTTAAATATTAAAGCCGATAACCGATTGTTGGTCGATAAATCTAAATCCACATTTTTACATATTTTTTGAGAGCCTGATTACCAAAATAGTCTCCCCACTAAAAGGTATTAAACATTTCAACATAATAAAACATAAAGCTGCCTTGCAAATAAATAAATTAATGCTTAAATAATGTAAACAAGTTACTTGGTAATATTACTTGCATGTAAATTTAAAAAAAAAAAAAGAAAAGAAAAGATGATGGAGGGTGTTGAAAGAGGACAGTCATTTAAGGACTATAGCCAGAGATACTGTCAAAATCATTAAAAATTTCCATTATTAAGAGTATTTGGCATTTCCAATTAATGTAGGCCTGTTATTTTCTGGCTATTATTATTAGGTTACTTTTATTATTAAATTAATATTAAATTAATTTCCTTCGCAACAATTATTTAGCGCATCAATGCATAACTGACACACTGTGACAAAAAAATTGAAAAATTAGGCTATTAGCTTAGGCTACTACTCACTGATACAACCTGTTCAACAAGAAATGCATTTCTTCTAATTTTTTTCACTATGTTTGGGCCACAAGAGAAACATTAAAGAAATAAATTAAAACAGATATATATACTACTTATTATCAGATTCATCTCTCATCATCTCTCACTGTTAATGCATCGTCAGATGCTGAAAGCGCTGTCAGTTTTTACTTTCACTATCATGGTGAAAGACATTTACCGGCATAAGTTTGACTTGCACAAAGTTTGTATGTTGCTTGTGTGATATCCTCTGGATCGCCTTCACAGTTTAAAACAGAAATAGCCTATTTCCAACATTGCAATGCACCCGCGTTACAACCCGAATAGTCGAATGTGTTGTGGACACACTATTGGCTCTTTGTCACAAACATGCTGAAACATGGCACATAAACCCAAATAATTCACAACTTTTTTATTATGGTAATATTCTCTTTATAATACTATGTTTATGACATTTCCAATTATAGTTAGCCTATTAATGTTGTGCTGAAGCTGTTCAAGCTGCGTGTGCTGAAGCTGAAGAGCTGAATGAACTCCGGTAAACTATAGTGATGCCGGCTTATTCAACACAGGGAAACGCATCATATATTCAGATATTTATACAACATAAATATAATATTACAATATACGTACAAAAAGACCAAATGCACACGTGAACTCGAACTAAGTGACGTGCTAATCAGAATGTGTAACTTCTGTTGTGGATGCGCTCTTGGCCTTTCCCGCAACAATGCGCTGAAAAACGGAAACCAAACCAAAAGAATTGATAACTTTTTATTATAATAGTGTTCTCATTATAATGTTTATGTTTATGCACATGTTTATGTGTATGTATATATATATATATATATATATATATATATATATATATATATATATATATATATATATATATATATATATATATATATATATATATATATATATATGTGTGTGTGTGTGTGTGTGTATATATATCACTGTGCTGATAAAGCCAATTTGAAGGATGGTGTTTTATGTATATAAAAGTACAAACACTATATAATAATATTTTAGCATCCAGATGCGTCGGGAATATGGAAACATTTGGATTCGTGCCAGATGGAGAGATGCAGGCATCAGCTTCAGCTTAAATAAATTTGTTTTTGGATTGAGGTTTTTATAGCCTAAACTTATGTTTTCGAGAGAAACTAATAGCTGTTTTTATAATGCTTGTTAACATTTTGCTTTAGACTACAGGCATTTTAGCCTTCATTATTTCCTAAAGTAATGGGGCTAATAAAATGCAACTTTAGTTTATTTATTTATTTTTTTTTTTAACTTTTTATTTTTACAATGCAGCAAATATTTTTAAATATCTTAAAAAAAAAAACTTTGATGTCTTTAAAGTGTTGATAGATATTTTTTTTTTTTTTTTTTTTTATAGCCTACATTTGGCCAAAATCTAGAAAAGATGACAAACCACAGCGGGTTATTGACTAACATTAGATCTCTATTTTTTCTTTTTCTTTTTGAGTAAATAAAACGCTGTACTTTATTATTATTACATTACTATTA
Organism: Carassius gibelio; assembly: GCF_023724105.1. NCBI lineage: Eukaryota > Metazoa > Chordata > Actinopteri > Cypriniformes > Cyprinidae > Carassius > Carassius gibelio. The sequence goes on along the minus strand of NC_068384.1, from coordinate 19,424,068 downwards.
TTGTAGGGAGTGAAAATTAAGGTTAAAATACATTTTTCTATAACTTTAAATAAGATGTAAAGGTAATATCGCGAGAACAGAGACCCACGAGTTATGAGAGGTAGAGAGATAGAGAGAGAGAGATGACGCACACTGTGTAATCAGATGTGGTGTAACATTATTATTAGGCAAATTATAGACACATAATATTGTTTTTAAAAAATAACGTTATTAACCGGTAATTTTTCCACCCGAACCGGTTTCGGAACGGTAATAATTCAGAGGAACGCAGGAACAGAAACGTTAAAATATGGATTCCGGTTGAATATAATACGGGAACCGGTTGAATTTTCTTTTCGTTTTCAAGCCTTGCAAGAAAATAATGCATTATTTATCAGCTCTAAACTGTCGGCCACATTTTCTTACTGGTTCGATAACGATAACAGAAAAATTTACATTTATCAGCCGATATCGATATGGTGGCCGATATATCGTGCATCCCTAATAGAGAATAAAGAATAATAATTAAAAATGGTTTAATAAATAAATGATAAATGAGCAATTTACCATCTTTAAATTTGACTTGAGACTTCATAGAGTGCCATGCACAAACACACAGCTCAGCACTAGAGCATGAATGTCTCTAGTGTTTAAAGTTTGTGTCTTCACATATCCATACTCTTAACTAGTTCCCTGTACTTGTGCAGATGGGGAGGAGCCTATTAGACCACTCCCTCTTTCCCTCCCGCTTACTCATAATTGTTTGTTGGTCCATGTAAAACACTGTCTGCAGGAATGTGTGGGTGTGTGTGTGTGTGTTGTTGCTCACTGTTGCTCTAATGCTGTTTTTTCCTCTCACTTTCCTCACTGACTCTCTTTTCTCTTTTTCACACTTTCACTTGTACTACCTTCACGTCACTACTGTTTTTGTATTTGCATGCTGCTTTCTTTTCTATCTTTCTTTCTTTCTTTCTTTCTTTCTTTCTGTCTCATTTTTGTTTTGTTGATTTTTTTTTTTCTAGGTTTGTTTGCTTATTCCATTGTTCATCAATATGTTTATTCTTTCGGACTTGTCCTTTGTTCTTTTCTTTCTGTCTTTCATTGTTTTCCTGGTTTACGGTTTCTTTGGTTCTGACTTTCTTTTGCTGGTCTGGTCTTTTGCTTGTTCTATACTTCTTTTCTCTCTCTTTTGCCTCCTGTTCTCTTTCTTTTTTTATTACATATTCCCACTCTTCTCTCTCTCTCTCTCTCTCTCTCTCTCTCTCTCTCTCTCTCACAGTGTTCTTTGCCTCGTTCTGTCTGGCTGGGTTGTTCGTCGGTGGCAGAGAGTCTGTGTGCTCTCAGATGCCTGCAGAGCCTCCCGTCCTCCCGGGCCCACAACCAGGTTCTGCTCTACTCTTCTCTTCTCTCCACTTGTCTCCACTCCTCCCGTCTTTCTGTCCGTCCCATGCACTGGATGTGTGTATGTGTGTTTGGCTGATATAAATGGCTGATCTTTAAATTCATAGATTCATTGAAGTTTACTGGGCTGTAATTTAGGCAGTATAATTGGCCTTATTTTTTTTTTTTTTTTTGAAAACAGAAAAGGAACTGCTGAAGAGTAGAGTGTCTGTCTTTCTTTTGGCTCTCTCTCTCTTATTCTCTCTGCTTGGCTGTTTGTCTGTGTCTGCTTTAGTCTTACCATCTCATATCTGATCTTTGTCCATTGAGAAACACACACATGCATTAAAAGTTTATTAAACCGAAAAATTCAATTTTAATCAAGTGTCTCTGTTAGTATTTATGGTCAGGACCATTTTATTTCATCAAATTGATCAAAATTACAGTAAAGACGTCACATCTTACAAAAGTTTCTATTTCAAATAAATGTTGTTCTTTGAAAAGAATCCAGAAAAATAAAATGTATCATGGTATCCACAAAAATATGAAGCAGCACAACTTCTTTCAACATTGATAATCAGAAATCAGTATGATTTTCGGAATGATTTCTGAAGGATCATGTGACACTGAAGTAGGGCTGCACGATATTAGGAAAAATCTCTCTCTCTCTCTCTCTCGCGCGCGCGCGTGCGCTCTCTCTCTCTCGCGCGCGCTCTCTCTATCTATCTCGCGCACGCACTCTCTCTCTCCCCCTCTCTATCTCTCTGTTGCTCCCCCTCTCTATCTCTCTGTCGCTCGCTCTCTCTATCTCTCTCGCGCGCACTCTCTCTCTCTCTGCCCTGTTAAAACTTTCACTCTGTGATGTGCAATTAATCCGTGAATCACATTCGTCAAGGGCCGGGGAGCAGCTGGCCCGTACAGTTAATGAATAACGGATCAACTACGACAGCCTACATCGCACATCCTGCCATGTGACTATCGTGGATTCGTACATCGCAATATCGATGCTTAAACAACACATCGTGCAGCCCTACACTGAAGACTGGAGTAATGATGCTGAAAATGAAACTCTGATCACAGGAATAAATCATATTTTACAATATAATCACATAACCCTTATTTTACATTGTAATAATATTTCACAAAGCTACTGTTTTTACAGTATTAGTAATTCCAAATTTTGGTAGTGATTCCACAATGAAACCCATAATGCATTGCGCTGAAATAGATAAAGTAGAGATGTGTTTATTATAACTAGTCTTATAATAACATTTTTACCAAAAAGGTGTAGATAAAATAGTTCAGTATAACTAAAATGAAATATTTTTCTGGTCGACTCGTAGTGGTTCATTTTAAGCTTTAGACAACTAATCACACATTTATTAATAAACCATTTAAATCATGCTATTGGGGAAGTCTTGGCCTAGTGGTTAGAGAGTTTGACTCCTAACCCTAGGGTTGTGGGTTCGAGACTCTGCCTGAGGTGCCCTTGAGCAAGGCACTGAACCCCAAACTGCTCCCCGGGCACCGCAGCATTAATGGCTGCATACTGCTCTGGGTGTGTGTTCACAGTTTGTGTGTGTGCACTTTGGATTAGTTAAATGCAAAGCACAAATTCTGAGTATGGGTCACCATACTTGGCTGTATGTCACTGTAATGATATTAAAACTCCATATACATCGGGAAGAAGGAGGCGGGAACCGGCGCACAATCAAAACATAATTTTAATATTCAAAATAAACATAAAACAGCGCACCAGCCCCTCGCGGACGACTGGTGCGCGCAAATAAAAAGACGAGACGAGAGAAAAGGAGACGGAAGGAGGAGTGACAGGGACGAGAGAGGGGAGAGAGGAAAAAAAAATAATGCTGCTCGGCCCTCCACCAGCTGGGTGATCTCCTCCGCGGTGCCTGTCGGTGGCACTGGACGGCCCTCGGCGGACGGCACGACACTCCTCCGCCGCCCGATGGACGGCGACGGCTCCTCCGATTTTGGGCAGCGGCAGGAGTCCCCCGTTCCCTGCCCCTCCGGATTCCATCACGGAGGCGGCAGGCTCCGGCCCCCTGGCGAACGGCGCCGACTCCTCCGCTCCCTCACGGACGGCAGCCGCCCCTCCATATCGTGGGCGGTCGGCAGCGAGCTCGCCCGTCCCCGGCAACTCGCTCTAGCCCACCGCCTCGAGCGTCCATGGCGGCACATACTTCGCCTGCTCGAGGGCACTGCGGATTCACCACAGCGGCGAGGGATCTTCAGCAGCGCGTCCCTCCTTCTCCCGGGCTTCGACACCACTGTAACGATATAACCTTTGTAATCATCGGGAAGGAGGAGGCGGGAACCGGCGCACAATCAAAACACTTTAATAATTCAAAATAAACACAAAACAGCGCACCAGCCCCTCGCGGACGACTGACACGCGCAAATAAAAAGCAAACATAAAATAATGTCCCAGGCCTGGTCCTCTCTCTTCCTTCACTATAGTCGCTCCAGTTTTATATCCTTCCGTCTCCTACGTGGGACTCAAGACCGGCGGTGGGGCGCAGGTGCAGCGCATCTCCAATCACTACACCTGGCCTCACTCCTCGTTCCCACGCCTCTCGGCCCCGCCCCACTCGCCACATACCCCCATCGCCCCTCGCAGGCCGGGGGGGTACCCTCGAGACTGCACTCTACTCCCCCCCCCCCCCTCCCTCCGGGGGGGACTGCTCACGGGGACCTGCAGGAACCTGGAGGTAGGACAGACGAGACGAGAGAAAAGGAGACGGAAGGAGGAGTGACAGGGACGAGAGAGGGGAGAGAGGAAAAAAAAATAATGCTGCTCGGCCCTCCACCAGCTGGGTGATCTCCTCCGCGGTGCCTGTCGGTGGCACTGGACGGCCCTCGGCGGACGGCACGACACTCCTCCGCCGCCCGATGGACGGCGACGGCTCCTCCGATTTTGGGCAGCGGCAGGAGTCCCCCGTTCCCTGCCCCTCCGGATTCCATCACGGAGGCGGCAGGCTCCGGCCCCCTGGCGAACGGCGCCGACTCCTCCGCTCCCTCACGGACGGCAGCCGCCCCTCCATATCGTGGGCGGTCGGCAGCGAGCTCGCCCGTCCCCGGCAACTCGCTCTAGCCCACTGCCTCGAGCGTCCATGGCGGCACATACTTCGCCTGCTCGAGGGCACTGCGGATTCACCACAGCGGCGAGGGATCTTCAGCAGCGCGTCCCTCCTTCTCCCGGGCTTCGACACCACTGTAACGATATAACCTTTGTAATCATCGGGAAGGAGGAGGCGGGAACCGGCGCACAATCAAAACACTTTAATAATTCAAAATAAACACAAAACAGCGCACCAGCCCCTCGCGGACACGCGCAAATAAAAAGCAAACATAAAATAATGTCCCAGGCCTGGTCCTCTCTCGTCCTTCACTATAGTCGCTCCAGTTTTATATCCTTCCGTCTCCTACGTGGGACTCAAGACCGGCGGTGGGGCGCAGGTGTAGCTCATCTCCAATCACTACACCTGGCCTCACTCCTCGTTCCCACGCCTCTCGGCCCTGCCCCACTCGCCACAGTCACGTCACTTTCACTTTTATTGCCTACATAGCCTAATAAGTGATCAAGCACATACATAAAGCTTGTCTAAGCTCATCAGCAGAAGAAATGATGAATGTCAAGAAAAAACAGTAAGGTTAAACTGCATTAACATTTGAATTATCTACTGATAAATTAGTGTTTTCTGTGATTTCGTCTTACGAAATGAATTCAACGACACTGACTCATGATCTCCACAGTATAGATGCGCCTGCTTCCAAGTTTCATATGGATTACATAATCTGAGAATATATATAGTTTTTCTTTTTCTTTTTTTCAGATTTGAATCGTTTCATTTGAAAATAGCCATGTCACTCTGATATGGTATGATATGATAAAGATATGTTTTTCATGTCTGTAAGGCAAGTAGAGTTTCACGCTCAAGTTCACAGAGGCCGAGACGGCAGAAAGCACATTCGGTTTGCTTTCAGTATTTAACAAAAGCGCAACGTTTGTTGTTATAGTGAGTGCACACAAATAAACGTAGAGGCTTTACAGATTCGAAAGATGTATTACTCTTATCCGTATGACCAAAATGACGGATTATTTTAAGAGTATTCACCGGCACCTCCATCTGTCATGCTGTGAACGCGCAACAGTTCAGTTTTTACACTCCGCATAGACTCTTGAATAGCGCACATTTTTCTAGATTAACATTAGACTGAGCGGCCATGTAAAGTTGCTACAATTTACATATTTCAGATGATAAGCCATAGTTGAGGTCTTTGGATGTACCGTATTACCACAAAATCCAGCCGTTAACGATCTGCCCATTGCAGACTGCATGACCTCACTACTTCCTGAGGATTTTTTTTTCTGCGCCAAAAAATTATGTTTGACACAACCTCCTCTTGTCGACTAACGTTTAGTCAACTTTAAGGGGGCAGCCCTAACTGAAATATAGTATGAGTAAACATTCACATATCATGCCATTTTCTTTGCAACACTCTATTGCTCAACACACATTCAACTGGCAGCTCATAGTGTTGTTGAAACAGACAATCTGTATTATTTGTCTGTGCTTGGATAGTGGATGATGTTGTTAGTTGATGTGGTTTTCTACACTTGAACTGACAGAACTGACTTCATACATTCATTAAATCCACCAAAATACCGGCTAATTTAAATTCAAAATAAAGTGAACATTAATGAAGAGAAAAGATCCCGCTGCATTTGAACATTGACTCAGGCCACATGTGTTTAATGAGGGATCTTAGTAAGCAGCGTGTATTTACATCAGGTTTCATCGGTCTGTCTTTATCTTTGTGTTTCACTGTTTGCTATGTCAAAAGTGCAATGCATGTACTTGTGATTTTTTTTAACCCTTTATGTGATTAAGACTGCTTAAACACACCATGTTAACCAGTTCAATTATTGCAACAGTTGTTCCATATATGAAGCTCCGCCCACTCATCCTTAAACTCCTCCCCTCCTGCATTTATGTTCTCTTTGTGATGGTTGCAGTGGAACTGACAGAAGATTCAAAGTTCTCACAGACATTTAGATTAGGGGTTATTGAGAGTTGAATCTGTTTATGTTTGTCGTCTCTGTGTGCATGTTAAATTGCCTGTGTTTGAAATGTTTTACCCAGAATGCAATATTTGGACCGATTCTTTTCCTGTTTTTCAGTCAGACACGATTACCACCTGTCGCTCTCTCTTGTGTGTCTCTCTGTAGAGCATGACTGTGATGGAATCACAGAATAACACAGATGACATCTCACCAAAGAAGACAACAGTGTTTAAGGTGTGTGTGTGTGTGTGTGTGTGTGTGTGTGTGTGTGTGTGTGTGTGTGTGTGTGAAAAAGAGATATATTTACATTTACAGGAGCTGGTCAGTGATTTTATTTCCTTGCAAATCCAAAAAATACCGAAATAAAAATTCCCAGCTGAATGGGCTAGTTGCATATCTCCGCCATCTTGGATTTCCAGTCTTGCGAGCGTGCGCGTAGATATTTCCGGTTGTGCTTAAAGTCAGTGCAGAGAGAAGTCCAAATATTACCTTCTATATGTTTACAGGATTTATAATATCACTTCATATGCAAATAAGATATACGCTGCTATTATCACTATACTACAAATGTTAACTGAGCCAGTGGATTTGTTACTTGTGTATGTTTGGATCTGGTGAATGAATTAAATACACTAATGTTCACTACTGTTCACGAAATGAAAGTTGAACTCGTGGTGTGTATACACAGCTATATAATGCATTTTATCTTACCAAATATGTAAATGTACAAATGACTTATTTTTCTTCTATTTTTATATATTAAATATTTACCTCGTGAGACGTGGGCTGCGATTTATCTTCAGAAGTATCCATTTCTCAATTGTACACATACATCAGTCTGTTTCATCATTATTTTCACAACATATTTTACACAGTAAAAAATACGTGACTAGTTTTAATATCTGTTTAATCTGATAATTAATGCAAAACAATAACAATATACATGGCTGCTCATAGACAGATAATGATTTATGCTGCAGATCTTTCACAAAACAAATAAACAGATAAAAACACACATGAATGCAAACAGCGATTTTTATTTAAGGCAAACCTACCATAATTATATTACGTTTAATTGTACAGTTAGTTATAAATTATGTTATCAAATAAAGTTAATAAAACATGCTTTATCAGAAATCTCTGTGCGTCGTTTGACAGTCAGAAACATTGATCTTACATAACAGAACAAAACCAGCTCTTCGAAAATGAAAAGTATTGCATATTTGAGAGGTTTGTGTTTGAAAGAAGAAATCCCTGTGGACCTGAACTGACACTGATCCGCATAATCAACAGAAGAATAAAGCAATCTCCGCGTTGTATCTTGATGAATTTCCACACAGAGGTACGCAAAATATAGGGAGGATGTTTCCCCATGTTTTTGATATACCACTATCGGCTGTTAAATTTGAAAATCATTAATTATAGACAGGGTTGGGGAGTAACGGAATACATGTAACGGCATTACGTAATCAGGATACAAAAATCCAGTAACTGTAATCCGTTACAGTTACGTCAAAAAATGTAGTAATCAGATTATAGTTACATTTTGAAAAAAGGGGGAATACTTTCAGGATTACAATGGTTTCATTTAAAACTAAATAAATCAGTATTTTGGCATAATAACACTATATTAAGCGCAGCTTGATTAATGACTCACGCGAGTCACGTGTGCCACCAGCTGGTGCATGCGCAAATAACAGCTGTCTACAATCTCCTCAGACGCAGATTGAATCACTGCTGCAAAAACGCGTTCATTTCATGGAATTCCGCTGCTATTTTGTTTAAAAAGAAGAAACTGCAAACAACGTTGAACAATGCAAACTGTGCCTCCCAGCAAAGAAAACACTTTCTTCATCGTAGGATTCGACATCCAACCTAAAGAAGCATTTGCACTTTTTAAAATTAGTTTTATATTTGCAAAGATAAAAGATAAAAACATTTCCCATTGTCAAAAAATTTTTCTTATTATTTTAATTGAAAAAAAAAAAGAATTTGTATTCTCTATTTTTCTGTTGAAGAAACATTTCCTTAAAATTCTTTCTTATTATATTTTTTTTCAAAAGAAAAAAAAAATCTGTAATACCAATACCATGCACTAGATGTCTGTATAGTTTTATATATATATATATTAATTCAGGGCTGTGAAATTCTTTATTAATAAATGTTGTTGTTTTTAAAAATAATATTTGACCTTGAAGTAATCCAGAAGTAACCCAAAAGTAATCAGTTACATTACTTTCCTATTGTGGTACTTGGATTACGTTACTGAATACTTTTTTTATGAAGTAATTAGTAACTGTAACGGAATACATTTTTAAAGTAACCCTGCCAAGCCTGATTATATACATCTAGCCAAGTTTCGTTTGTAAGTTTCCCTTACAGTCAATGCGAGCGTCGCAAGACCGGAAATAAGTACGCACACACTCGCGTCGCTGAAGCTCACCGGCGCCATCTTGTGCACCTAGCCCATTACCTGCTGTTGACAAACACCAAGGTCATGTGGTAATTTAATTTATAAAAAGAGATCAGTTCAAAAGCAAAATACGGTAACTGTTGTGCTTTACTGTAATGCGTGTGCATTTAAAAAAATAGACTTAAAGAGACAACAAAATGTATTTTAATGGCACCAACAGGTATGCAATACATTTAAGTAAAATATTTCTTATTTACTTTTAGATACTTTATTTTTAGGCTAGTTTTACTAGTTGACCAAGTGCTTCTATCAACCCTTCTATATATATTCTCATTTTCACTCAGCCACTGTCTTATTGTCTGTCTGTTCAGTTCGGGAACGGTTCAGTGGCAGGTTCGAGGAAGAGGTCGTCACAGGGGAATTTCCAGAAAGAGAAAGACCTGTGCATCCAGCTGTTTGATCAGTGGTCAGAATCAGATCAGGTGGAGTTTGTGGAGCATCTGATTTCTCGCATGTGTCACTACCAGCACGGCCATATAAACTCATACCTTAAACCCATGTTACAGAGAGACTTCATCACCACGTTGCCAGGTAACTAACTCACACATAAGCACATGTACCTTAAGCCTTGGCTACAACAAATCCTCCTACTGCAACACATGCTTTAGCGGAGTCAGAAATGTGAGTGTCGGCACGTGGCCAGAGCCGCCCACTTACATCACTAAAACACGCATCTGACAACATGTAAAGCAGTTTGTTTTTATGTGATGTTTAGGGGAGGGTAAATATAAAAAATGCTAATGGTGAATGATGAACCAACGGGCAATAAAGTAGTAGTTCAAATGGTTTTACAGACGTTTAAAAAAGGCATTTATATAGACGTTGTGGAAGAAATTAAGGCTTTTGAGGAAAACATTCAAGGATTTTTCTCCATATAATTGACTTCAATTGTGGCCAATGCAGCTTCAAAGGGATCTTCGTGATCCCAGCTCCGGAATAAGTGTCTAATAGTGAAACAATCTGTCATTTTCTAAAAAAAAAAAAATAATAATAATAATTATTACATTTATTCACTTTTTAACCACAAGTACTCATCCTGCACTAGCTCGACTTCACGCATTGTGCTCACACATTATGTTGGAGTGATGTAAACCAGTGTTTACAAAGCGAGCTTGCAAAGAAAGTAAACTTAAAAATTAATTATTCATCAGCTGAGATCGTGTAGAGCCATTTGAAGCTTCAGTGAAACTGCACTTTAAACTTTCAGCCCATTGGTCCCCATTGAAATCCATTATATGGAGAAAAATCCTGGAACGTTTTTAATCAAAAACCTTAATTTCTTTGGGACCGAAGAAAGACATAAACATCTTGGATGATATCAGGGTGAGTAAATTATCAGAAAATGTTTATTCTGGAAGTAAACGAATCATTTAAAGTAATAAGAACAAATGTTCATTTTACATTCATAATATAGAGTTGCACACATTCTATGAGTTGCAGTTCTGGCGCCGCCGTCTCAATATGCTGTACAATGCGACATATATTCACATCAGATGTTGACTCAGCGGTAAGAGTTGCACTCATGGAACAATGTACTTATTCGCAATCACAAAAGTACATCATTTGCATGTGCTTTAAAGCCTTGCTGGTTATACTTTTAATTCGCCTGCTGTTCTGACATGCGCTTTTTCTGAGCGCATGCTCATGAAACACACACACCTTAAAAAAAGCCTGTCAAACAGCTCCTGATTCCAGAGTTATCTTTTGCATCTGATTGCACCGATACTGTCAAAACACACAAGGTTTCATATAAACACAGTTGGTTATGCCTACAGTGAAAGAAAACAGTTGAGCGAAAAATGAATCCGTACCTGTATATTAGACGTGTGCCGTTCTTAAATAGAGAGCAGATTAATAGTACTAAACATGCTGCTGCTTGTTAATAAAGGGATACTTTAAAAATACTGAAAATTCTGTTGTTATTTACTTACTCTCATGTTGCCACTAACCTGTATTCATTTATTTTATTGAGAATGTGTGTAACCAAACAGTTGCTGGTTCCCATTGACTTAGGAAGGAAATAGTAGATGGAAACAATTATATGGAAGTCAGTGGGGACCAGCAACAGTTTGGTTACATTCTTCTAAATAAACTTTATGTTCGTCAGAAGAAAGAACCTCTTAAAAGTTAGTAAATGCTAACAGAATTTTAATTTGTGGGTGAACAATCCCTTTAATGTTCATAAAACAACCAAAGAGAAAAATCCCTCACTGCTCTTGACTGGAGAACTTTAATACAGTTGTTTTAATAAGAATCAATGTATTATTGAAGTGTATACAGTGTTTTATTTATTTGTTCATTTTATTTCTTTAATGTAAATACACCAACTGTCCCTGAAAAAGAAAGCACTGTTAGTTTTATTTGTATATTATGTGTGTTTTAATGTGTAATTATTATTATTATTTTTTTTAACAAAGATAAAATAATAAGAGTGATTTTTAATCTTCTTGCCTTTTGTTTTTGTTCTTATTTTTATTTAATATTTTTTTTTAAATGGGGAAATGAAAAAAAAATACTTGTGTGTGTGTGTGTATATATATATATATATATATATATATATATATATATATATATATATATATATATATATATATATATCAGCACAAAAAGAATTAACAGCATTAATTATTTCACATTTTGTTTTGTTTATATATAGACAATTTAACTGCTTAGGACAAACAAGGGACAACTGTAAAATACCTTATTTAGGGCAGCAATACATTTTTTTCAATACATCAATTTTCATCATTCCACTTTTCTAAAAGGTGTATTTAAACTTTGGACTTTTACTTAATCATGTCATGAAATATAAAATCTTGTTCCATTTTTTTTTTTTAAGTGCCTCAAATATTCAGTTTTGAGGAAGCTCTTGCTATTTTTATTTGCAGGATGCATCAGGTGCTCTGTGAATGTCAGTGATTGCACACAACTTCACTGAATCTCTCTGTTTGTAGCTCAGGGTCTGGATCACATAGCGGAGAACATCCTCTCGTTTCTCGACGCTCGTTCTCTGTGCTCTGCTGAGCTGGTCTGTCGAGAATGGCAGCGGGTCATTTCAGACGGGATGCTCTGGAAGAAGCTCATCGAGAGGATGGTGCGCACAGACCCGCTGTGGAAAGGCCTGTCAGAGCGTCATCAGTGGTAAAAACACACACAGATGCGCATTTGCTTTGTAACACTGATCAAACGTGTGTAAACCTGTGCAGTTTTTTTCAAGCCCTTGATTGTTGTTGTACAAGACAAGCACAAAATTATTAGACATGTACTCCACAAGAACATTATATTAAACAGAGATATATATTTAAAATATACATGTATATATCAAAATACAGAAAATTCATACAGTGTCTATATAGTTTTTTAATCGATTTGAATTGCAGTTTTATTTAACCCTCTGGAGTCTAAGGGTATTTTTGGGGCCTGGAAAAGTTTTGTCATGCCCCCTGACATTTGTGCTTTTTTTCAGTTTCTTATACTCATCTAAATGGCTAAAGTCTTTTAAACACAGTTTGAAATAAACAAAAATGTAAATGTATTTCCGTTATTTTATTTCAGCTAGTTGCCAAGGCATTAAGTTTATTTCAGGTGACGAGAGATCTTCAGTAGAACAACAGTAAACCTTAGTCAGATGAGATGTTGTCTGGCCATATGTCAGAAAACACACATTTCCTTTCCTTTCAGCTGTTATATTGTACTCGTAGTGCATGCTCTTCAATTGCACATGCAAGTACAGTGATGCATGCTGTATATATTTATTTTTATATAATAGAGAAAATGAAACCGTGAGCATGCGAAGTCGGAGTTATGTGATCAGTTAAGTCGTGAAGTTACCAAAAGGCAGTTAAAGCTGCCATAATGACCCAGTCTGTTGTGATTGGTCTCCTGTGTACAGCGCATGTCAGAAACGGAACGCGTGTCAGATCTGTGTCACGCTCAGCAGCAGCAGCTCTTAAAGTAATAGCAGCCAAAATAACCTAATAACCAGCTGCTTTGATGTCTGTTAATCAAAGAACAAAATAAAAAATGATGAAATCTTTAACTTTTGTAGCTTTAAGGATTCATCCATTTAATTTTGAATTTAGTGTTTACTTCAGTATAACTTTATTACATTTTTGTAGATTTCGTACTTGCTGAAGGGCACCGGTAGCTAAATATGACTTTTTAAGTTCACTTAAATTATAATTATAATTTTATAGTCTAATGTTAAAATTGATAGCTCTCAATTATACTGTAATGTTGAATGGCTATAGTCAGTGATTAAAATTTGGTAAAAAAATAAATAAATAAAAAGATTCCTAGACGCTTCAATAGTATTGGTATCAGTGATGTTTGTCTTCAGTCATGAAAAGATGCCATAAAAAAAAAGCTGTCTTTATGATGTTGCTACAATAATTGAAAGATTGAATGTGAAATGAATGAAAAAAAAAAAAAAAAAAAAAAAAAAAAAAATATATATATATATATATATATATATATATATATATATATATATATATATATATAAATATATATATTGTTTTTTATTTTTTTTATTATTATTATTTTTTTTTATATTACATGTGAAACTGTTATGTGAAAAATTATGCCATCAAAACGTTCTTGATTAATCATCATAATCAGTTCAGAATCATTTAGGTTGTTTATCCTTTGCTTGATTCTGATTGGTGTTTTTTTTTTTTTTTCGTCCCCAGGGAGAAATATTTATTTAAGAACCGAACAAACGAAGTTCCGCCCAATTCATACTACCATTCACTCTATCCCAAAATTATACAGGACATTGAGGTGAGCGTCCATCCAATCATAAATCTGTCCATCCAATTACAACCTCATCCATCCGATTGCCTTTTCTTCCATCCATCCACCCAGTCATACATTCAGTCTCCTGTTTGCATGTTCTGTTCGATTAGACTATTGAAGCGAACTGGCGTTGTGGACGTCACAATCTCCAGCGGATTCAGTGCCGATCTGAGAACAGTAAAGGTGTTTACTGCCTTCAGTATGATGACGACAAGATCATCAGCGGCCTGCGAGACAACTCCATCAAAGTACATATCTGTCTGTCTTTGTGTCTGCCTGTCGTTCTGTGTGTTGTGAGGATCGTCACGCTCTCTCTCTCTGTCTGTCAGATCTGGGACAAACAGTCTCTGGAGTGTCTGAAGGTCCTGACGGGTCACACTGGTTCGGTTCTGTGTCTGCAGTACGATGAAAGAGTCATAGTGACAGGCTCCTCAGATTCTACTGTCAGGTACGTACAGATATTACAGCGGCATAATTGCTGACAGATTTTACACTACTGTTCGAAAGTTTGGGATCAGGTCTCTAATTAATACTTTTATGCATAAAGGATGCATTAAATTGATCAAAACTGACAGTAAATACATTTGTGACTGAAGTAGGGCTGTCAAAATTGCTCAAAAATGACGTTCGAACATTCCCTCTAAAAAAACACGAACATTCGAACTATTCTAACATCTGGTTGCGCATGTTGTCAATGACGCACATTACGTCAATAAAAGGATAAAATAATACAAAGAGACATAACTACTTGTATAGGTAGTCTATTTAAGTTTAAATATATTTGACAACGTATTACCTACACAAAAACGAGGAAATCGACTAATGGCCAAGACCGCAGACCTCACCCTCTCTCGCCCTCACCCTCACGCTCTCTGCGCATAATGGTTTAAATGAACAAACACATTTTGAGTGCTGATCAAGAGTTTTGTGCAAGCAATTTAAGGTTGCGACTCTTGTCCCAAATATAGCAGGCTTCATTCAGTGATATTACAAATTTCAAATATTATTAATATTAATTGAAGTTTTACAGCATATAGAACTGGCATTGAATGCTCCGAGCAAGCTGTGCTGTGGTAAACATGTGACTTTTCCTTGATATGAAACGATAAATAATCAAACCTCTGTTCCATTGCTTGACAGAACTCCCTGAAGCCTGCCCCATCCACGACACTGATCGGTCTCATTTCCTTACAAATGAACAAAATGAATTCATCCGTTATGGCCTCTTTTCGTGTTGCAGACAAAGAGCTTGTGGCGGGCGATGCAAAGTAATGCTAAGTGTCAAGACGTGACTGTTTAGCTGGAGTTCCACACATTATGTCATGCTCAGTTGGGTGCACATTTTTGAGATGTGCTAGTGGTCGAATGGTATGCTAACTGTATCTTAAATAGCTTGCATACAACTTTATCTCGCGGGTCAACAATTTTACCTCGCTTTCTCTGCTGGGGTCGATTTGGGCTCTGCACTTTCTGCCATCTTCCATGAAGACGCGTCAACTTTCAGCAGTGATACAGTGACTCCTGTGACCTGTCCCTTAACCCTCTGGCACGCTAGCGCGCCCCCTCGCAAAGCAGATAGCCACGCCTCTATTACCACGGACGTTTTATTTTATTTTATTTGAATATTAATTTTCACCTTCTAAATTTTTTTTTTTTTTTTAACTATTCGAATATATATTCAAATTTAGAATATTCGTTGACAGCCCTACTTTGAAGACATTTACATTTTATCATTTAGCAGACACTTTTAGCAAAATTGAATTACAAATAAGAACAATAGAAGCAATCAAACCAACAAAAGAGCAGCAATATATAACTGCTATGACAAGTCTCTGTTAGTATAATGCAATACACGTCGCAAGTTTGTATTTTTTTAATAATATATAAAACCGAATAAGACATATAATAGATAAAAAAAGATATTGAATAGATGGAGCTAGTGTTCAGTTATTATTCAGGGTCCAATTATTATTATAATTTTTTATAATAATTAAAAACAAGATTTCCAATTTGAATACAAGCTGTTATTTTGGACTTGTAATGAAAATGAAATGTAATTATAATTTATTTTATTATAAACTACACAGTAAAACAGAGCATAGATAATCTTTTTAATCAATACACATTTTTCTCTCTTTCACATTCATCTCTCAGATGGTTTCTAACCTGTATCCCTGAACAGCAAGAAAAGTCCTTTGTCTAAAATTATGGAAATCTTTAAGCAGGAAAATAAAAATATGATGTGCTTGAAATCTATGTTAGGTAATTAGTTTTAAATGTCTTATACACATACTGCCTCCAGCTAAACAATCTTCATGGAAACGGTGACCTCACTTCCCTAGAAGCCTTTAAAGCTGCGGACAGAGCTCTGTCATCTTTTCCAGTGCGTGTGTGTGTGTGTGTGTGTGTGTGTGTGTGTGTGTTTCTCTCACCTGTGTGAGTTTGAGGGAATGAGCTGTACAGCTGCATAAATCAGGTTTACATCACTCTGAGTGGACGTTTAACACCTGAAGAGGGAAGCAGCTTTGTAATGTGATCGTGTTTAAAAAGCATTAACACATCAGTTGGCCGCGTTCAGCTCGAGTAGGATGTTTGAGCTTCTGGTGAGGTCGTTCACATGTCATTTATGGTCCATCTGTGTTTTGCAAGGTTTCTATATCAAGTAAATGCTGCTCTTTTCTATTCAATTTTTTTTTTTTCAGAGAATCCCGAATAATAAAATGTATACGTTTTTACAAAGATATGAAACGGCACAAAAGTTCTCATCATTGACAACAATCAGAAACGTTTCTTGAGCACCAAAACGTATTAGACTGATTTCTGAAGGATCATGTGACACTGAAGACTGGAGCAATGATGCTGAAAATTCAGCTTTATCATCACTAGAATAAATAACATTTTACAATATACTCGCAGAAACAGGTGTTTGAATTGTTTATATATGTAACAATATTTGTTTTTACTGGTTTACTGAAATAGTGGGCATGAATAGAATAAAATTCTCACTTTTTCCAAATGTAATGTTAAATACTTTCTTTTAGAAATTTCTTTAATCAGTACAAATGTTGCTGCTATGTTCAGATCTAAAATATTCCTTTAGCTAGAAATTGTTTTTTCTTAACGGTTCTGTCTAAATGAGTAAGTGTAAAGGGACCTAATACATACTAGATACTGTAAGATTTAAATTTTTCTAAATTTATAAAAAATATTTAGTAATCTTGTGTTTTTTATTTATTTATACGTTTTAATTTTTTTAAAAGTGTCTATATATTGTTTATTAATTTATATTTCAGTTTTAGTTGTTTTAGTACATCAAGTTAAACAAAATTTTATTTTTATTATTATTAATAATCTTAATTTATTTAAATGTTATACCACAAAAAGTTTTTTTTTTTTTTTTTTTTTATTAGTTTTAGCTAACCATAGTCTCCCTTACATTAGTTGTGCACAAGCTCATCTTTTTCTCTGTTTCCCTCAGGGTTTGGGATGTTGTTTCTGGTGAGGTTCTCAACACTCTGATCCATCACAACGAGGCGGTTCTGCACCTGCGCTTCTGTAACGGTCTCATGGTGACCTGTTCAAAAGATCGCTCCATCGCCGTGTGGGACATGGCGTCTGCGACCGACATCAGCCTGCGCCGTGTGCTCGTGGGTCACCGCGCCGCCGTCAACGTGGTGGACTTTGATGACAAATACATTGTGTCTGCGTCTGGAGACAGAACCATAAAAGTGAGCGGGTGGAAGTGGTCAGTGGGTGGGCGGGGCTTTAGTATTGAGTGATTGGCAGCTGTAGTGTGATGATGTAGATGAAGAATCTTGTATATGTTTGTAGGTTTGGAGCACCAGCACATGTGAGTTTGTACGGACGCTTAACGGTCACAAGCGCGGCATCGCCTGCCTTCAGTACAGAGACAGACTCGTGGTCAGCGGCTCCTCGGATAACACCATCAGGTTTATTACATTTAATTGTGTTTATTTATTGAATTGTGATTTTTAGTTTATGTATTCATTTATTTTATATATATATATATATATATATATATATATATATATATATATATATATATATATATATTGTTTTGTTTTTATAATAATGGTAAAAACGTAATTTTAATACATTTATATCAGTACACAAAAATGTGAGTGTGAAAATAAGAACAATATGTTTTGAGTGGAAAAAGTTATTATTTTAGTGTTTATAATAATTTTTTTAACATTTTAATTTAATAATTTTCTCATTGGCATACACTTCCATTAATATGTTTGAAATGTGGGAATTGTAAGTTTTTTTTTTTTTTTACATTTTCAAAAAAAATTATACCTGCTCTACTAATGCTAAAACAAGGTATAAACGGTAATATTGTGAAATATTATTAAAATTCGAAATAACCTTTTTTCTGTGTAAACATAATGTAATATTTAATTTATTTGCAAGTTGCAAGCTGAATTTTCAGCATCATTACTTCAGTCTTCAGCGTCACGTGAGCCTTCAGAAATCATTTTAATATGCTGATTTGCTGAAATATTGAGGTGTCATACATTTTTTTCACAATTTTTTAAAGGAATAGAAAAAGTTCAAAATAACAGCATTTATTTGAAATCGAAATCTTTTACTGTCACTTTTCTCAATTTAATGCATCTTTCCTGAAAACAATTGTAATTAAAATCTTAGTGACCCAAAAATTTTGAACAGTACAGTATTAATAAGAGTTGATGTGCAAGGTGATATTTAACAAGTACCTTTTATTAGATCTGAGGAGGTTTACGAAAAAAAAAAAAAAAAAACGTTAAAGTGTTTATGATAGTCTGTATGACTTACATTATAAAACATTTTTCGGAGGCATACAAAAGCTGTCTTAGAATTCATTACACACTGAAAATCTTCCCCTTTTTTGGTAAATATTGCTTTAATTCATGTGTTTTCCTCACACAAATCTATTGTAAGCATTCAGAATGCTTAAAATATAGTTTACGAGACGAGTTGTATAGACTACTGTTACTAATGTATTTTTATAAAACTTTTTTATTTATTTAATTTATTTTATTTTTTTCTTGACTCATCATTTGAGTCTTTATTTTTAGTTTTCCACTGAAGAAAATAAAGTCATGCATGTTTGGAATGAGTAAATGTTGACCATTCAGATTTCTTGTTGAACTAACTCTGTAAATGCTCTCTAAAAGCTCTCAAATCTTGAACATATGTTTGTGTGTATTCAGACTTTGGGACATTGAGTGTGGTGCTTGTCTGCGTGTGCTGGAGGGTCACGAGGAGCTTGTGCGCTGCATCAGATTCGACAACAAGAGGATCGTGAGCGGAGCATATGATGGGTGAAAACACACACACAGTCACAGCACCATCTGTTTCTGACAGGCCGTTCATCTGTGAACCTCACATTCTCTCTCTTCTTCTGCAGGAAAATTAAAGTTTGGGATTTACAGGCAGCTCTGGATCCTCGGGCCCCTGCCAGCACATTATGTCTGCGTACACTTGTGGTGCGTGTGAATAAAATAATCACATCGTCATATTTTTTTTTGTCACATTCACATATTATAAAACTGAACGACTACAAGAGGTCACTGCAAGTTTATTTACCCTGCTAGTTAAACCATTTGAAATAATATTTTAGTTAACTTTATAGGAAAATTTGTTCAATATAATTCATATTTCTCAAATAAGCAGTCGCACAGTGCTACTTAAAAGACAGATTGCCAAGCTGCAGGCTACTAGAAATGCTAGTATTAAAAACATAAGGTCATATGGGAATGTAGTGATGATGATAAATGAAGTGAATTACCGTATTTTTCGGACTATAAGTCGCACCTGAATATAAGTCGCATCAGTCCAAAAATACGTCATGATGAGGAAAAAAACATATATAAGTCGCACTGGACTATAAGTCGCATTTATCCAAAACCAAGATAAAACATTACCGTCTCCAGCCGCGAGAGGGCGCTCTATGTTTTCAGTGTAGACTACAGTGTAGCGCCCTCTCCCGGCTGTAGACGGTAATGTTTTATCTTGGTTCAGGTCTCTTAGTTCATTTCTCTTGGTTCATGTCAAATTAATTTTGATAAATAAGTCGCACCTGACTATAAGTCGCAGGACCAGCCAAACTATGAAAAAAAGTGTGACTTATAGTCCAGAAAATACGGTAGTTGATCAGTTATTTTTGAGATTGTTCATTGAAACAGCTGCTTCACTGAAATAATTGAATTCCTAGCTGTACTATTAAACAAACTTTGAAGAAAAAAAAATCGATTCACTAAAAGAATCAGATTTCCATACTGATCCACAAAAGATTCAGATTCCGAGCAATACTGTTAAACAAACTTTGAAACAAATGGATTCACTAAAAGAATCTGATTTCCATACTGATCCACTAAAATAATTAAATTCCTACTTGCAAAGTTTCGGAGTTTGCAAGTTGTGTTATTTTTTCTTTTCTTTTTTTTTGGGGGGGGCTATCTGGTGGCAGAAAATGACAGTTGTAAAGTAGCTGTCTATTGAAGCCATGGAATAAAATAATTTAAAAAAGAGTTTATATTTCTAAAATCTGATAACAAAATCAACTCCTCAATCTCTTTTTTATTTTTGACTCGGAATCATGAGTTTCTATCCCACACTTCTGGATTTTTTTTTCTCACTATTGTTGAGTTAAATTGAGTTATAAAGTCTGAACTAGGAGACTAAATTCGGGTAAAAATAGGCAAAAAAGTCAATATAAAATGGGTCAATGTTATGTTAAATTTTATAGGTTTAAAGGGTTAGTTCACCCAAAAACGAAAATTATGTCATTAAAAACTCACCCTTATGCTGTTCCAAACATGTAAGGCCTCCTTTTATCTTCAGAACACAGTTTAAGATATTTTAGATTTAGTCCGAGAGCTCTCAGTCCCTCCATTGAAGCTGTGTGTACGGTATACTGTCCATGTCCAGAAAGGTAAGAAAAACATCATCAAAGTAGACCATGTGACATCAGAGGGTCCGTTAGAATTTTTTGAAGCATCGAAAATACATTTTGGTCCAAAAATAGCAAAAACAACGACTTTATTCAGCATTGTTTTCTCTTCCGTGTCTGTGTGAGAGAGAGTTCAAATCAAAGCAGTCTGGATATCCGGTTCACGAACTAATCATTCAGTTCACCAAATCGAACTGAATTGTTCTAACCGGTTCACATCTCTAATGCGCATTAATCCAAAAATGACTTAAGCTGTTAACTTTTTTAATGTGGCTGACACTCCCTCTGAGTTCAAACAAACCAATATCCCGGAGTAATTCATTTACTCAAACAGTACATTGAATGTTACTTTTTATCTCACAATTCTGATTTTTTTTTCTCTTGCATTTCTGACTTTATAACAGAATTATTCTGTTATAAAGTTATAAAGTCAAAATTGCGAGTTATAAAGTAAGAATCGTGCTTTAAAGTCAAAGAGTTTGTTTTTCGCAAATCTTGCAATTCTGTCTTTCTTTTTTCTCACAATTGCTAGTTCATATCTCACATTTCTGACATTTTTTTCCCTGAACTGCAAATACTAAAGTCGGAATTGCACATTTCTTGCATTTCTGAGAAAAAAAACCTATTTTTTATAACTCGCAATTTTGACTTTAGATAAAGTTAGAAATGCAAGATTATATCATGCAATTCTGACTTTACAACTCGCAATTGCCATTTAAAAAAAAAAAAAGTCTGAATTGCAATTCTGAGATAAAAAGTCACAATTACCGTGCTGCTGTTTTATTTACATTTTCTATTTTTTTTTGTGGAGGAAACGAACTTCCATAAGAATCAGATTCCTAGCTAAACTATTAAACAAACTTTGAAACCGACTGTTTCACTGAAAGATTTAGAATTTCTAGCTATATTATTAAACAAACAGATTCAATAAAAGAATCAGATTCCTCAATAGTTATCTGACTTTTTTTAGCCAATCAGTTTGTTTAAAAATAAATAAATAAAAATCTACCTCTGCTTTTAGTTCTAGTAGCCTGCAGTTTGACAGACTAGCTGCAAAGTTGTTTCCCCAGCACAAGGAGACTGTTGATTTGAGAATTATGAATTCTGTTTTGTATACATTTCCATAAAGGTTAACTGAATGATTATTTCAACAGCTGAGCAGTTAATATGCTGCAGAATCATGCAGTCATTACATGTCAGTAACATTGCTGCGTTTACTCCTCAACACCATACTCACCGTGTCTGAGCGAGCTCTGCAGTGTGTTTGCGTGTGCGTTACTGTATGTTCTTTTGTTCATGTGTGTTGTCATGGTAACCTCTGGCAGGAGCATTCTGGGCGTGTGTTCCGACTGCAGTTTGATGAGTTCCAGATTATTAGCAGTTCCCATGACGACACCATCCTCATATGGGACTTCCTGAACGTCTCCACCAACGGCCAGCCGGAGAGGCGATCGCCCTCGAGGACATACACATACGTCTCCAGATAGCAGGTACAACAAACAGCAGAGTTTTCAATCATTCATCAGATTTGAACTTCGTTACATATATCATGATTTTTGGTTTAGTTTAGCTTTAACTATGTTTGGTGATTTTACATGTTTGTCAGAAAGTCTTCGATTCTATATATATATATATATATACAGTCAGGTCCATAAATATTGGGACATCGACACAGTTCTAATCTTTTTGGCTCTATACACCACCACAATGGATTTGAAATGAAACGAACCAGATGTGCTTTAACTGCAGACTTTCAGCTTTAATTTGAGGGTATTTACATCTAAATCAGGTGAACGGTGTAGGAATTACAACAGTTTGTATATGTACATCCCACTTTTTAAGGGACCAAAAGTAATGGGACAGATTAACAATCATAAATCAAACTTTCATTTTTTAATACTTGGTTGCAAATCCTTTGCAGTCAATTACAGCCTGAAGTCTGGAGATCAATTAGACATCAGCGTACGCTGGGTTTCATCCCTGGTGATGCTCTGCCAGGCCTCTACTGCAACTGTCTTCAGTTCCTGCTTGTTCTTGGGGCATTTTCCCTTCAGTTTTGTCTTCAGCAAGTGAAATGCATGCTCAATCGGATTTAGGTCAGGTGATTGACTTGGCCATTGCATAACATTCCACTTCTTTCCCTTAAAAATCTCTTAGGATGTTGTTCCAGAACTGTGAAGGCTTATTTAGATGTTGTTTGGCAAATTCTAATCTGGCCTTCCTGTTTTAGAGACTCACCAATGGTTTACATCTTGTGGTGAACCCTCTGTATTCACATGGTGAAGTCTTCTCTTGATTGTTGACTTTGACACACACATACACCTACCTCTTGGAGAGTGTTCTTGATCTGGCCAACTGTTGTGAAGGGGGTTTTCTTCACCAGGGAAAGAATTCTTCGATCATCCACCACAGTTGTTTTCCATGGTCTTCCGGGTAGTTTGGTGTTTGGAAAGCAACCAAAGAGATTTTTAAGGGAAAGAAGTGGAATGTTATGCAATGGCCAAGTCAATCACCTGACCTAAATCCGATTGAGCATGCATTTCACTTGCTGAAGACAAAACTGAAGGGAAAATGCCCCAAGAACAAGCATGAACTGAAGACAGTTGCAGTAGAGGCCTGGCAGAGCATCACCGGGGATGAAACCCAGCGTGTGTGTGTGTGTGTGTGTGTGTGTATATATATATATATATATATATATATATATATATATATATATATATATATATATATATATATATATATATATATATATACACGCTGGGTTTCATCCCTGGTGATGCTCTGCCAGGCATTATATATATAATTTTTTTTTTTTTTTTTTTCATTCTTTAAAGACTGATTGATTGTATCTCTCATTCATACGTCTGTCTCGTCTGTTCAGGTGCCTCTTCTATGTGCCAGTGTGTCCTGGGAGAGCTGAGAGCTGATTGGTTGTTGGCTGTGTCCGTCACAGAATGGTGCCTAGGGATCCACCTCCTCTTCTCTGTCTGACTATAAACTTACACAAAAAAACCTACATAGAGTCATGCTTTGCCAAACACACACACACACACACACACACGCACACTAAAGATTCAAACACACACTATTGGGTTTCAGCACTGTTCTGCTTTAAGTAGTGGGGAAAAGAAAAGCACAATTACACACGTGCGCACACACAGACGTATCTTCAATCCGCTTCAAACCGTATCTGTACTATCACTGCTGCTCAATAACCCAGAGATCTGCACTACTAATAGCTCATATCCACACGGGGATCACTGACGCTGGGATTCTGGGAGTGACGTACGGATGAAGGACAGGTCATTGAGACTTTGCGAACTGCTGTGTGAGAGAAAGAGACCTGGACAGTAGTCAAGACTCTCGCGGAAATGAAAGAAAAGTGAGCGGTGAAGGTTCAGGACTTTTTCATGCCTCATCTCTCTTCAGGACCAGGGACACAGGTGTTTTTCAGGATGACGGCGAGAAGCAGAAGTCCGTCTGCATGCATGCGAGGATCAGTTTGGTGACCGTCTGCTCTGATGCCTCTTTCCCATTCGTCTTTAGTTTTTATGATTTTGTTTTTCTATTTAATTGGCCTCTTCATCTCTCCTGTATGGGTCTGCTAGGCATTGTATGTCTTTGTCTCTCAATGTCTGGTTTGATTTCTCTCTGCCTGCTTGCTCATCGAGGGCTGAATCTAGTTGTAAACAAAATTGTCTTGTCAGATTGTGTTGTATATTAAAAAAAGAGTTTTTTTAAGAAAAAATATTGTGAATAAAGTACCTGACCATGATTAATGTATCATTTTAAACCTAAAACATACTTTACACAAGTGAAAAAGACCTCTTGTGGTTCATATGCATGCATTTTCTTTGCTCAGTTTCTCTCTTTCAGATAAACTGCTGTCATGGCGGAGCAAAGGTTTGAAGAAAATCTCCCTGAGCAGGTTAGTTAAAGTTAATTAAGCTGTTGACACGTTTACAGTAGCTACAAGATGTAAATAATACATCTTTTTTTTTTTTTTTTTTTTTTTAAAGTCAGACTTGTGAAGGAAACTATCGGCTCCTTGAATACTGGAGTTTGTTACTTTCACAGTAATGCAACTTATGCAAGAATCTGGTTAAGTTTGTTTAACAGGTTGGCCAAGCTTATATATATATGAATTTCTTTTACATTTACTGTTTGAAAACCACTTAGTCTGAGTATATTTCTGACTTCAGGCCTTTCATTTTAACAGAGTTAAGCTTCAGAAAATCCTGACTGATTAACAATAATAATCAATATGCAGTTTGACCCCAGAAGTTCCCCTTAAATAATGAGATGCAGCGAGGTAGCGTGTCCCGCTGTTGTCAGAGCGACCGCTAGGTGTCACTGATCAGCTACGTTCTGTCCCTCTCCAGACTGACCCAAGTTCATCCAGACTGAACAAGCCTGAACTTTCCTGATGAGCTGCTGGTTAAAGCGCTTGATTGATTCAGGAATAATCGGATGACAGAGCGCCGTGGGCTGGGGATTATTCCAGACTCGTGCCAAGAGAGAGAATTCTTCCAGAAATCCTGTCTTGTCTTGGTTTGTGTGATAAACACTCTGACATTGGCAGTCCGTTAAAGTGAAGCCAATAGTCTCATTTTCTTTTAGCAGATTATGATACTTCTTGTAGGTTTGCACTTATTCAGAGGGGCTAGTTGTATCTGAGACTGTCCTAAAATGTATAATTTGAGAATTATATATTATGAAGGTTTAAATATTATTATAAATGTCTAAAATGTTATCTGGAAAATATTTAATGTCTTTAAAAATATATTCAGTTATTCATTGATTTTTACTCAACCTTATACTGTTAGATGTGTGTTTTTTTCTGATTTTATTTACTCATTTTAAATCCTTCTTTATTATTTTTGTTTTCTTTTCTTTTTTTTCTTCTTCTTTTTTTTTTTTTTTAAGCATGCTTTTTCTCTAATCTGGATTCCAGTTTGAAAACCAAAGGCTCAGAGTGTTAAGACTCAGGGAAATCCTAATTAATTATCAATAATAGAAGAAAGAAAGAAAAACATGTATAGATGAGTCCATCTAGATAAGACCAGGGACATGTATTAAGAAAGTAAATGAAGTCAGTTCTAATATATTTTGACGTTGAACTGGAAAATAAAACTGAGACTGCATACTCCCTTCGGTCGGATAAACGTAATTAGAAATGCCCTCCTTCATCTGAACATTGGTCTGATTGGCTGGCTTGAGTGCAACCTCTGCACAGGTTCCAGAAACATGATTGGCTGATAGAAGTGTTGTTCCATTTGGATAAAACACGTTACACTCGACCCCTGCCAAACATCTTCACCCCTGGGTGGACTTATGCTTGGAAATGTTAATATGTCCTCAATGGGTTTTCCTTGGCAAACTAAAGCATTTAAATGCGTAAATGTCACTCGTCCAGAATAGAATGGAAAAGTTCACAACAAACCAGCGAGAAGAGTGTAAACTAGCACAGGCAGGTTCAGAAGAGGCCACAAGCCGTCTTTTCCCCAACATTCCCAAACAAACACCAACAGTCCCAAACGCTGCACCTGTTTGCGGTTCCTGGCACACCTCGAGACTCTCCCCCGTTTCAAACAATTCCTCCGGCTTTACAGCCAGCGGCCGACATGAGAATGTTTGTCTGGGAATCTTGAGGCCATTTCAGCCCAACACATCTTCAGAAAGGGCATGTGTCTTTGGAGAGTTTTATCGTGGCGGGCCTGTGTGTCTTCACGGATTGGAAAGAGGGAATGTGTGTCAGAGGTCAGTTGTTTGTGGTGTCAGCGAGAGAGAAGGAGCACGTAATGCTCGTTGTTTTACATTGTGGGTCTGGCTGCGGTGTGT
The DNA here is from genome assembly GCF_023724105.1 of Carassius gibelio. Lineage (NCBI taxonomy): Eukaryota > Metazoa > Chordata > Actinopteri > Cypriniformes > Cyprinidae > Carassius > Carassius gibelio. Next base: position 19,397,554 of record NC_068384.1, on the reverse strand, counting down.
CAGTGTCATTGTGGTTTGCTGTGCTGAAAAATGTGTGTGTGTGTGTGTTGTGCTGTGTGAGCTGTGGTTATTCACTGCTCAGCAATATGACCTGGATTCGGTCTCTACACTGCGGTATAAGTGGTCTTCTAGTAGTGAATATTTGGGGCTAGATGTTACCCATGTTACAAAAAAAGTCCGATTTGAGTGTCATGAGCCAAATTTCCTGGTCATATTTCACTCCAACATCAAAGGTAAAAAATAATGTATATTTAGTTTTATGTAGGCTAAATCAGGTATAATAATACTTATACATTTTCTATATTATTTAACTTATACAATTATTTACTTTTATATAATTATTTACTTCTGACTTTTATCACCATATATATTTAAAAAAAATGGCATTACTGTAATATATCATGCCTGTATATTTTAATGCATGTCTGTATACTTGATATACAGTGCCCTCCATAAATATTGGAACAGTAAAGACAAAAATGCTTTCTCTGCTGTGGAGTCATTTGGACATTTGCAAATATGATTAAAAGATGAATATGCAACGAAACTACAGAAGGTCACATTTTATTATTAAAGCACACACGCTTTACCAAATAAAAAGGACAGCACTTTTAGAGTTCATACCACTATTGGATGTGAGCATAAGTGTCGGGACAGTTGAATAAAGATTAAAAGCTAATATTTAGTTGCAGAACCCTTGCATGCAGTCAGAGCAGTGAGTCTGCAACCCACAGACATCACCAGACTCTTGGTCAATTCCAACTGTCGCTTGTTTTGGGGAGTTTCTGTCTTTGGTCTCCTCTTCAGCTGGTGAAATTAATGTTCAATCGGATTTAAATCTGGAGATTGATTAGGACAATCTAAGACTTCACATTTCTTTGCTCTGATAAAGCTGTTGACTGAACTGGCAAGGGTCATTGTCCTGATCCAATATGAAGTGCTTTCTAATGAGTTTGGTGGCATTTTCTTGAATATTGGTAGCCAAGATGATTTTCTACCCTTCCAGATTCATTCTGCTACTGTCATCATACATTAAGTCATCATAAAAATGAAGACACCACCTCCACCCAGCATTACAGATGAGCTTGTATGCTTAGGATCATTTGCAGTTCCCTTTTTTCTCCATACTTTTGCTTTAGATTGACAGAGCATCACACCAGCTTTCTGGAGGTTGTAGGTGATTTTACAGACATGTATCATGTTCATTTTCACAGCTTTTATGATTTGGCTGTCATCAACTATTGTTCTTCTCAGCCGATCAGGTCGTCGCTGGTTGCTGATTTCGCCGGTAGTTTCCAAACTCTTGATTTCTCCATATCCTTTGTTTTTCCTATAGTTCTAATCCAAATTGTTCGTTCTTCTTCCAGAGTCGACTTCCTCATCTTCATCCTGGTTTGTGTGTGTCATCATCGAATGGAAGACTTTAGAATGCAGAAGCAATAGGTATTACTGAAAACACATTCCCTACTTTTCATATCTGAAGAATTAATGCAACAGGACACAGCTGAACACTGTGAGAGCTGTGAGGCAACTGTTCCAACACTCACATCAGATAGGGAGATGGAACTCTAAAAGTACTGATCTTCTTAGCTGGTAAATCATCTTTGTGTTGAATCACCCAATAATAAAATGTGACATTCTGTAGTTTTGTCTCATATTCATCTTTTAATCATATTTACAGATTTCTTGACTCCACAGCAAACAGAACAATTTTGTCTTTACTGTTCCAATACTAATGGATGGCACTGAGTGTGTGTGTGTATGTGTATATATATACAGTACAGATCAAAAGTTTGGAAACATTTATATTTTTAATGTTTTTGAAAGAAGTTTCTTCTGCTCATCAAGCCTGCATTTATTTGATCAAAAATACAGAAAACACAGTAATATTTTGAAATATTATTACAACTTAAAATAATATTTTTCTATTTTAATTTACTTTAAAAAATAATTTATTCCTGTGATGCAAAGCTGAATTTTTAGCATCATTACTCCAGCCTTCAGTGTCACATGTAACATCCAGTCTATCACATGATCATTTAGAAATCATTCTAATATTCTGATTTATCATGAGTGTTGGAAACAGTTCTGCTGTCTAATATATTTGATGAATAAAAGGTTAAAAAGAACTGCATTTATTAAAAAAAAAATCTAATAATATATATTCTAATAATATATTTTCTTTACTATCACTAAACTAAACCCTCACAAACCCCTTATGTTAACATTTCAATCAAGGACCGTGATGCCGCCTGGCATGGCACAGCCGGGGCCCCACCCTGGAGCCAGGCCCGGGGTTGGGGCTCGTATGTGAGCGCCTGGTGGCCGGGCCTTCCCCCATGTGGTCTGGCCGGGCTTAGCCTGAAGGAGTGATGTGGGGCCGCCCTCCTGTGGGCTCACCACCTGCAGGAGGGAGTGTAAGGGGCCAGTGCATAGTGGATCGGGTGACAGTCGTACGCGAGACCCCCGACAACCCAATCTCTGGACATGGAATCTGGCTTTAGTGACGTGGAATGTCACCTGGTTGGCGGGGAAGGAGCCTGAGCTTGTGCGGGAGGTCAAGAGGTACCGGCTAGAGATAGTCTGGCTCACCTCCACGCACAGCTTGGGCTCTGGAACCACACTTCTTGAGAGAGGCTGGACTCTCTACCACTCTGGAGTTGCCCATGGTGAGAGGCGGAGGGCTGGAGTGGGTTTGCTCATAGCCCCCCAGCTCCTCCGCCATGTGTTGGAGTTCACTCCGGTGAACGAGAGGGTCGCTTCCCTGCGCCTTCGAGTCGGGGATAGGTCTCTCACTGACGTTTGTGCCTACAGGCCGAACAGCAGTGCGGACTACCCGACCCTCTTGGAGTCTCTGGGAGGGGTGCTGGAAAGTGCCTCACCTGGAGGGGCGTGATTGGGAGGAACGACCCCCTGACCTGAACCTGAGCGGTGTTCTGTTATTGGATTTCTGTGCTAACCACGGTTTTTCCATAATGGACACCATGTTCAAGCATAAGGGTGTCCATCAGTGCACGTGGCACCAGGACTCCCTAGGCCAGAGGTCGATGATCGACTTTGTGGTCGTGTCATCAGACCTTCGGCCATATGTCTTGGACACTCGCGTGAAGTGAGGGGCGGAGCTGTCAACTGATCACCACCTGGTGGTGAGTTGGATCTGATGGCGGGGGAGGAAGCTGGACAGACTTGGCAGACCCAAACATGCTGTGAGGGTCTGTTGGGAATGTTTGGCCGAGCCCCCTGTCAGAGAGATCTTCAACTCCCACCTCCGGCAGAGCTAAGACCGGATCCCGAGGGAGTCTGGAGATATTGAGTCCTAGTGGACCATGTTCTCCACCTCCATTGTCGCTGCAGCTGCTTGGAGCTGTGGCCGTAAGGTCTCTGGTGCCTGTCGAGGTGGCAATCCCCGAACCCGGTGGTAGACACCGGAAATAAGGGTTGCTTTCAAGCTGAAGAAGGAGTCCTATCTGGCCTGGATGGCTTGTGGGACTCCGGAGGCAGCTGACAGGTACCGGCAGGCCAAGCGGACTGCAGCCCGGGTAGTCGTGGAGGCAAAAAATCGGGCCTGGGAGGAGTTCAGTGAGGCCCCGAAGAGATTCTGGCAAACTGTTCGACGCCTCAAGAGGGGGAAGCAGTGCCCTACCAACACTGTTTACAGTGTAGATGGGCACACCGTCGGGCGGTGGAAGGAATACTTCAAGGATCTCCTCAATCCCACCGACTTGTGTTCCGTTGAGGAAGCAGTGGCTGGGGACTCGGAGGAGCACTCGTCCATCACCCGGGCTGAAGTCATCGAGGTAGTTAAAAAGATCCGCCCGAGTACCTCAAGTCTCTGGATGTTGTGGGGCTGTCTTGGCTGACACGCCTCTGCAACAACGCATGGCGGTTGGGGACAGTACCTCTGGACTGGCAGACCGGGGTGGTGGTCCCTCTTTTCAAGAAGGGGGACCGGAGAGTGCGTTCCAACTATAGAGGGATCACACTTCTCAGCCTCCCCGGGAAAGTCTATGCCAGGGTACTGGAGAGGAGAATTCGGCCGATACTGGAACCTCGGATTCAGGAGGAACAGTGTGGTTTTCATCCCGGTTGTGGAACACTGGACCAGTTCTATACCCTTTCCAGGGTGATGGAGGGTTCATTGGAGCTTGCCCAACCAGTCCACATGTGTTTTGTGGATTTGGAGAAGGCATTCGACCGTGTTCCTCCCGACATCCTGTGGAGGGTGCTCTGGGAGTATGAGGTCGGCGGCCCCCTACTTAGGGCTGTTCGGTCCCTGTACGACCGGAGCAAGAGCTTGGTTCGCATTGCCGGCAGTAAGTCAGACCTGTTCCCAGTGCATGTTGGACTCCTGTTAATAATTTTTATGGACAGAATTTCTAGGCGCTGCCAAGGGCCGGAGAGTGTCCGGTTTGGGTACCATACGATTTCATCGCTGCTTTTTGCAGTTGATGTTGGCCTCCTCAGACCAGGACCTTCAGCGTGCACTGGGACGGTTTGCAGCCGAGTGTGAATCGGCTGGGATGAGAATCAGCACCTCCAAGTCCGAGGCCATGGTTCTCAGTCGGAAAAGTGTGGATTGCCCACTTCAGGTTGGTGGAGAGTTCCTGCCTCAAGTGGAGGAGTTCAGGTATCTTGGGGTCTTGTTCACGAGTGAGGGAAGGATGGAACATGAGATTGACAGACGGATCAGTGCAGCTTCTGCAGTAATGTACCGGTCTGTCGTGGTGAAGAAGGAGCTGAGCTGTAAGGCAAGAAATTAGCTTTCTTCGTTGGGTGGCTGGGCGCTCCCTTAGAGATAGGGTGAGAAGCTCGGTCACTCGGGAGGAGCTCAGAGTAGAGCCGTTGTTCCTCCACATCGTGAGGAGCCAGCTGAGGTGGCTCGGGCATCTATTTCGGATGCCTCCTTGACGCCTTCCCAGGGAGGTGTTCAAGGCACTTCTCACCGGAAGGAGGCCCCGGGGAAGACCTAGGACACGCTGGAGGGACTATGTCTCCCAGCTGGCCTGGGAACGCCTCGGGGTCCTCCCGGAAGAGCTGGAAGAAGTGGCTAGGGAGAGGGAAGTCTGGGCGTCTCTGCTTAGACTGTTGCCCCCGCGACCCGGCCCGGATAAGCGGAAGATGATGGATGGATGGATACTATCACTTTTTATCAATTTAACACATCCTTGCTGAATAAAAGCATTGATTTTATTTAAAAAGAAGAGAGAAAAAAAAATACTGACCAGTAGTGTATATTGTTATAACAAAATATTTATATTTTAAAAACATAGCTTCTTTTTTTTTTTTTACTTTTTATTCATCAAAGTATCTTAAAAAAGCATCACATGTTCTGAAAAAATATTAAGCAGCAGAACTGTTTCCAACTTTGATAATGAATCATCATATTAGAATGATTTCTAAAGGATCATGTGATAATGATCCTAAAAATTCTGCTTTGCATCACAGAAATAAATGATATTTTATAGTATAATACATTTAAAAACTATTTTAAACCGTAATAATATATCACAATATTACATTTTTTTTCTGTATTTTTGATCAAACAAATGCAGGCTTGATGAGCAGAAGAAACTTTTGGTCTGTACTGTGTATATATATATATATATATTATTAATTTTATTTTACATTCTTCTCAGGTCAGAAATTCTTTTTATTTGTTTAAAAGTAGGACCGTAATGTGAAAAAAAAGAAATTCTACTTGTCATTATTGTAATACAGTACATTGTGTCTTAATTTATTATTATTATTTGTAACTGTCATCATTTTCTTTATATTTTATATACTTTATATGTTTATTTATATTTAAGTAAAAAAAAAATACTATTAGAATTTTATGGTCGCTATTATTATTAATTTTTTATCAGTATAAATAAAAAAATAGCAAATTTTATTATTTATTTTATTTTTGGTAATAAGTAATTTCATTAGATTTTTGAAGGTATAATGTGTATATTTCTCATCATGTCACTGTGCAAAATTTTTAATGATCCTAAAAACAGCCTTAATTTTTGTTTATGCAGAATAATTTTTTACTGTCTGTTTTTTGGGTGAAATGTTTTTGCCAGTATTTGTGTGATTCACCCATATGTCTGGTTTTCGCCAGTAATTTGCAGCATATAACAGATTACTGTATCCGTGTGTGAAGCTGGCACGTTGTGTGAGTGGGTCTGCGTGTCCATCTGGTTGAGGGTGTGTTGTGTGTCAGACGTGTTCAGTGTGTGTCATACTGAGGGTGTGTGTGAATGTGTGAGCATGACCTCTGCGTGTCTGGCTGTAACGGACCGTGTGTGTGTGTGTGTGTGAGAGAGAGAGAGAGAGAGAGAGAGACAGAGGGTGTGAGTGTTTCCTGTAGGTCTGTGTTTTTTTTTCCCTATAATTCCAGCAGGTCTCAGGTCACCCCTGTGTTCTCACGCACATATTTTGCATTCTTTCCTCCTCCAGCATTACCATACACCTTCCTCTGGGTTTGGCTGACAAATCTTTCCACCACTTCGCCTCCAGAACAGTCTGTTTCTCTTTAGGAATCCTTTGCTTTTCCCGCTGACTCAGCTGGGCAGAGACTGCCGGGATCACAGGTTGTTGGTGACAGTAATGTGTGTGTGTGTGTGTGTGTGTGTTCACTGCTCCAGATATAAGCAACAGGTCCACATGCATTATATCCAGAAATATTAAGTGCATTCCTTTCAAGTTTATATTATATCATACTATATTATAATGAAATATTTAAATATAGTCAGATGTGCTTGTGTTACATTAAACATGACATTCCTGACCATTTGTTTGTATGCAGTTTGATGATAATGACGACTCACACAGCATATATGTTTTGAAACACAGACACGTTTCTGTAGAGTTTACTGGCTTTGGAAAGGTGTTTGCCATACACAGATAAAATAAATAATAAGTGGAATCCTTTTATAGTAACAACAATGATAGTAACAGTCAAAGTAATATCACTTAGTCAGCTTTAATCTTTATATATATATTTATATTTAGAAAACGTTTTGTAATGTTTTTCCTTTAATAAGCTGGTATAAGACTTTGGTTCTCCATTAAATTTCCCAGTAGCAGCATTCCACATTAAAATCCAAACAGGAAAGTTGCTCCTCGTGTCATTTGGTGGTGGCCCGTCCCGTGCTCTCGTGGGATCAGAGCTGTTCAGGTTGTCTCTGTCATTGGTTGTCACTTGTCTTTGGTCATTTAGTTTATATTTGGTGCAGCTTTAAGAGAGTTTATTTATTATTATATTTTACATTCCAGTTCCGGTTTAATCTTGTCCATCCATCAATAAGTCATGTATGATTATATCCCTCACGGTCTTTAATGCAACCTGAAATATGCCATTGCACGCACATGCACACACACTTATACAGCATTACATTCATTAGCTTCAAATGAATAGTTCAGCCAAAAATGAATACTCGGTCATTATTTACTCCTCTCACAATTACAGTTCACAGTGAGTCTGTCAAGTGTTAACAAACAGACAAACAAAAAAATGCAAAATAACTGCAGTCCATATGACTAGTGCACCACAAGTCTTCTGAAGTCTTATTGTTTGGTTATTATGCCGTATATATATATGAATGAATTATCCGGATATAAAAAAAAAAAAAGGTTTAATTAAGTTATTTTTCCATATAAAAAAATAACTTAACAATAAAGAAGAATAGATCTGATGCTATTTCTGTTTCATCACAGCATCACAATGAAACAGAAATTGAATTAGTTGTTATTTGGTTAATTTAATTAGCTGTGATGAAACAGAAATAGCACCATATATTTTTTATATGGAAAAATAACTTTTTAATTAAACTATTTAAATATATATATATATATATATATATATATGTGTGTGTGTGTGTGTGTGTGTGTGTGTGTGTCACTGATGTAAAAGACATAGAAGATGAAATATGGTAATTTATATAGTAATAACTATAAATTATATTAAGCTATAATAATAATATCTTAAAGCTGTTGAATGATTTGTATGAGCTGGAATATAATGCATGTGAACAATTTATTATTATTATTATTGTTATTTTAAACCATTCGAGAGCTTGACGGATGTTAACTATGAACTGTAGTGTGAAAAATAGCCACACACGTGTTGGGAGCAACATGAGGTGAGCAAACAATGCCCGATTTTTCATTTTTGTCTGAGCGTATCCTTTAAGGCAGGTCTTACCAAAGGAGCTCTCATATAACGGTAACCTTTATGACCTTCTGAGTTTCTAACCAGAGTCCATTTCTGTCTGACTTTCTTCTGCAGGTTCAGAGATTTCTGCTCCTCTCCCTTAGGCGGGATCCCGTCCGAATCTTGTCTTAGGAAAATTGCCACACAGTCGCCGTCTACAGGCCAATTCGCTTGTGTTTTGTTTCGTGTCTTCATTGTGGGCTGCTTAACGCTCCCTCCTCCGTCCGCTGGGCCAGACGTTTGCTTGTGTTTGCTTTGGTTAGTCATCTCCATGTCTGAAGCAAGCTGTCTTAACCACAGCTCTGGTGGAAATTAGCTGTTATTGTTATTAGGGTTGTAGAGGTCCAACCCACTGGAATATAAAGTGATGGTCTGTTCAAATAAGACAAGACAGTCCGGCTTCGCACTAGCAGTGTCATTTTCACTGGGACTGTTTTGTTGTTTATTCCTCGTCCTCATGTAAACGTTAGCAGTGGGACACCAGTGTCAGCATTAGCGTGGTCGCGCCGCACGGACTCTCTTGCTCCTCTTGCTGACCGTAGTGAAGCGGAACGGCGTTAAATCCGGCTGCTCTCCGGGTGGGAAGCGCTTCATGAAGTGGACGTCCTGCTGGTTGGGAAGTGTTTGGGGACCACGTCGAGGGCGCCCTCTTTTGGTAAAGCCCACATACCAGCCATTATAGCGCGCTGACATTAGTGCTGTGTAGTTGTTTTCCAGAACCATCTCGATGAAGACGCAGTCTGCACTACGATTGCTGGCTTTCTAGGGACACAGAAAAGTCCAAAATGTGTTAGTTTGACCACAAACATTACATGATTGATGCATTTATTAAAGACCCCAAGCATGGACTAATAGTCACAAATGTGTAGGCTGAGATACACGATAAAGTCTTTAAAATAGGACACAAAGTACTGTGTTAACATTAAGAACATTTACATATTGATTTTTCACAGGTGATTTACCAATATTTTGAATTACACATTACATTGTGTTTCAAGGTTATACAGAATGTCTTTAAACTGTTATTATACATATTTTTTTTTTCTTACAGTGCTTTTTTTGTTCCATCTGTTGTATTGACAAAGTTGCTGGTTATGAAACCTTTTAGTGTACAAAAACAGAGTATTTCATAAGTAATTCATAACTACATGATTTTAAGTTTTTTTTTATATAATTATTACTCTTTGCTAATATTTTATTTTAATAATAATAATAACATTTTATAACTCCACAAGTTTTAGTAATTTTCCAGTCCATTTACTATTGTATTTTAATTTTTTTACTCAAAACGGCAATTTTTCAGCAAATTATTTTAGCACTTGCCATGACTAGAAAATGAATAAGCATTATAAAAATGTCCATGACTCTTCCAGTTTTACAAATCACACTTTTAAAATTCACACATACATTAAATATATAGGAATTAGTTTGTAGTTTATAGGAAACTGTTTTACTTCATTTTAAAGCATTTGATAAAATATTGTTGCCAAGATCCACATTGTGTATTATTTTAATGTGATAGACCACCTAACAATGAGAAATCTGCATCTTTTATCCCCCCTCGTGTTATTTCTAAACCTGCATGACTGACTGACTTCTGTGGAACACAAAAACACATATTTTGAAGGATGCTGGTAACCAAATAGCTTCGGATTCCATTGGCTCCCACATCATTTCTGTCCATATTCTGGAACTCAGCACTGGTTGGTACCACCCATTCTTCAAAATATCTAAATATATTCCACAGAAGACAGAAATTGCTATTGCTATTCTTCTGTATTTATGTCCTGCTTCAACTTTGTTTTAATAGGTGAGACAGGAAAGAAAGAAAGAAAGTGAAAGAAGTCAGCAGCGAAGTTCACCTTGCCTATGAGTTTCCCTCTGCGGTTCATACACAGGTAATGATTGGTTTCCTTCCCTCGGATTTGCACCTGGCTGCCGAAGGTGTCTGCCTCCACTACGAGCTGGGCTTATGAAGAGAGAGGAGAGAGACGGACAGACGTTACTAAAATATCACCATGAGCTCTGGTTTTGTATTGACGTAAATGATGGTTTAAAGCCAAGTGAAGCTCTATATAAATGACATCAGCAGTTGACAGAGCTAGACAGCCATCACACTCATGTGGCTATGAATTAATCACTAGTGTACTGCTTACTGTATTATTGTATGTACTGTGTTCTGCCTAAGTGCCTATGACATTTCTAGGACTTCTGCTGTAACGACTTCTGGTAATATATTAAAATAATTTTAGTTCATAATTCCGTTTTTCAAGACTTTTTCAGTAGTTCATGTTTATCATTATTGTAGTTATTAGCTCAGAATTACAATTTCTACCTGATCATATTTTTAACGCTTGATAGAACTATACAAATTTATGGATATTTCCTGGACTTTTTTTTATTTTTATTTTTTTTATGTTTTATTAATCTTCATGAATTTTCCAGGTCTAGAATCACAATTTGTCAATTCCCGCATAAGTTCAGGACTGTAGAAATGCTGGCCCTTATGTAAAGTTTAAGTTGTTGAGGGAACAAAATAAACAGAAATATGATTTTCAGTTGTTTTACTTAACTTGTAATCATATTTTGATCAAATATATAAAATGTATATGTGCTACATTTTTGTAATTTTTTTTTTAATTTGGCATCCAAATAGCAAGTAAATATGACTTCTTTTTTATATCCAAATTTCTATATGTAAAATATGTACTAAATGTATTAATTTTCCCCAATCAAACAATGAGCCTTATTTCCGGTTCATTCTTCATCTTGAAAATGGAAGGTGGAAAGGAGTGCATTGCATTGTGGGATACATTTTGGCAATGGTGGGTGAACAAGATTTATAATATGCATCATACATAAAAAAGCCTTCAGATATGGTTTACTGTCAGCATTCAGTGAGGTCATTCAGCCTGTGTGTGTGTGTTTCAGGATATGGCAGTTGAAGCTCTGAAATGGCTCTTGCGTGACCTTTATGAGCGCAGGGGTCACCAGAGATCAATGACCTCTTTGTCGTCCTCCAATCTCTCCTCATCAGACATCCCTCACTGTGTAAATACATTCATCCTCACCCCCTTCCCATCTCCGCGTCTGTCTCTTCTCTTTATATTCTGATGAGGAGAGTCGACCACAAAACCTCAAGCTCTCTGGAAGCTTTCAATAATACTTTCACAATAAAGAATGACAGAATTATGAGGGTGAATCTCCAAAGTTCATGTCCAGGTCAAATGTTCTTGCAGGAAATGAGTAAGAAATGATATATCATACAAATGAAACAAAGCCAGTTCAGGACTATTAAGATCTTCAGAATTCTAATGTTATATGTATGAGAATAAAGGACATATTCTCATTGAGTTGCATTCTGACATGTTAGTTTTGTATTTCCCATTGTCATTTTAATTTTAGTTAAACTTTTAGTAATTTGTGTATTTTTTTATTGTTGTTGTTTTATGTCAATATTATATGTTCATTTTTATTTATATCTTAGCTATTTTATAAAATGAAAATAAAATTTTTACTTTGGAAATTAGCTGTATAAATAATTTTAAGTTTTTATTTTTTTAAATATTTTATTCCAAATGATGAATATTTTTTTTATTGTTTTCAATTTAGTTTTATTTTAACCCTACTATAGTAATAAAATAAAATATAAATATTTTTTTTTTGGGGGGTGGGGGGGGGGGGTAATTTTTTGCCCTTTGGATAAACGGATAGGGGGGAGAAAGGAGTAAACAAAGATAGAGATTATTTTTATCTAAAGCTCAGGGTGGCTGATGGACACATTTTCATTCATTAATACTCAGAATTCATAATTTTGAAAAGAGAAAATGTGCAATTGTTTGGTAGGTATTGGAACTGGCAATTATGATGATATGGCTAAAACCTATGATATTAGTAGTTTAGTATTACTGCAATGATGTATATCACAATATACTTGTTCTCTTGGAATATCAACAGAATTCACTGACATCTTTTTCTCTCTGTCTGTATCACTGTATTAGCAGTAGCGGCGTCTTTTTCTTCTACTTTTTCTGTTTCCTCTGTGTTTGTGGGTGGTCTTTCTTGAGTGTTTGTGTGTGTGTTGTTGTTACCATATTTGTCTCCGTCCTCTCCTCGGGCGCTGATTTTGCGTCCGAACACCTGGACGTGTTTCCCACTGGTGCGGCTGTAAAGCTGGTACACACGATGATGTCGCCGGCTCATGGCATCTCGTGCACGAGTCTGATTCTCCACATGCACGCTGAAATTCACCCCGTCCACTCCAAACACCTGCAGGCAACAGACCACACACATCCAATCTTTATTTCCCCCTGTATTCTGACATTTTTCTGTAGTGAACTCACTGTGAAAACCATTTCTGAACTCATCACTACCAAATAATCACTGTGATTAGCCTAGATTGAATTTATGCTGTGTATTGTTAAAGCACATACTTACTTCAGATCAGAAAGTGAGTTTGCAGTGGTTTTTAATGATCTACTGCTGGTCATGTTTAGCCTCCAGAGCTTATACACATATACTAACAGTATTTTTATTTTTATTATTATTTTATGTATTCACATTTGATATTATCTATATATTTTTTTATTTAAAAAATATTTTGTTTTTATTCTTTTTTATTTTTATAAAATCAAAAATTTTATATTAACATAAGTTAAAGCACTGGGAACTGACATGGTCAAACAAAGTCGTTAAAAATGGCAACTTATGTTTTTCAATGTAATCAGTTTGTCAGCTTCAAGTTTTTGTTATATTAAGTTATATGAAATTTCACGATTGTTTTTAATTTTAAATTAAAATGACTTAAACCTAGTTGATTATACTTAAATATTTAAGACAGCAACTGAACTGTTTTTAACATTAACAGATTAATGAAGACTCTAAAAATGTATTTCTCATGCATTTCTCATACAGTAGTTACGTAGTCTTATTGTAAACTGGTACCACATTAAGTCAGACTATTTTCATGTTGGATTATGAAGATAACATATTTGAAATAACATGAACATACTGAATCATGCACAGTAAGACCAGTAATGTGCAGTGAATGGGTTATTTTGATTTCAGGTTACTCACCTGTAGAGGATTGCACATGACCAGCATCATCTGGATATACCTGAGGAGCCAGAGAGAAAGAGCAATCACGGTCAGGTGTGTGTTACCATGATAACAAAAACAGATCCACCCGGCATCCCAAAGCCCTGCTTGATTGATCATTATAAAAAATAAAAAATAAATTCTCAACAGCAGTCTTATATCAGGCCGAAATGGTTTATACATCCCACCTGAAATGCAGATAGACTGTGAAATGTGAAATTAACAGAGAAAATAAATAGTTGTTTTAATGAAAAACCATGAAATTCGAAGTGTCACATGGAATTCTGGGATTGTCAATTTATGTTTTCACTATAAATTATAAAATGACTCATTCTTTTTTACTTCCAAAAAATATAAATTTAAATGTACAATTAGTACATTAAGCACCATAAAAAAAGAAAAAAGTCAACAAGGATATTACAAAAAACAACAGAAATATCATCGACCAATCAGAATTGGCTGCTGTGTTGGTAACTTAAACAGCACCGATTATGCCCCTTTTTACAAGATACAAAATAAGACTAGGTGTCCCCAGAATGTGTCTGTGAAGTTTCAGCTCAAACTACCCCACAAATCATTTATTATATAATTTTGAAAAAGCCTATTTTGATTTGAAGCAGAAACACACTGTTTTGCGTGTCTGTATTTTTAAATGCAAATAAGCTGCTGGTTCCTGGCCAATGAGATTGTTGTTTGTGCATTAATTCCACCCACTACCGTAAATCCCGGTAGTTCTTGACAGCTGAAGACTTATATAGGAATGGCGTTATTTTGACAGGAAAATACGACAAAGAATATTGTTTAAATATAGTGCATCAGTTCTCTTTCTCTGCGTGTGTGTGAGAGAAAGCGACGACGATGTGCCTTAACACTAGAGTTTACGGTACATTTAAATACAGGTGCGTTGTGCACAGAGCGACAGAGAGTGAGTTCAGTGTTCGCGAGGGAAAATATATCTGTGCTAAACTTATACTTAGCCTCCAACTAACACACTGGCGAGTAAAATCTGAAAATTTATTAGCCATTGGCTAATATTAGACATCATTTAGTAGCCAGAAGGAAGATTAGATGTAGAGGGTTGCAGTGGCAATTTTTTTTTTAATATGTAAACATATTTGCAATTGCCCAACTTTATAGAAACAGCCTTTGTGCACAGACACATTGTGGGCTACTGGTTCAGGAAGCAGTCCTCCCGTAAAATGCACTGCACACATATACTATTTGGGTTGGACTGGTTTGGAACAGTGTTGTAAATATTACTTTACTACTTTCTAGATGTGTCCTCTTTAGGAAAGCCAAACAAAGCAGTTTCGCTTTCACAACGAAACCTATAGCGAGAAGACTACATCCAGAATCAAAGTTACGCCGCCTTTGCATTAACATTTGGGCAGTGTTATGCAAATCTTCCCAAACAGTGACATAGACATTTGCGGGTGTGTTTAAATGAGGCGTTTTTTAGGAGGGCTTGAATGAGTCTTATTTTTTATAAAGAATATCTCTTTGGGTTTGAGACTTTAGTCTTCGCGACTTTAGAGATCTTATCTATGCACGAACAGCTTGTTACACTCCGAGGAGAAAGGAAAACTTGAAATCGCTTCATATGACCCCTTTAAAAGCTCTATAGAGAAGAAAAACAGCGTTTATCATTGAAAGGAGGATGTATTCACACACTGCCAACACACATTTATGTCTAAACACCATGTAAAAGTGTTTTTTGCATAATAGGTGCCCTTTAAAATAAGTCGCAATGAAGCGGATGAAGTAACAGCTCTTTTTTTCTCCGTATTGTGGTGTGCCATCACTCCCTCAGCTACTTGTGTTAGAAACACTTGCACAGTGACAGCAGCAAGTGTTTTCTATTATTTAATACTAATGTAATATAACACAAAATATAGTGTAATTAATGTGCATACATTTAAAAAATATATATATATGAAAAAGCTGGAACGTTAATAACTAGAAACACATCATAACAGTCTGCTCTCTGAAAAACATCCATTTTGGAAAAAGAAAAAACTTCTTAGCATCATTTGTTGATTGAACGTTAAGATGTGGGTGTGGCATTCAGATAAGGGCGGGGTTTCAGCGGATTAAATGATTGGAGTCCTGCATAAGTCACCATGTGTTATTTTTGGTGGAAGATCCAGTTATGACAATTTATGAACAATCATTCTTCCAGTAGTGTTGGTAAAATGTTCATTAAAAGTTAACTGGTCTTCAATAACGTTCTCAACAGTATCACAAAAAAAGTTATTTATTCATTGTTTATGGAATATATATATATATATATATATATATATATATATATATATATATATATATATATATATATATATATATATATATATATATATTATATTATATTTTAGTTGACTGTTCATTTGTTTATTTTTAATAGGCTACTACTAACTACATTTTCGGAATTTTCAGAAAGTTCAAAAAGTAAAGTTTGCATAATATTTGCTAAGTGAAAAAAAATAAATAAATAAATTGAACATCTCCTTAATGTTTTCTCTAACATTTTCATAACCGAAAAAAAATTTAAACGGTTCTAAAACATTTAAAAAACTGTATGTTAAGACAACATTCAGAAATAGCGTTTTAATAATTTAAAGGCATAGTTCACCCAAAAATGAAAATGCCCCCATGATTTACTCCTATATCCTCAAGCCATCCTAGGCATATATGATTTTCTTCTTTCAGATGAATCGCCTCACATTAGAATGCAATATCCTGAATCTTCCAAGCTTTTGAGATTTTAATGCCCAAAAAAGTGCATCCATCCATCATAAAAGTACTCCACACAACTCCAGGGGGTTAATAAAGGCCTTCTGAAGTGAAACAATGTGTTTTTGTAATAAGAATATACATATTTAAAACTGTAAACCATAATAGCTTCCATTAGCTGTCGTGCGTGTGTTCAAGAGAGAGTGATGCTCCAGTGTGATGTTGGATGTCTCACTAGGACCAAGTTTTGTTTACAGCAAAGGAAAACTACGTTGAAGAAGTGAATTGTTTAAGCCATAGATTTTATTAGTCTTTAAATGGTGCGTTTGCGTGTATATCTGGGATGCTTCAACAAAGCTCAAGTCACATTCAGCAAAAGAGTTCTTAACAGAGCTTACACTATACACCTATGTCCAACATCATCCACAGGAATAACACTCTCGTGAAAGCGCGTGCAACAGATAGCTAGCTAGAGATTGTTTTATAACATTTTTAATATGGATATTTTTCTTACAAAAATGCATTGATGCACTTCAAAAAGGCCTTTCTTAACCCCTCGGAGCCATATGGAGTACTTTTATGATGAATGGATACACTTTTTTGGGCTTCAAAATCTTGACCCCCCTTCACTGCCTTGATAAAGCCTGGAAGAGCCAGAACATATATATATAATTTCATTGCACAAATTATTATACACCTAGGATACCTTGAGGGTGAGTAAATCATTTCGGGAGCTATCCCATTAATAGCAACGTTAACAAAATGTCCTTAGACTCATACTGAATTCAATAATTAAATGCCTTTAACTGTCATTTTGCATTATGGACACAGTTGCTTTGACGCAATCTTTTTTGTTTAAAGCGCTATATAAATAAAGGTGACTTGACTTGACTTAGAATATATTTTGTTAACTGGCTCAAATTCAAACATTACAAGGTTAAAACATAAAAAAGAAGAAAGAAACATGCACAGATAAATTGGTCATGTATTTAGAAAATAGATTATACAAATTGAATGATGATTCTAAACTACTTCCCCTTGTTTTAATTGCCACATGTTGTTGCAAAAAATGGAAAAACCTGACATTTGAAGCATAACTCACAATTTAATGGAAACTTGGAAGGCCGTGGGTGTGAGTAAGATTTTAAGCGTATAAGAGCAAGTAGAAGAGGGCAGCGCTGCAGCTGAAAGGCCCACGGTAAACTTCTCCATCACCACAGGCCCTGTTCTGGCAGGGGACTGTGACTTTGAAATCGAACAGACCCGCAGAACGGATCAGTACGTCTGCTCAACATAAGTCAGTGTGAAAAGTCCGATGTTATGACAGCCAACGAGGAGACCACAGGCCCCTATGGGACTAACGCCTGCTGCAGACTCAAACATTAGAAACCAGTAGACGAACAGATTTCATTTCTGTTCAGAGACGCTTGAAGATGACGTGCGCAATTTTTCTGATGTAAAAACACTTCCTCCTATCCCAGGATAATATGCAGAGACAACAAAAAGTAAACCATTTGTAAACCAACACTGCGAGACACTCTGTTTGAGATCCCCCCAAAAAAGCGACGTATGATCAATCATTTGGCATGAGTTTGGTGCAGCGTTAAAATAAATTGTATCAACATTGAACTAAATTGAGCTGAATAATGACACTATTGTCTTTTGAACACAATGCAGTTTCTTAAATTTCCTCCTTACGAGAAATAAAACTAGACAGAAATTAATCATACAGTCCGTGTATGGAACTATAAAATCATCTCAGATCATTTAATCTTGGATATATTTGATTAATTGGGTTTGTATTGAGATCTTTGACTTCTGCATCAAAGGAGGAACGTCTTAGTCTCCAGCAAAGATGACCTTTTTCTTTCATTAATTTCACTGCTGTCTGGGAGATATTACCCCTTATAAACCTACTGTTTCATAGTTGATATTCAAATTTCTAAGCAATCTTTATGATCAATGAGATCAAAACTTTGCAGTTGCACACAGGGGTTTTCAACCCTGGCCTGCAAGGTCCACTTTTCTGCAGAGTTTAGCTCCAACCCTGTCAAACACACCAAGCTCACCAAGGTCTTTGGGATTTCTGCAAAGTTACAGACAGGTGAGTTTGATCAAGTGTGGAGCTAAACTCTGTAGGAAAGTGGATCTCGAGGGCCAGAGTTGAGAACCTGAGAAGGGAAAGTTGCCTTTTGTCATCTGATTGATGAAATATGATCATCAGGCTGAGGAACATTTATCTGTTAATCTCTCAGTCATTACATTTGCATTTAGTCATGTAGCAGACACTTTTAGTTGAACTAATTTACAACTTATCTTTCCCTTCCTGTTTCCTTTCCACACTCTTGGCAAATGTTTCAGGGAAATAGTCTATCAGATCTCTCTTTCTGGGTGGTGTGGGTGTGTTCAGTGTGATGACACTCATTGAGAAGGCGAGAGAGTGGGTGTAAAAACAGCGGAACACATCACTTTCTCCTTATCGTCTCGCCAGTGACCCCGCGACGTCCCCGTGACCGAATGTCTGAAATCATGAGCATGTGGGTGTGTGGACAAGTTTGTTATACTAGTGAGGCCAAAATGCTTTTTGACACTAGTCAGAAATGTCATTGATTATAGTTGACTTTTAAGCAAACTACTAGTATGATTATAAATTGGCTGTAAATTCTTAAAGTTTCCTTAAGGGAGTTTGCATGGCAGTGTGATTGAAAAACTATTTTTTGTTCCAAAAGTGACTTGTTAACAGTTCTTAAAAGAACCAACATGATTCTTAATGTCAAGAACATTTTTTTTACACTATAAAGAACCTGCAATTGAAAGATTCCATGGATGTTTAGGGTTCTTCATTGAAATATCGATGCAAATAAAAAACATGAATTTTTAAGAATGTAAGTAAATTATTAGTAAGCCATTGGCCTGAGTTTGGCACACAGGCTATGTGTTTGTCCAGTCAATGGAAGACCAATGGAGTGTTTGGAAACCTTTATTTTTTATTAATAAGTTTGTGATTCAGTTTGGTGATGCAGAAATGAAACGCTTCATCTTTTACCGCATTAGTGTTGTGTGTGAATGCTTATTCAGAAGACGCTTCCAGTAACTCTGACATGATCCATTGCAGAAATGTCCTCTGACACCTGATGTAACAGCGAATCTCTGAGCTCATTCTGTGAGATTCCCAGTCAATGAGGTTTCCTCCGGTTGACATTTAGGATGGGTGAGAATTGCGGCTCTTTTCGACATTAATATTCCGCCAGTCGCGATAAGACGGTAGTTTTTGATTTATTCCGGATGATTCAGCTGCGGGCCGTCGCTTGTTTACATCCCAAAAATTCACCTCGCAAATGAAATCACTGTCGGGGTCAGTGGAGACGCCGAAAACAGAGGAAAACATGCCAGAGGGGAAAAAAGACAGGAATGGAGGAGATATGAAAGGAATTGAGAGTGTTTCTCATCTTGTCATTTTTAATCCCTTGCTCTTTCTCTCCCTTCCTCTCTCTTGTTTCCCTGTCTGGAAATAGAGAATGAATGACTCCCCCACAATGCCTTAGCTATGAAGAGAGAGAGAGAGAGAGAGAGAGAGAGAGAGAGAGAGAAGGAAGCATCTAACCAGCTGACAGCTGCAACCAAACACACACACACACACACACACACACTCTTCATCATGTCTGTCAACACACACTTAACATACACATGCACTCATAATGCTTCGCGTTCAATCGTACTGCATCACAATTAAATGAATGCTACAGGTGCAATGCAAGCTAGTGGACAAGATTATTATAGTTAACTAAAACTAAAACCATTAACAAATTTAATTTGAAATAAAACAAATGTTTACAGAAAGAAAAAAAATAAAAAAATATATATATATATATATATATATATATATATATATATATATATATAATTCTCAATTTTATTTACTTTAAAGTAATGTACTAAAAAATAAATAAAACTGAAATAAAAAAAATTAATGCAACTGTATAGAAGTGACATTCAGCCAAGTATGGTGACCCATACTCAGAATTAAGTTAACCCATCCAAAGTGCACACACACAGAACAGTGAACACACACACACACACTGTGAACACACACCCAGAGCAGTGGGCAGCCATTTATGCTGCGGCGCCCGGGGAGCAGTTGGGCGTTCAATGCCTTGCTCAAGGGCACATAAGTCGTGGTATTGAGGGTGGAGAGAGAGCTGTACATACACTCCCCCCCACCCACAATTCCTGCCAGCCCAGGACTCGAGCTCACAAACTTTCGATTGGGAGTCCGACTCTCTTACCATTAGGCCACAACTTCAGTGTGACTCTACAATTTTCATAGTCATGAGAATAAAGAAAACTCTTTGAATAAGAAGGCGTGTTCAAACTTTTGGTCTGTACTGTATATATAATGCTAAAATTACACTGCTAATGGAATACTGTTCACCCAAAACTTTTTAATTTACTCACCCTAATGCATATGTTAGTTTTTTTTGCAGACTATACTATCAAATAAAATAAAATATTCACAATTTCATTTTTTTTAAATTGTTTTATTATTATTATTTTTATTATTATTTATTCATTTTTTTTATTATTATTATATTTTTTTTACAAATGTGTTGTATGCATCTGCTAAACACTCCCTACTTAAACAACAAACCACAGGAACACTCACACACCCTATAATAGCTGCAAAATTTACCCATGGTCCTATGTTCACCACTGCTGTACACTAAAAGGGGTCATATGATGTTGCTAAAAATAATATTATTTGGTGTAATTAAATGTGTTTATGCGGTTTAAGGTTTAAAAAAAATCATATTTTCCATATAATGCACATTTTTCCTTCTCCTCTATGCTTGACCTTTCAGAAACACATTTTTTACAAAGCTCATCTGTCTAAAAAGCGAGGTGTGCTCTGATTGGCCAGCTATCCAGTGCATTGTGATTGGCCGAATGCCTCAAGCGTGTGACCATACTCGTGGATGACGTGTGTCCCAGCACAACAAGACAAAAACAATAAAACCCATATTAAACGAGTATCCAGTGATGACATAAATACTAATTATAATGACTTACACAGTCTTATTAGGCGTTGGATTGAGTATTGCACTGTGTAAACATAATTCCATGTGTGCATTTGTGATCAGACAAATGACAAACAACAAGCTCTGCTCTACACTGCTTAAAACTAAATCAGTGGCAGATCCTTTACATATGTATACATGCTTACAGACTGTGAGTCAGAAGTGCCAGACTGTCCTTGCAAATATGGAAAAGGCTCACATTATAGAAACAGACACTGGTTTCATGAGTTTGTCTTGCAGATAATAAAGCGAGAACAATAATATGTGTATTTGGTGTGCTGCCCAGGGCAAGGGCTCCGAGGTCTGCATCAGCCCGAACACTGAACGCTCCCATCCAGAATCGGTCGACGGTGAGGAGTCGCTGGAGGAGGGATGCTGAAGGACTAGAGAGAATGAAGGTAAGGCTGCTATGATTATTTATAGTGGTTCTCTCTCGTGGTGGGTTGGATAGGTGATTACTGATGGTGAATTGGTTGCATTGATTATCTGTGCGTGGTTGTCTCTCGAGGTGGTTGGATGGATGGTGCGGTTATTGAGAGTGAATTGGCCACATTGATTATCTGCATGTCGTCCTGCCTGAAATGTGTTAATAAAATACCATGTTGCAAGCTACACTCACAGTAAACAGTCCTCATGCTCCGTAAAATGCGTTGCACAAATATTTGGATTGAACTGTTCCAGAAGGGTGTTGTAAATACAGCTTATCCACTGATTTCTAGTTGTGTCCTCTTTTGGAAGGCCAGACAAAGAAGTTTCGCTCTCACAACGAAAAACACAATTTCTCCACAACATGGCACCGGCAGTAACAGCGAGAATAAAAGTTATGCCTTTTTTCTTGGTGTGAACATTTGGGCGGCATTATGCAAATCTTCCCATATCGTGACATAGACTTGTGGAAGTGTGTTAGAAGGAGTCATTTTAGGGGGGCGTGGTTGACTCTTAACTTTGATAAAGAATATCTCTTTGGGTTTGAGTCTTTTAGTCTTTGCAACTCGACAGATCTTCTGCACCCAGAGCTCGTAACACTCCAAAGAGAAAAGAACTTGAAATCGCATCATATAACCCCTTTGACTACCCAAACGTGATTTACAGTCATAGTCTGTCTGATGATACTTGTCTGTATTCTGATAAACTACCACAAAAGAATAAACCCCTTGGAGGAAGACTGTAAGATGAATGTGCCAGTCTTTAGAGATTGTGTGTAAAAGACATCTGTTATGATGGACTAACCTCTGAGTACTGCTGTAGTTCTACTGTAGTAAGAAGAGTGTTTTTTGAATGTTCCCATTAAGTTATGTTTTCCATGATATGACCATTTTAACCTTTGAACACTCAGGGATTGAATAAAGCATCCAGGTTCATTTTGCATACAGGTTTTGTGAGCCAACCCGCTGAGGCCATTCATGCCATGTGACTAATGAGTGTGGAGCTGCAAAATGAAAACACTGATTGGTTGATGACCACAAGATGCGCATATGGGCTGCGTCTGAAATCATATACTCTCTTAACGGGTAATTCTTCTGAATAAAAAAATTACTTTGCAACTGTTAAAAAAAAAACTATTTGGTACAAATATGTGTAGTTTTGTATTTTGGACGTACTACATTTGTCATGTCACTGTCATGTGACCTGCCAGCGTTAGTTGCATTGCTTTACTGCTGTTCACAAATCCTCTCCCATGGCCTCATGGGACCATTAGATGTGCACTTCACAATCTCAGCAGAAAAAGTCTGTTGCTTACTGTTTTATGAATACTGTGATTTCGAACATACTACTTTGTTTTGCCAACTATATAATAGGAAAGTGTCTGATGTTGGATGCTGCCGTAATCCCAAACCCTGAGCTGTGATGAATAAGTTATTTCATTTTATAGGATATGACCTTACAGTGTAGGCCTATATGATATTTATTTGTTGTTTTTATGCCATGCAAGTTATTCATATCATATCCCTGCAACTCCAGAGTGATTAGGGGAAAAAGTTACTACTTTGGATGGGTTTCACAACCAGATGGTTCAGTTAGTCATATTAACTAGAAAAACCCCTTGATGCTGAATAATCTATAAGCTATTCCAACCAATCCGTTTCTTGGAGATGATCTGCCATTCTGTTCTATCATTTCCTGGCATTCATGCAGCACATAAAACAAGTCATTAAATGCAGGTGTCACCGCACTCTCAAAACATTTTCCTCCATTACTAAACTCCTCCACATCAAGAGAAACAAGATGTAGGAAAATGTAAAATGGGCATCTTCATAACAGATCGAGGCCCTTTTTTCCCCACTCATACTGGCCCAATATGTTCACAAGCATGCATGTTTGTCTGTGTTCTTGGTATCACGTTTACAGTGTAAATAGTGTGAACAGAGACGCTGTGTATCCTGTTGCTAAACGGCATAGACTTCCCCCGTCTGGCTGACACACACCTGTGCTTTGACCCTTTGTACCTGAGTCCCCGAACGGCCACACACCTCGTGCCATAACTGAGCAGATGTGCATGTGTTGACCAGATTCTCATCTGTATTTATGTGTGTGTGCATGTGCTCACATAAACACCTGTGTGTCTTGTTTTTTTGATCCATGCATACCCGTTGTGCTCTGATTTACGCTGTCTGCATTTCTGATGTGAATATATATGAAGCTGTTTATACAAATGAAGATACAATACAGTACTTCTTCCAGTTTCAGTGCTTGTCAAGCAATTTATGTGACCATTAATAAGGCCTTATGAATGTTATTGAGTATATTTAGTGCTTTATGAGCTTTGATGGCATCTATGTGTTTACTATAGACGCTTGTTGTAATTTTGACTGATGTGCATTAGTGTGCATGTGTTTCTCTGAGGTCATGCATGCACAGTGGCTCTGCACACACTGTATGCAGGCTGCAAATTTGCACATGCAAACTGCAAATCTGTGCATGCTGGCCGCAGATCAGCACAAGTTGGCTGCGGATCTGTGCATGTACGGTTGGTGTAACTGCCTAACCCTGGCTGCGCAGGTGAGACTGGCTCTGGGTCCCGTAAGAACTCTCAGCTGTTAAAACAGTAGTGTTTCACAAAGAGAGAGAGAGAGAGAGAGAGAGAGTGAGTCAGGGGAAAAGGGAAAGAAAATGCAAAAAAAACTACTTCAGCTGCAACCTCGGATTCTCCGTATCCCTCCCAAACCGCAACGAGCCTGCGGTCTGCCAGAGAGAGAGAGAAAGGTGGGGGAAAGGGGAAAGAGAGAGAGAAAGAGAGAAAGAAGGTAGCTGCGAGCTTTACTCTTCTGAGCACTAATGTCAGCGGCCAAAACAAGCAGAGTGATGACATCATCAAACCTGAGACCGAACGATTCCTGAAGGCGTTCATGTGTAGAGTTGAGCGCAGCGAGGTGGAGTCATATCCCAAATCACCCCGCACACCCTTCAAGCACAATTTACACCGCTGGCCAACAATACAGCAGTGCAGGGAAAGGAAGAGAAATGCAGTCAGGACTGAAGGTGCTGCGAGTCGGGTCGATGCTCAAAATTAATGTTCTCTGAAAGATCTACAGGAACAGAAAATCCCGTCTGTGTGCTTCACTCACGTTACATGTCACAGTAAAAGCCTCGGTTTCTACTGCACTCATTCAAGATGACTGTATGTCTTTATATGGGAATATCTTTTCCTAGATTTTCACTCCTGTTAAAGTTCACATTAATAATTTTAAACCTGTTTTGCATCTATCCATCTCCTATTGGTAAAAACCTGTAGGACTTCCTTTGTCACCAGATGTATCAGAAAAACCATGGTGGTTGAGCAGTTTGTGTTTTTATCTCACAATTCCGACTCTTTCCTCTCAAGTTTGTTTAAAATCTCACAATTATTTTTTCTTAGAAATGTGAGATATAAACTCAACATTGTGAGACAAACTCAGAAAAACGTGCAATTCTGACAAGCAAAGTCATAATTGTGAGATATAAACGCATAATTGACTGTCATAATTGCTAGTAAATGTCACATTAATTACATTGTAAACAACTTGATTTTAGCCTTTTGAAGTTGAATGGTTTGTATATGTGGTCAATATTGTAGAGCATATGGTTTGGAAATGTCTGTCCTGGTTGCATTAGTGCACTAATGTCTACTGCTTTTCACTTTGGCCTTGAGCAAATGACTAAACCACATGTGCACCTCTGAGAAATTTTTGAATGAAACATGTCTGATAAATGTCAACCAATGTATCTTCACCTCATCACAAATAAATAACCTCTAAGCGCACCTGACACAGGAAAATAAGACTTCAAGACATCTGCGTCCACTGTCATCTTCTGTTTCACCAGACCCTGAACCACTAATTTAGATTATTATCAGATGAAGTAAATCTGCCTGTAATGAGACCAGCCTTGAGAACAAGTCGGCAAACATGATCTAGTCTCACTTGCACAATTCCTGGCTAATTCTGTACAACTGTCTGAGAATGTAAAAACTCTGTTTGATGTTTTTCTGTCTCTAAACTACAGTTTCCTGTCTGAGAAGGTCACATGCGCTCCGCTCTATCCAGACAGCAGATAAGGTGCCAGCTCCATGCCTGCTACAACAACCAGTCTTGGGTGTTATTATTAGTAATTTGGTGGGACAGGACCAGACAGCCTCTCTGTCTGCCCGGGGGAGCGTCGGGATTCTGGCCAGAGTGGATTATCAGAGGCCCTTTGGTCCCATCCGCAATTTGGGAAAGGAATGATAACCATCTCAAGATGACTGCCATGTGTGCACAACAAAAAAGAAAAGAAAATATGGAGAGTGGCAGACACACCTTTGGAAGTGACCTGTTTTCATTGGACATGGACTTACCTGAGCTGGGTGTGATTGACATCTGTGTCCATGGCAACCCAGAGGGGTGATGTCATGAGGTCATTATATATGCAAGACTTGGAGTTTGTCACGTCAGTGAAGAGTGTGAACACAGACTGCTTTTGATTAAAAATTTACGTATTACAACTTAGGTAACGATTCATTTAAGAGTCATTCTGCATGAGCTCATTCACAAATGACTTACAAGACAGCCACCGTGGAGAGAAAGGCCCACATCGCTTCCTCCGCGTCCGTGTGGCTCCGTGCGCGATTGCGAAACGGCTTTCGGGGTCACAGCTTCACGTCCGTCGGGTTTGTTTAATCCGTTTGAATGGAGGGTCCGCGGATGTTCCCGCTGGCGCGGGTGGACTGCATCTTTTTTCCTTCAATGGGCGGCAAGGGGTCAGCGGGGTGTGAGCGCGCCGCCGACGCCGACACGGATGGTCGCGGTGCACGGTCGGTAAGGGGTAGGAGGCGGGGCGAAGCGTAAGCCTCCGGAGTCTGAGGAACAGGTGAAACGAAGTTCAAACGCGACCCACACCTATTCGTCGTTTCCGCTCATAACAAACTTTTCGAAAGCCAGCAAAAGGTTCGTGCCCAGTGTTTTCCAAGCAGTCCAAGCCTAACTTTTACTGCCGGAAATGTCCTTCCACAGATAACGATTAAAACTCCGTAGAGTGCATCCGCACGCATGAGAGTTCGTGTCAATGCTGATCCGTTTCGGGCGAAATGACGCGCCGCGGGAGGCAGAGCACCTGGACGGGGATGGAGCGGTGAAGACGCAGCGGCGGCGAGCTGGACTCCGGGTACCGTGGAGCGTACTCGGTCATGGCTGCTGCGCCGGAGAGACGGCGGCGCGGTCCAGGTCAGATGATGGGGGGAAAAGTGAAAGCAGAAGGAAAGCGGCACACGCTCGCAGCTCCCTGCACCTGATTTCTCGGACTCAATTCTGGAGCTCCAGCGAAACAGCAGCCAAAACACGGACCGATGACATCACCTCCGAAATGTTTGAAGTGGGAAAGAATGCAATCTGAGCTTTTTCTTTATTTTTTTAAAATGAAGAAAGTTTGCAGCTCCCCCCACAACAGCGCAAAAGACTGCCCGAAGAAAGCGCTTCGATCTGTGAGGGTAATCGCGTCCTCTTTTTGCGCATTAAAGCAGGCGATGCGTGCACTGGAAGCAGCGTCCACTTAACCTGCGCCTCCTCCTCTTCCTCAGCCGCTTTCATTCACAAATTCACGTAAACGTTGGATCGAAAACTAACAAAGCTGGAAAGCGTTTGCGCGGCTTGTTTCCTCTCCGCTCGTTTGTCTTCTGAAGCAGAACAAGATTTCAGATCAATCCACCCTCCTTCCCCCAGCCCCCCTTCTCTCTCCCTCGCTCCTTCTCCTTTTGCTTTCCCCCTCTCTCTCTCTCTTACTTACACACACAAACACATACATTGGATCCAAACGAGATTACTC
Organism: Carassius gibelio; assembly: GCF_023724105.1. Lineage (NCBI taxonomy): Eukaryota > Metazoa > Chordata > Actinopteri > Cypriniformes > Cyprinidae > Carassius > Carassius gibelio. The sequence goes on along the minus strand of NC_068384.1, from coordinate 19,370,182 downwards.
AGTCTCTGCGTGATGCCGCCCGAATACAGCTTAAACACTAGCCAATGTCACCGTTCGTAACAAAGGAGCGCGCGCGCACGCGCCAGCGGTCCCACCGGGACGCATCGCGCTCCTGACTCAAGCCCAGGCCTGGTCCCACACTTTAAGAGGGTAAAAATCTGCCACTGGTTCAAGCCCAAATCCCCCACCTCGCGTAAACCGGGACAAGCACAGCGTCTGCCAGAGCGCTTTACGGTGCTTCCAGAAGTGCTTTTGATGCATTTTGAGTCTTCGATTCATGACTGTAAAAACTGTAAAACTCAAGAGGGCAGAGTGAAGAGAGACGGTTCGTTTCAAAGCGAGAGGGAGGTATGAAAGCTCACGGTCCGATCCAAAAGGAACATTTCTCAGCACCGCGACAGAACCGCAGACGGTCAGCCAAGCCAACACTCACCCACCCTCTCCAAACCCCGTCCACATCTCTCTCTCTCTCTCACACACACACACACACACACACACACATTTTACTTAGCTATCGGGCATACCATGGACATCTGTTGTTTTTTATATAAACCTAAAACAACTAACCATACCCTATACCCTTGAAAAACCAGCATGGATCTGTTTGCTGGTTTCCCAGCCTGACTGGTTGGAAACCTCTGGAAACGGATTCGCCTGATCATGCAAAGACTGTTTTTATAAGCAGGTACCCAATTAAAACTATATTTGGGAGTTTGATTAATTCAGGATGTCTTTTGTCTACTTAACTAACTTATTTGAGCTCAAAGTATGACTAAATATAACCCACGCACACACCCATACACAACATTAGTGCATGTGTGTGAGAGCTTGGAGACAGTAATAAATAGTGGGGCATGAGGGTCAGTGATTGGTACAATCAGGTCATCCCTTTGGTCCCCTCTACCCATTGTAACACACACACACACATCGACTTTCTGCTCTAAATGCATTCATGTTTGCTTCTTGTTCAACCTCTCCCACCTCGTGAAATATGTGCCATTGGAAGGAAAGTTGTTTTTCAGAGGAAAAGAGAGGAAAGGAGGGACGGAGAGGAGGAAAGAAGAGGCAGATAAGAACCATTATTAATCCACTTGACATTTAGAGACCGTTTCCCTCCGGTCTTCCAACGTCCGTCACCTCCAACAGCCAGATGCTGTGCTTCCACTAGAGGGCGTCTGTAGGATATCTGCCCTTGATCTCTGATCTCTGACAACATCAGGTATTCAAGTGCAACAACTAAGTTGCGTTCTCAGTAGCATACTATTCTTATTTTTTGCATTATATAAAATTATTGTCCATGGTATGCATACTCGGCACAGTATAAAAAACTGAACATCTTATATGCCTTCATATCAAGTGAAGCAGATGTAATATCAGCTGCATTATAATTGCTATTTTTTTTTAGCATACTATTTCAAAATAATATATATTCCCACCATCATGGAAATATAACGTGTGCACTAAATATGCTCTAAAATATTTCATCGGGTAGATGTTCTTGTACCAAGTGAATCTTGCCCATGAACCATAGTGATTGTCTGATTTGTGTGCAAATTTGTCTTTTCGAGTGGCTTCTTTTCAATGAAACTGATTAAAATCGCTCTGAATGATTAATTTGTGAATCCTCATCTGGTAATCACAAATGACTGGAAAGGTCACGGAAAAGCCACATAAATTCACTGGTCAAAAAGTATGAAAACCCTGTGTTAAGTGTATAACTCTAGGATTGTTATTTATTTATTTTATTTTTATTTTTGGCTTTGTTACAATGAATGTTAAGGCTGATTTGTAAAGATTGTTTTTCTTTTTGTCCTGTTCCTTTAATTCGTTCAATTGTCTTTCCCCCTCTCCTTCCTTCAGTCCCCGCTCGCTGCTTGTAGCGGCAGTATTGATTGGCCATGTCTTTGCTTTTGCAGCTTTGGGCTATTGATCTTTGGCTGAGGCTCTGCACACACACACACACACACACACACACACACAGTCGTGTTGTCTCTGTTTGATATTACTCGCTCTGAGATGGTACGAGAGGAAGAGCTGTGGGTTAATGAGTCTGTCTTGGCGATGTGTTTGGCTGTGAGTTTCTCTGTGTTTAATGCCTCCTTTCTGTTCTACAATTAACATCAATCACTTCAGCTCAATATATTCTGAGACAGACAAAGACTCGAGACCAGCTGTATGTGTGTGCACATGTGGGCTCTTGGCTTCTCTACCTGCTCACAGAGTCACTGCAATACAAAATGCACACTGATATTAACATGTCAAGCATATTGTAGATTTATATTCGAAATTTAGGCCTAATGTCACCACAGAGAATTGCAAAAATAATAGTTGTTTTCAATCTGATTTCCAGAACACTCCCTCCATCTGCCATTAGTCAGCAAAACTATAGTCCCGCCCCAAATATCCACCATAGGTTGCATCAATCTGAGAGGTCAGCAGGATTACTTACAGATCAGATAGAGGACTCATACCCTTTTGTTGACTATTTGTGTTTGTGCTTGCCATTTGGAAGTTGCAAGTCAACACTGTATTTGACCCTCAAGCTAAGATTGTTTATTTGGACATTTTGTCTAGTCCATTTTCACTCTTTGTCAGAGCCATAAATGTTTGCTGTATCACATGACTTTAGGAAATGTTATATGTTCTAATGCATGTGTGAGTAACCAATAATGTTTTGAATTACAAGAAAAAGGAAGAGGTCTGGTAACCATCTTTTGGTCATTCAAATGGTCAAAACAATAGTTCTTAAGTTTGATTTTTGTTTTTGTGACTTAGGAAACGAAAAGTAAACTGTTACACTGCAAGTAAATGCTTTTACACATCGCCTGTGGAAATGGTGAAGAATGGAAAAAAGCTTTAATTTCACAATTATATTGATTACATTTAGACTGATTATTTTCACTTTTTAAGCTCCACATCATCTTTCTGGACAATGGTTCCCTCGTCTTATGTTTTTTGAAATGGATATTATGTTGTATGTTTATTGTTCTGATGGTTTTTAGTGGACATAGTCTCACATTTGAAAAAAGGGATGAATCTGCAAAGTCTGACTGATTAAAAACATCCATATGTTGTAAAACTAATCTTAGGTTATTTCTTGTGTATTCAAACAGGAGAAACATCTCAGTTTGAACAAACCTTCACGGTCAGGGTCGTAAGATTTTCAGAGGCCAGGATGATGATCATCATGGGTCTGGCCTGGAAATAACAGTCCCCCTGTGGTGAGGTTTGTCCACAGGTTACCAGTAAAGAGCTTTTTAATTCACACAAGGAAACCGCACATGTCTTTTTAAGGATCTGTGGTTGACAGATATGAAACCAGAATGGAAGAATTTGGGCTTCCATTGATGCAAAATGATAACAAACATTCTGGTCTCTCGGTTAACCTGTCTGACCTGAACTTAACTGGATTAAGATCTTTGTGGAGTTGTAGTATTGTTTCCATTTGCAGCACAGTGATTGTCGTTCACAGTTTCATGTTTCTCATTAGGTCCGCACTTGATAGAAAGGCTGTTGAACTAGCGCATCACATCTCATCATAAAGTCGTTATCTGCAATGAAACACCTTTTATTAGTCACTCAATAAATTTAAACCGTTCCCCAATGTGTAAATGTATAAGACACATTACTGAGTGTCTTTGATGAAGGGCCCTGGTGAAACCGTCAAGTGCCGCAGAGCTGCGGAATTTGCATGGCGCTTTGAAATGAGAACCTGTTAGCCACTTGTACCACAAGCGAGTACAGCTGTGAGGGGAACGTGTCAGGAATTAATTACTGCAAGACGTGTGTGTGTGTGAAATCACTGCAAGGAGATGAAGGAGACTGAGGCGAGTGAGCAAGAATAAGAGATTAAATATTGTTTTTATTAGCGAAGATGTAGGTGGCGGGGTGCCCGCTCTTACATTCGGAGATCAATCCGTGCTTCGCTTCTTGTTAGGAATCCATCACGGCTGTTTTGGTGATGAGGGATAACTTTACTTTTCTCGCTGCAGTGCAGTTCTTGTGAAAAATGTTGAATGTGATCACTTCAACGTGACGCTGGTGATCTGGAGCAGAGTACGCTCCTCTCAAGTGCTGTGAAAGCATTGGAGAGAAACACTCACCAATGCTCTTTCACTGACTGTTATTGTCAATACTGCATATTTATAGATTTAAGGATATTTCTTTGATAATGTGCCAAAAAAATAACATGCAGCTGAAGTTTGTAATTGTTCTCAACCTCATTTGCAGAAACAGCTGTAAGGCATTTGGTGGTTGATTTCACAGAAGAGTACCACTGATTTCACAATGTTGCTCTGTTTGTTTGAGATGTCTGATGCAGCAAAACTGACTCAGCCAGTGGTGTTTGTGGCATGATTATTGATTGACAAACAATGGAAAATATTGGAAAGTATTTGGGAAACCTGTTTGAATACCATCATTTTTTGCAGTTATTTTTTGGTGATCAAATTTTCCATGATACCAGTGTCTGGAATCAAGAGCCATAGACCTCAATCTACATTAATTTAATAGCTCTATTAAATGGGGCAAATGCAGATCAACTGGTTCAGTGTAACCAAAGGCCCAATCTAAGCATGCTTGGACGTCGGTGTGAATCTGACAGTCACCCGTCACATAGAGATGCTTTTTATGAAGTCAAGCCATGACCAAAATATGCATTGAAGAATATATAGATCACTTTAAGGAAGCCAATGAGTTGAAAATAAAAATTTTTGTTGCTTGTTTCTCTTTGTGAGTATAAATGAAGATTTTTAAGATTCTCAACATTGTCAGTCATTTTGCAGTCTGTTCTGCCAAGATACCAAAGTCTGCAATCAAAAGTCAGAGATCCCCAAAATTTTTCATAAAATGATCCATGCTCCTCCAAATTAGTTGTACAGCTCTAAACTCTTACTGGATGACAACTAGTGTCCCATTTGTGTCTGTTTTTATTTCTCCCAAAAAAATCTTAGGACATCTAAGATCTTTAGGGCTGTGAATCTTTTCGATTTTTGCAAATTTAGAACGATTCAATTCAATGCGATTATAACAATTCGATTCTGCATTCTTTAAGTGCATTCACAGGATTATTGAATGCTTCCCCAGTATTTTTTAAATGCTTAGTCATTGGGCAAATTACACCAGCCTTTATGGTAAAAGAGCGTCTAGGTTACGTACGTAACCCTCGTTCCCTGATGGGGGGAACGGAGACGTTATGTTGAACGACATATGGGGTCTCACTTGGGAGGCCAATCATCTCTGAGTTTAATAGAAAACGCCAATGGAAATTGGCTAGTGGATTTAACATACCTGAGCCACTCCCGTGCCAATGGGTATAAAAGGCGACAGGTGCATCCACTCATTAGGTTTTATGCTGAGGAGCCGAGAACGTGTCCCGACAACAGCGAACGGTTCAAGATTGTGGCATGGGGACATAACGGCTCTGTTCCCTTCATTAGGGAATGAGGGTTACGTACGTAACCGAGACGTTCCCTATCTGTCGGTCACTACTAGTTATGTCGAACAAAATATGGGGTCCTATGGAGAACACCACAATCCGAACACCGTCACAACCCTGTGGCACTGCAATTGTCGGCAAGCCGTGGCGTGCCCCCAAAGCTACGCTTAAGGTCGTAACCTTCCCAAAGCCCCAGCGCAAATTCACTGACCTTGGTACCGAAGGGGCCAAAGGGTGAGTACATTGCTGCTGGAGAAGGCCACGCTGCTGTTCCGCCCACACAAAGTTAGTGGAAGGGATTTCAACCTTCGGTGAAAGATTGCTTCAAATCTTCCCTATTTGTTCTTTCAGCTTGGCAAGACAATGGGGAAGCGAGCCTTAGGAAAAGGTTGCAATGGACCACATCCTACCCGTAGGGAGGTGACATGTGGAGATACTGATATTGACTGGTCCGGGGGGCAGTACTACATATGGAATGGGTCTCTGAGGCAGGTCCTACCTTAGATTAGGGATGGAACAGCTGCCAGAAGAGACTGACAGAGTGGGCCTGTCAAGGGAAGACATGTGTACAAAAGGCCCTCAATGAATCAAGTATGTATATAGTTAATTCGGAAGCATTACCTACTATGTCCAGTACGTGGCAGTATACCCTCACTTACGTTCATTGCAAGTGTTGCATCAGCCATAGCTGCGATTGCGTTATGAGGAAATGACCATAAGCTCCGGTCAGATGTGGACTGTTAGCACTTGTTTCCTGCTAAATTCACCTGTTCTGATTATTCCTGAGTGGTTTTAGTTGGTGTGCGTCAATGACGATATGTAAGTGCACTGTTTATTATTAATGTTACTCTGAGATTGTGTCTAGTCACTGTTTAATGCCGTGATATGTGACGATTCATCCTAATGCTAAGCTAATCTTGACTGGTAGTGAAAGACATCATTTGTACGGAGTTTGTCAAGCATTAAGCGATTATTCACGGTGACTATTCATTCTGTAATCGTAATGAATGGCTGCAGTTGACTACTTCATAAAGCAGATTGCTGTTCTGTTGCTAATATATATTATCCTAATGTTAGTTTAATATTGTTCTAATGTCTTAGTGTGTGAGCATAATACTGTACTATTTGGGATGATAATATTACAGTTAGTAATTATTCCTTCTTTCTGTTCATTTTAGAACCACATCCATATATATCTAATTGTATAGATTATAACCACAGAAAGAAATACCTGTATGCCATACCGTGCTGATTGCTGATTCTGACTCCTAAACATCCAGGGGGAATGGCGCAGCAAGCGTGACACCCAGCCAGCCCTTCCCGCCAATTACCTGGCTCTACACAGAGGTTGTTAAACCTCGCAAAGGTGTTGGGTGTCACCCAGCCCGCAGCTCAACAGGTGTCTGCCAGAGAGGCGCCGTGCTAGCGCATAGGAGGAGGCCAAACTCCGTGTGGAGTGGGCCTTCACCCCCAGGGGGCACGGCTATCCAGTGGGCCAACCTCTGCTTGGAGACAGCCTTCCCCTTCTGCTGACCTCCAAAGCATACAAGGAGCTGCTCAGAGCTTCTGAAGCTCTGGGTGCAGTCCACATATATGCGAAGTGTTCTTACGGGACAAAGCAATGCCAAGACTGGATCTGCCTCCTCCAGGGGCAGCGCTTGCAGGTTCACCACCTGGTCTCGGAAGGGAGTGGTGGAAACTTTAAGCACGTATCCTGGCCGGGGTCTCAGGACAACGTGAGAGTAGGCCGGCCCGAACACAAGGCACTCTTCACTTACCAAAAATGCTTGGAGGTCCCTGACCCTCTAATGGAAGTGAGCGCGACCAGGAGCGCTGTCTTGAGAGACAGGAACTAAAGCTCGACTGAATCCAGTGGCTCAAAGGGACCCCTCCAAAGTCCTGCCAGGACAATAGAGAGGTCCCAGCAGGGAATCAGGGGTGTCCTAGGAGGATGTAACCTTCTGGCACCCCTCAGGAACCCAACGATCAGGTCGTGCCTCCCCAGGGACTGGGAATCCACTGCATCGTGATGGGCTGCAATGGCAGCCACATACACTTTCAGGGTGGAGGGTGACAGCCAACGCTCCAACCTTTCTTGCAGGAAAGAAAGCGCAACTCTGACCAGGCATCTATGGGGGTCTTCTCGTTGAGAAGAACACAAATTCGTGAATAGACTCCACTTCAGACCATAGCCCTGCCTCGTAGAGGGGGCTCTAGCCTGAGTGATAGTGTTTACCACCGCTGGTGGCAGATCACTTAGGTCTGCCGCGTCCCGTCCAGAAGGCACACGTGGAGGTTCCAATGATCTGAACGCGGGTGCCAAATGGTGCCAAGCCCCTGAGAGAGGAGGTCCCTCCTCAGGGGGATGCGGCAGGGGGTGGCTGTCACGAGGAGCATGAGTTCAGAGAACAAGGTCCGGGTGGGCCAGTAAGGCGCAATCAACAGGACCTGTTCCTCGTCCTCCCTGACCTTGCACAGCATCTGTGCGAGCAGGCTCACTGGGGGAAATGCATACTTGCGTAGAGCCCGAGGCCAGCTGTTTGCCAGTGCATCTGTGCCCAGAGGGGCCTGGGAATAGTATAGCTGGCAGTGAGAGGACTCGTGGGAAGTGAGCAGGTCTACCTGGGCTTCCCCGAATGGACTCTAGATCAGCTGGACCATCTGGGAAAGGAGTCGCCATTCCCAGGGAAAGGTGAGCTGTCGTGTGAGCACGTCGGCTGTACGATTGAGCTCCCCCGGGATGTGGATAGCGCGCAGAGACTTGAGCCGCGTCTGACTCCAGAGGAGGAGATGGTGGGCGAGTTGAGATATGAGACGTGATTATAGACGGCCCTGCCGGTTGATGTACGAAACAGCCGCAGTGTTGTCCGTGCAGACCAACACGTGCCTGTCTAGCAACAGTGGCCGAGACCGCCGTAAGCTAGATCGGTTGAAGAGAGGAACAAGCTGAAGCCCCAACTGACTGAGGTGTGGTGCCGGAGCATCAAGTCCCTGTGATCGCACAATTGCTCTTGGGACCGGGCATAATAAGCCAATCATCGAGGATCCTGATGCCCACTTCCCAGAGTGGGGCAAGGGCACCTTCCGCGACCTTCGTGTAGACACGGGGGGACAGGGAGAGCCCGAAGGGGAGGATCTTGTACTGCCATATCTGACCCTCAAATGCAAACTGCAGTAATGGTCTGTGGCAAGGGAGGATCGAGACATGAAAGTACGCGTCTTTCAGGTCGATCGCTGCAAACCAGTCCTGATCCAGGATAGGCCGAAGGCCAACGCTTTTCTTGGGTACGATGAAGTAAAGGCTGTAAAACCCTGTCCTCATCTCGGCTGGAGGGATCAGCTCAATTGCATCCTTTGCCAGCAGTACAGCAATCTCCTCGCACAAGACAGAGGCGTCCCGGACTGCCACCAAAGTCTCAAGCACAGCATTGAACTTGGGAGGTCGCTGGGCGAACTGAATCTCGTAACTGAGTCGGACCATCCAAATGAGCCAATGTGACAGGTTAAGCAGCGCAAGCCACGCTCCCAAACTCCATACAAGTGGCACCAAAGGGACTGTCGACATACCCGCAGTGGTGCAGTGATGGGGAGTTGTGTCAGATGGCCCAGAAGGCATCGCATTCCGAGTCATCACAGCCACACTCCTCGTGTTCCCGGAGGAACTGGCCAGAGACGTGTGGAGAGGCGTTGCGTCTCTGAACTGCGACCTCTTGACCGCTGGCGAAAGGGGGCGTCGTGGTTGAGAATGAGGAGGCGTCACTCATCGTCAACCTGCAAGCCTTACAACTCAGAAGAAAGGGAAATTGCTCTTATGAAAAAGTGGGTGCCGCCGGCTATTGGACCAGCAGCGGAACAGAAGAAACAAAAACTGAGGATTCTCCACCTGGCTCTCCTCCGGGGGTAGGAGTGGCGCTGTCTCTGCCAGCTCCTGAAGAGCAGTCTCCCACATCTCCGAGTTGCTCGTGTCAGGGCCGCTTAATCGTCTTCCCAGAGGACGTCACAGTCGGAATTGACATCTGGAGGATGCAGAGGGGCGCCCACGGCGGCGAGCAGGCTGAGGCACTGCCCACGACGGAATGGTGGCAACCTGAGGATCACATCAGGGTGAGATGTGTTGTATGGCCTCAGTCTGCTGTTGTTCTGTCAGGAACTGCTGGGCACAGTGCCTGACAGCGTCGCCACACAAGACAGCCTAGGAGATGGGAGCATCGAGCACTTTGTCAACGTCTCTCATACAGACCAGGCTGAACCAGAGACGGCACTACTGGACCACTAGAGTGGACATCGCCTTCCCGAGGGACTGCGTCGTGACTTCATTGCCCGGAAGGGTTAGGTCAGTTGCCGTGCGCAGCTCCTGCATCAACCTCGGGTTGATTCTACCCTCGTGCATTTGTTAAAGCCTTGGCTTGGTGTGTTTGCAGGATAGCCATGGCATGCAGGGCAGAGGCAGAGGCAGGTGTGGACTATTCCTCCCAGTGGCGGCGTTTTGCGGACACAAGTGCACGGCAATCGCACTCTCCTGCTGGGGAATGTTGATGCACCCCTAGCTGCCCCGCCATCGAGGGTAGTGAGGATGGAGGAATGAAACGAGCTGCTTCCGGCCATAAAAAGGGGCCATCCACGGCTACATCACTTCCCCATGCACATCCGGGAAGAAAGGAACCAGAGCAAAACGCGGTTGTGAGCCGCGCTCTACACCGAGAACCAATCAAACAGCCAGGAGCACTCAGGGCTGGGCGGTGCATTCACCTCCTCACCTCCATACTTAAAAAATTATAAGATTTTAAAAAAGAGCACCAGGGGCATAGCCATCATTTCAGAAGTGACAGAAATGTCAAATACAATAATTTTAAATATGTAGTCTATGCATTATTATTATAATTATTATTATTATTATTATTAATTATTTTATTTTTTTATTTTTTTTACAAGGAATTCTCTTCTTTTCATTACTTTTAATTTGCTATAAGAAATCAAATACACTGCTGGACAATAATCAATCATTTGTAATCAATACATTTTTCCTAATGGCAATTTTATGATTGTTTTATATACTACATTTAATTAGCTATTATAAAAAATTTCTGAATAGAATAAGATACAAAATATACTTATATACTTAAATATAGTTACCGTATTTTTCGGGCTATAAGTCGCACCTGAGTATAAGTCGCATCAGTCCAAAAATGCGTCATGCTGAGGAAAAAAACATATCAGTCGCACTGGACTATAAGTCGCATTTATTTAGAACCAAGAACAAAGGACCAAGAGAAAACATTACCGTCTACAGCCATGAGAGGGCGCTATATGTCTTCAGTGTAGACTACAGGAGCACTGAGCAGCTTAGAGTGCCCTCTCGCGGCTGTAGACGTTAATGTTTTCTCATGGTTCATGTCTCTTAGTTCATTTCTCTTGGTTCATGTCAAATTAATTTTGATAAATAAGTTGCACCTGACTATAAGTCGCAGGACCAGCCAAACTATGAAAAAAAGTGCGACTTATAGTCCGGAAAATATGGTAGTTTCCTTACTGTAATAAATTATGTCAATTAAAACACATTTATCATTCAATTGAACTGTGCATATGATTTCGAAACTTTCTGCTCCATCGATGCAATAAATACGCAGCTTTCGACTTCTCTGTTAACTCCGTCGGTAAGATGCAGAGAGCCATAGATCACACATCAGCTGCGTCAGAGACGAACGGAGCACAAGTGCAATTCTGTGATAGAGGAGCGTGTGAATGAGAGATAAGAGACATGATTCACAAACACTGTTCAAGCTCTCCATTAATTCATTCTTGTAGTAATTTAATGCGTATATATTTTGAAAACATTGAATCGCTATAGAAATCGCGTTTCATTCGATTCTTAGCTTTTTAAATCGATTACTGTCCAAGATCGCCGATTCACGATACAAAAATCATGTTTCAAGATCGATTCATATGAATTGTCAGGGTTTGTTATCGATGCATCGATAAAATGAGTGAAACGTTACACCCATAAAGATCTTACATCATACTTGAAGTCTCCCGTGCTATGAAAGAGCAACTTTTGAGCTGTAGCACCTTCCTTTGGGATATCACCACTGTATACATGCACAATAAAGTGTGTGTTAGTGTGAAAGAGGCAAATGCAGATCAACTGGTTCAAATTGACTAACGACCCAATCATCAAAGCCTTTGGACGGTGGTGCGAATCTGACAGGAGCAGTGTGTCCTCGGAGGTAGTGGCTTACTTGTGCTGCCAGGCCCAATGAATTTCAGCTATGAGTTTAATTCACAAAGCTTTGTTAGCAAGTGCAAACGTCTTTTTGCTGCGAAAACCAGCAATTTATTCCTGAAGTTCCTGGCTCAGAGAGCCAACATTCCCCAGCAAACACAAGAGTTCTAATGTTTGCCGTTGGCTTCAGAAAATGGAGTGACAAGCCAAATGAACTTGTCTAAATGGAGGAGAACACCGCGAGCACTGCCAATAATTACTAACAGGTAAGGCAGTGCGGCCCAGGAACGCAGCAGTTGTTGGTGTTTGTTGGAGGGATTTTAGGTTCAGTACGCTGGGGCTGCAGAGCCCAGATCCTGGAACTCATTCTCCTTGACTCTCAGGAAAAGCACAGGCGGAGATGGTTAACAGGTAATTGTATAATAAGCAGCAGGTATTGTTTTTGAATGGCTGGCTGACTCTGACATGTGTCCGCCGACAGAAACAGCAAACTTACATCATCGTCTTTCCCTGCCACAGCTGAAATGAAAGCATTTGTCCTCTGCTGGAACGGTGAAACTCATGTTTCGTGCAATTGCTTTTTTCCCAGCGATGCATTCAGGGAAGGAGATCATATCCTGGAAATCATACATACCATATGAGCACTCAAAAATGTTATCTGATTTTTAGGCTTTCTGCCATTTCATTGGTAATGTCTGGGGTGGGATCATGGAATGACACAAGCAGGCCATGTCATCCAACCAAAATGCATGCATAAAATGTCCTTACTATTTGACATATCTTGCCATATAATACTTGACAGAAAGACATTATACAAATAACACCTGGAATTAACATGCATTTTCAGTTACTGGATCATGATTGGATTAGTCTATTAGTTAAAGTCTATTTGTAAATGTACTTAAGAAGCATTTTGTTCAGGGTCAGTTTGCACAAGATGTTCATAAGTTATTTCTTGAATTGGAACGCAAGTCCAAGTTCTATAAAAAAATGTCTTTGATCTTTCAAGCTGTTTAATGCCACTCAAAGGGTGTTGCATGCATCAGTCCAAAATAAGTTAAATAAAAAGCGCCCATCCATAAAAAAAAGGCTCTCACACTTTTTCAAGTAATGTGTAGTCGTCGCTTAATATGATGTTTACCCTCAATGATCCAATAGCAGCTTTCAAATATGTGAGCAGTTGTTGTGTTGAAATGAAATGAATTTCAGTTTATTATTCCTGAGTCCAAATTATTTTGCCTCATGTAACTAATGAAAATATATTTCCATTGAAATATGATGCTACTTAATCATGAATAACATAACAGGTATTTTTTATATGTAAATGACAGTCAGAAAGAGTATTTAAAATCTATGGATCAATAAACAAAATACTGACATGGAAAAAACATACATTTATTTATTATGTTTGATTTTATTTGACATCGGATGAAATCACATCCCTTTTGAAAATTTGGGACTAAGATCTTTAGTGTTCCACTAATTTGCTGCACAGCAGGAACCAGACATACTCCAGACAATGCATTTGAATATGCTTAAATCACAGCCAGGAAGACTTAATACCAATCACAGAGAATCACATCCACAGAAAGAATACAACAGTTTATATAGCATAGGTGCATGGCAAAAATGGCATGAATTATGAATTATAATATAATTGGGTCTTCATATGTTCACATGCTTTGCAGCCTTGTCCATATTGCATCTGTTATTGCGAATCATAGTTTTGGTACAAGTTTTGGTACATTTTGTTCTTAAAAGCATACAAAAGTAAAGCCTGAATAAAATTTTAGTAATGATTAATTAAAAATGTCCTTCACAAGACTCTGTCTGCTTTTGCACCCCTTGTTGAGAATTGTGTTCTGACCCATTTCAGGATGCATCGACATTTGAAATTGATCTAAATTGATCCAGTTGTCCTGGATTATGTTTTGACTTGAGAATGAGGGTCGGACCTGGTCAGAGGTTTCCATAAATATTTAATATACTGTATACATTACATTGTTACTTTTCAACAGTGGTGGATGAAGTACACAAATCAAGTACTTGAGTAAAAGTACAGATACTTATAATAAAATATTACTCCAGTAATAGTAAAAGTACTCCTTTTTCAATTTTACTCAAGTGAAAGTACAAAAGTACTCAATTTTTTATGTACTTAAGTAATAAAAGTACTGAAACATAGATGTTTGCAATTTTATATAGGCTACTAAATTTAATTTTATATTAGCACATAGCCTATTTTTTTTTTATAATCCTACTGCTCAAAATACCTGGGATTTTTTCCAAAATAACCACTATATGGAGTCAATATATATTTTTGTAGTTGATATGGACTACACTGATGAGAGTGATGTTAACTGTCAAGTTTACACTGTGATGTACCTGAGAGAAAACAGAGATGACCATCTGATCTTCACCAGTAAGAACAAAGTCTTTTAAAGTTTGTTGTTTTACAGAACCGCACAGTTATATATGAAATGATAATAAGGCCTGAAGTTAGGAAGGACATTTTAAGAAAATATAATGATATTTTCATAATGATTTTTTCCTTCTCAAACCTTGTCTGTGGTTTAAAAACACCCCTGGGCAAACGGGGTGCATCTCTTCCCACTTTGATAATTACTGTAGTTACCATGTTCTGAACATCATATCCTTTCTTTTCTCCCCAAATGTAATCTATATATTTATATATCTATATATATAGGTTGAATAAAAATATTTGGACATTATATATATATATATATATATATATATATATATATATATATTAGGGGTAATGCGCATCTCGTCAGTAAAGCCGGTTTTCTAATCAGCAGTTAATTCCATCAGGTGCGTGATTTCACATAGAGCAGCTGTTACTACACAGAGCCGTTGTTAACTGAGAAGATGGGCCAATAAACGCTGAAAATTAACGTGATTTGCGCATCTTCTCTATTAACAACGGCTCTGTGTAGTAGCAGCTGCTCTATGTGAAATCACGCACCTGATGGAATTAACCGCTGATTAGAAAACCGGCTTTACTGAGGAGATACGCATAACGATCGGCCGATCGTGATCGGAGCACCTCTAATATATATATATATATATATATATATATATATATATATATATATATATATATATATATATATATATATATATATATACATATATATAAATGACCTCAACTTAGCACCAGCAAGCTTGTTAGCTAGACAGTTAGCATCAGCTAACTAGATTTACTTCAGTACGGTTATGAATAAACATTCATGTCTGTCTACTCGTCTAGTTAATCCTAACAATATACATATGTATAACGTTACTGTAGATAAACAATATAAAAACAGACGTCACATAGGACATGGATGGTAGCATTTTAAAACTGTTAACATTATGGCAGCGGGGAATTTGAACGTGCATGAGTTGTTGTATTTAATCTGTGTTATTTTAAGTTTTTTTTTTTCTTTTCTTTTTTTCTTTACCTAAAATTGATGTGTCTGCATCGTCTGCACTGGAGCATTTCAGTGGGCTTAAATAGATCACTCTTTACAACGGATTTAGTTCCCAAACAACTGACAGTTTTGACCTAAATATGATTTTCAGTTACAATAATATTTCGACATTAATAACTTACTTTAGCAACAACATCAGATGCACACACGCTCACAAGATCTCCCGGTTCTTACTTCTGGTGACTCGCACTAAACGGTTCATTTGAATCAGTGAGTGGTCGACTCCAGAACAGCTGCAATCCATAGACAGTAGGCTGCAATCATAGACCAGGCGGGAAGGAAGTCTACCGGAAGTTGAAGTCGGCCGCGTGCCGCCATCTTGTAGCAGAACTTCACTTGCGTTAGCATTCCCATTGACTCCCATTCATTTTGGCGTCACTTTGACAGCGAATAACTTTACATCTGAGGCGTTTAAAGACTCCGTTTGTCCATTATTTATTTCTAAAGATACACGACAATGTATAAAGGGCTCCATTACCTTCTATGTTACATTATGGCCCCGTAGAAACAGTTTTTGTAAAAATAGGCTAACGATTGCGTCATAACCACTCGACTCTTTGTCGCATTACCGTACAGACAGGAGGAGAAGCTCGCAGGCAATTAACTTAATATGGCGTACTGGCGTTACATTTTAAAATACTATACAAAATAATTAATCAGAATACTTACTCCTGCTCACTCACGCCAAAGAACTCCCCGCTCAAGCTCGCTGTCTCTGCAAGATTAACGATGGCAGTTTGCACGCACAGCTACTAGAAGATTTACATCTGTCAGACACGTTGCTGACGTCATCAAGCTTAGTTTGAGTCTGCGCGTCACAAACGGAAGTGCTAAAAATCGCTAAAAATGGGCTTCACTTGTCTCAATTGAGTTCCAATGGGGTCGCTGTGTCCATTTCTTATACTGTCTATGTCATATACAGGCTGCAATCGGATAATTCTAATTCGTAAACGAATCGTTTGGTGCGATTTGCGATCTGTTTTAAAAGTTTATTTTGAAAAGACTCATGATGAATCAGACACCGCTTCTGTGTGTCGGAGCACATTATATATTATAGGGAGTAACAATATGTTTTATGAAATGTAGTGAAGTTAAAAGTATGATATTATATAAAATTTACTTAAGTACAGTAACGAAGTAAAGCTACTCCGTTACTGTCCACCACTGCTTTTCAACTACGTTTAATGATGCCACACAAATTTTTTTAGTAGTGCCTAAATTGTAACTTAGTGCCCCTTTATGTCAAAACTAAGTTATAACATACACACAGCTGGTGCAACAGGCTCTAGATCTTTACATTTCTTTGCATTTCAGTTTCAATAAAAGGATAAAAATATCCAAATACTATCCGGATGCAAATGCATTTTCATCTCAGGTGTAAAGGGAGACAGTTTGCTCTGCTTTGTGTCTCACAGATTTGTTTTCTATGCTAAATCTATCAGAAGTTTGCAAAACAGCTGACAGCACCTTTCAGAGCAAGCAGAAACCAAATGCATTGGTGATGAACTGAACAAATGAGCAAGCGGTAATCCTACCATAATGAGCAGCCACTCACCTGC
Organism: Carassius gibelio; assembly: GCF_023724105.1. Taxonomy (NCBI): domain Eukaryota; kingdom Metazoa; phylum Chordata; class Actinopteri; order Cypriniformes; family Cyprinidae; genus Carassius; species Carassius gibelio. The sequence continues at coordinate 19,353,472 of NC_068384.1, read as the reverse complement.
CTGTCAGCAAATATATTACGTCAACTAATTAAGAGCCAAGCTGAAAAGATTTATAACATGTTCTCTAACACTTTTCATATCCTTCTAATGCCAGTGGACCAGGAGCGGATGCCTTCTCCTCTGTATGACCCGAGTGTGTGTTTGAAATGTGTTTGTGTGTGTGTGTTGTCAACGTGTTCCAGATTGTCCTGACATATGCTCTGTGTGTTTATTATGAGACGGATGTGTGTGTGTGTGTGTGTGTGGATTGTGATGGCATGTGTTGCAGGTGTGTGTGTGTGTGTGTGTGTAAGATGTATGGTATGATTGTGTATATTTGGAATATGAGGTCAGGTTTTCAGTCCGTGTTGATGGCGAGAGCAGATGTGGTTTGAGTTGGATTCTGAATTTGCTGGATGTGGTTTTTTTCTTCCTAACCTTTTTTTGCTTCCCTCTTCGTCTTTCAGGTTATAATCTTATTCCTCCTTTTTCACCTAGTTTTTTTTCCCTCCCCTTTCCATCATTTTGTTACTTTGCAGAGGAGATCTGTACTGTTTATGAAAGCCTTTAATGTGCTGTGTAATTACTCTTGGCTACGGCTTTCTTCATTAATCATGTCAATAAAGCACCTTATAATCACCAGAGAGAATGAGGCCAGAAACATACTCAAAGACATGACGCCTGACCAGTGCATTGCAGGCAAGAAGTGCTTAACACATTACTGCAACGGTAACAAACCTCATTACTCAAGGGGCTGATAGAGTTTCTTTTAGAATTCTGTAATTAAACCAAATGTGTGGTTATTCAGGTAGCTAACAAGTCAACAGTGGAACTAACTTTGACTTGCTCAACCAAAGTAGAAGACTGTGGTAGAAATTCCCCCACTCACCTGAAGTCAACTTCGGGCATCTCTGGCGACACTTACAAATGTATGCTCTTTAGCGGCACCCTGCTGAGTCAGACGACATCTCATCCCCTTTTGAACACTATTACTTGGATTTTTAGTGTTACCTGACAATACAGACAATGACTCCAGACAATGCCTTCGAATATGCATTAATAACAGAGTATTAATAACAATTAGACTTCATACTAATCACAGAGAATCACACCAACAAAAAGAATACTAGAGTTTACAGTATATAGGTGCCTGGCAAAAATGGCATGATTCATGACAAAAAAAAATTTCTCTTAATATTAATGGTTCTTCTTATGTGCAACTCAAAGAGTTATGTTTATTATTATTAAATTCCAAAAGCTGCCTAGCCGCCTTGTCCATATGGCATCTGTTATTGCAACACATTAACTAGCTTTGGCTAAAGTGTTGGTACACTTTGTTCTCAAAAGCATGCAAATTTTAAGCCTTGAAGAAAATAATAGTTATGATTAATTAAAAATGTAATTCACAAGACTTAGTTTAATTTAGCCAGAGACTCTGCCTAATTTTCTGTCTACTTTTACCTTGTTGAGAATTTTTTTTTCTGTTTAATTTAATTAATAATTTGATAATAATGATAATTAATAATACAATTTTCTAATTTAATAATATTTATTCCTGTGATCAAGGCTGGATTTTCAGCATCATTGTTCCAGTCTTCAGTGCCAACCGATACTCCATAAATCACTTTAATAAACTGATTTGCTGCTCAAGAAACATTTCTGATAATTCTAAATGTCGAAAACAGCTGTTTAATACAGTATTTGTGTGGTAATTGAGATTAAAAAAAATAAAAAATCTGTATCCTTTGATGCGTAGAACGTTCAAAAGAAGAGTATTTATTTGAAATATAAATATTTTGTAACAACGTACAAGTCTTTACTTTTGGTTAATTTAATGAGCATATACTGTATATCTATTACATGCTTACATTTAAATTTCCTAGTTATAAGTTAGGTTGTTTGACAGTTGATGTACTGGTAAATTTATGCTAATCTAGGTAAAATAAGCATAGTGCTACAGTTCTGAGAATTATCATTGACAATTATTGTAATTGAAACTTATGTAATTTTCTGTTGCTCTATTATAGTTATATATTTTTTTAAAAACAACAGCAACAGACATTTTTGTCCTCATTTAAACAACCAAAGTAAAGATGTGTGCATGTGTGTATCTACTTAAATATTTTGAGGGAAAAATAATTAAGTAAGATAAATATAACAAAAAAAAAAAATCCTTTTGAGGACATCCTCATTTGGAATAATATGAAAATAAGCATTTTTTTTTTCTTTGTAAAAAAGTTTTCTTTCAATGTGTGAACAAAAAAGTACCCAAAACAAAGTACCCATTAAGACGAAATAAATGTGAATGAGAGTTAGTGTACATGTGTCTTTTGACACGTGCCCCTTTCATTGGCTCCTCCACAATCACTTACCACTCCACAGATTATAGGTGCTTTTCCATGGATCTCTTTCACTCTGTCTTTCTGCTTGATGATGGCTGGACGCAATTCTCTACTGTCCACACAGCTGGGATTCAAAGTACCGAACGATGCATGTCGAAACTCTAAAATTGGATCAAGCATAATTCTCTGAGTGTTGTTTAAGACATGTTCCTGATCCCGCTTGTAACTCTGGGCTTTAGACGTGTCTCCATGCTCCAACCCATGACCTTTGAATCTTTACCCCTGCCCCTAGAGATCCGAGAGCTCTTGTTTGTCCAACAAATACTACAGCAAATTAAGCAGCATTAGAATAGCCGGCGTGAAGCCTGATGTCCGTCTGTGTTTCATTAACGCAGCTCTCTAACACGTTCCATCTGGAGGGGCTGCCGTGTGCTCCCTCTAGCCCTGTGCGGTGTGGACCAGCCTGGATCATGAAGCTCCCAGACCCCCCAGCAGCACACGACCCTTTGTCAACTCTAATTTCACCTGAACTCAATTCCATGTACTTCCAAGGCCAATATCTTTGACACCCGTACAAATAATTTCATTAAATGAACATTTATTTGCGTATATGTATATATGTATGCATGTATGTGACATTTATTATAATGGGTTTTATGTGAAGATTATGGAAATTATTATTTATTTTTTTTTCAGTAACAGTTTATCCCTATTAAATGTTAAAAAATGATGGCACATTTGCCCATGTGCCCCATGGTGCAGTGGATAAGACATATACCTTTGGTGTGAGAGACCTGGTTTCGAATCCACTGTGAAACAGCAATGTGTCCCTGAGCAAGATGCCCAACCCCTAGTTGCCCCAGAGGCATGTGACCTCTGACATATATAGCAATTGTAGGTTGCTTTGGATAAAAGCATCAGATAAATGTAATATATATGTGAAGATTATGGAAATTATTATTTTTATTATTATTATTATATATAAAATTATGTGGAGACTGATCCTCTCCATCCAACACCAATGTTAAAAGGATTGATGTCCAAGATGGATGTGACCAAAAATTATTCTGGCACATTTGTTTCTCCCTCTCCACACCCTCTTCTTCAAAAAGCAAAGAGCAATGGTGAGAAAAAATGAGTATGAGTCCGTTGACACCTCCTACATCTATCTATCTCTCCTTTTTAGTGTCACTGGTGGGGTTTTTCCACATACACACACTTGCCTGCAAAGTCTGTCAGATTTTGTTTAGAGTGAGTTGGGAATATAAGATGTGACAGTGATATGGAGGCCGACAGTCATCTGGAATGTGGCAGAATGTATTAAGTGACAAAAAAGGAATGGTGAGAGAGTTTTGGAATACCATCAGAAACCTATAGAACTGAACCGATATGGAATATAGGAATATGACAGAATTCTGGAAGAATATGCTAGAATGAGACAGAAAGAGAAACATAAAATGAAACACATTAGGGAATAATCTGAGTGTTGAGAAATAAGGTGTTGAAAAGTTACTATGAGTGTGTGTATGTGGTTGGGGGGTATGCAGAGGGGTTCATGGCTTGTAATTTATATAATTGTATATATATAACAACAAAAGCATTTTTCATGCTGGGCCATCCTTACTGCTGTAATAGTGGGCCTACTTACTCAAGTTAGGTTCTGTAGAGCATAGAACGAGGTTACTCGCTTCAGTTCACTCACGGGCCACCTCGCTTCAAAGGTATTATTCAAACTTCAGTACAGGACAACGATGCTCATGTAATCTGGTCTGTAATACGAACTATGTTCCTGAACTGAACTTTTTTCTTTGTTACAGCAGTGTTCTGGCTGCATGAGGATCCTGATGAATGTCTGATCAGAAGATGCACTTCTTTGTTGAAATTAAAACAGCTGTTTTTAATAAATAATAATAATAATAATAATAATAATAATGCCAGCCTGATATACTGGTAAATTAGTTTCCTAGCAACTTTTTAAAGACAGAGTTTTGAATCTTTGTTTTCATGCATATAAATGTATAGTGACTTACAAATGAATCCCTATTTAGTGATGTCTACTAAGTATCACTATTATTCTGTTTTGCACTTTCAATTGAACCCAAATACTTGCCAAATAATGCAGAACAGATTACTAGTGTAGTGCCAATGTGTCCCAATGATAATGGCTTGTCTTTATTATTTACTGTTATTGCCATAAACTTTACAATAATGATAACTATTTAATTGCCATTTGCATAGTTTATCCTTAAAAGAAAATTTGCTGAAAATTGACCACATGACTCAAATAACTGTTCCTATCACAAGTCGGTCAGGCTCATCACTCAGCCAATCACAGCACACTCCCTCACACGAGTATTGATCACCAGCACCTGTTCACAATTCAATCACCAATCCACCACCACATAAAAGCACAGACCTCAGTCAGCAATTTTCAATTTTCAGTTCGCTACACAGCCGAACTTCCTCTGTTATAGATTTTTTTTTTTTTATGCAAACAGACTATTATAATATTTACAAAATGCAGAAAACAAATTCAGAGACCAACATAACATACATATCAGTACGATATGTGTGTGTGTGCGCGTGTGAGGGAGTAGAAATATCTGAATAAAGGGGGCTGTAGGGAAGTATAACAGACTTAACCAAAAAAAAAAAAAAAAAAGATTTATATACACACATACATATATACACACATAACAATAGCAATAGTACTAATCATAACAATAATAATAATAATAATAATAATAATAATGATGATGATAAATCCAATTAATAAGAATAGACAAATGGTAATAATAGTATTATCAGTCGTAGTAATAGAGAACATATATTAACAAATATTTCTTCCAGAATGAGCGGGAGGTTAAAGGATCAGGAAAAGGACAAATAAAATAGTAGTAGTAGTAATAATAATAATAAAAATAATAATAATAATATTGACACAGCCATTGAAAGTAATGCTAATAGTAGTAGTTGCAATAATAATAATAATAATAATAATAATAATAATAATAATAATATTGATACAACTATTAATGATAAGGTATTGTAAAGCTGCCTCTGACATCCCTCGTGGCCATGGCATATGATAGACCCCCGCCAGGGTGTAGTTTCAAGAGGTTATCAAGGTGAGGTGCTTCGGGGCCCAGGGTCACCAAATCCACACTCATTCCCAGCTGTCCCAGACATGCTCTCCTCTGTTATAGTTAACTGCATTGACTCCTTTAACTTATCTCTTGACTTACCTCTTCTACAGAAAGAATATCCCCTACTCCTAGTGACTCCAGAGTTTCTCCAGTGATCTCATCCTCCAAGTCTCCTTTTCCAGCATCTATACTGAGGTGTGTGCAACCGTTCAGCAGCCCTGTTCACCCCCGACTCTGTAAGAAGAATACCGGTGTCATTCTATCGCATCTATACCCATATCCTCTCACCAAAGGAACTACTGGCCTGCATCTCTCCTACTGCCTCTTATATTACCTGTTTCAATAAACCACTGCATTCGACTAACCTATTTTTCTTGAACCTTAAGTAGTAGATAATTAATAGTAATTCTTCAGGAGGTATGACAGAATACATTAGTTATCGATTAGCTACCTGTTACTTAACACTATCATAAAATTATATTACATACTGATTAGTTCATGAAAAGTGTTAATGAAAAGTTACCTGTTCTTCAATAATTCCTTACTAGTAGTGCAGTATGTAAGAAACAGCATTCTAAAGTGTTACCGATAATAGTTTTGAGGAGGTGAATAACAAGGAGGTGCGACTCCTGCTGAAAGCCTGCAACACTGCCTTTAGCTCAGATGATGCTCAGGCCTACACCAAATCCAGGGCTAACCTGAGGAGGGGCATCAAAAAGGCCAAGTACTACAACAAGTTAAAGGTAGAGGAACACTTTTCCAATTCTGACCCCTGATGTATGTGGCATGGTATCCAGGTCATCAGTGACTATAAGCAAAGCAACTCTACTCCAACGGTCACAGGCGTCTCCTTCCTTAACGAGCTAAATTACTTTTATGCTCGCTTCAACAGTGACAGCAAGGAGACAGCCACCCAGATCACACCCTCAGCAGACCACCAACCCCTCAAACACACCTCCACAGATGTCCACACTGCATTGAGCCTGATCAACGCACGCAAGGCTACTGGCCCAGACGGCATTCCTGGATGTGTGCTTACGGCATGTGTAAAGCAGCTTGCAAGGGTCTTCACAGACATTTTTAACCTGTCCCTCACCCAAGCAAATGTGCCAACCTCCTTTAAGTCCACATCCATTCTGCCAGTGCCAAAACACATGACCCCGATGTGCCTAAATGACTACCGGCCCATAGCACTCACTCCCATCATTATGAAGTGCTTTGAGTGACTGATCCTAGCACACCTAAAGGACTGCCTCCCACCCACATTGGACCCACACCAATTAGCCTACCATAGCAATAGGAGCACAGAGTATGCAGTATGCACAGTGCTGCACTTTGAACTCACACACCTGGACGATCACAACACATATGTACGGATGTTGTTTGTTGGCTTCAGCTCAGTATTTAACACTGTCATTTCCTCCAAGGTGACCACAAAACTTCAAGACCTGGACATCAACACCTCCCTCTGCAACTGGATTATGGACTTTCTGTCCAACAGGCCTCAGCATGTTAGGTAAGGTCACACCTGCTCCACCACCATCATATTCAACACCGGCATACCACAGGGATGTGTGCTGTGCATGGATTGCACACTTTTACCGGTGTGCGATCGAGAGCATCTTGGCCAGTTGCATCACAGTATGGGAACTGCTCAGTTGCTGACCGCAAGGCACTGCAGAGGGTGGTGAAAACTGCCCAGTGCATTACAGGGACACCACTTTACTGCTATTGAGGACATCCAGAGAAAACGCTGTCTACGTCGGGCTCGCAGCATTCTTAAGGACTCTTCTCACCTTGACTATAAACTGTTTAACCTCTTGCCCTCCGGGAGGCACTTCAGGAGCCTCTAGACAAGGACCAGCAGACTCAGGAACAGCTTTTTCCTTACAGCTGTCTCCTTACTGAATTCTGCCATCTGACAACCCCCCCCACCACACACTTTTCTCACCCCTCCTCAACACTACATTTGGTTTACAAACAAACAAACAGTTAACTTGTTATTACTTGCACTACCGTCTGTTCACCCAGAATACTGAATAATCAGTTTGCACACTGCAATATTTTTCTATGCATTTTTTATGGTACATTGCAGGCATATATGTTCATAGTTTCTGCTTATAGTGTACATACACGTATTACATAATCCATCTTCATAGTATGTTCAAAGTGCTAACTGCATTTCGTTGCCTTGTACCTTACATGTGCAATGAAAATAAAGTCTAATCTAATCTAATCTAATCTAATCTATAGACAGGCTCTAAAAACTGCCAGGGCCGAGCATATCCACAAACTTATTGAAAATAACCAAAACAATCCAAGGTTTTTATTTAGCACAGTGGCTAGATTGTGCTCCTTCCTGCAAAAAATTATCTGTATTAAGAATTTCAGTCAGGTTTCAGGCCCCACCGTAGCACAGAAACTGCACTTGTTAAAATTACAAATGACTTGCTTCTGGCTTCAGATCAAGGCTGCATCTCATTGCTAGTTTTACTTGATTTTAGTGCTGTGTTCGACACCGTAGATTAAGACATACTCATAGATTGATTATAAAAATATACAGGTATTCAAGGGCAGGTTCTAAGATGGTTTAGATCCTACCTGCCCGATCGCTACCACTTTGTTTATTTAAATGGAGAATTATCTCATTTATCACCAGTAAAATATGGAGTGCCACAAGTATCTGTCCTAGGTCCTCTGCTATTTTCAATAAACATGTTGCCCCTTGGTAATATTATTAGAAAATATGGGATTAGTTTCCACTGTTATGCTGATGATACTCAACTATATCAATGAGACCAGATGATAAGATAACAGATTGTGTTAAAAATGTAAAAGATTTGATGACCAATAATTTTCTCCCACTTAAATTCGGATAAGACAGATGTATTATTTATTGGACAAAAACAGTACATAGAATCTCATAGATAACAGTTTGCAACTAGACGGATGTACTGTTACTTCCTCTACAGTCAAAAATCTAGGTGTTATATTAGAAAGCAACTTGACTTTTTAAAAACATATTTCCCATGTTACAAAAACAGCATTCTTCCATCTTAGAAACATTGCCAAGCTACAAAACATGTTACCTGTTTCTGATGCAGAAAAGCTAGTTCATGCATTCATGACCAGTAGACTGTACTATTGCAAAGCTCTTCTAGGTGGGTGTCCTGCATCTTCAATAAACAAGCTACAGGTAGTCCAAAATGCATCAGCTAGAGTCCTTACCAGGTCAAAAAAATAGGATCATATTACCCCAATTTTACAGTCTCTGCACTGGCTACCTGTTAAGTTCCATATCAGTTACAAAATATTACAAAATAAACACATCTCTTTCGCCAAGCATTCAAATAATACATCTCATAATTTGTGACTGTTGTTTTATCTGATCAAATGCGCGTTATTATTCTTTAGCTTGTTTTAAACTGATACATTTTACTTGATTGGAACAGCAGCTACTCTAATTATGTCTCTGTTTGTTTCTCTGTTTTGCCATGGGATTTACATCCCACCTGAGAAGAGATAATTCTAACCCCTCAGAGGACCTCAGATGATGCTAGCCCTGAAACAGCATACAGAACTACCAAATATTGCTACAAGTGTGATTGCATCATATAATTATTGCTTTTAATAGTGTTCATTGTCTGGTTGACTACGTCTTGTATTAATTTTGCTGAAAATGTCTGCCATATGCACATAAACTGACAGTCACCACTAGGTGTGTTTACATGGACATTTTTTGCTTCCATCAGAATGAATTAACTCTGACGAATCTGAACGTAGTGTTTACATGAACGCTGAATAAAGTGATCGGGTTGATGTGCACGTTTATATGTCACAAGCTTCTGATCAGATTTACTCTTTTGAAATGCACACACTGCATGAATATGCAGAGTTTCCCGCGGCTGTCGCATACTGTTTTAAAAAGCACAAATAAAATGTATTTACTTCAACCAGCAAATGATCTGTTGAGGACAGTCTTAAACAAGGACTCTGGTGGGACGTGGACCTGTTCCACTTCACATACGCTGAGTGAGAGGGGAGTTTTATAATTACAGGACACTTATCTATGACACTTTATTCACCTGGAAGAACAGCTTGTTCCACGCTTCATACGTAATTACGCTATTTCTACGTCATTGCGCATTCGCAGTACTTTCCAGTTTCTGTTTTCAATCCGATTAAGTGTTTACATGTCCTCTTGCTCAGATTACAGAAGGGATTAACCACCCCTTACAATCCGATCAGAATTTTATTCGGATCTGGCCAATTCAATCCAACTGACATGTTTACATGATACTTTTTTATTCTGATTGTGCTTCTAGTCCTATTATGATCAGATTAGTAGGGTCCATGTAAACGCAGCTACTGATAAGATCCTACTAAATATTGTAGAAACTTAATTTTCCATAAAGTTGCTTTGCAATGATTTGTATCGTAAAACGCGCTATACAAATGAACTTGAGTTGAATTTAATTGAATTTTGCAAATATGTTTAGTAAATTCAATGAAAGAACTGACTCAAAATAATGATTAATTCATAATTAGGGGTATGGCTAGTTCACTTGAAAGAAATACGGGACACACATAGTAACTGCTGAAATATCTGCATGGCAAACAGACAGATAGTTCTGTCAGCTGAAGCGTTCATGGTACACACACTGCTGCATAAGATCCGTTGGTGAGCAATGGATGTAATGCTTTATTTCTCCAAAATCTTGTCAGACGAAGAAACAAACTTATCTAAATATTGGATTTGCAAAGACTAAAGTCTCTACGTCACTATGTGAAAATATTTGTAATGCCGCCTAAATGTTAACGCGAAGAAAGAAGGCATGGTTTCAGTAACCGCAGTTAGTGATGAAGCAGTCATGTCAGGGAGATGCTGTGTGTTAGGAATCTGGTGACTGCCCTTCTGTCCAGGCACCACCAAATATCACTAGCCAGCACATGGACACTCTCACACTACACCATTACGAACTCTCACAACACACACTATTACACATCACCTCAAACTACATTTCCCATCAGCCACTTCCCTAATCACACTCTCACCTGATAACACAGCTGCAGCCAATCAACTCAGCCTACTTAAGCCTTGTACTTTCACCCACATGGGGGGATTCCGGTGTATCACACTTCCGGTTTTGCTATTCTACTAGCCATTGTCTGTGTTTCTAGTGTTCCTTGCCTAGCCTTGTACCTAGCCTAGTACCTGTTTGCTATTGATTTGACCCTGCCTGTGTTTGACCTTGTTACCAATAAAGCCCGCAAATGAATCTAAATGACTCTGGTCTCATCGACCCCATAACAGAATACTCAGCCCCACAGGGATCCAGCTGCTTTTTCAATGGACATTGGCCAGGTATGGACATTGCCAGTCTGTTATTAAATTATGTTTTTATTAACAAGATTCGGGAGGAGTGCATCAGATACTTAGCCTAATCAACACAGGTGGACCATAATCAAGTAATCAATCCCATAGTATAAATATCGCTGAGTTACCTCTATCCATTGACGGTTTATCAGCATGCTGGTTTGCTTCGTCTGTCACCTTATCATAGACCCAATTTTCTTATCAACGAGAGCTATACCGGGGATTTATCAGATCTGCTGCTTTTGCCAGACCCGCAATCATTCCTACCCTGCCAAACACGGCCGTTGAGCACCATTAAGCATCAGCGCGACAGCTGCTCTCCTCGCCAAGCCACACGTTGTAGCCAACAGACCGTGCAAGCTCCAAGCTTGCCTCGCTCGACACAATGATCGTGCCGACCAAGACCGAGCTCTCCTCGAGCGCTGGATTGCAGCAGCAGGCATTCAACCAGCCTGGGGCACACCCCAGTTCTCACTGCAACAAGCCTATCTCACTTACCGCCGCGGCTCAACCTTTCACCGCAGCTTTTCAGGCTGAGGTGCACTTTTAGGCCGACTGGTAAGGGGTTTTCATTACTGCTATAATCATGTCTTTCTGTACAACGTCTTACAAGACTAAACATGCTTCATCGTTTCCAAAAGCCTCTGTTTCCACAGTCCATACTACAACATGAAAACAGGGTTCCAAATGTATCTGCTCTGGAGACCGTCTAAAAAGGCCGGAGGCCAAATGAGAGGAAAGATGCTTTTCCAACAGGAACATAATAATGTGGACAAGGCTTTAGGAATTGTCAAACCAGGCAACCAATTGCTAAGCTGGCAACACAGTAGGCTACCCATTCATTTTTAGTTTGCCCCATCAAATGTTACTAACCCTTTTACTCTTCCCGCAGCCAACATCTACAGCAGCCAAAGCAAGCTCCGCAGGCAGCCCAAGCAGCTATCTCTCCTCCTCTTCTCATGCTCCCGTTTACTTCTTCTGTTTTCCACATCTCCCTACTGCTGCTGCAGCGTATGATCCCGCAGGAGCCTTTTCTGTATCTCCTCATTGCCACAGCAGTGTCTGCTCCCGCAGGAGCCTTTTCTGCATCTCCTAACTGCCGCAGCAGTGTCTGCTCCCGCAGGAGCCTTTTCTGTATCTCCTTACTGCCGTAGCAGTGTCTGCTCCTGCAGGAGCCTTTTCTGTATCTCCTCACAGCCACAGCAGTGTCTGCTCCCACAAAAAAAAAAAAAAAATGAGCCTTTTCTGCATCTCCTCACTGCCGCAGCAGTGTCTGCTCCCGCAGGAGCCTTTTCTGTATCTCCTCACTGCCGTAGCAGTGTCTGCTCCCGCAGGAGCCTTTTCTGTATCTCCTCACAGCCGCAGCAGTGTCTGCTCCCACAAAAAAATAAAATAATCGATATCACCTCCACTTGAAAGGTATGCCATGCATCCTAGGTTGCGGTGATAGTATCATGTATCGATGATAGCCAAGACGATATTAGGCTCATTCTCCAATCAACGTTTTTTATTATCATTATTAGGCGGCCTACCATAATTCGGCTATCAAACTGCTCCGTTATCCCATCTCAGCACTGCATTTCACGCTCACCCGTGCTCTCAAAGGATGATTTGAGCCCATAGGTGGCGAAGAAGTCTCCATCCACAAATAGACATACATCGTTTGCAGATATAAGGTATTCCATTGTACTTTAACAGGTAATCCGTTACGTGCCATATTTTAAACTCTCTCAGAGCTCTCACTAACTGAGTTTAATGCATCTCATTCTTGTTTCTGGGGTGGCGCGTCGGTCCCATCATGAGGCTTGTGGTCCGGAGCGCGCATGACCAAGGCATCAGTTCAACCAAACTCAATCCAAATATATGAACTTACCTGTTTTGAATACCTCATATTTAAGGCATGCGTTTACGTCCATATTAGGGTTAAATCATTGGACTTTAAATGAAATCTACAATTGTTTTTGCACCGTTGACTGATTTTGCAGAACATTTAGACTGATAACTTCTGTGCGCAAACTTGATAAATCATCTAAACCAACAACATGTATGTTAGACCCTATACCATCTAAGCTCCTAAAAGAGGTGTTTCCAGAAGTCATAGGTCCTCTTCTGACTATAATTAATTCCTCATTGTCATTAGGATATGTCCCCAAAGCCTTCAAACTGGCTGTTATTAAGCCTCTAATAAAAAAACACAACTTGACCCCAAAGAACTAGTTAATTATAGACCAATCTCGAATCTCCCTTTTCTGTCCAAGATACTAGAAAAGGTGGTATCCTCACAATAATATTCCTTCTTAGAGAAAAATGGTATATGTGAGGATTTCCAGTCAGGATTTAGACCGTATCATAGTACTGAGACTGCTCTTCTTAGAGTTACAAATGATCTGCTCTTATCATCTGATCGTGGGTGTATCTCTCTATTAGTTTTATTGGATCTTAGTGCTGCGTTTGACACAAGTGACCACAGCATTCTTTTGCATAGACTTGAACACTTTGTTGGCATCAGTGGAAGTGCATTAGCATGGTTTAAATCATACTTATATGACCGCCATCAGTTCTTAACAGTGAATGAAGATATATCATATCGATCACAAGTGCAGTATGGAGTACCTCAAGGCTCAGTACTAGGGCCGCTACTCTTCACGCTTTATATGTTACCCTTGATATCATCAGGAAACATGGTGTTAGCTTTCACTGTTATGCTGATGATACTCAGCTCTATATTTTTTAAGACTTGATTTTTGCTCTGTCAATTCTTCGTCATCAGTTAGGGACCTAGGTGTGCTATTTGATCGCAATCTTTCCTTAGAAAGCCACGTTTCTAGAATTTGTAAAACTGCATTTTTCCATCACAAAAATATATCTAAATTACGGCCTATGCTCTCAATGTCAAATGCTGAAATGTTAATCCATGCATTTATGATTATTGTGATGCTTTATTGGGTGGTTGTTCTGCACGCTTAGTAAACAAACTACAGCTAGTCCAAAATGCAGCAGCAATAGTTCTTACTAGAACCAGGAAGTATGACCATATTAGCCCGGTCCTGTCATCGCTGCACTGGCTCCCTATCAAACATTGTATAGATTTAAAAATATTGCTTATTACTTATAAAGCCCTGAATGGTTTAGCACCTCAGTATTTGAATGAGCTCCTTTTACATTATACTCCTCTACGTCCGCTACGTTCTCAAAACTCAATTTGATAGTACCTAGAATATCAAAATCAACTGCGGGCGGCAGATCATTTTCCTATTTGGCGCCTAAACTTTGGAATATCCTACCTAACATTGTTCGGGAGGCAGACACACTCTTGCAGTTTAAATCTAGAATAAAGACCCATCTCTTTAACCTGGCATACACATAACATACTCATATGCTTTTAATATCCAAATCCGTTAAAGGATTTTTAGACTGCATTAATTAGGTAAACCGCAACTGGAAACACTTCACATAACACCCTATGTACTTGCTACATCATTAGAAGAATGGCATCTACGCTAATATTTGTCTGTTTCTCTCGTTCCGAGGTCACCGTGGCCACCAGATCCAGTCTGTATCCAGATCAGAGGGTCACTGCAGTCACCTGAATCCAGTACGTATCCAGACCAGATGGTGGATCAGCACCTAGAAAGGACCTCTACTGCCCTGAAAGACAGTGGAGACCAGGACAACTAGATACCTTGACAACTAGATACCTAAATACCTTGTCTCAGAGGACCACCAGGACAAGACCACAGGAAACAGATGATTCTTCTGCACAATCTGACTTTGCTGCAGCCTGGAATTGAACTACTGGTTTCGTCTGGTCAGAGGAGAACTGCCCCCCCAACTGAGCCTGGTTTCTCCCAAGGTTTTCTTCTCCATTCTGTCACCGATGGAGTTTCGGTTCCTTGCCACTGTCGCCTCTGGCTTGCTTAGTTGGGGTCACTTCATCTACAGCGATATCATTGACTTGATTGCAAATGAATGCACAGACACTGTTTAAACTGAACAGAGATGACATCACTGAATTCAATGATGAACTGCCTTTAACTATCATTTTGCATTATTGAGACACTGTTTTCCACATGAATGTTGTTCAGTGCTTTGACACAATGTATTTTGTTTAAAGCGCTATACAAATAAAGGTGATTGATTGACTTCATAAATAGATGGGGAAGGGAGGGGGGGTACTCTAGGTTCGGGCCATTCCAGAGCTTGAAGCCCTTCCCTAGACAGCACGCCAAATACGCATACCATACCTCAGCTAATCATATGTAAGCATGAACTAGTGAAACCTTAACCAGGGCACATGCTCGTTCAAAGGGTATGTTATGAAATATTTAAGCGTGGCAAATTTTTCAGATCTGCCAGTTTGTTAAAAGATTTTTATTTTTTTTTGCAAGGGGGTTAACCAGCCACTTAAATCACGACTGATTCAAGAGGGTCCCCGTTCGACTTAAAGTGATTTTTTTGGACTTTACTTTATTTTCGGTTGGCTCTGCTTTTACTGTGGGTGTCACAGAGGAGAAACATGACATCACTGTAATGGTGGCCCAGAGCCACTGCACAAGATGGCCACCAGCCCAGAGCCACTGCATGAAATGGCACACAACTGACCTTCCAGAGTCAAGTCACCGTTGATCTTCAGGAGTCACATTAAGTAATAAGTGATCATGAATAAAGTCGTACCTCAGCTGGTCGTCCAGAGCCTCGTCACGCCTCAGCTGACCTTCCAGAGCATCGTCACATTTCAGCCAATCATCCAGAGTCTCATCTCATCACAGCTAATCTTCCAGAGTTCCTTCATGTCTCACCGCATCATCCAGAGTCTCACCACATCACAGCTGATCATCTAGAGTCATCCCACATCTCAGCTGATCATCCAGAGTCTTGTATCATCCTGTCCGTCACACCCGGATATTCAAGGTCAGTGCTTCGATTTCTCAGTCTGGTGTCAAGTGTTAGGGATACACCGCTGATGTCTGCATGTGCAGCGGGTATTCGCAAAATCACTCACTCTTGCCCTTCTGTTCCCGATCTGATTGCCCTTGACTATAGTGCTTCCCCTGATGGGAATCTCTTTGTGGTGTGTCTGGACCGTAAATGCCATCTCAGAACCCATCTAGCCACCAAATGGACACTACACCACTACGAACTCTCACAACTATTACACATCACCTCCAACCTCACCTTCATGAACCTTCGAGAGTAGGTAATTCTGACTTTGCTACAACAATCTGGCGCTCCTGAAACAGATACTGGAAATGTTATTAGTTTAAGTATTTGCTGTTGCTGAGTTTTGCGCATCGTGTGTGAGCGCAAGAGATGGTCACATAGTGGAGTAAGCGGTCTTAACCACCGTTGCTTGTGTACTGCAAACACATCCAAGCTTCATCACTGTGTCTGTCAGGACACTCTGTTTCTCTTTCAGGCTTTAACAGATGGTAAAACTAAGGACATTATTAACTGTCTTTAAAATTTATTTTGAAAGAGGAAGCTTGCAATTTTGGAAAGGGCATTACATTTCCGACGAGTGCTTGCGGTGATCAGCCAATCACAATGCACTGGGTCAGTTGGCCAATCACAGCAGTCTGGGATTGTCACAAGGAGAGACTTTGTAGAAAATTACGTGTTTGAGAGGCAGGGCATAGTGGACCTACAATAGTGTACAGTATTTGAAAAATAGTTTTTTTCTACATTAAAGTATGTCAACATATTCTATTACACCAAATAATCAAAATAATGTTCTTTAAAAAAGCATCATATGACCTCTTTAACAGCAGGAGTAGTTTAGTTAACATTGAAATTTCATTTGTAGTTTGTAGTGTTCTGATAGAATGTCAGTATATTACTGATACAAAAAACGCAGCAGTGCATATTCACAAGATATTTTGCAGTATTGTTTGGTTAAAACACGCACACACATACACACACACACACACACACACATACAAGTTCTTGGCCTCAGGGTCGGTGTGTGCTGGCTTCAGACCTGCTGTATCTTTGGCATGTGCTGTGGTTTTATTTGAGAAGTAGATCACTATTGCGTCATAGTTGCATGCATGAGAATGGCTGCATCTCTATCTGAGGGTCTGTTTGTGATCGGGGTTTGATCTGTGATGGGGTTTTTAGAACCAGAAGTGTGGGTGCATTATATATTTCTGTGCAGTAGTTTGCTGTAGTCAACTGATCTGATGTGTTTGTGGTTCATTTTGAACAGACAAACACTGTCCAGATGAATACTTTCTTGCTTGGATATTGGACTTTCATAGCTCAGGTTTGAATGGATCAGTTATGTTTCATTTATACTGTATTTCAACTTCAGATTCAAGAGTCAAGTCAGTTAGTAAGAATACACTGTAGTGAGGTTAGGGTTTTACTGTTTTAAATCCATTTCCTTAGTATATTCTGTTCCATTTACAAATATCAAGTCATTCTTAAATCAAGATCCATTACTTTATTTAAGTCTTGTTTTCTGGGAAATGTATAAAAATTAAGGAAGATTATAGTTTATACCTCTAATTGTGTACGAAAAACAATATTGTTTACCTTTTGAGGTAATTTTATTTTTCTGACCCCACTGGCAGATATTTATTTCTTGTTTTAAGCATAAACTCATTGGTAACACTTTAGTATAGGGTCCAATTCTCACTAATAACTAGTTGCTTATTAGCATGCCTATTATTAACATATTGGCTGTTTATTAGTGCTTATAAAGTACGAATAATGCATGACATCCATAATTCTACCCGATACCCTAAACTTAACAACTACTTCATAAAGAATTAAAACCTTAAAATACAATGTGACCAGCTCATATATGCATGTTTGATTTCCTGTTGCCGATCCTGTTTGATATCCTTTACGTACCTTTGCTGCCTACCTACCGACCCCTTGCTTGTTACTGGATATTGATTCTCTTTTCTTCCCACGTTGTTGATATTGCTGGTTCTGACCATTGCCTGTACGACTACGAGTCTTTGCAATAAAGCCTGCATTATGGATCCCATGTCGAGTTCTGGTTCGCTACAGAAGACTTCGCCAACACGAGATCCAGCGGCTTTTGAAGGTCTTCATACCTCCATGGCGGCCCAAGCCAGTCAGATTGCGGCCAATCAGTTCCAGCTGAATCGACTGTCATCTATCACGGAGGAACTCGTCAAGGCCATTCAGAATCTCCATACCGCTTCCGCGGCCACACCAACGCCTGAGGCATCCGCCATTACCCACGTGGCAGGGACACCATCTCAGGCTAATCCCCGTCTCACTTTTCCGGAGAAATACAATGGTGACGCTAGCAAGTGTAAGGGATTTCTATTGCAATGCTCCTTGTTTGTGGAACAACAGCCCACGCTGTATGCTACAGATCATGGGAGGATCACCCTTGTCTGTTCACTATTGACTGAGAAAGCACTAGAATGGATTACTGCCATATGTGGTTCCGATGGATCTGCATTTACCTCCTTTCAGGATTTCCTACAACAATTCCGGGCTGTATTCGATCATCCTAAGGAGGGAAAGGGAGCTGGAGATCGCTTACTGGAGTTATCACAAGGCAAACTGACGGCGGCGGATTATGCTCTACGATTTCGCACTCTGTCGGCACAAACTAACTGGGTGAGTGACACATTAAAAGTACTTTTCCGCAAGGGACTGAATTATGATCTGCAAACCGAACTAGCATGCAGAGACGAGGGCAGAGATCTCAACAGCTTTATGGAATTGACCATCTCCATTGACAATCTGCAACGTGCCAGGGGATCCAGTTCTAGTTGCAATGATCATCCAGCATTCTTGTCATCTCATGAATCTGCTGAGCCCATGCAGGTTAACATGTACCACCTATCTATAGAGGAAAGAGATTGACGTATTTCCAACAGACTATGCATGTATTGTGGATTACCTGGCCATCAACGCAACAACTGCCCCACTCGTACATCCACTTTCTCACAACGCTCAGTAAAAAACAAGCCAACACCTTACCTCCTCACTGCAAATATGACTGTTCCATCGATCTTCTGCCAGGGCATTCTCCTCCAAAAGGTCGCATCTTCCCTTTGTCTCAACCTGAGTCCGACGCCATGAAGGATTATATCAAGGAGGAGCTCCAGAAGGGATTCATTAGACAATCCACATCTCCTGCTTCATCCGGGTTCTTCTTTGTGAAGAAGAAGGATGGTGGTCTCCGTCCCTGCATCGATTACCGTGGACTAAACGAGATGACGATGAAATTCAGATACCCACTTCCGTTGGTTCCTTCAGCCCTCGAACAACTTCGCACCACCCAATACTACACCAAACTGGACCTGAGGTGCGCCTACAATCTAATTCACATTAGAGAGGGGGATGAATGGAAGACCGCCTTCTCCACCACCACTGGACACTATGAGTATCTTGTGATGCCGTTCGGACTGGTCAATAGTCAATCTGTGTTTCAGTCATTCATTAATGAGGTCTTCCGAGATATGCTGAACATATCTGTGATCGTATACATCGATGATATCCTGATCTACTCCAACACACTTCCTGAACATATACAACACGTCAGAGCAGTTCTTCAACGCCTCATTCAATACCAGTTATATGCCAAGGCTGAGAAGTGCGAATTCCATACGACCTCCACCTCATTCCTAGGATACATAATCAGTCCCGGAGGGGTAGCCATGGACGAGAAGAAGGTCAACGCCGTGCTTAACTGGCCTAAACCCACAACCTTCAAGGAATTGCAACGTTTTCTGGGATTTGCTAACTTCTATAGGAGATTCATTAGGAACTTCAGTACTGTTGTCGCTCCACTTACCTCACTGGTCAAAAAAGGAACTCACCGATTACAAAGGTCAGAATCCACCGACAAAGCATTCCAAACCCTGAAGCAACGATTCAGTAACGCGCCCATCCTCTGTCACCCTGACCCCTCATTACCTTTCATTGTCGAGGTGGATGCCTCTAACACAGGTATCGGCGCTATCTTGTTGCAACGCCCAGAACCTACCGCTAAACACTATACCTGTGCCTTCTATTCCAGGAAACTCAACCCGGCAGAGCACAACTACAGTGTCGGGCATCGGGAACTCCTTGCCATGAAGGCAGCCTTCGAGGAGTGGAGGCACTGGCTAGAGGGAGCCACTCATCCGTTTACCGTACTAAGAGATCACGAGAACCTGGAGTACTCACGCACTGCCAAACGCCTTAATCCCCGTCAAGCTAGATGGTCACTGTTCTTCACCAGATTCGACTTCTCAGTAACTTACCGACCCGGCTCCAAGAACACCAAGGCGGGTGCTCTTTCACGTCAGTTCGAGGAGGAGAACATTCCACCTGATACAGAACCCATCCTACCGTTTCATGTGGTGGTTGCTCCCATTCAGTGGGATATCATGACGCTGCTCCAACAACACAGGGAGCAGAACGAGAACCCAATGGCCTGTCCAGCAGAATCTTCGTCCCTGAACATCTTCCTGACCAGGTCATCAGTCATGTTCACTGCCATCCATCATCCGGTCACCCAGGTCTCACCGCCACCATCAACCAACTGGAGAACCGCTTCTGGTGGGAATCACTGCACAAGGACACAACTAAATACATAAAGCAATACAATAACTGTAGTATTAACAAGGCATCCAAACAAGCTCCCGCTGGTCTCCTGCAACCACTACCCATTCCACAACGACCCTGGTCTCACATTGCCATTGACTTTATTACGGACCAGCTCACAGGGTTATACCACCATGCTCACCATCATAAACTGCTTCTCTAAGGCCTGTAGATTCATTACATTACCCAAACTACCTACCGCTCTCCAAACGGCAGAGCATCTATGCAACTGGGTCTTCCGATTGTATGGCCTACCTGAGGACATTGTGTCAGATCGGGGACCTCAATTCACCTCTCAATTATGGTCAGCCTTCTTCAAAGCCCTGAATGTCAATGTCAGCCTCACCTCTGGATATCATCCCCAAGCTAACGGACAGATAGAGAGACTCAACCAAGAGCTGAACCACTTCCTCAGAGCCTATTGCAACCAGAATCAGGACGATTGGGCTCGATACTTACTATGAGCAGAATACGCACAGAACTCCCTTATTAAACCATCTACTGGTCTGACTCCCTTTAAATGTGTACTGGGGTTCCAACCACCAATGTTCCCCTGGTCAGGGGATCCAACGGACGAACCAGCGGTAAACGACTGGATGGCACGCAGTGAGGAGGTTTGGAATCGGGCCCATGTTCACCTGCAACACGTTGTTAGGAGGCAGAAGGAGCAAGTGGACCGCAGAAGGCGCCCAGGTCACAATTACCAGCCAGGCCAATGGGTGTGGCTATCAACACGGGATCTCCGTCTCCGGCTCCAGTGC
Organism: Carassius gibelio; assembly: GCF_023724105.1. Taxonomy (NCBI): domain Eukaryota; kingdom Metazoa; phylum Chordata; class Actinopteri; order Cypriniformes; family Cyprinidae; genus Carassius; species Carassius gibelio. Next base: position 19,332,288 of record NC_068384.1, on the reverse strand, counting down.
CGCAAGTTGAGTCCAAGGTACGTGGATCCATTCCAAATCACTAGACAGATAACTCCAGTTTCATTCCGGTTGGCACTTCCTAACACATATCATATTTCTCCTACCTTTCATGTATCCCTGCTCAAGCCCGCTGTTGGTCCCAGAGACAAGGGAGAGGGGAGGTCCTGTGCACAGGCCCCTCAACCCATCATCATAGAGGGCGAGGAGGCTTACCAAGTCCAGGAATTACTCGATTCCAGACGTCAGGGAAGAATTCTACAGTATCTGGTCGACTGGGAGGGGTACGGTCCAGAGCAACGCTCTTGGGTAAACTCTGAGGATATTCTAGACCCCAATCTCATAGATGAGTTCCATCGCTCTCCTCCTGAAAGACCGGCCCCTCGACCCCGTGGTAGACCCCGACGTTGTGTGCCTCCCCGGGCCAGGAGTCGCTCGCAGGGGGGGAGGGCTCTGTCACGGAGACGAACCCCGTGATTCCCTCTGCTGGCCAGCAGGGCACCCTCATCTGAATACTGACACACACGCATCCATTCATTCACTTATACTGCAACACTACATTTCCCATAACCACCGTCCTTGGACTCTGATCACCTGCACAGGTGCCAATCATCAAGACTGTGCATATAAGCTGGACTTCCACAGTAGTTCAAACGCGAAGTCTTGATTCTCTGTGTCTGTCATTTCTGAGCGTCATTACCCGTGTTTGATTTCCTGTTGCTGATCCTGTTTGATATCCTTTACGTACCTTTGCTGCCTACCTACCAACCCCTTGCTTGTTACTCGATTTTGATTCTCTGTTCTTCCCACGTTGTTGATATTGCTGGTTCTGACCATTGCCTGTACCACTACGAGTCTTTGCAATAAAGCCTGCATTATGGATCCCATGTCGAGTTCTGGTTCGTTACAAAAAAAAAAAAAAAAAAAAAAAAAATATATATATATATATATATAATTTTATTATTATTTTTTATTCATTTATTTTTCTTTTTAGAAAAGAAGGCTTAATATATTGGGCCTTTTGCTGCCCAAGTAAATGTATTTAGATATTTGGAAAAGGCAAAAATATTGAGGAAGATTTTTTTTGTTCAGTGTATAAAATGAATGCAGTAGATGAAGAAAAAATATTTCAGTTCATATTGAGATATGTAACTTTTCATTGGAGAATTTGGCAAATCTGAGCATAGTTTGAGAAATTATTGAAATCTCCTCTAAAACTCTATAGGAGACGCAGGTGAGATTACTGGACTATTTCCTTTGGAGAAACATCTAAGAAGCATGTAAATTCATTGCTGTTTAGGAGCAACTATTGAGGTATTAAAGAGAACCCATTTGTGATCAAATGCATGATGCAGATGTATGTGTGTTGTCAGATGGTTCAGCTCTTTAACAGTCTTTTCATCTCTACACATGTCAGTTTTCAAAGCTGTATATTTTTTATGACCAAAATTTTCCTGCTTGGATGACCAAAAAAGTGGGAAAATCTTTTCACACCCAACACACACATACACATGCACACAAAGTTGATTTTGAGAGGACTCCATGCTGCTGGTTTGGCTGTTCTGTGCTGTGAGAGCAGATGAGACTGATAGAATATCTGATGTCTGATGAAAACTGTGCTCTTTTTCTGTGTGTCAGTGCCAGTATAGTCACAGTAAGTTTAGCTGTACATTGGAGAAAATGCAGATTTGTGTGACTGTGCTGATATTTTGCTGCACATTAAATGCTCTTTAAGTCAACATGACATCAAAAGTCGACTGTGCTTGCTTTCTTAATGGAAAAGTTCACTCAAAAATTTACATTTTCTGAAAATGTACTAACCCTCCAAGATGAAGATGACTTTGTTTCTTCACAGGAGATTTGGAGAAATGAGGCATTGCATCACTTTCTCATCTATAGATCCTCTGCAGTGATTGGGTGCCATCAGATTGAGAGTACAAACAGCTGATTAAAACATCACAATAATCCACAAGTAATCCACACCACTACAGTCCATCAATTACCATCGTGTGAAGTGAAAAACTGACTTTGCTAGAAACAAATCATTAAGACATTTTTAGCCCATTATGCAGCCTGGTCTCATTGTTTATGCATAAGCATTAGTACATAATGTTTACACAAAACGTACATTTTTGCACATTTTGATTGATGCTGAAACATACAATTTGGGCGTATTACAACATTTAAAATGTAAAATTGCTAAATACTTCCAGCTAAAAAATGTAGAATCTAAGACTGAATGCTGCATTACTGATTGAGCAACGTGCACGGCAATCCTCACAATGTCTCATTCCCAGTCTCAGGGAACGAAGGTTAAGACAGTAACCAGAGATGGTCCCTATCTAGTGTTTACTCTAAACTGCGAGAATCGCAGTGGAAATTATATAAAGTCCCCTCTTGAAGACGGTGAAGATCAGGCCAAACCCAGGCTAAGACTACACCAAGCATCGGGTAGAGCAACACACAATTTCCAACCAATATTGATGCCACTAAGGAAGCTCGTAGCTGATAGTCGGAGCTAGACCAAAGAGCGTACTTTGCTCAGGTATGCTGAATTTGCAAATTTAGCTAAAATGAACAAAGCGACTGCACTGAACACAGTGCAGAACAGCAATGTAACGAAATGCACATAGACCTGTACATCGTCAACAGCTATATGCGGTTGTAGGGTGACCATATTTTAGTTTTCCAAAAAGAGGACAGTGACAGTGAGTGGGAGGGGGCTGGGGTGTTGTTGGTTGGTGGTTAAAGTAGTGCCCAAAGTAGCGCAATTACCAAAATATGCCATTTTCATACCTAAAATACAAAATGTAGTGTCTTTTAATGCTTGTTGATCATAAGCACAGATAAAAAGTTTCCTACAAGAGGCCCCTTAAAACATTAATCGGGATGAAGAAAACCATTCCTCGCAGGGATGTAATAGAAAAAAAGCACACAATGAATGGCGAATGAAGAAAGCAAAAGCCGAAACCTGGACATTTTGGGCAATTTAGAAATCCTGGCTGGACATATGCATATACTGTATAAAACGCTGCATAGTTCTGCACAGTGTGAACAGCACCTGAATGTAACAAACTGTGCTCAATTCAAGTAGAGCAATATTACAAAGCACATAATAAATCTAGCAAATTATGTCAAAAGGGTTTTATAAGTAATTATAACTGGTTATAATTATGAATATTTAGATCAGATCTTAGAATAAACTGTAGCAGAATAAATATAACAATGATTGAATCTGTTTGTCCACCGACAGTATAATCATTTATCAATTCTAAGAAAATTTTATTTTCCTGTACTTCATACAGTACTAGCATTAACTTAGCATGTAGCAATATCAACATTCAGTGACTCCGGATTGTGAGCAGCACACAGAGGCAATAAATTGTGAATATAAGGGATTTAATAAATTAAACTACAGCTAACATAAACTTGAAGATAAAAACTGCCGGAAAGTCAGACTCCAGAATGATGAGTCTTGGAGAGTGTGTCTCAAAGGGTTTGAGCCATTATTGGTTTGGGTTTGGGACATTTAAGAGTCTACCAGTCACACCCAACTGGCAGATTGACCAATGTAGAGGTGTGAATTCTGAGCGGGAGTGGTTCCTTTGGCTCATGCAACCCCTTATTTAAATGGTTTATGGTGGTCTGGAGGATTTGTCCAATATTAAGTCAAAGTATGGTAAAAAGAGCATGGTGCAAATTATGGTGACATAATATACACCATTAATCCAGGAATAATTCCTTCCCCCTGGAATCTCTTTGAAGATCTGGTTCAAAGTGATAATGCTCTTTGAACCAGAGGTGGATGTTAGACATTAATCTGTAATTGCATCTGTAATTTAGTTATAATAAGAGATGAGGGAGAGTTTACGGTGCCTAAAACCTGATCGAACATCTTGATTGCATTCAAATGCTACATAAAAATGTACATAGTCCTGCACAGTGTCAGCAGCACACACAGTAACAAACCATGATCAATGCATGACTGCGCCGCTCTGATGGAGAGTAGATGACAAACTGCCTATAAAAGGAGACTCACAGCCTGCTTGAAAAGGGCTCTGGAGCACGCCAACATGGCGATTTGTGTAGAAAACCACAGACATGTTGTTGGTGTGAATCAGCACGTCAACCCAGTAGGGCTAAGGACACCACCTTCAGTTGTCAGTGGTTTATGTTCCACCTGCTCTGAGACTCTAACCACTTGTGTGAAGTCGGCATGCCCTCGCACACTGATCCCCAGCCTGAAGTTGACGCATGTAGCAAATTAGCTCAAAAGAAAAAGTTTATAAATAATTACAATTAATTCTAATTAATGACAATTATTTACCTCAGCTTCCAGTAGTAACTGTACCAGAATTAATATTACAATCAACTGATCTGTTTGTCCAGCGAACATTCAGTATTCATATCAACTTTAAGAAAATATATTTTTGTGGGCACAGAAAATAACTTCTTACAGTAATACATTAGTGCATATAGCTATAGATCGATATACAAGCGGTGACAGAGCCATAAACTCATAAACTCAACACTAACACATAACTAATCTAGGCAAACAAACAAACATACAAATCATTTATTCATGGGGAGGTTGGAAGTGTATGACCATTAGAGATACCAGAGAATGCACTTATGGAAAATGAGTCAGTTAACCACCTGAGTAAAACCATCATTATTCGAAACCTCTGTTTCGTTACGTTAAATGTACAATACTTGCATTGCCTTGGCCTTTAAAGAGTGTCTGGATGCAATCTCAGATTAAAGTCTTGATGGTTTGGAGGTTCGGTGTAGGATTTTGCGATCACATACTTCCAGGTTTTAAGCATGATGAACTCCAAAAAGATGTTATTCAGACTCTGTGGTAGTCAGGAGAGTTTTCTCCCGGATGAAAAGTGAAGAGGAGCTAAGAAAGACATCAGCTGAGATCTGATGACCGTTTGTGAATGTAAAGCCTGGCGCAGACTTAAGGGTTTCAGAAGAGGTCTAGCTCACATCCTCATCTTTTCAGAAGGGGTTTGTGATTGTTTGTTAATCTAATCAATAATTGATTTGTTAAATCTAATGAACAGTTGTGTGTCTGATTGATTCAAATGCTACAGGCATCTGTCATGACCACAGGGCGTGCTGTCACTAGTCCAATGGGAGCCCTCCTGAGCACTGACACAGCTGTGTGTGACCTCGATGTGCATAAGTCCCATGGTCCATGCTCTCCACAGGACATAGCGGCCGGATGTGCAGAAGACACAGGTGGCAAACTGATGATGCCAACACCTTACGTCCCTAGAAGCCTCTGGAATTCCTTCAAGGGAACAGACCAGCATTGAAGTGGCATTGAGCTGAAGAGATGGTCTCCTCGCGCTCACAAAAGAGGCAAGCTCGCATCTCCATCCAGTCGAAATGCGCTAAGATATAATAATAATAATAATAATTCTTTACATTTATATAGCGCTTTTCTAGACACTCAAAGCGCTTACATATGTTATAGACTGACTCGCGGGTGGGGGGCTCATAGAGGATAACACTAGGAAGCCATAACAGGCACAGGCAGCAGCTCTGTACTCCTATGAGGCAGGCCAAATAATGCCATATTAATAGGATGAGAAAGAAACAGCTCTTTTTGTGGGAGCACTTAACTCTATAAACAAGCCTCGATGACTCTGTTCGAATATCACATCCCTAGAGAAAACATAATGCCATTTTATGACAACTGAATACAATATAATAAAATGTTAATGCAGAAACTTCATTATTCATAAGGATTCATTTGTAAGTGTGTAAAGTTGGACTTTATTTTGTGTTTTGGTTTGTGTGTGGCAGTCATCTGTGAGGGGCTGTCACGCTGTTTTAATTTTGTGTTTGTTCATTTTATTTTTTTAGTCTTTAAATGTTCAGCAGTTCCCACCTCCTTCATCCCCTATCTACGAACTGTGTTACATTGGTGCCGAAACCCTGGAGATCCCTGGAGATACCTCGCTGTGGTGCCATCGAGTGTGGCGGCCCAGTCTGCTGTCATGCCCGCTTGAGGCGGTGGGCTGGAGTGAGTTGCCAGGGGGAGGACAAACTCATTGTCATCCGCCTGGGATGTTGAGGGATGACTGCCATCTGGGAGGGAGCTGAGGTGTCACGGCTGTTCACCTGAGGCTGGAGCCTGCTGCCATCCACCATGATGGGAAGGAGCAGGGATCCCAGAGGCCTACTGCCGGCTGCCTGAACCTGGAGGAGTCGTTGCCATCCAGCGGACAGTTGAGGAGTGTTGGGCCATCCACCAAGGGCTATACAGTGCCGCTACCAGGCATCGCGAAAAGGTTTAGCCAGCTGGTGGAGGTCTGAGCGCCAGTGTGTCTGGGAACTGGAACATGATCATTTTTCTTCTGTCCCCTCTCTTGACTCTGTCTCTCATCATCCTTCAGTCTCCTTTTCTCTCACTTTATCTGTCTGTCCTTACACCCAGGGATGCCACAGCCACCATGATTGGCTCCCCCAGAGCGAGGGGACAGTAGAGCGCAGTCTAGGGAGTACCCCCGGCCTGCGAGGGGCAATGTGGGTATTTGACGAGTTGGGCAGGGCTGAGAGCCATGGGAATGGAGTGAAGCCAGTTGAGTAAGTAATAATGTACGACACCTGCAAGACAAGAGGTAGTCACCTGAAATGGTCTTCCAACAGTCTTGAAGGAGTTCCCCGAGAGATGCTTAGCACTTGTTGGCCTTTTTGCCTTCTGTCTGCGGTCCAGCTCACCCCTAAACCATCTGGATTGGGTTCAGGTCCGGTGACTGTGGAGGCCAGGTCATCTGACGCAGCACCCCATCACTCTCCTTCTTGGTCAAATAGCCCTTGATGCCTTCAGTGTGACTCTACAATTTTCATAGTCATGAAAATAAAGAAAACTCTTTGAATGAGAAGGTGTGTCCAAACTTTTGGTCTGTACTGTATATATGCTATTTTTTTTACTTATTTATTTTTTTCAACTAATGTCACTAAAGCCTCCTTAAAAGTGTGCCAGTGGTTTTTTAGAAGGAAGGGAGTCCTTCACGGTCTGCTGCAGATCTGCATTCAGCTTTGACTTCATATTGGTATGAAACACACTTTACACAATCCAAATATTTCCTGGTGCTCAAATTCGAGTCCTGTCCTAAATTTCTTCTGTTTGAAAATTCTGTTTACCTCAGAAATATGTCACATTACAGAAGCAAAATGGACTATGAACAGAGTTTCATGTTGACTTAGAGCCCCAATTACATGTCCAACATGTTCAGGTTTATTCTTTGCCTTTTATTTTTAGTCTTACACACACACACACACACACACACACACTGTGCTTTTTGGGGTGCAGCTGTGATGGTGATGTCATTCCTTACTGCTACTTTGCTGATTGGTTGTCTTTATTGGAAGCAGGTTGCTTTGATTTGCACATATTATACTGACACTTGATGTTATGATTGGACTTGTTAAGGCTTTCTTTCTTTCTTTCTTTCTTTCTTTCTTTCTTTCTTTCTTTCTTTCTTTCTTTCTTTCTTTCTTTCTTTCAGTCCAAAAACCACCTGCTGCTTTCTCTGTCCCTGCTGACCAGTTTGAAGCATGTTCCATAGTTAAACGCGAGCACATACGACTAGTACTCCATTCCATAACCCTTCTCTTTCATGGGTTTGTGTATTCCTTCACTCTTGGCTTGTCATTTGTCTTTCCAGTCTTTGAAGACAGCACAGGCTGCTAATAAAAGACAGGTCTCCACCACAACAAAGGGCTCTGTGCCCAGACTGAATAAACTATTTACCCCTCCCTCTCTTTCTCATTTTTTCTCCCCTTCTTTTTTATTCTCCGCCCTTGGTTTTTTTTTCTTCTTTTTTTTTTCTATCTCGGCTTCAGAAGAAATATGTGCACTTGCTATGTTTTTTCCATGTGATCACAGAATGCTCTGGAATAGATTAGTGGAGGAGAAGAAGGCAGAGAATGAGAGAGAGAGAGAGAGAGAGAGAGAGAATAATGAGGGTGCAGGTAACCCAGGTAACGTCTGTCTCCAGGGGATCAGGTGATGTAGGAGGCGGAGTTATACGTGCAAACAAACATAAACTACAAGTAAGCATGTTAACGGTGATGACTAAGCAAGTTCATAACCAGCTCAGTGTTAAGCTCAGCTAAAACTAAAACTATTTAAAGCTGTTTTTGGTAATTGAAATCAAATAAATATAGATATAAATATTAAAATGATAAATGAATACAGTAAATTTTAACTTAATTAGAACTAGAACAAATTAAATAAATATTAATAAATAATATAGATATAAAAAACTGTTATAAAATACAAAAGCACAACAAAATTACTAAAACTTTAACTACTATTAGAGTTAAAACGAAATAAAATCTCTTTCAAAATATGATAAAAAAAAAAGTTAGTATTTAAATTATACTAAAATAAAACTGCTTAGTGTTAAACAGGCTGTTTTTTTGTTTTTGTTTGTTTTTTCAAGAATTGATACCCTGTGACCACTTATAATTCATTTTCAGTGAGAGCTGGTGATGAAACATCTGGATATTGCAACAGAATATGAGTGTCTATAAATGAACAACAGCACAGCCACTCTGTGACCCCCAACGATTTAATCTATAAGGATTACCTTCAGTACAAGTCAGTTTAGATGATCTGCCAATAAAGGGAAATTTGTCATCGTATGAGTTCTGTAACAATTAAGTCTTCAAAACAAACTCAGATGAAAGATCAACAACAACATGACAAATCATCTTAAGACAAATTAGGTAAACCTGTGTGCTCCTCTGTGCCTCTCTCTCTCTCTCTCTCTCTCTCTCTCTCTCTCTCTCTCTCTCTCTCGCTGGCAGGGTTGATACCACAGACATGCAGCTAAAAGTAAATAAAAGGCTGTTTTTTTTTTGGTTCTTTTTCCTGGAGAAGAATAACAGAGAGAAGTGTGTGTGTGTGTGTGTGTGTGTGTGTGTGTGTGTGTGTGTGTGTAAACCACAGTCTTATTGAAGCTATTAGGCTGCTTAGGAGTGGATCAAAACCAATGCACACATAGACGCACATTTTTTCCCCTTCTAATTCCCTCTTTTCTGTGGTGGTGTGTGTGTCATGGTGACAGGTGTTCCTGTCTGCAGCTTTTTTTGGGGGGGGACCAATCTGTCCATCTCACCTGCAGATGTCTCTGATCTTCCAAATAAAGAAGTAGAGGGAATGCGGTTTGGCTGTACCAGGTGCTCAGATTCAGTTGCAAATACAATCAAGTGCAATGAAGTCCAGTTGAACCTCTTTCAAAGGAATAGATTACCCAAAAATGAAAACAAGTGGATTAATAGCACATGAGGGTGAGAAATAGAGGGATGAGGGATATAATTTTTTTACATGACAGCAAAGGAATCATCTAGCAGAGCGTTCACGCTGCTCTTTTGCACATTCTGAAATTAGTTGGTGACTAAGGCTGTCAAACTTCAAAATAAACTTGTAAAAAACCATAATGAAAATACCAAAACTAGTTAATCAGACTATTGCAGATTTTCCCAAGTGTTCTGAAGTCATATGATAGCTTTGTTTAACAAAAAGTCCAATTTCTTTTTTATTTCATTAATTTTCTTTTAATTGAAATTAATTATTTATATATAAACTAATTGTTTTAAATTATTGTTATTATTATTATTATTATTATTATTATTAAATTTTCCGTAATAAAAAAAAATGTACTTATTGTGTTCATATTGTATTGTAAAACACTTTTGCTGCTATTGAGGTGGGATAGAGGTAAGGTTAGGGAGAGGGTTGGAGGTATGGGTTAGTTTAAGGGTGGGTTAAGGTGTAAAGAATGGGTCAACAGTGTAATTAATTATAAATGTAATTACAGAAATTAAATACAGATGTAATTACATGTAGGTTTTTATTAAATATAAGTACAGTGTAAAAACTTGTATGTACAGAATAAGTACATTGTACTAAATTATTAATTAAAATGTAAGTACATAGTAGTTAAGGCCACTTAATATAAAGTGGGTCCAATTTTCCTTTTTTTAATATGTTGTATTACTTTCAATTTACAGTTTAATTTGTTTGTATTTATTTTTTGCAAGTTTTATGTTTTTTAAATAGTTCTAAATATTTTTCACTTATTCCAGTTTTAGAGTAAAGTTAAAGTAGTAGAGTAAAAACAAATCGTTTCAGTTTTCTAATTTAGTTTAACCTTTTCAATCTACCGTTTGTTTATTAATTCATTTGTTGATTTGTTTAAATGAACAAAAATGTACTAGTTTAATTTTACATTTAACAACACTGAATGGGAAAAGAGCAGCCTGAGCATTCTGCTTACCTCTTTTGTGTTTTATATACTGTAAGTTACACAAGGGTAAGAACATGATTGTAAAATTGAATTGATGAAAAAAATGATACTTAAAGCGTTAAACACTGTGGCGATGTACTGTGCTGATGTGGATGTGGTCTGACAGCGCTGTGTTTTTGGTGTTTCAGTAAAGCAAGCAGTTAATGGCAACATAGGCCGCCACAGCAAAGCATCCCAGCACACACATACTTACCCAGGAAATGCTTCGGTCGGCCACAGAGTAATTGTGACTGTCCTGGCCAATTTCTGCCAAACAGGAGGCAGACACACACACCACAGAGCTGCACTTGTCTCTCTCTGGCTGATGGTTCGCCACCACAGTCTGAGAGAGAGAAATCTAGCAGCCTGAAGTGATTCTTAATGCCATAACTGCCCAAAATTGTAACAGTAAAGCTTAAAAGCATCAATGCAATTTTCTGCCTTCAGCTGAGGCTTATGGAAAAGAAGAAACTACAAGGTGTGTGAGTTTGAGAAAAGCCTAGCTTTCTCTTTTTCCCTGCACACCTGCTCTTTTCTTCTGCATCATGTCTGATGTAATTTTGGAATTTGAGACACACATGCTTAAAGCGGAAAATGATACACACAGAAAGATTCAAAATGAATACACATATTGTTACATTTTGTGTTAAGAACTGTGAGATATAAATCAAACATTTATAAACTCAGAATTGTGAGAAAATGTTTTCATTTTATTTTTGTGGAAATGGGCAATAAATCTACCAACAGATATATATATATATATATATATATATATATATATTTTTTTTTTTTTTTCTCTTTGAATTAAGTTTATTTTCAGACCGCATTGACAGATATTTGTATCTTATTTATTTTATTTTATTTTTTGCATGAACTCACTTAAATTTATTAATATAAATAATTGTCTTTTAATAAAACAAGATAATATAATATTTCAAGTAATTTTGCTACTTAAGTAAATGTATCTTTTTTTAAGAATGTTTATATATTTGTACTGGAAAACAAGACAAAAATACAGATTAAGAAAATCATTTGCCGTGTACAAAGATCGCTGCTAACTGTAGAACTGAATATGTTAAAAAGTTCAAAACATTCTTGAGGTCTTTTAAATCATATGATAAGATTACTGAGTTCTTTTTATTAAGAGAAGCATCTGAGAAGCTTCATATCTCTTCCCTCTAATGTCCTCTTTCTCTCTTTTCGCTCTTTGTCTTCACCTTTCACCTTCTTTTCTCCTTCACATTCCCTCATTGCTACATTCTGCAGTTTCTCATTATTCTTTCTGTTGGTCACTAATATTTATTTGCCTCCCTCGATTTCTCCCTTTTCATTTTCATCACCCTCCTCTCTTTCTGTTGTGTTTATCTCTTTCTTCATCACATCAGCTCTCCACACTTCATCCAACCTGTTCCAAGTAATACACAATATATATCGTTCTCTGAATAACAGGTCATACAGTATTCACAGCTAATGTATTCAAAGTTAATGTGAAAAAAAAAAAACTAGGATTTTCATGAAAACATTATTTTCATTGCATCAAAACTTTGATTGCTTGCTTGCTTGATTGATTGTCCTTCCACTAGATCTAATGATGCCACAAGTGTAACACTAGATCACTCAATCATAAGGCCGGACTGGAAAAATCTGTTTTGTTCTGGTTCTGAGCTGTGTTGATCCAGATACAGTTTCTCAGATTGTCTGAGTTTCTCAAAGCTGAGTCAGCTGCTCATGTGTGTGTAGTTATGTGCATGTTTTGGTAAAAATGATGTTTTCCTGGACTCTGTCGGTCTGTTGCGCAAGTGAGTGTGTGCGCATGTTTGACTGCTGGCTCACTGTGTGTTAAAGGTTTCTGAACTCATTAATGAATTGCTGTAACTAAACAATCCTCTCTCTCTGTCTCGCACTCTTTGTAAAACGCTTATCTGATGGTAAATCAGAACCGGCTCTTCAGTTAAACAGTAGTTTTGTAAATCTGGTCAAGTGGTTGTAAACAAATCTGGTATCTATTTGTATTTGTGTGATTTGTGTGATCTGCCTAACCAGCTTTATTTGCACATAACCAAACAATGGCTCTAGTATTGTGACAGTTGAATTACACGTACACTTGAAGAATATCAAAGCCAAGTGTCCTACAGGATATCTTCTATTCACTAAGTAAAAATTTTGATGTCTTTAAAATCACATATTATTTGTAGTGGTTGCGTGAATAGAATTGCCAACATTTCCAATACATGCATGCAAGATGGAGCGCAACAGAGAAGTAACACCAAAACATTCTGTATTAGTAATAGTTTCTGCCAAAACTTTAGATTGCAAACTTCAGATTGCATCTTTCTGTACCTTTAATGACACTTGATGTGATTTGTTGTTGTGTGATGTAATGATATTTCTATATTCTGAAGTGTGTGTTAGGTATCCAGCTCATTGTTGAGGACATTGTCCATCCATCCATCCTTCATTTCCTCTCTACATCACACCTCTTCTCCCTCTCTCATGTTCTCTTTCTTGTTCTGCTATCACTCTCCATTTAATCTAAGTCCAGACATGCCCAACTGCAGCCTTTTAGAATTTTCTTTTCTTGTTGCTTGTTTTTTCCTCTCTAAATTTTTCTCTGCTTGTTGTGTAAATGAGATGTAGGTCTTTTTTTCTCCCTCTCTGGGTGTAATAGAGGAGTGAATACCGAATAGATTCACATTTTCCTACCATGTGTTTAATACCAGTGAAACGCCTGTGTGCCCATGGCAGAGTGAGTGGCTGTGCCAGCGAACCAGGGTGTGTGCTGCATATTTGTGTGGTGTGCTTTTGATCGTCGCTGCTGGATATGTGTGTTAGATCATGTGTTGATCAGTGCATGTGTGTTTGCTCACTAGTTAACCTGTACCATGTGGTTGTCATGCCTGTATGTCATGTTTTGCATCTTTTGATTCAATACGTCCATGCATGTGTGGGTTGTGTGTGGTTAGTCATGGGAACTTTACCTCTGCTCACGGAGGCCCAGATGTGGTTCGTGGCACTATGAAACCTGATGCCCCCCCCCCCCCCCCTCAAAACACACACACACACACACACACACACACTTTCTCTCCCCCACCCATTGCGCTTACAACTGCATTAAGACACATGTGGAAACAATTCAACCAATGCCCTGAGCCGACTGGCTCACACACACACACACACACACACACACATAGACATATACATCACATATCAATCACATACACATACACTCATTGCATACACATAACAGACGTATGCAGTACCTGCACATGTGCCACACACATACACATAAACATACATCTGACACACGTAAGCCTCCACATTTCATTGCAAATGCGCACATAAATATATGAATACAAGATACACACACACAGTTTAATCATGCTGTTTTGGACACAAACCACTGAATCGCCTTATAAATCAATAAACACGCTTAACCAAATGAGAAAACATCTCTTTCTTTAACTATGGCCGCAGGTAGTGTGCGTGTGTGAATGTTCAGAGGCTTGAGTCATCTCTCAGTAGACTTCTGTAAGTGAGCACCTCGGTGCCCCACAGGGCTCTGTTTTAGGCCCCTTGTTTTTGTTTTTGCACCTGGTTACAGAGAACTCAAAGTGAATTAACAATCTGCTGATTTGGCCGGGCACTAATTTATGGGTAAGCTAATGTCTTTTGTAATGTTTCTGAGCAGCTGGCTTAGAAAATATCTGGACCTTTATGTATTAATCCAGAACAGCCATGCAGCAAAACACACCTACAACCAGAAAGAGGGAGAAACACCGGTTTGGATGAACCATTAGGTATCCGATTTCTTGATCAATTTCAGGTATTGTTGCATTCTGAAATGTGTCAGTTGCATGTTGTGCAATTCGTAGTATGCATTGCATTCTCAGCATCAGACATGCTATTGCTGGCATTAACCTTAAAGGGGTCATATGATGCTAGTTCAAGTTTTGCTTTCTCTTTGGAGTATTACAAGCTCTTGATGCATAAACAATATCTGTAAAGATGCAAAGACTAAAGTCTCAATCCCAACGAGATATTCTTTATTAAAGTTTATAAAAAGACTCGTCCATGTTCTCCTAAAATGCCTCGTTTAAACACTCCCCCACAAGTCTACATCACGATGTGGGAAAATTTGCTTAACTCTAACCAAATGTTCACACAAAGGCAGAACATTTGATTCTCGCTGTTGCTGCCGGCACCATGTTGTGGTGACACTGTTTCATTGTAAAAGGAAAAATACTTTGTTTGGTCTTCCAAAAGAGGACACAACTAGAAATCAGTGGTTAAGTTGTATTTACAACACATCCTTGCTGAATAAAAGTATAAATTGTTAAAAAAAAAGAGAGAGACATCTTTCTGTATGTACAATTGTGATACATTGGCCAAGCATTCATGACCGTGTATGCATACTTGCTTAAGGTATGTTATTCATCTTACAGAGAGACTGCGTTAGGGAAGGGCTGTTTTGATATAGCCAAAAGTGCAGAAACAAGCCAATTTGTAATTTAATATTTCAGTTCTTCAACATCTGGAGCTGCATTTAAAAATGTCAAATGGAGGTATGACGGGGATATGACGGGAGAAAGACAAAAATACCCACTCCTCTCTTCAGAACATATGCTTTAATTTCTGGTCTGAAACACATACCCATCAGTCCTGGAAAATGAGGCAATGCATTATACAAACAAAAATGCTGCACACGCTTATGATGTGTTCATTAGCAGGTGGGTTATTCTAGTCTCATTGCAGTCACACTGCATGCAAACACGTGTGTTGTTAATCCATGAGTGATGTAGGGCATAAACACACAAACACACACACACTTGGCAGTCATGTGTAGGTGATCTGGGTGTCATTACTGTTTGGCATCTCATCAGCACCGATGATGACATTCAGATGGATGTTGTGTGCTTGTGTGCTTGCACTTGTGTTGCTGCATTTGTGTGAACTTGTGGTGTGTGTGCTAGTTTGAATTGTCCAAATGTTCTCTGTAACTGTTGGATCAAGCAGGATTTGCCTCTCTATCACTGGATGGATTATCAAAGCCTCTTTCATATTTTTGTCTTGTTTTCCAGTACAAATATCAAAAAATCCTTAAATCGAGATACATTCAGAAGGAAATGAACTAATACAAATTTGTTGAAAATGTACTCACCTTCAGGCCATCCAAGATATAAATGAGTTTGTTTCTTCATTAGAAAAGATTTGGAGAAATGGATGAATTGGTGCCGTCAGAATAAGAGTCCAAACAGCTGATAAAAACATCTAATCCACAAGTAATCCACATGTCTCCAGTCCATCAGTTAACAACTCGTGAAGCAAAAAACAGAGTGTTCGTAAGAAGCAAATAGTTAAAACATTTTAACCTTTAAACCATCACTTTTGGTCAAAACACCAAATCATAATACGTAATAATGCTTCCTCTACAGTGAAAAAGTCCATCCTCTGTTGTCTACTCACATCTCACCACATATTTGTTTAGATAGTTTGGGTTGTTTTCACTTGTAAATGGTGCTTAATCTGCATATTTCTCTCCTGATTCAGACTGGATTATGGACTTTTTAGCAGAAGCGATAGTTTGAAGTTAAAGATTTCTAAATGATGAATTTGTTTGTTACAAACACTCAGCTTTTCGCTGTTATTGTGTAGATTACTTGTTGATTATTGTGATGTTTTTATTAGCTATACGGTCTCTCATTCTGATGGCACCCATTCACCGCAGACAATCCAAATTTTCAGAAAACAAAACTTAACATCTTAAGTCACTTGTATTCTTCTCAAGTAAATGTATCTCGATTTAAGACTGTTTAGATATTTGTAGTGAAAAACTTTTTGCAGTGCTTAATTTATCCCAGTACTGCCACCTGCACCGTTGCTTGCAAATAGACTCATGCATGCGTGTCAGGTTCTAAGTGTATTGATTCACTCTGTCTTCTGTCACCAACTAAGAGCAGCTGTGTTTGAATTGGTACATGAGAAGACACATGCGTTTACAGTGTGTGTATGTGTGCATGCATTGTGTAAACCTCTCGTCGCTTTGTGTCGGTGCATGTGTGTGTGTCCATATCTTCGATTCCCACTAGATTCTCCTTCTGCCTAGAGCTGGAGAGAAATCAAACCTTTTGTTTGTAATTATAGTGACTTTGAAAAGAAAGAATAAAAAAAGAGCGAACGAAGAGAGGGAAAAAAAGTACTTAAGCAAGTCTGTGACATATTAGCCATTTTTTACCGTAATTGTTTTTCGACCACTCTTCGCCTTTGTTCGCACACACACACACACACACACACACACACACACACACACACACACACACACACACACACACACATATGCGTGCTGACAGGCATGGAGGGAATGTTCTCATGTAGATGAGGTCTTACGGAGTGTCGCAGTGCATCCAGTATGCGATGTGACTACTTATTGATGAGTGTTTGTATTGGAGGAGTTCTGCTCAAGTTTCTGGGAAGGCCTGATTTCTGAGCTTCATCCTCCCTGGGGTAAAAGTGGATCGGTGGGTACTGTGCTTCAAGAAATTTAGCCTTTATTTAGGCATGCTCAAATCACCCATTGAGGTGGATAGGTCAGAGGTCAAGCTAAGGGTTTGGGGTCACTCTTAAGGTTAAGAGAGCAAATGTAGAGGGGGGATGAGTTAAGGGGACATTAAAGGGGTAGTTCAACCAGAAATGCAAATTGGGTCATAATTTAATCACCCTTATGTTGCTTGAAATCTTAGCTGCTCTTTTAGAACTGGGGTTGTTGAGCTTCAAAAAGTTTAAAAAGCATCATAAAAGTATCATAAAGGTGTACATGATTTTCAAGTACACTATTATTCAAAACCTTTTTATTCTGCAAGGATGCATTAACTTGATCATAAGTGACAGATAAGAACTATGTACTATGTTACTAAATATTTATATTTAAAAAAAAATGTGTTCTTTTAATCAAAGAAAATAAAAATAATTTCCCAAACAATATGAAGCAACACAAACTGTTTTTTTCGTCACTGATAATAATAAGAAATGATTCTTGGGCATACAAGAATAATTTCTGAAGGATCACCTGACACTGAAGAGATGATTAATTGATGGAGACATTCACATATTTGCATCACAGGAATAAATAGCATTTTAAAGTATTATTTTAGATTGTAATAATACTTGTAATAAATACTGATTTCGCTGTGTGTGTGTGTGCTCTTGTTTTTGTGACATATCAGGACACAACTCTTTATAATGACATGGGTATGACCCAAGGTCAGGGTGACTTAAGAGGACATAACCCATGTCCCCATTTTTCAAAACGCTTATAAATCATACAAGAATGAGTTTATTTTTTTTTTTTTGAGAAAGTAAAAATGCACAAAGTTTCCTTTGAGGGTTAGGGTTAGGTGTACGGTTGGTGTAGGGCCATAGAATATACAGTTTGTACAATATAAAAACCATTACGCCTATGGGATTAACCCACTTTTCACAAAACAAACATTTTTTAAGCCAGCCTTAGTGAACAGTTTTTAAGCCAGCCTTAGTGAACAGCAAATACTTATTTTAAACTATCCATTTATCTATCTATCTTGTGTATCTTTTGACTTTTTCACAGGCTGTCACTACTTTAATTTTCTTCAGCGGGAAATGTAATTGTATTGCAAGGACCGTGTACAGTTAGCCAAAACTACTGAAGATGACAAAAAGAGACAATAATCATTATGAAGACACTTGAACAGAAATCCAAACAATATGATATTCATGGTTTATTAATGGCTAAAATCAAGGCAGATGGTTCAGTTTATTGAAAGGAAAAACAAACTGTATGATATGGCCTGCTGGACACTGGAAAGTCATTCAATGGTAATTTGTCTGTGTGTGGGTCACTCACCGGCCCTGTATGCGTGTTAGATAAACACACTTCGCCGGAAGCTGCGCTCTTTGTTCAGCATTTTGTTAACATCCATGATGTTGTCAAACTGATTGTCAGATTATGACGTTTTGCACAGCTTTTTTGAAAGTTTCTCTCACTCATCCACTCAAACAGTTTCAAAGTGATCCACTCTGCCAGAGAATGTGACATCATCACATTTTTTTTTAAGGCCGATGACACACTTCATATAAATGTAAGTATTAAAATGTAATCCAGACAATAACACGCATGCATATTTATGTGCATGCTGTCCAGCACACAACAGAGGGAGAGAGAGAGAGAGAGAGTGAAAGAGAGAAAGAGAGAGAGAAAAATAGAATTAAAGAGAGAGCATTGCCCAAGAGGGATTGTTTGTGTGGTTTCCACTGGCAACCAGAAGGGAGTGATGGGTAGAGCATGTACTGGTGATACAGAAATCTAATGTTATATGGCTCTGTGTGTGTGTGTGTGTGTGTGTGTGTGTGTGTGTGTGTGTGTGTGTGTGTGTGTGTGTGTGTGTGCACTGCTTTTTGAAGACTGAAGCCTACTAACATGCACACATTAACTACTGGATTGGAAGTGGAGAATGAACCCTGGTCTCTGCCCCCCCTCTCTCTCTCTCTCTTTCTCTCTCTCTCTCTCGCCCTCTCCCCCTTTGTTTCATTCCTCTCTGATGGTTTTACCAGAGTAGTGACTCATTGGGCATTTAGCCATAACATGCGATTTCGAGAGAGAGGGAAGAGGAAAGGTGAAAAAGAGAAGAGTTGGGAAGAATCGGTGGTGAATGCAGCTATAAGATTTGAGTAGAAGATTTCTACTTTTTCTGAAAAGAATGTGATTTATATTGTTTGTACGAGAGACACCGCAGTGGTGTTTTGGGTTGTTGCCAGGGCGTTGCTAAGGTGGATTCTACTGCATGGTATCTTATTGTCTCATGCAAATCGTGTCTTGTTTTCTAGTCTACAAATATCTAAACATTCTTAAATCAAGATACATTTACTTTAGATGCAAAATGAAGTGGATGTATACTTTATACAAGAACAAATATCTACCAGTGGGGTCATACAAATCAACTTAATTCAAAAGGAAAACAAGATTCATTTTCTGAATCCATTGGCATATTCTTGTTTTAAGTAAAAAAGAAATAAATAACTCATATTACATAAATACATGTTTTTTTGTACAAAACTCACTACAATGATTTTGGGTTGTTGCCAGGGCATTTCTAGGGTGTTCATTAGTTGCTAGGGTGGCTGCCACGTGTTTTTTACAGTCTTGTGAATATCTGTAATATAGATGTCATATCTGCTTCCTTCTTCAATGGGATTTTTTCACCTGTTTTATAGTCCAGCAGGTGAAAATGATGAGTCTGATCCCTTAAGACACATGATTTGAGGATTCATTCATGTCTGGAGCACAAATGATGCAGGATGGCGCACAATTCAACTTTTATGCTCCGTGTTAGAGGTTTGTTTAAAGCAAACACTACATATAATTCTCTCTCTGTCTCAGAGTTGGCCTGTGGTTGTTAGTGAGTTTCAGAGAAAACATGATTACGTGTTGAGTTTACTCAGCAGAAAATGACCAGACTGGTCTTCCCCTGGGTCAGTTTGTTTTTCTTTTTCTTTTTTCGTAATTGTTGTCACTCTCTCCAGTAGAAAGCGTCTGTCATCTCTCTCTTTTCTAGGCTGATCACAGACTGACTGCGTCATTTAGACTCAAGGTCTAGATGGAAACATCCACCAGTAACATCTAAACCAGCATCCATCAGCAGCTTAAAACATGATTACTGAGTGTCTAGGGCCGCTCACATTTACAATATGATCCATATGTTCCAAACATACAGATGTTCCAGATGCCCACATTTACATAGATCAACGAAGACATATTGTACACATCCTTTGTTTTTAAATAAAGCTAATTGTAATGACTACAGACCAAGTACTAATCCTAAAATAAAACATTTATGTTTTTAGAAGGAAAAAACATTTATTTAATTGATGAATCATTTTCCGATCGAGTCCAATTTTTCCAAATGTTCCTAAATGCCTGCACATGGGAGATTTTGTCAGATTTTGTTAAATTCTGGCGACTAATTTCCCCCTAAAGTATAGTTAAGTAAAAACACACACTTTGGCCTCATCCTCATCGAACTCCAGCACTTTCATTCCATGTTCTTTATTAATCACCAGCTTTTACTCTCATTAAATCTCTGTGTGAGTCTACAGGTCTGTTCTGTGTGTTATCATCCAAACACACCAGGGATTACACACACGCGCACACACACACACACACACACACGCACACACACACGCACACACACACACACACACACACACACACACACACACAGGCAAGTCAGATAACTTTCCCATCTCTCCTCATCTCCCTTTCTCCCTTCATCACCCCTTGTGCTCATTTTTCATTGGCAAATGTGCTGTGCTGGTTAGGATGATGAGGACGAAGAGGCTGAGGATGCAAATCAACTTCAAGAGAAGAGATCACCAGAGTATGCTGCCTCCTTCAGGGAAACAGCAGTACTACAGGACGCACGTCCTGATTTTGCTGAGTTAGATGTGTTCCTAGGTCAACATATTTTGTTGACCCTGGAACAACATTTTACTCAAAAAATGTATTCTTGACCATATCCCCACACCTCAACCTAACCTTAACCATGAGTAATTCCTAAAATCAGAGGAAATGATAGATGAATGACACTGATGTACAAGCACCAAACAGTGATTATATGCGTAAACTTCACAAAATCTATAAACTTGTTCTTCAAATCTGATTGGTTAATCACAATGTTGTTCCAGGGTCAACAAAGATGTTGTCCCAGGAACATGTCTCACTTTGTAAAATCAGGTTCTGCCACTCCCCCCACCCACAATTCCTGCCAGCCCAAGACTCAAACTCACAACCCTTTGTTTGGGAGTCCAACTCTCTAACCATTAGGCCACGACTTTCCCGAAGCACCAAACAGTGATTTTAAGCATAAACTTCACAAAATCTATAAACTGGTTCTTCAAATCTGATTGGTTAATCACATTGTTGTTCCAGGGACAACAAAGATGTTGTCCCAGGAACATGTCTCACTTGGTAAAATCAGGTTCTGCACTACAGGACTCTGTCAACAGTTATGCTCAGAATGGGATACTGTTCATTTGATTTATGCATTATATGCGCTGTGCATGTGTTTTCTGTATGCATGGAATGCCAGAAAACCCAGTCAGAATAGGCCAGATATGCAGTATACAATTAGAGCACACTACATATAAAAGAAAATAAATAAATAAAAGACCGAAGTGTGTAATTTTGCAGTTTCTCACTTCAGTGTCACTTTAAGTACAATAGTTTGACTTTCTGTAGAGTTTATCGCTGTATCTCAAAACATTATGTTTAAGTTAAGTTTTAGTTTACACTTTACATACAGCAACTTTATTTTTTTTACACAAATTTGAAGTGCAAACTAACTGTATTTGCTTTCCAGATCATACCTGGAAGCCATGCGATTTAATGTTGCATTGGCCAATAAAGTTTCATAGGATGACCAAACATTTTCTTTTTCCCAGACATGTCCTTGCCAGGATTTCTAAATTGTCTAAAATGTCCATGTTTTCGCTTTGTTTTCCTATTGACGTGCTCTTCTTGTCATATTTACATGTATTTGCATCACTTTGACTATTCTCTGTATATCCCACCTTCTGATGTGTTGATTATGTAAAAATTCCTGCAAAGTACTTTTCAATCATTACCTTCCGCATGCACAAAAAACAAAGCCAGAACCAGGCCAGGATATGTCTGGGGGAGAGGGTGGATGGTCACCCTAATGTAGCATTCTACTCTTTATTATTGCATACTGCATGCTGCATGCAAATATTATTTCAAAACATAAAATGCAGTATACAGCATATAGTGTGCAGTATACAGCAAGCACTATATAGTATTCCCTTCTGCACATTGCCAGCATTTCATTACAACACACAAATTGTGCTATACAAGCCTCACTGATGTGCTGTCATGGTTCTTTCTGTTCATAGGAAATCTGGGAATGTTACAATGGACCTCGTGAACTTTGACTAGTATTCAGTGACACTGTTGGACAGCCCTGTGATCTGGTTATGTAACCAGATCTGTGATTGGTTAAGTATGACCCTGAGGGAAATTACAGATCTGTCATTGATATGAGTGGACCCACCCACCCGTTAAGAATTTACTTTGTTCAATACGTGTGTGTGTGTGTGTGTGTGTGTGTGTGTGTGTGTGTCTGTCTATCTGTTCCAACATGTCTATGCCGTTTTTGCGGGAATTTTATAATCTTGTCCTGGAATACATGCTCACATCTGACACCCTTTTTTCTCCTTGCCCTCTTTGACAGCACTAGTATGTTCAGTAGATCACGTTACACTTTCTCCCTATACATTTCCTCATGCCAAACTTCTCTCTCTGCAACCTTTCTGTTTCTTTCTCTGGCCCTTTTTTCTCTCCAGTGGGACTCTTTCTATCCCTTTCTTTTTCTGTCTCTTATGTATACATATTCTCACATGCATACTTGCGTTTTCTCACGAACTCACATTCACTCCTCTCCAGGCCTCTCAGGTTGCTGCCATTTTCCATTTTTGAGTGCTCAGTAATAATAATATTAACGTGTGTGTAAGAGGTGTCGGGGCTGCCAGTCTCTCTTTTAAATATGAGCCCTTTTCACTGGCAACCCAAGACCCCAGACCCGCCGTACGCCCGTTTACACAGCTGAATAACATGTGTAAGAAACTCTCTTCTTCTTTCTCTCTGTCTTTATTCTTCCATCTTACCCTCTCCCAGACAGAAACACCTCACCACACCCACCATTTCCATTTCCATTCTTTTCTTTGTATGTTTGTCATGAATGAATTTACTCTCTCTATCTGTCTGTGTCTTAACCTTGTCTTACTGTCAAATCCTTACTCTCATAAAGAGTATTTCCCCCACTTTGGTTCGGTTCCAAATCCCTGAGCTCTACCTATACATAGGCAGTATTTTATGACATCATAGGTGCACTGCAACAAATTTTGTCTTGTTTTCAAAATATTCTTAATTACAGATATATGTACATGATATGTAGGAAGCAAAATGATATGAGGTCTTGATTTTTGAGGGAAAGGGGGAAAAAAAAAAGCATTAAGTTAAGGTTATGCTTAAAACTTAATATTATTGTACTTATACCAATGGAGTAAGAAACAAATCATTAAAATGTTAATATAGATTTGTATATATATATATATATATATACATATATATATATATATATATATGTTTTTTTTTTTTTTTTGCAGTGTGAAGAAGCATGAACACACAACCTTTAAAAATACCTTATTTCAGTATATGTCTAACTGATGTATTATTAACAAGGTTTTTAGGAGCATGTTAAGATAATCAATTAATCCAGCACAGGCTCAATCCGATTATATGTAAGGACAAACTTGTGAATTTCAATGCATTGCAATGAGCTCAGTGGCAGAAAAATAGTAGGACCCTTTAGGACCCTGGACCACAAAACCAGTCCCAAGTTGCTGGGGTATATTTTAGGCAATAGCCAACAACAACAACAACAAACAAACAAACAAAAACATTGTATGGATCAAAATTATTGATTTTTCTTTTATGCCAAAAACACATAAGGATATTAAGTAAAGATCATTGTCCATGAAGATATTTTTATAAATATCCTACCATAAATATATCAAAACTTATAATTTTACAGCATGCTAAAACTACCTGTGTAGCAGTAGAGAGCAAGACAACTAGATTTTGGAACAGAGTCTTTCTCTTTCCATCTTTGCAATATTTCACAGTCTGCCTCTCTCTTTCTGTCTCTCCCCATTTTTCGTTCACATCTGGTGCAGTAATTACAGGTTATCACCCCACAGGGGGTGTTCGCGCGCACACACACACACACACAGGCCACTTTCTGGTTCATGTACCCGTAGGAAAGAAAAAAATCACAAATGAGATCTCTTTTATATATCAGATGTTTCTTCTAAGCAGAAATTAGATTTAATGGAGACTTTTTCGGCAATCTTCTGCTAACGTTTCTCTTCAGTAAAACTCAAACTGTGCTCTGATTTAACTAGATTCTAAAGTCAGCAATCAAAAATCAGAGATCTCAATGGAAACTCAGATATGATAAACAAATTCTTACTGTATATCTCTATACTGGTACTTTCAACTATAAACTGTGTTTGTTTCTTTTTAAGATAAATGTCTTCTTTCTTTAAGGAAAGAAAATTATGTTTCAAATGTAACATTTTCTTCTTGGTTGTGAGAGTTTCAGTAACTCAAGATGAAGAGCATAAAGTTTGCAACACCAAGATCAGGTTTGGCTCCCTGAGAATACATGAACATTCTTGAATCTTGAATGTAGTGAGAGTCCTTTTGGATACAAGTGTTTATTAATGTTCTTATACAGAGCTCGGGTCTGTGTGGAAACTGTCTTATTCTCAAAGACCTGCCAACCAACTGAGAAAGTCAAACACATCAGCTGTCTGAATACATTATTTAATATAGGTTTGTGGAAAACCAACTACAAACAGGAAACTGAGCATCTGTAATAGCAACCTCCATGTGTGCAAGTGATATTCCGTGGTCTTTGCTGCCCTCTTTTGGATAGTGATGTATATCATTAACAAGTTAAATATAAACTTTCCTGTCTAGCCTTACAAATACAGTATTAGGTGGTGATGCTGTAGTACTATGATATAAAGTTGCCCAGAAAGAATTTGCATATTTAAATACCACATCAAAATGCATGAATGGCTTTGCATATGATAACAAAATAAAAAAAAGTGTTAAATGCTGCACAAGCTTTTCTCTCTTCGCTAAAAGTCTTTAGTGATTTTTACACTGTAGCTACGATGTTTATGTTGTAACATTTACATTTTACAAAAAAATCTATTTAAAACCAATAATAAGAAAGGATGCTGAAGAATGCTTTAGAATTCTAATAATATTTCAGAATGCCTACACTACTTAGAACTGTCCTTTTGTAAAAAAAAATTAAAAAATAAATAAAATAAAAAAAAATCACACATGTCCCGTAGATGGCGCACTAAGACCGTGTAATTCACATTTTACGCGTCCATCTCATTGAAACAGAAGTTTTATTAAAAACTTGCTAGGTTTATATATAATCATTTTAGTTATTACCATTCGTTTTTATGAGTGTTGTTGTTTTATTGTAATAGGTTGACCGTCACTTTCTGTTCACTAAGTGTTGGACTTCCGTGTTTGTGCTTATAGTTAAAGGACCTGTTTAGCGATGAGTATCTCGCGTTGGTTTAGCTCAGTGGTTACTTCTCGCAACTAAAACATTGCTCGTAGCCGTCGGTTCACCGATGGCTGGAGATCGAACCACGGGCGCAGTCCAGCGTTTTGCTGTTTTTGGTGCCGTTAAAATCTTAATCTTCTGTTAATTGACTTCAAATGTGTTTGACCGCACAATTACATGCAGCATGGACTAAAAACTGCTGGTCAGCTTAAACTGCTCTCTCTCGCTAGCTCTCTCTCTACATCGATGCGTCTAAATTAATAATTATTCATTTGCAAGAAGAGTAAAACTAAGAATATAGTTCTCGCTGTGCAGTGTTAGTGTTCATAGGCTTGGTGTCACAGTAATGACACACTGTTGCTGATGTGCGCTGTCTTCCCATTGCAGCTGAATGACACTCAGTGTGATGTGTTCATTGAGGCGTATGATTACAGATAAACTTTCATGAATAAACTCGAGAACATTTACTCAAAATAGTCACCCCATGTGTCTATCTCCAGTGTTTCGTCTGTGTTGTAGTGAGTTTCACTGTTCACTGTTCTTGCATTTTCTGTTCTAACTTGTCCGGTGTGTGTGTGTGTGTGTGTGTGTTTAAGTGGTTGTCCAAATGTCTGGATGTATGCAGTAACTAGATTTAAAAAATGTTCAAGTATTTTTAAATGTCAGGTCAGGACAAGGTGACGTTAGCTGTCGTTTTTAAATGTTAAATACAAAACTTATTAATTACGAGCCTATCTGTTGGATCGATATTTTATGTTTCTTATACAATAGTTTAATTCATGAAATAGCAAAGGTGTTACTAGCATCAGAAGTATATGACATGTAGGTTAAGATAAACTCGGTTTTCTGTCGTGATGTTCTCGCGTTGGTTTAGCTCAGTGGTTACTTCCGATTGACTCGAAGATCACCATCTCATGGCTGTCGGGAAACCGGCGACCGGAGATCGAACCACGGGCGCTGTCCAGCGTTTTTATGAGATCTTGCTCTGTTGTCAGTCAATACTTTTTTATAACTTTGCAATAAGGTCACGGTAGGATACTTCAGAGGTGGGCACAAATACATCACAAACTATATTGTTACAATGCTGGCTCATGAAATGTAACAAAATAAAATACAAAATACTGATGTGAAAAATGTATTTAAATAAAATACAAGTAATTAGTATTTTCAAAGTACAAAAATACTCTCACAATAATCTTAATATGTCTTTTTTTATTACTGAAAGGTCAATAACACAAATAGTAGCAATAACACAAATATGAGAAATGTGTAAATTCAAAATAAAAATAAAAAAGCAAAATAAAAAAGCATGGGCATTTCTCTAAATCTCAACAGGGCCTGAAATAGCTCCCTCTGACGTAATTGCATGTATAGCTGAGTTCACATTAATGGTGTGGTAGGCTGCCCTTAATAGCAAAACTTTATTGAAAGGTCAATAACAGAAATAATAGCAGTTGCAATTTACACAGCCATAATTCAAATTACTACACACCAAAGAGTAAGCTCTATTAATAAAACATTTAGCCAGAATGAAATCTATTCACTTTAAATCAATTACTTCTTCATAATTACTACAGGAAAATGCACACCATATTGCTTTACTGAATGTACATTAAATTAATGCCTTTAAGCCTACTACAGTAGGCCTATAGCCTGACCTTTAAAATAGGTTTTGAGAGTGGTAGTATATATTATTCTCCCGGGACCCCTACCTCACTAGGTAATCAGCTCATTAGCTCAGATCAGTGGAGAACTAACGTATTACTAAAGAAAATGTTGGGGATAAGCTAGTACTCCGGGGGAAAAAATAACAGACCAAGAATTTTCATCACAAAATCAAAGTTCCATTTTAATCATAGTATATATGATAAATCATATTAATCATAATATGTGTGGGTTTGTTTTACACACGAGACTCTAACTGCCCTGACCGTGTATGCCTTTTCCATAGTAGATTCACGAATTCACATCTATGCTTAATACAGTAAGGTTATGTGTATTTGGCATGCTGTCTGGGTGGAGGGCTCCGAGCTCGGGATGTGGCTGAACCCAGAGTACTCCCCCCGGTTGTGGTAAGAGTAGATGGATCTTTAGTGAGGAGAATGGGGTGGAGGAAGGATGCTCAAAACTGTCAATGAACAGAGGTAGGTTCTGCTGTTATTTATACCTTGTCATGAGTTGATTACTGATTGGTCTCCACTTGTGTTAATCAGGTTAATGAACTGTGACTGCTCCTCCCGAACTTTGTTATAAAACATCATATTGCGAATTAGAATTATTATTGAAAAACAATAGGATTGATGATTATTTTATATAACATCCTACGTAATATCAATATATTTCATATGTATTACATTTAAACAAGTGTAAAAACTGCAGATGGATGTTATATTGTGAACGCTTGCTTAGCATGGAGCATTCAGTGGAGTTACGTCAGTGGCGCTGGCGCTGTTTCATAATAGGTATGATGTACTTTTATTAATGACAACACAGTACATTGATCTCATAAGGCACAATTATTTTCTCTATAATGCCGTTCAGTGTGCAATATGTGTGTGTAGACTGTATAATTTTTCACATCACAAAACACTTTACCTTAATGCCGTTTTTAAGAGCAGCGCCACTTCTTCTCCTGTGTTCAAAACTCATTCTCATCTTGGAGGGAGCCCGGTCTACAGGGTGTCACGTGATTTTCGTGCATCTAACCTGGACATTGCCCTTGCCAAAATCGGACCAACAATATGGCAAAATCATTTACTATGGTGATAAGCATATGGTGATTTTTCTTAAGTATTTAAGTATTGAAATTGAAATACTCTAAATACACTCCCTCAAAATATTTTGTTACAAACTACATTTAAATTTTTCCACACCTGCAAAATACAAATTACAAAATACACTAAAGTAATTAAATACGTATTTAAAATACATTTAATTGAAATACTGCCCATGTCTGGGATACTTATATCTTGCGCTTTTAAAATAAGTCTAAATTTTTACTTTTTGATTTATTAAATGTACATAAAAGCAAGACTAGAGATATGTTAATTTCTTTAATATGATTGCATTGCGGTTTTTACCTTTAGGCCTATTGCCTATGTTTCCAAACAATCGAATGACATAAATATTATGTTAGTGAAAGCTGTCCTATTTTTAATTTTAAAAGCTATCAAATGTATTCAATACAATATATTTATATAATAATGTATCAATTAGGCTAATATTTAATTGTTGCTGAAGAATTTAAAATAGGCTGTTCACTGACTTGTTATGTAAAGTCGATTACTCATTGGTTAGGCTACTTCTGTTTTTTTTTTTTTTTTTCCAAATCTCAGTCTCATGGCCGTCGGGGGACCGTACCTCGGGAACAGTCCAAAGTGTTTTCAATGCAATGAGATATTGCTCTTTTGTCAGTCAATGATTTGTAATCTTTTTTAGGCTGGTTTCGGTATGAATCTTACGACACATCTAATTAATTCCTGGGGTATCCGTAAACGCTGAGTCTCAGTAGGCAATTTATTAACTTTTTGAAAACGTATGCTTATATTTTTAGTTTTTAAGTAAGAAAATCGACTCTTCTATGCCTCTTCGTTGTTGTAATGCCTCAAGATGAACAGCAGGTGGCGCTCAAAGATCATTTATAAAACTCTAAACAACCAAATAGCACAAAGGATGATGATATATTTAATAAAATAGCTTAGCTTGCGTTTAATGATAGTCCCCCCCCCACCCCACACACACCAACGAATGTATTTCTAAAAGTATGTTTTACATATTTTATTGGAGACCTATGCCGCTTTATTTATCAGTAATTTATTTATCATTACACTTGTTATAAAAAGTACACTTTACAAGTACACTTGTCACTCTTTCTGAAGACACGATTCGGATATGTCGCTTCAAAACAATAACTTCCACAATCCATAATCTCAGAAGATCTCTATGTATCTGTTTTGTTGCATATCATAAAGAAAATATGTCAGTAATACCCAGCTGCTGCTTGAACTACAATCTGGTTAAGTATCCTATCCGTGTTCTTTGAGAAATTAAAAAAAGGTCGGGAATCTGTCATCTTAATCAACAAGGATACATTTATTTATTTATTTGCGTAAATAATAAGTAACCCAATCTGCATGACTCCTCTCAAGAGGGTCGCTAGTGTATTAGAATTACATACTTTTCAGAAATGCAAAGTTACATTACCATATCAGAAATAAAGTATTAATTCGTTGATTAACTGTCTCGCTTATGTCAGGATGATTGCGTGCGAATGGTAGTTCGTGAGATAAACGTGACTGTACAGTAATTATGCTCCGTGCTCTCAAGCCGCCGTCCGCCACGCGCGCGCACACACACACACACACACACACACAGAGATGTTTGTTTTTGTGAAAAGTGGGGACATCCCATAGGCGTAATGGTTTTTATACTGTACAAACTGTATATTCTATCGCCATTCACCAACCCTACCCCTAAACCTAACCCTCACAGGAAACTTTGTGCATTTTTACTTTCTCAAAAAAAATCATTCTGTATGATTTATAAGCGTTTTGAAAAATGGGGACATGGCTTATTGTAATACCTGTGTCATTCCCATGTCATTATACAGAGTTGTGTCCTGATATGTCACAAAAACATGCCCACACACACACACACACACATACACACACACCTCCTTCTCTCGTCTCACACACTCCTCAAAGCATCTAACATACTGGAAAATCAAAGCGCTCGCTGCTCCTGCTCACACACTGCCTGCGCTTAGCGCAAAGCGCACAACCCAATAGAGTTTCCCTGTTTTCTGCGAATTTCCACTCTGTTGTAAATCGACACATGCACTTTTTAGATTATTTTTATTCCACTTTGGATAACAATGCAAGCGTGTATTGTGTACCTAAATACTTTCCCAAAAACTGTTTGAATCTTTCACAACTGAACATGAGAATTCTCTGTGAAAGCAGATGAAAATAGCAGATTTTTAGGAAGATGGACCGGAGGCTTCCGAGGAGGCGATGGACGTTGGCAGGGCAGATTGTGTGTCTGCTCCTGTGTGCGTGCGCACTGGACCGGGTTTCGGCGCAGATTCGCTATTCAGTTCCCGAGGAGTTGGAGCACGGGGCTTTCGTTGGAAATATCGCAGAGGACTTGGGCTTGGACGTAGCCAAATTGTCTTCACGGAGATTCCGGATTGTATCCGGGGCTAGAAAACAATATTTAGAAGTGAATTTGGAGAACGGAATTATGTTTGTGAAAGAGAATATCGACCGCGAAGAGCTGTGTGAACAAAGTCCCATTTGTTTCTTACACTTGCAGGTGGTCATTGAGAACCCCTTGGAACTGTACCGGGTAGAAGTGGAGATCTTGGACGTGAATGATAACGCTCCCAGTTTCCCGTGGAGCGAGTTTAATCTGGAGATCACGGAGTCTGCTGCGCCGGGCTCCCGGTTCCCGCTGGAGAGCGCGCAGGATCTGGATGTGGGCTCGAACTCTCTCCGCTCGTACTTACTGAGCGCCAATACACACTTCGTGCTAGACATTCAGACGCGTAACGACGGCAGCAAGTTTGCAGAACTCGTTCTGCAATCGCCGCTGGACCGAGAGCAGCAGAAGACGCACGAGATGGTGCTCACGGCCGTGGACGGTGGCTCCCCGTTGCGCTCGGGCACGGCACAGATCACGGTAACTGTGCTGGACGCGAATGACAACGTGCCGGTGTTCGACCGCTCCGTGTACCGGGTCAGCCTGGTCGAAAACGCGCCTAGAGGCACGCTTGTCCTCAAAATGAACGCCACGGACCTGGATGAAGGCGCAAACGGCGAGATCACCTATTCGTTCAGCGGACATGCGCCTCTGAAGGTGCGCGAGCTTTTCAGCATGGATTCTCACTCGGGTGAGATCCGGGTGAAGGGAATCGTGGACTACGAGAAGGCCAGCGTGTACGAGCTCTACGTGCAGGCGAAAGACAAGGGTCCCTCTGCCATGGCCGTGCATTGTAAAGTGCTGGTCGATATTCTAGACTTGAACGACAATGCGCCCGAGGTCATATTAACCTCTGTGTCAACACCTGTTCAGGAGGACGCGCCACCGGGCACGGTGATAGCTGTGATTAGTGTAATGGACCGGGACTCCGGAGAGAACGGAGCTGTGGATTGCCAGATCCCCGGAAATGTCCCGTTCCAGTTGCACTCCTCCTTTAAAAACTATTACACACTAGTGACCAGCGAGTCTCTCGACAGAGAGTCTGTCTCGGAGTACAACATCACCCTCACGGCGCGAGATCTTGGCTCGCCTCCGCTGTCCACCAGGAAGACGATTCTGGTTCAAGTGTCTGACATTAACGACAACCCGCCGCGCTTCATTCAGCCCTCATACACTCTATATGTGACCGAGAATAACGCCCCGGGGGCTTCCATTTGCTCGGTGACCGCATTCGATGCGGACTCTAATCAGAACGCTTATTTGTCCTACTCCATCCTGGAGGGTCAGATCCAGGGCATGCCGGTGTCCACTTACGTCTCAATCAATTCTGATAACGGCAACATCTACGCGCTGCGGTCTTTTGATTACGAGCAGCTCCGGAACTTTCAGATCCGCGTCCAGGCGCTGGACGCCGGTTTCCCGCCGCTCAGCAGCAACGTGACCGTCAGTGTGTTCGTTTTGGATCAGAATGACAACGCGCCGGTCATCCTGTCCCCACTGTCCAAAAACGGCACTGTTGCTAATGAAATCGTGCCCAGGTTGGTTGACGCTGGGTACCTTGTGGCTAAAATCACGGCGCTTGACGCGGATGCTGGGCAAAACTCTCGCCTGTCATATCAGATGCTGCAGGCGACGGATCCCGGGCTGTTCAGCGTGGCTTTATACACCGGGGAGATCAGAACAGTCCGCCGCTTTGTAGACAAAGATGCCATCAGGCAAAGACTTGTCATACTTGTCAAGGACAACGGGCATCCGCCGCTCTCGGCCACCGTGTCCATAATTCTGTCGGTGGTGGACAGCGTGCCGGAGTCGCTCTCCGACTTCGGTGACCTCTCGTTCAGCCCCCAGCCCCCGTCTAACCTCGCGCTATATTTAATCGTGTCACTAAGCACCATCTCGCTCATCTTCCTCGTGGCCATCATCGTCCTGGCGGCCGTGAAGTGCTACAAAGACCGTGACTCCCTCGGCGGTTACGCGCTCTCCTCGCTCAGTACCGCCTGCTGCAGCTTTGAACCGGAGCCGCCCGCCGAGGTGTTCAAAAAGTCTAATCTCAACCTGCAGATCTCCAAAGTGCCCACGAACTGCGTGGAGGTAAACAGCAATCCTGGAAACCTCTCTCAGACCTACTGCTACAAAGTGTGTTTGACGCCCGAATCTGCAAAGAGCGACGTTATGTTTCTCAAGCCTTGTAGTTCCGGCACACCGAGAAATAACGCACCGAGAGGAGCGGATAACCTGGCGCTGAGCTCACAGAGCCGCTGCTCGTCCGTGAACAACGGAGTGACTACACCGAATGAGGTAAAACTGCATTCATCATCAGTCTTAAATATTAACTTGCTCTTTGAGCTTGATCATTTTATTATATATATATATATATATATATATATATATATATATATATATATATATATATATATATATATATTTATTTATATATATATATATATATATATATATATATATATATATATATATATATATATATATATATATATATATATACATGTTATGTGTGTGCACATAAGTGTGAAATATGTTGGTGAATGAGGTGAATTGGCTATCGAAAACATGCACAAAGAAAAACTGGAGGGCGCTAATTCTTTGACAATAAATATTTAATTCCTCTTGAAGTCAATCAATGACCTTGATTGAGAGTGAACTAGCGTCTCTAGACAGCAGCATCTTCCAGAGAAACCGAGGACAAAGTGCATCTTTTAGCACTCTATCCAGTTCTTCATTTATACTCTCTCTGTCTGTCTATATATTAATCTCTGATAAAATATTTCAAAACCTTAAAGAATATTAAATGTTTTTTTATGCTTCTTTGTTGTTGTGTGTCTATACTTCTTTGTTGTTGGTCAGCTTAAAATATCAACGTGGTCTGTCTCTAACCTTTAACGGGATAAGCTTTTTAGTTCTCCTCTATTGCATTTAGGCACAGCTATTCTTTGTCAACTGTATATCAAGGGCACGCGCACACACATACACAAGCTTATTATCCAGTACACAATGGCGCAGACTGGTTTCTTCCATAATGGGGCTGGGGAAATGAAAGCATTAGGGAGCGAGCTGGAGCCGATGGAGACGTGTCGCGCCTGTAGATTCTGCCACTTTGCCCTCATAGAACGAGAACTGGAGAGAGAGGAAAAACTGTGTGTGTGTGTGTGTGTGTGTGTGTGTGTGTGTCTTGTTAATATCCACTAGGTGGAAACGTCAGGCTGTAAAATGTAAACGTGCTCGCTTCCGTTATTATTGATTTGTCAGGGTGATCTTTTGGAGAGCCAGGTGTGATCTTGCCTTGGGTCAGTGAACTTCTTATAGCTTGTGAAGAATAAACACGTCCATTGAGGGGACTGTAACCTGCAATGTCCATACAATCTGTGGACCTTAGGTCTCATATAGAATATTCATGGAAAAGTCTGTCCTTTTTCATGACACACACACACACGCACACACATATATATAAAACCTAACCAGGCAGGGCCGTGCACAGACCTTTTGAGGGGCATGTGCTGAAACTGAAAAAGGGCACCCCCCCCCCCCCCTTTTTTTATATCAAGATTATTTATTAAGCCTGCATAAAAGGAAGAAATGGTCACATCTTCATGACAAATTCAATAACACAAAATAATAGTCTCAAAAGCTTTAGATTTATTCACGATTAATAACAACCATAATAATAATATTAGATAATTAGATAATATAGATAAACAGGGTTTTAAGGGCTTCTTTAAACCTAATACAACAGCAACCTTCTGTGAGCCATGTATCTGGCAAAAATTTTATACTGTGGTGGACCAGGGATGTTGGTCTCTTGAAGGTCTCTTATTCACTAAACTTTCCCTAAAATAAGCCAGCAATGAAAAAATAAATAAAAATAGTGTGAAAAGTACAGTTGCAGTGAAAAGCATTTCTGAAGGATCACGTGACACTGAAGAGTAGCTACTGATGTAATGATGCTGAAAATTCAGCTTTGATCACAAAAATAAATTACATTTTAAAATATTCAAATAGAAAACAGTTATTTAAAATTGTAAAAATATTACACAATATTACTGATTTTGCTGTATTTTGGATCAAATAAATGAAGACTTGGAATGAATCATGAATTACATTCTGTATGATAAAATATAAAGATTTCATTGATCTTCTCAATTTTTTTTTTTAGTTACTACTACATTACTGTAGTAAAACCATGTTTTACAACATTTTATACAGAGAGTATACAGAGAGTATACCATAACATGATTAGCCTAAATGTTAATAAATTAAGTGTATCAGCAATCATAAATCAAAGAATAAATTTCTTAGAAATATGTTATCTAGGTGCCGAGGATCACTCGTCGCTTTGTGTTAGTTCCAGTATGAAACAGCGGGGGCGCACCTGTTATGATTTTCCGATGGTAAAAACAAATTATATGTTGTTGTATTACTTATCAATATATCATTTTTGACCAGCGAATGTGTGCAAATGTGATTTTTTTTTCTGTCCGTCATTAAAACGGCGACGGCGCCTGCCGCTGCGGGCATCACATTACATTTTCATCTACAGGTTACAAACTAGTTTTTTTAGCTATATAGACGGAGCGCTCAGTTTTTCCTGTGGTAAAATGCATTTGGCCAAATTAGCATTTTATAAAAGATGAAATGCAACTGTATGCACAGGCTGTGTTGGCTATGTATTGGCTATGACTAGATGGCAAATGCTAGCCCTCTCTTTCAGGCGACGTCCCACATGTCTCAGTCAGTGAGTCAGTCAGACATCAAATAAATAAAATATGAGCCTTTATAGACAATGTTTAGTAGTACTTATTCAAACAACAAGATATTTATTTACCCTTCGCAAAACTTTGTTCAGCTCAGCTGGTGTCTACTGTGCGGCTGCTGTGGAACTTCAGTTGATTCAATGAATATAGAGGGGGCGGAGTTATCAGCTTACTGACAGCTTGAGGATCGAATAAGATTTACACAAGCTCGTTTTAAGAACTTTCATTTGGTAAAACAGACAGACAGACGTAAAGGGTGACCAATAGCATTGATAAAAAAAAAAAAAAAAAAAAAAACACCACCAAAAAAAGGGCACTTCGGAGTGTAAGGGCAAAAAGGGCATGTGCTCTGCACAGGTTGAGCCCTACCTGTGCACGTGCCTGTAACCAGGTGTAGAACTCCTGCGTGCTGTCAGAGCTACTTACAGGATTTCTTCTGGGAATATATTAAAGCTGGAAATTATGTATAAATCCACCTGCTGCAGAGGAGAATGCAAACGCACGGGACTTTCCAATATAAAACGAGAAATGAAATGAAATTTGTCGGACAGTTAAATGCGTTTTCAAAATTAGTTTCTTGCCCCCTGCGGTTTTCTTTTGAAGATTAAAATCATATGTCGGTGTTCTAATTTTCTACGCATGGTATTTTGAAGAAAGGTTTAAATAATAAGCTTACATGGCGCTCTCCTTATGAAAGTCTCTAGGCGAATTAATAGAGCGTGGGATTCATGCTTTCTCTCGTTCTTTGTCATGGAATAAATAACACCCCATTCTCCTCCTCCTCCACCCCCGCTGCATCTCTGAGGATGAAAGAGAAGATTGTGACACCAGTCATTGCTCAAGGCACCACTGCTCGGAAAGAAATCACGTGCAATTCACACTTTTGGCCACAAGGAGGCATACAAGATTCCTTTAATGCCTGAGGAATATCTTTCAGATCTGTAGCAATTTTTTATACTTAAGTGTTTCGAACCTACATATGTGTTATAAACAGGTATTTCGTTTAAAATCTGATTTTTAAAAAAAATATATATAATTTTTATAATTATTATTATTGTTCTTTGTGTTGCAGTTGAAACAAGCAAACACTGACTGGGCCCTAAACAAAAATCAAACCTCCTCTCTGAAAAGGTAAAACACAGGTTTACTCGTCTCTGAATGGGAATACACCATCAACTTTGTGTTTTTAGTTAATAGTAACACAATATATTACAAACTGATGTACTACAAAGAAAATCTAAGTGTTTCCATAACTCAAAATATTGCACATGGTGCTAATAGTGCCCTGATCATGTTAAGATTCATATGCATGAATGTAAAAGCTAGAAGTAAAACTCTTACAAAATAACTTTTACATTTTAGAGGGATAAAGTATTAAAACATATGAACTGTATTTTTGAAGATGACGTCAGATGTTCCCAAAATGAAATTTTGTCATTTAGAGCTGGAAGGCAATGATCTCTCATGCATGACATCTGGAGTATCAAAATATCTCATTACATCTCAGATTGGCGTAATGTTTCATAATCTGTTTGCAGTTGTAACTCTATAAACATGGATGGCACACTGATGAGAAAGGCAATGCAGGCTGAACCAGAGAATTATATGGGTCAAATGGCTGCTGGACAATACTGGACCTGGGGAACCCGCTCAAGAGGTACGGCTATACTTGAAATTATGACATATTTATTTCTTATTGTAAGTGAAACATGGTATTCAACAAGGAAAAGGTGTTGGACTTGCTAAAGGCATTGCTTCCCTTAAGGCCTAAAAAAGTAACAACTGGCACATGGCCATATCTCCTTGCCTTATCATGTTGTTAATGTGGTTGTTTTGTGGTTGTCATGTTGAATACATTTTTGAAGCCCAAATGAGTAAAATTTCAGAATTTAAAAAACACAAGTGATATTAAGCCTACAGAAAATTAGCAATTTTCAGTACAAGATGTCAACCCATTCTCACTCCAAAGGCGTCAAAAACCGAAGCATGGTCAAGCGCCCCTAGCGTCACTTTTATGACGCCAAATGTGCCTCTCGGCGTCGACTATCGAAGCACTACGACCTTCATTGCTTTCAGTGGGAAACTTTTGGCGTCAGAATTCGACACGAGGACATGAGATGTTTATCGCTATGAAATCACGTTCAAGAAGTCTCATTCAGCACACATCGCGCGATACTTGCTATCAGTTCCACAGTTTGGGTGAGTAGTCGTATATACGCTCTTTTAATGCCTTTTATCAAATGTATTCTGTCTTCTTTATTAATCAGATTAGTGCCATATGTTTAATCGCTGTATTATATCGGTCATCCGCGGCTGTCTTTGAGTTTCATTGCGTTTAAATAAATGAACACAGCTGCTAATTAGTGTGATTCAACTCTATCTGTCACGTGACGTGCCATAGACCTTCGATTCCGTTTTATATTATTATTAATTTCAGGATCAATGATGTAAGTTGTATTTGTAGTAAAATCATGGTAATCACGACACAATAATAAATGAAATGTGAAGTTAAAACACAGTAAATGGGACATTAGTAACTGTAACTGTAGTTTTACTATGATATATTAATAATCAATACAACAATACAATAATCACCAAACCAGCTATGTTTGTATCACTGTAATGCTAGTGTTTTTATGTGCTTTTATATGACAGATATCACAGTAATCATGTGTTCTGTACCATGCTTTTAATACCTTTTAATGTGAATCCAAAAAAAAAAAAAAATCAAATTAAAAATAAATAATAAAACATGTATTTTTCCATCTTGCAGTTCATTCATATCAGTTTATATATATATATATATATATATATATATATATATATATATATATATATATTTTTTTTTTTTTTTTTAATATATATATATATTTATTTTCATATATATATATATATATATATATTTATTTATTTTCATATATATATATATATATATATATATATATATATATATATATATATATATATATATTTATTTTCATATATATATATATATATATAAATATTTTGCTCACAGATCATTATTAACATTCTGTATATAATTCAATTTTATTTTCTCTCCCCTTTTTTATTATTTATATTTTTAGCTGAAAAGACGTAAAGGCAGTCAGCCCAGTGGTGTTTCTGGAGAGGGATTCCTTCAGAAATGGAGAAGACAGAAAGCTGCGGAGGCAGATATTTGCAGCAGTAAGTCTGTGATAGTTTGTCTCTTTTATCAAAAATTCCTGCTGTTATAATTTGTACAGCATTTGTTGTTTCTTAAACTGTTGCACTGTCCAAATACCCACACTTGCCATCTTTTCACTTGACCACTTGATTACTTATTTGACGTCTTTCCTGTATTTGGCCTAGTGTTCAAGTGAGCATGATAACCACAAGTGTGTGTCAAACTTTTCATGACCTGATGACTGTGTTTCCCAATCCTGATCCTGGAGAACCCCAGCACTGCACGGTTTTGGTGTCTCTCTTATCTGCCTTGGAGTCTTCACTGATGAGCTGATGAGTTGAATCAGGTGTGTTTGATCAGGGAGACATCTCAAATGTGCAGTGTTGGGGTTCTCCAGGACCAGGATTGGGAGCCACTGCCTTATGGGACACTTATGTGTTTAAAGAGATTTTTAATATCTAATTATCAATATTTCACATACTGTACATTGGACAGCTTTCCGTGACCTCTTGTGAGATCTCGGCAAAAAGTCTGACGATTTATTCCAAAACATGATGCATGATGGGATACACTAAGCTTTGTATAGCGCTCCGGAGCAGTATTGGAGAGGTTTAGTGTGTGTTAAGGACGCTGTGCTTTGGCATTATTAAGACCGGGGACAGTCTTGTGCACACACTGTCATGTACACACACTCTCAAGTGGCCAAGACTGCAAGTGTGGGTATCTGGACAGGGTCAAAGTCTTAAAAATGATCCCTAAACACATCACAGTCTTAATAATCCAGTTTAACACTTGTATGATATTGTACAAGCCCCAGGACGGTCTCATCTGACACTATCAAAGAATTCATATGACTATAGCTTGTTATTAATTACTTGCTTTCAATAATGAATTCATTTAACATTTAATTATACAGCATCTTTACAGAGGTGTAATGTACAAGCTGCACGTAATTAATAATATGTCCTTCCTTCTGTCTTACAGGAATTTTTTCAGATAATGCTGTTCTTCTTTTTCAGGTCTAAAATATCGAGCTCAACAGCTATTTTAAGAGCCAACCCTCACAAACCTTCCTAAAACCTAAAAGAGCTATTACTGAGTCTCAGCGAATCTTGCCATGATCAGCTCTTCCCAGGTACATTTGTACATTTGTTTAGAATATTTTTTAATCAACATTTACTCATCAAATGCTCTGGTCTGAATCTTACTTTAAATTAACTTAATTATGTTTAATGAGCAATATTAATTGCACACAGAGTAAGTAGAGATTTTCTTGTTTCACAGAAGAGAAGGAAGACCAAGGAAATGATTTGCTCAGGATGAGAAATGAAAACGGCCATCTTGTGCTCAAACAAACAGAAGTCCACTGGTATGTGTGTGTTGAAGCAATGTTATACAACATTTTATGATGATCTCTCACAGAACTGGTCATGTCAGCCTTGATTTCGTTTTATACTATTACAATTACAGCATGTTAGCAAAGTGTGACTGGACATTTTTAATATTATGTTTTTAAAAACACACCACCTGTTTTAAAAGCAGACAAGTATCATGAAATTGGTTTAGTTGATATAAACACCAATTGACATTATTTCATTGTTTTGTAAATGTTATGTTATAAATTGTGAATTGATAGTGGATTGGTTTGAAGCCAGGCCTTACACTGCACAGACTAAAACACATTTGTGAGAGAAGTCAGGAACTTTGGAGAAAGATTCTAGAGGAAGAAAACACATTTACTGCAACAACAGATGAATTCTAGAGTCTCTGAGAACTGCACATGCTAATGTCTCATGAGCAAGACCTTTGCTTCTGTAACTTTTTCTTAATTCTTGCAGAATGACATATTTATTGCAGTATTTTTATTTGTACAGATGATCTCATCAGCCAAATGAGGGGTTTTGACCAAGTGATGCTCTTGAAAGGAGAGAAAGAAGAGGATGTGGTAAATTCTCTTCAGAGAAAAAGCTTCTCAAAAGGTCTTAAAGCAGCTTGAAGAATGGTAAGTGTACAGTACTACAAGGGTCATAGTTGCTCACCCTGCTAAAACCACACAGAACATAAGCTGCGCTCTCTGTCCATTAAACAACTTCTTCTGCATTGTGTGTTTCACTTTGACCAGGTCTGGGATGTTAGGACTGAGAGATCCTCTGGCTGAGAACAAGCTACACCACATCAGTGCTGGACATCAACCACAAACTGTTTCCAGACACGAGAGAAGAAGAACACGATGGGGAGATGAAACCAGTTTAGATGTGATGATAAGGAATCATTATTTTCTGGAACAGTATCACATGTCTTATATGTATCACATGATCTGTATCACAGTTGACTGAATGGGACTGTGTGACTTTTAAGGACATTTCATCACTCATCTGTGTGAACTGATTTATATATGAGGTTAATGTATTTTTGATGATAATTATTTTCATTGAATCTTATTTGTCTTGATGCTACTTTATCAACTTTATAGTCTATGCTTCAATAAAATGAAAATGGTGAATATTGTGTTCTGAAGATTCTTGGTAAATACATCATTTTACTAGGTAGGCTCATATGTGTTTATTTTAGACTTGGAAAAACGACATATTAATTATTGGGATTATTTTTTTATTTAAGACATGAACATTTTTGATCGGATTAATAACATCTGGGACATCAGTACACCAGAAAGTATTTTTTTATATTTTAGTAACAAATATGCACATTTTTTTGTGAAATACAGGGAGTTACAAGATTAATTATTCTGCATTACAAGATGGTGCCATGGGCTTTATTGTTACAAACACTTAAGGGATAACTGAGAATGTAGCAGGAATGATCAACGTGGATCTTGTACTGCATTAAAACCAAGAGCACACACATTACTGATGTCCAGCACATGAGGAGCAAGAGACAGGGGTGAGAGGACATTTTTACACTGATTTCGGCTAATTAGTTATATATAATGCTAATATATATATATATATATATATATATATATATATATATATATATATATATATATAAATTAATATTCTTAGCACTGCATGAATTTGTCCTTGTGTAATAGTGAAGTATCACAATGTGTATACATTGTCCTTGATTACTGCTTTACAGGTGGGGAATAGATAAAGGCAAGTTGTTGCAGGTTCATCCATTATATTTCTTGCCATTTACTTCAAAAATCAAAGAAATAATCTATTATTTTCATTATTAAATCATTTCTTTCTAATTTTTCCATGTTTCATCAGATGGCCTCACAATGTCCTGTCAAAAGGTATAATAGCCATGATGAATAGAATAGAAAACAGAGGACTGTGAAAACTGTCAGATATAAATGTGACTCAGCTCAGATTGTTGTTCATGATGAGGAGAATACATATATGTAGGTTTTACTGCCCTGCTACCCCCAGGGGCCCAGTAGCACCCCCCGGAAGAGCCCAAAACTGTGCATTTCAAATGGCTGTAAATCAGAGTGCAATTAACATATCAAAGAGAAAATGGGCAGGATTATTACTTATGCTATGCTGATAAAATAATGTTGAGCTCAGTTTTCAGAAATAAGTGGAAAGCTGGCATAAAAGCATTTTAAATATTGCTCACTGTAAAATATCACATTTCAGCCTGCCTCTCAAATATATCACAGATGTTTGCACAATAAACATATTTAGATATCCAGTTTACCTTAAAATAAATAATTTATTTAGTTTCGTTAATAAAAAGTTTTAAACTACATTACCCACAAGCCTCCGTCGTTCTATCTATAGAAAGGCAACACTAGGGGGCTGTTTTTTGTAGTTCATTGAAGTTATGCTTAGGGTTAGGATTAGGATCTCGCTAAAGATGTCATTTTTCTCAAGATAGCAACACTTCATTGTTGACTTAATATATTACTAATGTGATGATAGGAGCAAAACATACTTTTTAACATGATGCGCTGTTTAATATGGGTTAAAAGATAGTCCAACCACAGACTGTCCTGAAAAGTCATAGCCAATGACATCTAAGCTGAGCAGCAGCGTCACACTTCCTTATCCATGTATGACAGATGTCTTTCGTTTTTCGGCTGAAGGGATAGATTCGGTTAACAATAGATTAAGCTTGCTACTTATTAGATTCGGTTTTATTAACGTCTTCACCTTCCTCCATTGTTCAGCTTGACAAAAATTGGGCAATATTGATGTGCACATGCCCAGCAGTCGCAGTTGTATCCAACAGATAGATTCCTCTCATTAAATATAAGACACATTTTTAAGATTTGTATTTTTTATTTTTTTTGACCAAAGACAAATATATTTACTAATCAAATGACGTGCTTCTAAAATTTACATTGTATATTACATTGTGTTTTAAAGTTAAAATTGTTCACATTTGTGTTTCTGTGATTTACCATTCTCTACCATTTGAACCCTAGGAATAAAAACAGAAATTATAAATTAATGAATGAATGAATGAACAAATAAATACATAAAGCATAATAAACATGCATATTTTTGTAAGGATCTTCCATTATTTATTGATATGTCAAACTCATTTAAAGACAACATGCCCAAATTACTACACTGCATCCTCTGTCACCAAGCTCGTTTTTGCCACCATAAAGAATAAAAAGGCAGTTATGTTGTAAACATTAACTATTTTCAGTATGCAAATGAAAATGCTTTTATTAAAAAACAAAACAGTAAATACAGTATGTCTTTCAGAGAACACTGGAAAAAGATCAATTTTATTAAAAAAATTAAATTGACCAAAATGTTATACAACACAATGTAAATGTTTCAAACTCACAAAAAAAACACCATGAAGACATGCATGTCAAGTGTGCAATATCATCTTTAAAACTCTATCAGCACAGCATCAAATAAACACTGATTGTCTGAACAATGGAAGACAGAGAAAGTGTTCAGGAAAACAAACACCTGCTAGCTTTGACATAACATCATGAATTCACTTCATGACTGGAGCTAGGGGATGACTGTGTATGAATATCTCCTTTACTAAAACTTAATTAAAGTCTAAAAAGTTCACTGTATGAAGCTTGAAAAAGAGAACAAAATGCTTTATCAATACGAAAAATACTATTTTTAACTATTGTTTTCATCACTGGTTCTGTAATGTATTCATTATGAGCTTATAAATAAAACAAAGTTACATCTTCTGCAAAAATCTAACCACTGCAAAGTCTAATCACTGATCCAGGGACCATATCTGTGTGTGCGGGGGATAAAGAGTTAACGAGGTGAGTCCTTGTGCGTGATGGAGAACTGCAGTGTTATCCTCAAACAATCCTGTAAAACAGAAATATTACATTACATTCAACTTATACATTACACTGTGTTTTGTTTAGACCATAAAAGCAGCCTCTGTAAAGATGCTGTAAAATTAAATGTTAAATGAATCCATTATTGAAAGCAAGTAATTAATAACAAGCTATAGTCATATGAATTCTTTTGATAGTGTCAGATGAGACCGTCCTGGGGCTTGTACAATATCATACAAGTGTTAAACTGGATTATTAAGACTGTGATGTGTTTAGTACAGTATGTGAAATATTGATAATTAGATATTAAAAATCTCTTTAAACACATAAGTGTCCCATAAGGCAGTGGCTCCCAATCCTGGTCCTGGAGAACCCCAACACTGCACATTTGAGATGTCTCCCTGATCAAACACACCTGATTCAACTCATCAGCTCATCAGTGAAGACTCCAAGGCAGATAAGAGAGACGCCAAAACCGTGCAGTGCTGGGGTTCTCCAGGATCAGGATTGGGAAACACAGTCATCAGGTCATGAAAAGTTTGACACACACTTGTGGTTATCATGCTCACTTGAACACTAGGCCAAATACAGGAAAGACGTCAAATAAGTAATCAAGTGGTCAAGTGAAAAGATGGCAAGTGTGGGTATTTGG
This sequence comes from Carassius gibelio, assembly GCF_023724105.1. Lineage (NCBI taxonomy): Eukaryota > Metazoa > Chordata > Actinopteri > Cypriniformes > Cyprinidae > Carassius > Carassius gibelio. The sequence continues at coordinate 19,287,753 of NC_068384.1, read as the reverse complement.
ACAGTGCAACAGTTTAAGAAACAACAAATGCTGTACAAATTATAACAGCAGGAATTTTTGATAAAAGAGACAAACTATCACAGACTTACTGCTGCAAATATCTGCCTCCGCAGCTTTCTGTCTTCTCCATTTCTGAAGGAATCCCTCTCCAGAAACACCACTGGGCTGACTGCCTTTACGTCTTTTCAGCTAAAAATATAAATAATAAAAAAGGGGAGAGAAAATAAAATTGAATTATATACAGAATGTTAATAATGATCTGTGAGCAATATATATATATATATATATATATATATATATATATATATATATATATATAAATATATATATATAAATAAATATATATATATATATATATAAATAAATATATATATATATATATATATATATATATATATATATATATATATATATATATATATATAAATAAATAAATATATATATATATATATATATATATAAACTGATATGAATGAACTGCAAGATGGAAAAATACATGTTTTATTATTTATTTTTAATTTTTTTGGATTCACATTAAAAGGTATTAAAAGCATGGTACAGAACACATGATTACTGTGATATCTGTCATATAAAAGCACATAAAAACACTAGCATTACAGTGATACAAACATAGCTGGTTTGGTGATTATTGTATTGTTGTATTGATTATTAATATATCATAGTAAAACTACAGTTACAGTTACTAATGTCCCATTTACTGTGTTTTAACTTCACATTTCATTTATTATTGTGTCGTGATTACCATGATTTTACTACAAATACAACTTACATCATTGATCCTGAAATTAATAATAATATAAAACGGAATCGAAGGTCTATGGCACGTCACGTGACAGATAGAGTTGAATCACACTAATTAGCAGCTGTGTTCATTTATTTAAACGCAATGAAACTCAAAGACAGCCGCGGATGACCGATATAATACAGCGATTAAACATATGGCACTAATCTGATTAATAAAGAAGACAGAATACATTTGATAAAAGGCATTAAAAGAGCGTATATACGACTACTCACCCAAACTGTGGAACTGATAGCAAGTATCGCGCGATGTGTGCTGAATGAGACTTCTTGAACGTGATTTCATAGCGATAAACATCTCCTGTCCTCGTGTCGAATTCTGACGCCAAAAGTTTCCCACTGAAAGCAATGAAGGTCGTAGTGCTTCGATAGTCGACGCCGAGAGGCACATTTGGCGTCATAAAAGTGACGCTAGGGGCGCTTGACCATGCTTCGGTTTTTGACGCCTTTGGAGTGAGAATGGGTTGAAGATGTATGTTCAGATTCAAGGTTCAAACTTTGAATGTATTTTATTTCTGTGCAATAGTGAGGAATATTTTACTCTGTCCTCTGTGGGTAAATGAGACATTACTTGAAGAGACTTTCATGATTTGTTTGGCAACATATATTATTCACATTAGTACTTCCAATGTGTAGATGATTAAGATTTGAAAACTGTTTTTCAAAGCAGACCTTTATGCTTACTCAAGCTGAATATATTTGATAAAAAAAATTAAGTAAAAACAGTAATCTTGTGAAATATGATTACAATTTTAAATAACTATTTTCTATTTGAATATATTTGAAAATGTAATTTATTCCAGTGATGATAAAGCTGAATTTTTAGCATCATTACACTTCAGTGTCACATAATCTGTCAGAAATCATTCTAACATGCTGATTTGCTGCTCAAGAAACATTTCAGTGTTGAAAACAGTTGTTCTGGTTCACATGTTTGTGAAAACCATGATACATACCATTCAAAAGTTTCGGGTAAGCATAAAAATAAAAAAAAATCTTAGGCAATTAGGCACATTTGTTTTCAACAGTGATTTAAAATTTCTTGAGCAGCAAATCGGCATATTAGAATAATTTTTGAAGCACCATGTGACACTGATTACTGGAATAATTATGCAAAAAATTCAGCTTTGTGTCACAGGAATAAACAACATTTTGAAATATATTGCAATACAAAATATAGTTATTATAAATTGTAATAACTTTTTATAATATTACTGTTTTTACTGTATTATGATCAAATAAATGCAGCTTTGGTGAGCAGAAAAGACTTATTTTCTCTCTCAAAAGCAAACTTTTTGTAACACTTTCAGAGTATCGGATGCACTCTCCAGCAGGTAGTGTTTCTCAGAGGGCCTGGACTCCTCACTACACACCCCAACACAAACCCACACACCAACCACAGCAGCAGCAGCCCACGGCACAGGTCCGCCCGGACCCTCCGCTCGACTACCAGCACAACGTCTACATCCCTGGCACACCGTCTGGCTTCTGCACCCTGCAGCCTAGATACCGCAGTGAGCTTGACGTTCACAACTCTTTCTCCACCTTCGGAAAGAAACGTAGGTTCATCTCGCCCAGCAGCTATGACCCGTGTGATGACATGGGGACAGAGGTCATCAACAATGACTTATATAATGAATAAAATAAGACAAAAGGACCTATGCTGTGATGATGAACAAAAAAAAGTGACTTATTACCAAAGCATTATTATGTAGTCTCAGCCTCAGATGGACCGACATAGTCCATTCATTGACCATCTGATGCATATTGCACATGCAATGCAACTTCCGTTAATTTATGGAAGAAAATTGTTTTCAAATAATACTAGATATTATTTATTATGATATTATTTTCAATGGTTTTGCCATAGTTTGCCTGGATTGTGCTTCGAATTTTTGAAAGTTATACAGGAGTGGAACTGTATATCCCACTTTGTATTCTGTCTGTGAACTTGTTTACCAGGACAGAAATTGTTCTCACAAAGCCTAAAAACTAACCTCCCCCAATTTCCTGCAACCATTTTGCAGAGATTTTTAGAGTGCAACAGTGCCATTTTCTCAGTGGACTTGTTTCCAGAAATGTTTTTCCCATTCACTTTTTTTCCATAAGGATTAAAAATAAAGAGTCTTCACTAAAATGTTTTAAGCCATAAACCAACCAAGCAGTTATGAATTTTATCACAGCCTTACCGACTTTGATTTTGAAGCCAAAATGTATTTGAAGATTGAACAAAAAGTCAAAGTAACTTGATTGAACTTAATAACTTTAATGAGAATATATAGGGCAATAAGCTCATAAACTGTTTGGAATAAAAATCTAATTAAAAATGATGGAGAAACTATTGATTTAAAGATGTTTAATTTATATTTAAAGATTTGGTAACACTTTCTATGAAGCCCGTATTTATAATACATTATGAGGGTATTCTTTAGGCATTATAATGAATGCATAATGTTTTATAAAAACCTCATAATATGTTGTATCATCTCATGGATATTCATAAGAACAGTTTTAATATATTATAATATTAACTTATTTGTGGTTATAGCTTTTAATGATTTATAACACAATGAACATGTTGCATCAACTTTTACAATGGTAATACTTTTCATAGTTATAATGTATTATAAGTCTCATATCTTGCCATTTTTCTGATGCTACTTTACTTAAAGTGATCAAAGTCCACATATAAGTAGTATTAATAATATTAATAATAAAAAAAAAACTCAAACAGCCATACAATCAGATATCAGATCAGATGAATATGTAAAATGACACATTTGCTTTTGATTATTTGTATTTGTATTGATGGTATCAGTTAGAAAGCTGTTGATAAGTAACTCTGTAACTACATGTCAACTAGTAGTCACTGGAGTATTAGTATATCTGATACTGTAAATATATGATAACACTTTATTTTGGTGGTCAACCAACAGATAAACTGACTATAAGTGTCTTTGCAAGTATGTCAGTTTATTATACCATACTAGATTCGACCATTATTAAGCATATTAATACTCCAATGAGAGTTAGTTGGCATGTAGTGGCACAGTTGTTTATAGTTGATTGATTAAGGGGACCATCAAAATAAAATGTAACCATATAAAACATTGTTTTTTTTTTTTTTGTTGGAGTATGAAACTCACATCAGTTAATTAACATTTGCTCCACAGGAAACACTCAAATACATCTAACCACTCACAAGTTGTAGTAAGATACTGTGCAGATCCTAAATAAACAATGTCAAGATATGGTACAGTCCATTATACTGTAAATGAAGTAGATTTAATATAGTGTTAATTGTGTTATAAATAATCATACTCTTAAACTTATAACCAGAAATATATAAGTATTATGATGTATTATAATTGTTGTTATGATTATTCATGAGTTGATATAACATATTATATATATTTTTTTTTATAATGCATTATGCATTCATTATAATGCCTTAAGAATAACCTTATAATGCATTATAAATTCAGGCTTCATAGAAAGTGTTACCAAAGATTTATCTGCATAATTATGGGTTTTTGATAGTGCTTTCATAATGATTTATTGCGATTAAGCTCATCCAAAATAAGTTTGTTTACATAACGTAAGTGTGTGTACTGTTTATATTTATATGTATATATAAATACACACAAATACATATACATATATATATATATATATATATATATATATATATATATATAAGAATTATTTACACACATACACGCATATACATAATGCATATTTCTTACAGTACATGTATGTGTATATTTATATATACATATCAATATACACAGTACACACATGTATTATGTAAACAATATATGTTTACATACAATAAACTTTTAATCGATTTGACAGATCTAGTTTAACAGTTAAACACAAATACTTTACTTGTCACGTGACCAAAATTTTATGTCACAATGCCGCTATGCTACGTTGGTTCTGTCACCGCTCTGTGCTCACACTCACTCAGACGTGCACTTTTCACTCACATTGAGTGTTTGTGGTACATCATTCAGACCTGCTCGTATTTCATACTGTCTGCTCTGTCATTGAAGCCCATTGTACTTAACTACAGAGGCTCTGTTCCTCAGGAGAGGAGAGTCTGGCTGTTTTCAAAGAACTTGAATTAGTTAAAGGGAGAGGCGAGATCTTATGATCCCATGGAAATTTGCTTGTCCTGTAATATGAGGGACTGAATAAAACTTAATCTGTATTATTATTAGTATTTGTAATTGCATCTGCTTGGTTAGTTTGACCACACCAGGCCTAAATGTCAAAGGTCATTACCACTAGAGCAACAGCGAGAAGCCTGAGATTTAATACAATATTGAATATCATTATTTTTATATTTTCCTACTGTTGTTACGTTGACAATCATTTCAGCCAAAATGTGATTATTACCCCCACCTTTTGCACATGGTGTGAGCATATAAATCAATACAGTGGTCATTATGTGGAAGAATTATGGGTCAGGAGAAGGTGGATACTCACCAAAAGAAAATGATTAATTCAATATGATAACTCATGTAGGAATGACTGGATCCACGTGCATTTAGACACGCATTACTGCCTCATACAAGATAACAGGATGTGAAAATCCATTTGTTCCAAATATGTACATAAAAAAATATGAGAATTAAATTTTTTTTTTTTCTGCAATAAAACGGTGTTGTGATTCATATTTTTATAAGGGATAACTTGAGGGCATGAATCCTACAAGACAATTGCTTACTGGATACTGTGCGATATACACTGTACACTGTTTACTACTTGTAAAAATAGTAAAACTGTATGCAATTTATATCAATAAATGATTCAAATGGTAAGTATTCATTTTCAGCATTATGACATGAACTTTCATGGTAGCGGAATCCAGATATTCTGGAAATATATAGTTTTGCAGTTTAATTCAGTTTTGCAGCTTGAGTAAAATTATAGATGTTAAAAATCACAGGTTACTAAAATAAGCTATTTTCAATATGTCATCTGTGTTCAGTTTCAAGGTCCAAACTTTGAATTTCTTTTATTTCTGTGCAATAGTAGATTAGGAATATATTACTTTTATGTTCAGCCTTTTCGGTTTGTGGGTAAAAGTAGGTCTCTGGTTAACAATACTTGAAGAGACTGTACTGTTTTATTTCTTAAAGCATACAACATAAATTATGCACGGTCAAATCTCAGGTGTGAACACAGGAAATTCCCCATGGTTCAAAAATGACAAATCTCATCCAGGTTTTAGGACTAGAAACGGAACAATTAATTCCCTGGTCTTTACATAGTTGAATTAAAAGGCACAAAGAAAATCACCCAGGCCACTCTCTCATGCACAAGAGTAAACATCGCAAATGCTAACATATGCTAATGAGCTTCATTTTTCCTCCCACCGAGAATAGACTTGGTTCATCAACTAAACAAACACAAAACTCCATCGTCTAAATATCATTTGAATTAAAGATGGGGAAACAGACGAACCCGGAGGGGGATCGGGCTCCCCCTGAAAATGCCACACCTGGACACAATCTCTCTCTCGGGCCTTTCCATTTTAATTTCCCAGAGAAATGAGTTCAGAGTGTCAAAAGATGAGTATCGCCCAGTAGAGAGGGGTAATTAGGTTTGCTGTCTGTCCTTTCAGATTACAAACACTAATGAAGAAACGGTCTCCATGGCGCTAACACACTTCTCTAAATCGAAGTTCATCTCTCTGAGGGCCCGTGGACCGGAGGTGAGGAGATGAGCAATTTAGACATGTGCCTCTCTAGACTACAGATCAGGCATTAGAGGAGCTCCGTTTATGCAGCAAGGAGTCACATTCAAACAATGACATCCTTTTGAGAAGTAGGAATAATCTGTGCCAAGAAAACTTCAAAACTTCACTCATGAATATTAATTAGGTGAGTAGGCAGCAGTCCTAGCTGATTGGCTGAAACATTTACATATATTGTAAATGTTTATTATTATTATTATTATTATTTTTTTTTTTTATTAATGATTATAATTAATTTGTTATGTGTAGTTTAACTTGAATTTTAAATTCCCAGCACTCTGGGAACAGCCTATTCATTCAGAAATTTCTTTCTGTGTCTTACCCTCTCGCTTGAGGGTGTCAATGATGGCCTTCTGGACAGCAGTCAGGTCGGCAGTCTTACCCATGATTGTGGTTTTGAGTAATGAACCAGGCTGGGAGTTTTTAAAAGCCTCAGGAATCTTTTGCAGGTGTTTAGAGTTAATTAGTTGATTCAGATGATTAGGTTAATAGCTCGTTTAGAGAACCTTTTTATGATATGCATGATCTTTTCATGATCTGGTGCGCCAGCTTGTACAAAGGGCGTGAAAGCAGACCTCCTTGGTGGTTGATGTAAAAGACCACCGATGTGTTGTCGGTGCTCACCAACACATGGTGACCCCTTAGGTCTGGGAGGAAGTGCTTCAATGCACGATAAACTGCTAGCATTTCTAGACAATTGATATGCCATGTTAGATGGCAACCACTCCACAGACCACGGGCAGGGTGGCCACTCATGACTGCACCCCAGCCGGTGAGAGATGTGTCCGTCGCTAGTATTACACGGCAACAAGGAGCTCCCAACACTGGGCCCTGTTTCAAGAACCAAGGTTTCTTCCACATGTCTAAGGCACGGAGGCAGCGCCGCGTGACCTTGATAGTGCGAAGTCGATTGCTACTTCGGGGAATTCGGGGAAAATCCCTTGGTCTTGAGCCACCACTGTAGGGGTCTCATGTACAGCAGGCCAAGAGGTATCACATTGGACGCAGCTGCCATCAGACCCAACAATCTCTGAAATAGTTTGACAGCAAGTGACTGGCCTTCTCTGACTCTCTCGACTGAGATGAGGATTGACTCGATACGAGCAGGTGACAATCGTGCCTGCATCGTGGTCGGATCCCATACTACGCCTAGATAGGTGGTTCTCTGAACCGGAGAAAGTACACTCTTCTTGGCGTTCAGTCTCAAACCCAGCTCCCCCATATGTGCGAGAATGACATTTCGATGCCGAGCCGCAGCCTGCTCTGACTGAGCTAAAATCAACCAATCATCGATGTAGTTGAGAATGCGGATGCCCTGCATGCGCAGGGGACCAGTGCCGCGTCTACACATTTTGTGAATGTGCGGAGTGAGAGTGCAAGGCCGAAGGGAAGTACTCGATATTGGTAAGCTTCGCTCCTGAAAGCGAACCTCAGAAACTTCCTGTGTTGTGGAAGGATGGATATGTGGAAGTATGCGTCTTTGAGACCGGCCCCCAGAGGGCGCTGAGGCAAGACGGGCACCGTGAACTGCGGTGTGTACTTCTTAGCTTCAATAACTGCCCTCAGATCTTGTTTGGGCTTAGAAGACCTCGGCCGAGAGTGTCGCTGGGACTCTCGTTCCCGACGCGGAGGAGCACGAGAGGCAACACTCTGTTTTTGGGCCTCGCGATACGAGGAGCTAGGGTGCGGCTGGGGCATCTCCCGCCCAGATGCCCCAAGAGAGCGACGAGGGAGGAACTTATGGAATCGCTTGTTTGCGGGCCTCCTGAAACCTGTCAATGACGGAATTGACTGCGTCACCGAACAGGCCAGTAGGCTGAATCGGGGCGTCCATGAGGCAGACCCTCTTTCATGTCGGACAGGGTCAACCACAAGTGCCTCTCCGCGGCCACCATAGCTGCCATGGACCGCCCAATTGCTCGGGCGGTCTCCTTGGTGGCGCGGAGGGAGAGATCAGCGGTCCTTCTTAGCTCTGAAATATCATGGGACTTGATCTCCTCTCCCTTGTCTAGCTCTTTAAGCAGGTCTGCTTGGTACGCCTGTAACACCGCCATGGTGTGCAGACATGCACCAGCCTGACCTGCAGCCGCATACCCTTTGCTCACCAAAGCCAATGTTGTTCTGAGTTGCTTTGAGGGCAATACCAGGGCCTTCAGAGACGATGCCGCGCAGAGGGACAGATAGCTTGCGAGCGTCTGTTCCACCCTGGGCATCGCGCTATAACCGTGCTCTCCCATCCCCACCACATTTCCATAATAATCAGATGAGGGGATTTAGAGGCGGGCAGAGAATGGCGATCTCTTCATGCAGGTCGGGAAAGAATGGAAGGCCCCGGCTGGGAGGTGGCTGACTCGCGGCGCAGGAAGCGTTCATCGAGTTTGCTTCGCTGCGATTCGGTTGTTTTTTCGGCGGGCCAATCAATGCTCAACTTGGCCACCACGCGAGTGACCACCTCCAAGAACTCCTCATATTGCGGCGAGTGGGGTGGCAAATCCCTGTCGACCGACTCCTAATCAACCTCCTCGGAGGATAGAGGCGGAGCGTCGACCCCTCTCCCTGAGTGAAAGGAACCGCAGAGCGTGCTTCCAACTCTAGGGATTGGGTGCCAGATCTGGTGGAAGTGGAAGGAGATAGGGACTGGCCCGTCTCCATTCCCTCCACCAAATCCACTTCCGAACCCCATGAGTGCAGCCGCCGTTCTGCCTCGGCAGAAGCGGGACTAGCACCACCGGGAACGATGGCGAAGGCCCCCTCCTCGAAGAGGGCCCTCCGGGAACGAAGCATCCGCACCGACATATGCTCACAGTACGGACAGTCGGTCCCCTCGAGAGCCGACTCAGTGTGCTTCGCTCCCAGGCAAACCACGCATAGGCTGTGTGTATCCCCACCAGTTATATATCGCGGGCAGGGAGGAACACACAACCTATAGCGCGATTTGGAATCGCCATCAGAATGCTTTACTTTCGCCTTGCTCTTTGGCATGTCTAGGAACTCTAACTGGACTGACAACAGTAAATAAGACTCACATGACAAACAAGTGACATTCACACACAGAGCGCTTGCTGAAAGACTCGAAGCTGACGCCAGCTGTGCGGCACATGCTTTTATAGCTTCCTGGTCGCTTATTTCACCCCGCCTGTGACGTCACGCTCTTCCATTGGACTGATTACACACAATATTCAGAGTCGCTCACGCTGGGCGCATTCCCCAAAGCGCATTTGACGCAGCTCGAGTTCCGGAAGAGGAACTTGCCGCTGATTTGGGGCTGGATGTTAGTGGACTAGCACAACAAGGGTTAAAACTTGAATTTTCAATAACAACAAATACCTTGATGTTAATAAAATTACTGGCGAGCTATTTATTGTTGAGAAAATGGATAGGGAAAATATGTGTCCTATGAAAACCACGACAACGTGTTTTCTAAAATTAGACTTAATAACTAAAAGCCCATTGCGCATTTTCAACATTGAATTGGGCATCACAGATATTAACCATAATGCTCCTCATTTCCGACGAGATAAAATTGAATTAGATGTCTCATAGTCCGCAACACCTGGAGAAAGATTTTCTTTGCCCAATGATTTTGACCCGGACGTTGGTGCCAATACAGTCAAGATCTATAAATTAAGTGAAAGTGAACATTTTACTGCTGATATACATTCTGGTGGTGATGGTACAAAATATGTCGATTTGGTTCTCATGAAGGCTTTAGACAGGGAAGAGAAGGCTGTTCATAATCTGATACTCACTGCAATTGCGGCGTCCCTGCGTGCTCTGGCACTGCCGATATCATTGTGCGCGTCCAAGATACAAATGACAATGCCCCTCAGTTTGATCAAGCTTTTTATTCTCTGAATATGAGTGAAAATTCTCCAGCGGGCACTGTTGAAGGCCCAAACGCTGATCTTACATACTCATTTACACTTTACACTTCGGAGAAAACGCAAGAGATGTTCTCGTTGAATTCAAAAACTGGCGAAATTGCAATTAAGGGCACCATTGATTATGAAGATATGCAAATATTTGAGATGTTCGTTGAAGCTAAAGACAATGGTCAGGTTCCAAACTCCGGACAATGCAGAGTGACCGTGCATGTTAAGGATATGAACGATAACTATCCCGAGATAAAAATAAAATCTCTTCAGAACACAGTGGATGAAAATGTCCCAGTCGGCTCTGTTATAGCTCTAGTGGGTGTTAGTGACAGAGACACTGGGGATAACGGTAAGATAAATCTGACAATGAACAAGTCCTTACCGTTTCTTTTAAAGAAAACCTCTGACTACCTCTATGAGTTGTTGGTGTCAGAACCGTTAGATCGTGAAATTGTCCCAGAATATGAGATCACGTTGGTTGTGACGGATGAAGGAAGGCCTCCCTTATCTGATAACGAAACTATAAGTGTCCATTTGCTAGATGTCAACGACAATGTCCCTCAGTTCCCACAGACATTCTACACGATACCTGTTATGGAGAATAACGCGCCTGGAGCTTTACTGAGCTCTTTAACAGCTATAGATCCAGATCTCCATGAAAATCAGTATTTAGTCTATTTTATAATAGAGAAGGAAATAGTGAACACCTCCATGTCCATGCTTTTCTCTATTAATCCAGAGAACGGCAATCTTTACGTGCTTAAGACTCTGGTGTTCCTCCGCTCAGCAGTAACGTGACCGTTCACATTATTATCATGGATCAGAACGACAACACGCCGCTTATAGTGTCTCCATGGCAAGCGCATGGCTCGGTGGTGGAGGAAAAATCCCGAGATCCACCGATAAAGGAACTCTGATAGCCAAAGTCATCGCCATAGACTCTGATTCAGTGCACAACTCTCGAATCACGTACCAGTGTGGAAGATTTTTATTGGTCAATATGTAAACTAATCAGGCATAATCAATGTGAATCCAGCAATTTATGTATCAAGTTATTCTACTGTTATAATCATGCATTTGACAGTTTGTAGAGGCCTGCCTGAGAATGGAATGTTCAGAGAGTGCAGGGGTATAGTATATGGTGCATCTGCACACTCTATTTGGACATTAGACAAAATATATGATCAGACCTCGTTGGTGCAGACATTACCAAAATACAGCATATAGTAAAGTTGGACACCCTGTTTTGACATAAGACAAAATATATGATTAGGCCTCCTAGTTTCACTTAAAATAAATTCTACATCCTAAAAGCAAGCTGGAGACAGCCATTAAAGGTAAAAGAGTTAATAAACAGAGCCATATGTATGAAATGTATTGAACATGGGCACGCCTTCAGAAGCACTGTATAAAATAAAGAACCGACACAGAATCGACAGACTGTTCTGCAGAGCTTTCTCGGTTTTATTTTCTCTTGAAAATAAAATCTTTCTTATGGAAACAAAACCATGAGATAGTGTGATTCCTCAGATCCATGGAAGACGAAAATACACTACACCAGTTTCTCCACAACACTGACGCCACATTATTCAGCTTGGATCAATATAACAGAGAGATCCGGACCATGAGAATGTTTAGTTACAGAGACTCGTGCCACCAGCAGCTGGTTGTGTTGTGAACCAAGGACAACGGAGAGCCCGCGCTCTCTGCTACAGTCACCGTCAAACTGTCCACGGTGGAGATCGCCCTTAAAACCTATGCTGACATGACTGAGGTGCCTTTGGGATATGACATCTTCTCTGATTTAAACATGTATCTGGTAATCGGCCTGGGCTCTGTTTCATTTCTTCTACTCATCACTCTATTGGTCACCATCGTGCTGAAGTGTCAGAAAACGAAGCCCAGCAAAGCGGCTCCTCCGTGCAGGAACAGTGTGATCAGCAGCGAGAGGAACTCGACCATCGCGGATTCCACTCTGGTCTCCAACGATGCCTACTGGTACAGTTTATTTCTAGCAGAGACGAGGAAAGGAAAGCTGGTGGTCAGACAGCCTGTGCCAAAGGGAGTGAGATACATCGTGTCCAGTTTACCGAGGAGCACAGAACTGACCGAGACCAGCGACTCAGCTTCATGTACTCTACAGGTAAGATCACATTTTACAGTCTACATCAGGGGTGCCCAAAACTCGGTCCTGGAGGGCTGATGTCCTGCAGAGTTTAGCTCCAACTTGCCTCATCACACCTGACGGGAAGTTGCTAGCAGGCCTAGTAAGAGTTTGATTAGCTGGTTCAGGTGTGTTTGATTATAGGGATGGAGCTGAATTCTGCAGGACACTGGCCCTCCAGGACCGAGGTCGGGCACCCCTGGTCTACATTTTCACATGTATAATAACTTATGAAGCACCAATCTGACGTAAGAATATTTAATTAAAGGTACCATTATTCTTTAGGCTATATGCTAAAATAATAATAATTAAAAAATGTTTAATAATATACATTTTGAGTGTGAGTGCAAATTGTAACCTAACTTGCACAAATTTTAAGGCACCTCAATGTGTGTGCGCCAAGTGGCGCTGTAGTCTCACAAATAGTAGTACATCACTTCTTCCTTTCAACGTCATTATCACAGTTGTCCATTTTTCAATGAACCCTTGTTTTCTGCGTCTCTGGCTTAAGACGAAATATTTCGGTTTACGTCGAGGAAACTTTAAATCTTTTATCGCTTCACTAACAGTTCTTTTTGCATATCATTTTGGAGTCATGTCCAGTGCTTTGTTGCTACACGAACTGCTTTGTCCTTGCACCATAAGCATTTGATCAGACAATGGATTCTGATTTGAAAACCCGGTCATGGAGAAGGTATGTCTCGCTGTTATTACTTGTATCAGTATTTAATCAATCCGCCCTGGCTGTTACTCACTATTCTATTCCAGAGGAGATGGAAGTGGGATCTGTAGTGGCAAATTTAGCCACTGATTTGGGACTTGATGTACAGACTTTGGTTAAACGAAATGTCCGATTAGATGTTATTGCCAACAAGAAATACCTCGCAATAAACAAAGACAGGGGGGAGCTGTACATACTAGAGAAGATTGATCGTGAATATCTGTGTCCTCTTAAAACGACCATGACTTGCTTTCTGAAGCTGGAAGTTACTGTTGAGAATCCTGTGCGAATTTTTTACATAGAACTGGAAATCACAGACATAAACGATAATAATCCTCATTTCAGACGAGACACAATCAATTTAGATATCACTGAATCTACACCTGCGGGTGAGCGATTTTCTGTCAGTAATGCGGTGGATTCAGATGTTGGTTCCAACTCGGTTAAAACGTATTATCTGAGCCAGAAGGAGCACTTTGATATTGAAATTCAGTCTGGGAGGGACGGCTCCAAATTTGCTGATTTAATTTTAAAAAAGCCACTAGATCGTGAAACTCAAGCAGTTCATAATCTGATACTGACAGCAGTGGATGGCGGAGTCCCTCCGCGTTCCGGAACGGCCAGTATCGTCGTTCGTGTGTTGGATGCAAATGACAACGCCCCTAAATTTGATCAGGAGAGCTACACCTTCAGTTTAAATGAAAACTCACCCATAGGCAGCCTGGTTGTTAAATTAAATGCAACAGATCTAGATGAGGGTTCTAATGCCAACCTTGTGTATTCATTTAGTCTGTATACATCGGAGAAGACACAGAAAGCTTTCAGCTTAAATCCTGAAAGTGGTGAAATTAGAGTGAAGGAGATTGTTAATTATGAAGACTTTAAGATTTACAATATGGAGGTTATAGCATCAGATAAAGGAACTAATCCATTATCCGCTCAATGTAAATTATCCATTATAATTACCGACATGAATGACAATCACCCAGAAATTTCAATTAAATCATTTCAGAGTCCAGTTAAAGAGGATGTACCTGTTAATACAGTAATCGCAGTTGTTAGTGTGAGTGATAAAGACTCAGGAGAAAATGGACAGGTAGATGTTCATATTTCTGATGATTTACCTTTTGCGCTCAAAGAATCGTCTGATAATTATTATGAATTATTCGTTTCAGAACCGTTAGACCGTGAAAAGGTTCCTGAATATGACATCACTATTACCGTGACTGACAGGGGCAACCCGCCGTTATCTGATAATGAAACTATAACTTTAGAGCTACTGGACATTAACGACAATGTCCCTCAGTTCCCACAGACATTCTACACGATACCTGTTATGGAGAATAACGCGCCTGGAGCTTTACTGAGCTCTTTAACTGCTTTAGATCCAGATCTCCATGAAAATCAGTATCTAGTCTATTTTATAATAGAGAAGGAAATAGTGAACACCTCCATGTCCATGCTGTTCTCCATTAACCCAGAGAACGGCAATCTTTACGCGCTAAAGACGTTTGACTATGAGATAGAGAAGGAGTTCCTTTTCCACATCGAGGCCAGAGACTCTGGTGTTCCTCCGCTCAGCAGTAACGTGACCGTTCACATTATTATCATGGATCAGAACGACAACACGCCGCTTATAGTGTCTCCATGGCGCGCGCACGGCTCGGTGGTGGAGGAAAAGATCCCGAGATCCACCGATAAAGGAACTCTGATCGCCAAAGTCATCGCCATAGACTCTGATTCAGTGCACAACTCTCGAATCACGTACCAGTTTCTCCACAACACTGACGCCACGTTATTCAGCTTGGATCAATATAACGGAGAGATCCGGACCATGAGAATGTTCAGTTACAGAGACTCGCGCCACCAGCAGCTGGTTGTGATCGCCAAGGACAACGGAGAGCCCGCGCTCTCTGCTACAGTCACCGTCAAACTGTCCACGGTGGAGATCGCCCTTAAAACCTATGCTGACATGACTGAGGTGCCTTTGGGATATGACATCTTCTCCGATTTAAACCTGTATCTGGTGATCGGACTGGGCTCTGTTTCATTTCTTCTACTCATCACTCTATTGGTCACCATCGTGCTGAAGTGTCAGAAAACGAAGCCCAGCAAAGCGGCTCCTCCGTGCAGGAACAGTGTGATCAGCAGCGAGAGGAACTCGACCATCGCGGATTCCACTCTGGTCTCCAACGATGCCTACTGGTACAGTTTATTTCTAGCAGAGACGAGGAAAGGAAAGCTGGTGGTCAGACAGCCTGTGCCAAAGGGAGCGAGATACATCGTGTCCAGTTTACCTAGGAGCACAGGACTGACCGAGACCAGCGACTCAGCTGCATCTACTCTACAGGTAAACACTGTCACAACGTGAAAAATAAATAAAAAAGTTATATATATAATAGTAGTCATATATATTTTTTTTTCAGTGATGTAAAATGCCCATTTAGGTTCAACTTTGCACATGCGTATTTACTTTTATTTTGATAGGACTTGACAATTAATTTTCTGAAAATGTAGATAAGAAGATAATACATATTTTGCATAAGTTTTACGTAATGCAGTGTAGCTACTTATTTTCATAGATAATTCAGCTGCTTTCAAGCTACAAATGTTTCTTAATCAGGGGACTGTTACTGGTATTAATTACCTGTTGCGTAATGCATTTTTATTGGCACACTTTTGAAAATTACCTGACGTGCATTTGCTCTTGTTTGCATATAGTATATGAAAAGCTTCATTATATTTTTTTATATTTTTCCCTCCACTTTTTAGAATTTTTTTGATAAATACCTTATCCAACGTAACACTATTTTAAAATGCTTTTCTAATTATAGTCTTAAGGCTGCACTGCTCGCTCCTGTGCGCACAGAGTCGCTGTCCACCAAGAAAATACGTTTCTAGTCATTCTGCCATCTTCGCATCTTGATCTGTGGGCATTATTGCAGCCTTTCTTTCAAGCAGGACCATTCGCTCTTTCATATAATGGTCCAGTTGTATTTTCTTACATTGCACGAATTATTTTCTTGAACAATATCCACGTTTAGGAACTGTTTGGACCTGCTTTCTGTGTGCACTTTCAGGAAAATCAAAACAATGGAACCGAAAGCACTGCTATGGTTAAGGTACGTCTCGATCTTCGTATTCCTTGCTGCTGTATTTCAGACAGCAGCTGCTGTTACTCACTACACAATTCCCGAAGAAATGGACGAAGGGTCTGTGGTTGCAAATTTGGTGTCTGATTTGGGATTGGATTTGAATAGTCTTAGTAAACGCAAAATAAGGTTGGATGTCGTCGCTAATAAAAAATATCTTGACGTTAACAAAGATACTGGAGAGCTGTACATTTTAGAAAAGATTGACAGAGAATATCTGTGCACATCAAAATCAGCTACAACATGCGTTCTTAAAGTGGATGCCACATTAGAGAATCCTATTCGAATGTTTAATATTGAACTTGAGATAATGGACATAAATGATAATGCGCCACGTTTTCGTCGGGATACGATGCATTTAGATATATCAGAGGCAACGGCAATAGGGGAGAGGTTTTCCCTCACGAATGCTGTAGACCCTGATACAGGTTCAAATTCTGTAAAGACATACTATCTCAGTGAAAACGACCATTTTAGTATTGAGATTCAGACTGGACGAGACGGATCTAAGTTTGCTGACTTAATATTGAAAAAGTCATTAGACAGAGAAAAACAAGCTTTACATGATCTGATACTAACTGCTGTGGATGGCGGAGTCCCCGCGCGCTCTGGCACTGCTAGCATTATTGTGCGCGTTCTGGACACGAATGACAACGCCCCTCAATTCGGCAAAGAAAGTTACACTATAAATCTAACAGAAAACGCACCTATTGGTAGCCTTGTATTGAAATTAAACGCCACAGATACAGATGAAGGAGCTAATTCAGATCTATTTTACTCTTTTAGTCTATATACCTCAGAAAAAACTCAGCAGACATTCAGTCTGAATCCTGACAATGGAGAAATCAGAGTGAAAGAAATTATTAATTACGAGGATTTCAGGATCTACGATATGGAAATTATAGCAACAGACAAAGGGTCTAATAGTCTTTCTGGAAAGTGTAAAGTAAAGATTTTAGTCACAGATATAAATGACAATTATCCAGAAATTTCCATAAAATCATTCTCAAGTCCAGTTAAAGAGGATATACCTGTTAATACAGTAATCGCAGTTGTTAGTGTGAGTGATAAAGACTCAGGAGAAAATGGACAGGTAGATATTCATATTTCTGATGATTTACCTTTTGCGCTCAAAGAATCGTCTGATAATTATTATGAATTATTAGTTTCAGAACCGTTAGACCGTGAAAAGGTTCCAGAATATGACATCACTATTACCGTGACTGACAGGGGCAACCCGCCGTTATCTGATAATGAAACTATAACTTTAGAGCTACTGGACATTAACGACAATGTCCCTCAGTTCCCACAGACATTCTACACGATACCTGTTATGGAGAATAACGCGCCTGGAGCTTTACTGAGCTCTTTAACTGCTTTAGATCCAGATCTCCATGAAAATCAGTATCTAGTCTATTTCATAATAGAGAAGGAAATAGTGAACACCTCCATGTCCATGCTGTTCTCTATTAACCCAGAGAACGGCAATCTTTACGCGCTAAAGACGTTTGACTATGAGATAGAGAAGGAGTTCCTTTTCCACATCGAGGCCAGAGACTCTGGTGTTCCTCCGCTCAGCAGTAACGTGACCGTTCACATTATTATCATGGATCAGAACGACAACACGCCGCTTATAGTGTCTCCATGGCGCGCGCACGGCTCGGTGGTGGAGGAAAAGATCCCGAGATCCACCGATAAAGGAACTCTGATCGCCAAAGTCATCGCCATAGACTCTGATTCAGTGCACAACTCTCGAATCACGTACCAGTTTCTCCACAACACTGACGCCACATTATTCAGCTTGGATCAATATAACGGAGAGATCCGGACCATGAGGATGTTCAGTTACAGAGACTCGCGCCACCAGCAGCTGGTTGTGATCGCCAAGGACAACGGAGAGCCCGCGCTCTCTGCTACAGTCACCGTCAAACTGTCCACGGTGGAGACCGCCCTTAAAACCTATGCTGACATGACTGAGGTGCCTTTGGGATATGACATCTTCTCCGATTTAAACCTGTATCTGGTGATCGGACTGGGCTCTGTTTCATTTCTTCTACTCATCACTCTATTGGTCACCATCGTGCTGAAGTGTCAGAAAACGAAGCCCAGCAAAGCGGCTCCTCCGTGCAGGAACAGTGTGATCAGCAGCGAGAGGAACTCGACCATCGCGGATTCCACTCTGGTCTCCAACGATGCCTACTGGTACAGTTTATTTCTAGCAGAGACGAGGAAAGGAAAGCTGGTGGTCAGACAGCCTGTGCCAAAGGGAGCGAGATACATCGTGTCCAGTTTACCGAGGAGCACAGGACTGACCGAGACCAGCGACTCAGCTGCTTCTACTCTACAGGTAAGAGACGCATTCTTATGACCCTTAATTCAATTTTTGTATCCTTCTTTATTATTATTATTATTATTAGTAGTAGTAGTAGTAGTAGTAATATTAATAATAATATTAATAATATTATTAATAATAATATTTTAAATATTATTATTATTATTATTATTATTTTAGCGTATTTTGGGCATCTGTAATTTCCTTTAACCTTCGTTTGCTGTCTAATAAAAACAACAACAACAACAAAGGAGTTATCTTAAAATAAGCGTTTCTTTGCAGCTAAAAACACAATCATACAGGATATACAAACTTGGCACCACGTGTCGCTGTTCACCAACAAAAACTCATGTTAAGTGGTACATTTTTCAGCCACCATGACGTATGATCAGCAGGAGACGTGCGTTTCATTTCAGTCTCGAGGGAGGTGATCCTGTTGTAGTCAGTGCTGTGTGCAGAATACGATTCAAGTTTGTGTTCAGTTGAGTCTATGACCTGAATAATCAGCCGTTAATTTTTACGACGTCTCGTGATTTAATGGAATTGTAGCTGTCTGTTAAAACAACCAGTCACTATGAAGAGATTCGCTGCTGTGATCGCTGATAATAAGAGGTACGTGTTTCTCTTCCTTCTGTTCCCTGCAATCTTTGGCATTACGTCTGCCGTCACACATTACTCTATTCCTGAAGAAATGGTAGCTGGATCCGTTGTGGCTAATCTAGCCACAGATTTGGGGTTAGATTTAAACACTTTAACCAAACGACGAATACGATTGGATGTCATTAGTAACAGGAAATACTTGGACATAAACAAAGAAACCGGAGATCTTTATATAGCGCAGAAAATAGACCGAGAATATCTGTGCAACATCAAGACATCTTCCTGTTTTTTAAAGATGGATGTGACAGTCGATAACCCAGAGAGAATATTCAATATTGAGCTTGAAATACTGGATATCAATGACAATGCACCGCACTTCAGGAGGGATACAATGCACCTTGATATTTCTGAATCTACCCCAGTTGGCGAACGATTCTCTCTGAATAACGCTGTAGATCCAGACTTTGGCTCAAATTCAATCAAAACATACTATCTAACTGAAAGTGAGCATTTCGATATTGACATACAGTCTGGAAGGGACGGATCCAAATTTACCAATTTAGTCTTAAAAAAGCCACTAGACCGCGAGAAACAGGCAACGCATAATATGATTCTCACTGCTGTAGATGGAGGGGTCCCCGCTCATTCTGGAACTGCAAGCATTATTGTGCGCGTGTTAGATGTGAATGACAACGCCCCAAAATTTTACAAAGACAGTTATACCATTAACCTTACAGAAAACTCCCCGATTGGAAGTCTTGTTTTGAAATTAAACGCATCAGACTTAGACGAGGGTTCAAATTCAGATATAGTTTATGCATTCAGCCTGTATACCTCTGAAAAAACACAACAAACATTTAGTTTAAATCCTGAAAATGGTGAAATTAGAATCAAAGAAATAGTTAGCTATGAGGATTTTAAGATTTATGATATGGAGGTCATTGCTACTGATAAGGGGGCAAATCCCTTATCTGGACATTGTAAATTGACTATATTGATAAATGATATGAACGACAATCATCCTGAAATTTCTATAAAATCGTTCTCAAGTCCAGTTAAAGAGGATATACCTGTTAATACAGTAATCGCAGTTGTTAGTGTGAGTGATAAAGACTCAGGAGAAAATGGACAGGTAGATATTCATATTTCTGATGATTTACCTTTTGCGCTCAAAGAATCGTCTGATAATTATTATGAATTATTAGTTTCAGAACCGTTAGACCGTGAAAAGGTTCCAGAATATGACATCACTATTACCGTGACTGACAGGGGCAACCCGCCGTTATCTGATAATGAAACTATAACTTTAGAGCTACTGGACATTAACGACAATGTCCCTCAGTTCCCACAGACATTCTACACGATACCTGTTATGGAGAATAACGCGCCTGGAGCTTTACTGAGCTCTTTAACTGCTATAGATCCAGATCTCCATGAAAATCAGTATCTAGTCTATTTTATAATAGAGAAGGAAATAGTGAACACCTCCATGTCCATGCTGTTCTCTATTAACCCAGAGAACGGCAATCTTTACGCGCTAAAGACGTTTGACTATGAGATAGAGAAGGAGTTCCTTTTCCACATCGAGGCCAGAGACTCTGGTGTTCCTCCGCTCAGCAGTAACGTGACCGTTCACATTATTATCATGGATCAGAACGACAACACGCCGCTTATAGTGTCTCCATGGCGCGCGCACGGCTCGGTGGTGGAGGAAAAGATCCCGAGATCCACCGATAAAGGAACTCTGATCGCCAAAGTCATCGCCATAGACTCTGATTCAGTGCACAACTCTCGAATCACGTACCAGTTTCTCCACAACACTGACGCCACATTATTCAGCTTGGATCAATATAATGGAGAGATCCGGACCATGAGGATGTTCAGTTACAGAGACTCGCGCCACCAGCAGCTGGTTGTGATCGCCAAGGACAACGGAGAGCCCGCGCTCTCTGCTACAGTCACCGTCAAACTGTCCACGGTGGAGATCGCCCTTAAAACCTATGCTGACATGACTGAGGTGCCTTTGGGATATGACATCTTCTCCGATTTAAACCTGTATCTGGTGATCGGACTGGGCTCTGTTTCATTTCTTTTACTCATCACTCTATTGGTCACCATCGTGCTGAAGTGTCAGAAAACGAAGCCCAGCAAAGCGGCTCCTCCGTGCAGGAACAGTGTGATCAGCAGCGAGAGGAACTCGACCATCGCGGATTCCACTCTGGTCTCCAACGATGCCTACTGGTACAGTTTATTTCTAGCAGAGACGAGGAAAGGAAAGCTGGTGGTCAGACAGCCTGTGCCAAAGGGAGCGAGATACATCGTGTCCAGTTTACCGAGGAGCACAGGACTGACCGAGACCAGCGACTCAGCTGCTTCTACTCTACAGGTGAGACAATCCAAATCAATTATCATACAAAAATGTACATAACGTTTCACCCACAATTTCCTTTCAGATCGTAAGAGAAGAGGTGGCGCGTGCGACCTACCCTAAAAAAGAATACTCAGTTTTTCTCAGGTTGAGAAAATATGAGATTTTTTTCCTCTTATATTTTAATTACTTTCATTTCTTCTCAATTATCTTTTTTTATCATATATTTTTAAACAACTTATGTTTTTGTTCTTTCAACGTTTTTGATGCTCTTCATCTATTAGCACTCGCACATATTTCCATTGCATCGAGCATAAAAAAAAAAAAAACATAAATAGTAAAATAGAAGAAAACCTATTTCAAGCGAGACTTTTCTCTTCTTATTGTTTATGTTCAGACTAAACTCACTGAGCGTCGCTGTTCTCTAAGAAAATGATTTTGGTCACAATCACCATGACATATTTCCTATGGGAGCAAAGCGCACAAAGAAGGCGTCATGACAAGAGCTCCGCTGTTTGCCCCATTCGCTTCTCAACTAATTTCATAATCTCGAGGAACACAGATATCTCAAACATTGCAGGATGGAAGGATACGTGAAGTCACAGTTCTGGAGGTATGTAACAGTCCTCATGTTTATATTCGCTATTTTGGACACGGTGTCCTCTGTTACACATTATTCTATTCCAGAGGAAATGGAGGAAGGCTCTGTTGTTGCTAATCTGGCGTCAGATTTGGGACTGGATGAGAAAACACTGAGCAGACGAAACATGCGTCTCGACATTATATCTAACAAAAAATATCTGGATGTCAATAAAGAGACAGGAGAGCTCTATATATTAGAAAAGATGGATCGAGAATATCTTTGTTCATCTAAAACGGCGACAACATGTTTTATTAAAATGGAAGTGATACTGGAGAACCCTGTGCGCATATTTAACTTTGAAATTGAAATTGAAGACATAAATGATAATGCACCGCAGTTTCGGAGAGATAGCATCCACCTGGATATATCAGAATCTACAGCGGCCGGGGAGAGGTTCTCGCTTAGTAATGCAGTGGATCCTGATATTGGCTCGAATTCGATTAAAACGTATTATTTGAGTGAGAGCGAACATTTTGACATTGAAATCCTGACAGGAAGGGACGGTTCAAAATTTGCTGACTTAATTCTGAAAAAGCCTTTAGACAGAGAAAAACAAGCTTCACATAATCTGATACTAACTGCTGTGGATGGCGGAGTCCCCGCGCGCTCTGGCACTGCTAGCATTATTGTGCGCGTTCTGGACACGAATGACAACGCCCCTCAATTCGATAAAGACAGTTATAATATATATCTAACAGAAAACGCACCTATTGGTAGCCTTGTAATGAAATTAAACGCTACAGATAAAGATGAAGGATCTAATTCAGATATACATTATTCTTACAGTTTGTATACCTCAGAGAAAACACAGCAGACATTCAGTCTGAATCCTGACAATGGAGAAATCCGAATGAAAGAAATGATTAATTATGAGGATTTCAGGATCTACGACATGGAAATTATAGCAACAGATAAAGGAGTTAATAGTCTCTTTGGAAAATGCAAATTAAAAATTTTAATCACAGACATAAATGACAATCATCCCGAAATTTCCATAAAATCATTCTCAAGTCCAGTTAAAGAGGATATACCTGTTAATACAGTAATCGCAGTTGTTAGTGTGAGTGATAAAGACTCAGGTGAAAATGGACAGGTAGATATTCATATTTCTGATGATTTACCTTTTGCGCTCAAAGAATCGTCTGATAATTATTATGAATTATTAGTTTCAGAACCGTTAGACCGTGAAAAGGTTCCAGAATATGACATCACTATAACCGTGACTGACAGGGGCAACCCGCCGTTATCTGATAATGAAACTATAACTTTAGAGCTACTGGACATTAACGACAATGTCCCTCAGTTCCCACAGACATTCTACACGATACCTGTTATGGAGAATAACGCGCCTGGAGCTTTACTGAGCTCTTTAACTGCTTTAGATCCAGATCTCCATGAAAATCAGTATCTAGTCTATTTTATAATAGAGAAGGAAATAGTGAACACCTCCATGTCCATGCTGTTCTCTATTAACCCAGAGAACGGCAATCTTTACGCGCTAAAGACATTTGACTATGAGATAGAGAAGGAGTTCCTTTTCCACATCGAGGCCAGAGACTCTGGTGTTCCTCCGCTCAGCAGTAACGTGACCGTTCACATTATTATCATGGATCAGAACGACAACACGCCGCTTATAGTGTCTCCATGGCGCGCGCACGGCTCGGTGGTGGAGGAAAAGATCCCGAGATCCACCGATAAAGGAACTCTGATCGCCAAAGTCATCGCCATAGACTCTGATTCAGTGCACAACTCTCGAATCACGTACCAGTTTCTCCACAACACTGACGCCACATTATTCAGCTTGGATCAATATAACGGAGAGATCCGGACCATGAGGATGTTCAGTTACAGAGACTCGCGCCACCAGCAGCTGGTTGTGATCGCCAAGGACAACGGAGAGCCCGCGCTCTCTGCTACAGTCACCGTCAAACTGTCCACGGTGGAGATCGCCCTTAAAACCTATGCTGACATGACTGAGGTGCCTTTGGGATATGACATCTTCTCCGATTTAAACCTGTATCTGGTGATCGGACTGGGCTCTGTTTCATTTCTTTTACTCATCACTCTATTGGTCACCATCGTGCTGAAGTGTCAGAAAACGAAGCCCAGCAAAGCGGCTCCTCCGTGCAGGAACAGTGTGATCAGCAGCGAGAGGAACTCGACCATCGCGGATTCCACTCTGGTCTCCAACGATGCCTACTGGTACAGTTTATTTCTAGCAGAGACGAGGAAAGGAAAGCTGGTGGTCAGACAGCCTGTGCCAAAGGGAGCGAGATACATCGTGTCCAGTTTACCGAGGAGCACAGGACTGACCGAGACCAGCGACTCAGCTGCATCTACTCTACAGGTAGGCTTAAACCATCAACAGGTGAACTAATTCTTCAAAGAAGCCAGAAAACAGTATACCGTTTTTGACTTTTCAATCGTAAACTTCTGCGTTTCAAGTTCACATTCTCAGTACATTTTTCAGCTTTTCTGTGAACTTTCTTGTGAAGTTTTGCTGATGTTGAATTGGGAGTGTTTCAGTCATTCTTAGCACATCATCTATTGTACTTTTGGAGTTTGTATATATATACATATTTTCTCTTTGTAAAATTTCTTCTGCACTCAATCCAGTACTTTTCTTTTTATTTACAATCAATTAAAATTCATTGTTTCCTTGCCTTAAAGTTTCACATACACATATTTGTATATTCATATGCATATATTTATGCTTCTATCTGTTCAGACAAAATGACATAAGTAAACATTGCCTTCTTGAAAAAGGTTTTTTTTTTTTTCTGTTTATTCTGATTCTACACTTCTACAGCCCCATATATCTTACCTGTTGTACATACACTCATCTTCCTTCTAACTGAGCTGCTGCGTTGTCATAGACAAAGAGACTGTCTCTGTGTGTGTGCATATGAAATGTACATTTGTGCAAGTGTGTTGTGACATGTTGCTTCTCCCTCAGAGCTGGTTGACATACCTTTCTGACCTGCTATTGCCATTTCAGCTCTAGTTCTGATGTTTACAAATGTTGTGATCAATGTGTGCTTAAATCTCTTTATATTATATGTTCCAAGGTGGTTTTTTTTTTTTTTTTTTTTTTTTTGTTACACACACACACACACACACACAAAAGCAAACTACAGTGGATCCAAGAATATTTGGATCGTTAAATCACACATTAGAAATTGCTACTTCTCTGTAAAATGAATCATGCATCAGTCGTTTAACTAATAAAACCAACCAAGAGATTGTTTTGCTCATATTTTTAAGGAAACTTAAGCATTTTGGAGGCTTGAATTGAAAAACTGATTAAGATTTAAACAAATTAAAATAAAAATAAGGAAAGAAGGCTACCTATTTATTTTAAGAGTATTGGCTCAATTTTGCGGTTTTATTTTGGCAGTGATTGTTAGTTCCTAGCATGCTTTGCATTTGGCTGGACATGGAGAGTAAATATTGAAATTAAGTGCACTCTGTGCGTTTTTCAGTAAAGGGAAACATCCATTAATTAAACATTAATGTTTAATGTTCAGTTATGTTTAAACATCAGTTTTGTTACTATAATTGTTTTACAGTTTTTTTCGATTGCTAAACGACAGTGAGCACATCTGGAGCTACATGTGCAAAACTCTAACTACAGTCTGCACTACCAACAGTCACCTGAGCTAAACAGTTCACATCACCTGCAAAACTCATTCCAAGCAACACAACTCTTAACACATGGCTCAAAACAGGCTCAGTGCAGCCAAACACTACACACAACCCTCACTGAGATAACACACACTGTCACTCAGAACACACTGAGAGGAAAAACACTAGCATCAAACACCAATACAGAAAATACTCACTTTTCATCTGTACGGTTTGAACTATTTCAGTGACTTCATACAAAGTCATATTTTCTTCAAAGAAAAGAGTGACATTCCTTCACATGATTTATTTACATATCAATTCTTTAAGGTAAATTAAAATGAGCAGTTTGCTTCAATAGACTGCAGAAATTTACAGAATTACAGTAATTAGAAAAAAAGGTAGAAACTAAAAGTACATACTGTAATTCGAACAAATAATTTCCTGAAATTGCAATCAGCAATGTTTGAAATCTATTCTGTTTTGAATGTGTGGTTCACAGTTTCGACAGCAGTGTGTTAGCATTTGAACAAAGTGCTGTAAATCCACAGTGTTGTGCAGGTTGTGGTTAAAGTCGTGGGATAAGTGTGTAGAGTTTTGAAAACTGTGTTCAAGCAATGAAAAACAAACTAGAGTTTGGTCCACATGTACTGCTGCTGTGCAGACTGTAGTTAGAGTTTTGCACATGTGAGTCCAGTTGTGCCCACTGTCGTTTAGCAATCGAAAAAAACTGTAAGTGTATCGCTCATACCATTTTTGAGTTTTATTGCATAAATAAACAAAGTATTATTATTTGAAAGTTTTGTTTAAGTATCCAAAAAATTTTGGGTCCACTGTGTTTCTTTGCACTGGCATAAATCACTTGCTGTGACACTTCACAAGCAGCCTATAATTTTTTCTTTTCTTTTTTTTTATTTATTTTCCATAAATGTATTACATATGAATAAATAATGTTTTCTTTACAGAACATTCATATTTGAATTCAAGCACTTGCCATTTTTAAATGTTTTTTCTTTTTTTTTTTTTACTGTGGAATTTCTTTAACTTATGTTTTGTTAGTGAGTGTTACCTGAAGGACAGGTAAGTTATTTGAATGGCAAAATTAGAGAATTTAATTTTTCCTATTATTTTTTTGCAGTCTTTTTTCATCTCTTCTCTCATTCTTAGTGCTTTTGTAGTGAATTGCATTATGTAGTTTGTTTTCCTTCATCTGTTATGCTTTAACATTTCTCACATTGTATCTCAGGTTACCTGGAATCCCCAATAATTCAGACAAGGAGAGGACAACAAAACATTTTCTGGACTTGATTTTTTTAATTCACTTTTACACCATGCTTAGACTGATATAGATAAGTCAAAATTAATGTGGATTGAGTTTTTGTTGACAGAAAAGTGTTCACTGAAATTCATCAAAATTATTGTGCTAAAAGCTACATATTAAAATGTATGTTTCTGTTTTTGTTTCCGTTTTAAAGTACTCAAAATGAACGAGGTCCCTTCTTCCGCTGGAGGTATGCAGCCCTGACTTCACCATTCTCTCGATTTCTGGAGCACCTGATCCCAGGGCCCATTGACCTTTACTGAAATATATATGATTCTGTGTGTTTCTCTTTGTGGTTGGTAATTTTTGTCAGTGGTGTTTGCCTTGTCCTGTTGTAGGAGGAGCCAAGCTTACAATTTATACAAATGAAGTCAAATCAGTTTTCTTCAGTTTAGATGCAGATAAATGCTTCAACAGGTCAACATCATCACTCAGTTTGACATTTCACTTGGTCCTCTGAGCCTTTTAGATGCACAGGCTGCTAGATTGAAACTCTGCAGTATTTCTGAACAAAATGTGTGCATTTTTTCCCCCACTTGTGGAACTCAAAACTGAAACCCACAGTTTTTTTTTTCTTCACTACAAATAATGTTATGCAGCCTCACAAAACCCAACTTTTATAGACGCCTGTGACCAGCAGAAATGCTAATGATAACTCTGATTTTCCATGGTTTGATTGACAGTTGCTGGGGGTGAATATGTTGCTCATATGTTAATGCAAAAAAAGAAATTTCACCCAGAAGTAAAAAATTATAATTTACTCATCCTCATGTCTTTCCAAATTTGGATGATTTTTTTTGTTCTGTGGAAGAATTTTTACGCTCCTTTTTTTCTCTACTGTGAAAGTGACGAGGAATGGAGGATGTTCCCCAAAAAAATATTAAAAACCAACTGATTCTTGTCTTTAAATTTTCTTCACACCATTTGTTTTCATTCACTTTAATATTCTGAAAAAAAGCATCCAGGACATTTTTTTCTTTTTGTGTTCCACTGATGAAAAAGTCTGTTTTGAATTTACAGACGGTTTAGTAAAAGGCAGAATTGCGTTCCTTTAAACACTGATTAGAAAGAGTGTTTTTAGCAAATATGGCTCTAGTGCATGATGTGGGTTTTAATGATATATGTACTGATTGTTCATCTACTAAACTTATGAACTCCTCAGCCTGTTTTTTCGATGGTTTGTCTACTTGTGTGTTTGAATGGAGGGTGAATTGACTGGTGGATTCCAATTTCACATATTGGTTCTGTTGATTTTCTTTTCTTCACAAATGAATCAGAATGATGCAAAACAAATAACAACCACCCAGTTTTCAGCTCACTGCCCTTCCATCACCCCAACCACCCTCACCTGATATCTGAGCATGGTTTTCATTGATCAACCCACCCCTCTGTCACCTGTCAATCAAACCAAGGTTCCGCCTTCTGTTTTGCTTGAAGCCTTTACGTGACAGGCCTTGGTTGCATGAGATGTGTTCAGATTCTGGCCTATCCTTACGTCCAGTTTTTCTTTCTCGTTGACAGGCGTCCACCACCACCAGCAGCAGTTCCAGCTGAGGATCCTCCCAATCGTATTGCCGAAGGAACATCCACCTGTCTCCATCATATTCACCTGCACGATCCTACAGAGATTAAACCAACCCTGGGTGATGCCTACATCTTCATGTCAGCGTTCGGAGAGTTTGCCCTCACTTTGCTTAACAAGCCCATTGTTGATCTGACCAGAGGAATGATGAAGATCTTTTGCCTATGATACTAAGAGACACTCTTACACCTGACCGGTCAGGATTGGACTTGGACTGGAATGGTGAACACACACACACACACACACAAATTAATATCTTCAAACAGCACAGCTCATGTCTTTATTAAATAAACTTTTCTGCAAATCCAGTATGCTTATGTTTGCATGGTTAAATGAGTCAGCCATGTTGAGAGATAGAGTGCAGAGCTTTTGCTAGACTGAATTTGGACACTGAAAGCTTCTCTTTCCACGCAACAGATGTATAAAGCCTTTCTTACATGTTTTCTTGGATCTCAAAGACTTCCATCAGAATAATGCAAATGTTATCCAGTTTATTAAAAAGAGGCATATAGTCTTTGCTCTTCTCTGTAGTGTTGTATTATGTCTATGTTACTGTTTGTGTCTGTATTTTTGAGATTCAGTATGTAAAGTATCGTTAAATCGAAGCACTGATCTGACACAGAAAGAGTGGAGTATTATTGTAGTTCTGTGGTGACTGGTGACATTCGTGAATGCACAAATGCAGACACAGCACAGTAGTTACTAAGAGTTTAGGAGATTCATTAAGTAGCCACTTTCGGGTGCCCAAGATTTCTGTCTCGGATAAAAACCCAGTGACTTCTAGTAAAGACTGTTAAAGAGTGAGTTCCTTCTTTTTGTCCTATATAAAAACTCCACACTATTTCAGAGATAAGGACCATCAGACTTCACTAAATCTTTGAAATAGGGCCAAATGTAAAGAGTACTCAAGGTGGTGGATGACTTTTACTTGCTTGATTTTTACTTTAAAACAAGGAAAGATGAGAACTGCTAATGTTTTCTTATCAACTGCATAATTATCTGATATTATGAAATGTGTTTAATATGAATGGAAATGCTTTAAAAAAAAAGTTAAGCCAAGTGAAAAAAAAAAACTGAAATGAAGTAGCCAAATATATATTTTGTTTCTTCATTTTTTTCTCTGGTGTTGAAACTTTGTATTAATACTAATGCATTAATATAAACTTGCATATTGCTGCTTTTTTTGTTAAAATTTTGTATTTGCTGGCTGTATCAGTTGTGCAATATATGGACATCAATATTTCATTTCAGCGAACAATATGGTATTGTTGTTTTTCTAATAGTTTGCAGGCTTTCTGAAATGTAATTTATTCCTAGCTTCCTGAGTGTATGGCAGTTTTCCAAGGCAGGTCAAGATGTCAGGGTGTCATGGGATCAGTTCAATGACTGGAATTCACAGCATGTGTGTCTTGTCAAAGCAATGCACTATTAAAAAATGCATTTGGCCAATTCTCATTAGATTTTCTGTTGGAGAAACAAATGCTGGATGTTTACGTGTGGTATTTTAAACAGGAAATACTCATTTCAAGGCTCTAAACTAGCTGTCTCAGAGGATTGGCTAATGTTCAGACATGAGCAGTGTTGTAAAATAACATCATTTGAGACAATCAGAAAAAAAAAGAGATACATTGTAGTAGAGAGACAAAATATTAGGGTGTTTTCCTGTGATTGTCAGGTAGGTCGCTCGTCTTTCACTGGCTTAATTCATTTACCCAAGACCCTCATTTTGTGGTATAAAAATGGACTACCTATATACAGCAATGCCCTGTAGACCCATATATTTCTTGTTCATTTCCCCTTCTGTTTGTTAAAATTTAATCCAGTTTTGCAAATTTGTTTTTGTAATTCATTTTCTACCACCATTTGCGCTCTAAAGCAGACAAACTTCCTTCCTAAAGCTGAAAACATCCATGATCTGCCTCGGAGAAACTCACCAGACCCTCTTTGATCATGCTTATCTGCTGATACATTTGTACTGCATATTTACAATAGATAAACCTTTTTTTGAAAATAATGTGCTTTCTGTCATTCTCCGTGTAGAATTACCTAAGATGTGATGGGACAGTGCATTAGTAATATGTTTTTAGCTTTTAAATGACTTCTCAGTATGTGAGTAGCAATCTGTCTGTAGTCCAATTGAACACATGCACTGGAGTGAAAAACTAAAAAACATGTTGTTTGTACAATATACCAGTATGATTAACTTATAATCATGGAAGAAAAAAGACACCATGTTTATAATCATGACTTATCTTACATCTTATCATCAGTGATAGAATCCAAAGTGACCTATTGTGAAAACTTTGCATGTTTTTCATCTGTATGGGGTGGTAGGTGAGTGTCCTTTTGTTTGAGTGGGTAAAGATGAGGTCATCACTGCAGATGATGTAATGCATTGAAGATAGTCAGACAGATCTTTCATTCCAGCCTTTTCATTTAGATGTAACCACACTTGGATTATCATCACAAACTCTTTTTTTTTCCCTGTTAATTCTGACAAATGATAATATAAATAAAATAGAAATAAGAAAGCATTAACTACTGTCTCGGCTTATTGCCTGTGTCTGATTCTGTGATGTGGGTCAGAACAAACAGAAAAAATTAAAATAAAACAACTCTCTCTTTGCTTCTCTTTTCCTCCTGACACAGATTCCTCTCTGCTTGCCTTACAGCACACGCACACACAGAGAGAGTGCAGCACCATTAAAAACTGATGCAGCACACACACAGTTTTCATTTGTCGTACACATTTATCCTCAGCATTTTATCATGATGGTCCACACACACACAAAGTTAGCTGTTGCCAGGCCTTCTCTAAACCACAATTCAGCTAACTGTGTCACCATCAAAACAGCCATGCTTTCTTAAAAAAACTGCAGAGAAAAAGGCCTAGTCTGAGGAATCCAGCTAACTGCTTGTTTCTAGGCAACAAGAGCCTGTCTCTATATCGACCGAGTAAAAGATAGATGTCAGAACGTGGGTTAAAGAGGATAAAATCATTATATATATATATATATATATATATATATATATATATATATATATATATATATATATATATATATATATATATATATATATATAAAAATAATTAATAATAAAAAATACAATGTTGTTACTGAGTTTTCATTCGTGAGTGATTAATTTATTTGGTCTTCCTTATGATCTTCCCAAACCCCTTCCATTCGCCCTTTCCTCAGGAGACCGCGATGTTGAGCACCACAGACAGCGACCCGCCTTTCCAAGGGTCCGTTGCCACGGTAACGGACTGCGGGCAGGGAGGGGGTGCATGATGCTGCAGCCTGCAGCCTGTAATTTGATGCACAGAAGTGAGGCTCAGCTCCTCAGATCCAGGGATCTCGTATAGCTGTGCAGACAAACACACTGTATAATGCAGAAATGTATAATACTTTATGACTGTCTTTTTATGATAGGAGAAATTGTGATGAACATGTGTGATTGATATGTATATTTGATCTCCATTACACAGAGTATGCCCATTACAAAGAGCATGTGATGTGAATCACTTCACTCTGCCCTCTGGTGTCTTTTGTCTGATATGTGGTTTGGGTTTCACAGACCAGTGCAGATATGGGAAAGCTCATACGTAAGCAGCTGAGGTGGGAGGGGGCACAGAACCAAAGAGGCGGGTGGGGCCGAGCTTGTCACGTGATCTGTGTAACTGATCCACAAGGTGTCACTGCTCACCATGCAGTTAGACACTAAAACACTGAATACTTACAAATTCAAGCTCATTTATTATTTTAAAGCATGATAAATCATGATTTAAATGCGGATTTCAATAAAGGAAAAAATTAAAAGTTTTTTTTTTTTATCTAATGAGATGTTTCGTTCTATTTTAGTATTTGGTGTTGTGATGCCTCAATTTTAGAATTGTAAACTTTATAATATTATTTGAAAATAATAATAATAATAATAATAATAACAAATAAAAATAATAATAATAATAATAATCATAATAATAACTATTATTATTATTATTGGTGGTGGTATTTATTAACATCATTAGAAGATGTACTGTGCACTGTGAAGGAAATTATGCAGTTCTGCAAAATCGCTGTGAGTGGCGCTACAATACTAATCATAGCTAACAGTTCTGTTGAGCAGGTTCACTTCGTGCGCTGGCGTGTCAGACATCACTCTGGCTTTGAACAATGAACAACCACGACGATTTTAGATGAGTCTGTTAATGTGTACATTTGGAATAACATACGTGATTTGACCGCATTTGTTTAAAACCATTTCAGTTGTGTTCAGAGGAAACATGGCAAGCAAAAACAAAATAATATGGATGAGCAAGATTAATTATCTGATATGTCTGCTGTTCAATTCCGGAATAAATGCTACCCAGATAAACTATTCCCTTCGTGAAGAATCAAAAACTGGAGTCACTGTGGGGAACATTGCAAAGGACTTAGGGATTGATCCGGCTTTAATGGACAACAGGAATCTACGTATGGTTGCGGGGACAAAGCAAGAGCTCTTTCGGGTAAATCATGAAGACGGCGCTTTGTTTGTGAACCAGAGGATAGACAGAGAAGAGCTGTGCGCTAAAACCAACCCATGTCTTATTCATCTCAAAGCAGTGATAGAAAATCCACTCGAAATGCACCAGATATCAATTGACATTATCGACGTCAATGATAATCCACCTTCTTTTTTGGACGAAAACCATAAATTGGAAATACTTGAATCTGCAATAACAGGGTCACGATTTCAGTTAGAAACTGCTCACGATCCGGATATAGGCTCAAACGACTTGCAATCATATAAACTGAGCCAAAATCTTTATTTTCGTTTAGAAACGGAAGACATGGGAGACGAAGGTAAGATTCCTGTTCTCATTTTACAAAAACCTCTTGATAGAGAGACACTCGCAAGACATTACCTAATATTAACTGCGACGGACGGTGGCAAGCCACAGAAATCTACTTCTGTAAATATTACTATTGTTGTGTCGGACATCAATGATAATGCCCCAGTTTGTGATAAGCAAAAATACACCGTGACAGTAAAAGAAAATGCCCCTGAGGGTACATTTCTGCTGCGCGTTAATGCTTCAGATTCAGATGAAGGACTGAATGGAGAAATCGAATACTCTTTACGGAACAAGTTCAGGAATGGAGCTTCTGAGGTTTTTGATTTGGATAGTTTAACGGGGGAATTAAAGATAAAGGGTGGGCTAAATTTTGAGGAAAGGCAGTTTTATGAATTAAAGATACTGGCCGCGGATAAGGGCACCGTATCTTTGTCTACACAGTGTAATGTGCTTGTAAATGTTGAGGATGTCAACGACAACAGACCTGAGATTGACGTCACTTCATTGTCCAGACACATTTCTGAAGATGCGCCTCCTGGGACTGTCGTAGCTTTGATGGGAGTTACAGACCTGGATTCAGGTATGAACGGAAAGATAGTTTGCTCTCTGTCTAAGGATATTCCCTTTGACCTCAAGCCGTCGCCTGATGGAAACTTTTACTCTTTGGTAACTAAAGAATACATTGACAAAGAATTGAAATCGTCTTATGATATCACTATAACAGCCAATGATTTAGGAACGCCGTCGTTAACATCAACAAGGTCAATTCACGTTGATGTCACTGATGTTAACGACAACAGTCCCACATTTGCTCAAAGACCATATACATTCTATGTGGCTGAAAACAACAAAGCAGGAATTGCCGTTTTCTCATTAAGTGCAATTGATATCGATGAAGGTGAAAACGCTCGTATATCCTATTCAATTGATCGAATGAATTCAGACCAAAGCATGACCTCTTTCCTGAGTATTAATGAGGCGAATGGAACCGTTTATTCACTGAAAAGCTTTGACTTTGAGTCTTTAAAAACATTTCAATTCTATGTTGTGGCCAAAGACTCTGGAGCTCCATCTCTGAGCAGTAACGTGACAGTGAACGTGTTTATTCTGGATCAGAACGACAATGTTCCAGTGATCTTGTATCCAGTCAGCGCTAACGGTTCTGCTGAGGGTGTGGAAGAGATTCCCCGTAATGTGAACGCAGGTCATTTGGTGACTAAAGTCAGAGCATATGACGCAGATATAGGATACAACGGCTGGTTATTATTTTCACTGCAGGAAGTTAGTGACCACAGTCTCTTTAGTTTGGATCGTTATACAGGACAGATAAGGACCCTTCGCTCATTCACAGAAACAGATGAGGCCCAGCATAAACTGATCATTCTGGTCAAAGACAATGGGAACGTTTCACTCTCAGCAACAGTGACTGTGATTGTCAAAGTTGTGGAGCCCAAAGAGGCTTTTGCAGCTTCTGATGTGAAAAACACAGTAAAAGACGGGGAGGAAAACAACATGACATTTTATTTGATCATCACTTTGGGCTCAGTTTCAGTGCTTTTTGTCATCAGCATCATCGTGTTGATTGTAATGCAGTGCTCTAAATCGACAGACTATTCGTCCAAGTATTTACAGGATACAAATTATGACGGGACTCTGTGTCACAGCATCCAGTACAGATCTGGAGACAAACGGTACATGTTAGTTGGACCCAGAATGAGTATCGGCTCTACTATAGTCCCTGGCAGTAATGGAAATACTCTAGTCATACCAGATCGTAGGAGGAGAGATTCTGGAGAGGTAAGATGCATCCTCAATAATATTATTATTTATTTTATTTTATTTTTAAGTTTGCACGAGTGTTTACGCCTTTCAAAGTGCTGTCCTTGGTGCTGAAATTCGAGTCCATGCATTCTCACGAATTGCTTCCCTGGTGATAACGTTTCGTTTCACAGTATAACTTTTTTTTCTTCTCAAGAACATCAACTGCTATTATAACAGTGATGTAAAATTACACAATTTTCATTAGTAAAAGTACGGATACCACACCATATCACTAAATATCACTGAAGTAAAAGTAACCTCTTAAACATTAAAGTAAAAAAGCCTTTAAAAACCTTCTTAACTATCAAAAATAAAACCACATCAGCAGTAAAACCACATTAAGCTGGGTGCAACTACGTTTATCCATTGTTGTGAATATAAAAATAGCTATATTGGACTTTTAGAGTTTTATTTTTTATTTTATTTTTATTGTTTTAAATGTATTTATTTTTATTGAATCTATCAGAATTTTACAACAGTAACTAGATGGTGAAGACAGGGTCCAGAAGGGAAAACATACGTAGCAGAAACCATCCGTCTTTCCCTTCTGGACTGGATCCATTCGTCTCCGGGATCTGGATATCGCAACAGTTGTAAAATGTTAAGAAATTAAATGTAAAACAACAACAACAACAATAAATAACATAAAAATAAAAACGATTGGAAGTGACGTCACTTGTGGAAGCGCAGGTGAATGAAAGTGCAAGTTCATGTATGCAGCCAGACCCTATTGCAAATGTACCAAATAAAAATAGCGAATTTAAATAAAGTGACATTTTAAATTTAGAATCAAACAAATACTAAAGCACTTAATAAAAAATTATCTCAACCAGCCAACCATTAAACATAACGATAATTTTTGCTTTAGTTCAAATCAGAATTTTACATTTACTTGTTACATGTACATTATTTTCCTTCCGTCTACGTTTTTAAATAAAGCGACTCAATCTACAAATGTGAAACGTCACAAGCTTTATGGAGTCAGCTAACTAAAGAAAGTAACATTCACACAGAAGTGTATTTTCTCCAAACCGCAGATTATATAGACAAGTTAAGTCTGTAAAATCTAAAATGTTGCTAACATCTCTTTAACGGTGAAAATCTGGCAACCACAGCTGCCTGTATTTTACCGTAAATGTCACAGATTTTCTTTTTTTATTATTATTATAGTGTAAGTAGATCGTAAAAACGATCGTACGACTGACAAAAGCGTCGTCATTTAAGTAGCACTTAAAAACCGTCGCAGATGCTCTGGAGTAATCTTAAAGCCCAAAATGCATCGTAAGAAGACAAAGTTATGAGGTCACCTGCATGACAAACGACAGATTGCACCTGTAGTTTTATTCAATCGCATACAAGGTTTTGATTGTACTTCTCTTTATTACTCTTTTATTGTTTAAAATAATTTAAAAGGAAATAATTAAAAATAAAAATAAAGAACATTTGTACAAAATTAAAATATACATAAACATATATACAACAGTGCTGATAAAACATGTCTGCAATAAACTGAAATGTATTCACTAGATAAAGTACAAATATTTGTCATCCTTAATCTATACAGTTTATAAATTAACTAAATTTAAACTTACCATATTAACCATAAGTCATTCACTTCAGAAACACTTGGAAAAACTCATAATAATTCTTGTAGTATTTCAGGGTGAGTTAACAAACACATGGCCATCAAAAACTTGTCACAATTAACATGGTTTTATTGTTTTGAGTCAATGAGCTGCTGTTGAAAACTGTTGTTCCTCTTACTGGCCTCTTTAAGAAATTGTCTATTGTCTTTCAAGACATATCTCCAGCTGCACTGACTACAACCACAGACATTCTCAAACTGCTGAGGTGTTGTGGCTGTGGTCTGGACAACTTCAGATGGAGGCTAAGGCCTGAGAGAGTTATTTGGATGACTAGCAGATGGTTGGTGCTGGGAGATGGCAAATCAAACTAATAGCCAGTATTGGGAAAGTTCACTTTCTACATGAACTAGTTCAAAGTTAAATTCACAAATTTTAAAATGAACTAGTTCAGTTCATAGTTCAAACTACAACATTTTGAACTTAGTTCACAGAATGAACTAGTTCATAGTTTTTTTTTTTTTCCATATGTTGCTGCGAGCTATTATTTCCCTAAATTATTGCAACATCCCATATAGAATTACAGACAGCAATTATTTTATCAGTTTTAACAATGAAGCTATGCGTCAGATTTCATCTTCATATCCAATTTTGAATCCTAATCCAAACAGGGTTTACATTAGCATTGAGGGGACAGCATTTCCCCATTGTTGTTTTAATGCTTTGTCTCCCATTCTCACCGACCTTGTCATAAACATCATAAAATTCTTTTAAATGATCATATGCCTTCTTGCTACATGCTTTTTTTTTTTTTTTTTTTTTTGATGACGCGTCACGCATGCGGCGGACGGGGGTGCGACACTGGTGGCTGGTGTTGCCAGATTGGGTGTTTTTCCGCTACATATTAAGACCCGTTTACGGTGTGTTTTAGCAGGGTTTTTGCTCTATAGAAATCTGGCACCCTATTGAACGAAGTTAACCTGAGAGAGCGTGCCGTTCACAGACACCAGAATGAACGACACGAGTAACGTTCATCAGGCATTTATACAGCACGTTCAGTTCACGTTCGCCCAAAATATGAACGAGTTCAGGCACAACACTGCTAATAGCTTCTCTGAGCATTTAATGTTACAATGCTTTGGCCTGAGTTTCTCAAAAGCATCGTAAGCTTAAGTAGATCGTAAAAACTCGTACGACTGATCTTAATATTAAGGTATTTTTTTCCCAAAAAGCATCGTAACACTTGAAAATCTATGAGTGCTGTGGAGTAATAGTAAAGCCAAATGCATCTTAAAGAAGACAGATGTATGCGGTCATCTGCAGGACAATCGGCAGATTACACCTTTAACTGTATTCAAATGCAATGTGACAATAATATAAGGATTTGATCGTACTTTATTGTACACTCTATTTTTTTTATTTATAAATGAAAAACTTAAAAAGGGCAGAAAAAATATAAATACACATCTAAATTAAATGACTGAACAAATAATAATAATAATAATAATAATAATAATAATAACAACAACAACAACAACAACAAATACTGTAGGAAATATTCTTCAAAGACTGGGTTTGCCTGGATTGACTTGCTGAGGTGCAGGAAAACCAGCCATGCATTTGACCCGGAAATAACGTCTCTCTCTCTTTCTCCCCCTGTACATAGAAAGTATATTATGTATTGTTATGTACAGTAATATAATATAATATAATATAATATAATATAATATAATATAATATAATATAATATAATATAATATAATTGTTATTATATTCGAGTTGTCTGGAACGCAGCATTAGGTTAACATTTCATTCTATTAGG
Source organism: Carassius gibelio (assembly GCF_023724105.1). Lineage (NCBI taxonomy): Eukaryota > Metazoa > Chordata > Actinopteri > Cypriniformes > Cyprinidae > Carassius > Carassius gibelio. Next base: position 19,248,719 of record NC_068384.1, on the reverse strand, counting down.
TAACAATTCAGCACTTGACAAATGGATAGCGACTCCTAAGTAGCATTTTTTACGAAACGTGCATGAAACAATAACGATCGATCATAAAATGACTCGTAGAGAACGCTCTAAAATCAGTCGTTATGGAGAAACACAGCCCTGGTTAGCTGTATGATGATTTGATTTAAAGCAACTGAAGTCTGGTGCATGCATTGGCAGGTGGATTCTAATGTATCCTAACACTGAATTTCTTGAATTATCGGCTATATTCTCAGTTAGTCTCATGGTGTCAGTATAATACAGGAAAACCTTTTTAAATACTGTCCCTCCTCTTCGAGACGTCACGCTGTTGTTCCTCTCCACAAAAAGGCAATTCTGCTGTTGTTGAAACATAGGATACCTTGTTGTCTGCGTGGATTATGGTGAATTATTAGAAGGAAAAATTTGTATAGCATCTCGGAGATTTTGCTCATGAAGAAATCACAAGAGCAACACTAATTTGTTTTCTGATAAGCGTTTGAATCATGATGGGACACGGAGGACAAAGGAGCAGATGCGAGTGCTGGTGGATTGCTTTGTGTTTCTTTTTTCTGCTGTACTTCGAAGAGCATGTTTCAGCTCAGATAAGATATTCTATTCCGGAGGAGGTGAAAGATGGAACCGTCGTTGGAAATATTGCTAAGGATTTGGGCCTAGATATTGGTGCTTTGGCGGCCAGGCGATTCCGTATTGTATCTGGATCCAATGATGATTTTTTTCAGGTAAATCAAAACGGCGTCTTGCACGTTCATAAGAAAATCGACCGAGAGGCGCTATGTGATAGCCATAGCGCATGCGTCATAAATCTTAAGATTGTTGTAGAAAATCCTCTTGAAATACATTATATTGCAGTGGAGGTGACCGATGTAAATGACAATTCGCCCAGTTTTAGTGAACACGAGAAACGATTGGAGATTTCAGAATCGACTGCTAGAGGGACGCGTTTTCAGCTTAAGGCCGCGCGTGACCCGGATGCCGGGGTAAATTCTGTTCGTTCATACAAATTGACCCAAAATGAACACTTTGATCTAGAAGTCAGAGATCAGGGAGAAGATAAACTGCCATTTTTAGTTTTACAAAAATATCTTGACCGTGAGATCAATGATGAATATAATTTAGTTTTAACAGCTATTGATGGAGGAAATCCACAAAGATCAGGAACTCTAAATGTTACAGTTGTTGTTCTTGATAACAATGACAACAGACCTGTTTTTAGCCAAGATATATATTCAACACATTTAAAAGAAAATATACAAGTTGGAACGCCAGTCGTACAGGTTCAAGCAAGTGATGCAGATCATGGCTCAAATGGAGAGGTTACCTACGCGTTTGGCAGCGACCAGCACCCAAATATATATGAAATATTTAGTTTGGATAAACTTACAGGTGACATTCGTGTGAAAGGCAATGTGGACTTTGAGGAGAAATCCATTTACAAACTTGATGTTCAAGCATCTGATAATGGCCAGCCCCCTATGAAGACAGATTGTAGAGTTGTCATAAAAATTTTAGACACCAACGATAACACACCCGAGATCGATATAACGTCACTGGGGAAAATGGTGTCTGAAGACTCCAAGCCTGGTACTGTAATTTCGCTCATTAGTGTTACCGACAGAGACACTGGTGTTAATGGAAAAGTTGTGTGCGCTCTTTCAGAAAACGTTCCATTTGAATTAAAACCGTCAGTTCAGGAAAACATGTACTCCTTAGTAACTAAAGGGAGCCTGGACCGTGAAACTGTATCACATTATGACATTACAATAACGGCGAGCGACTTGGGTCAGCCTCCACTGTCCTCATATAAAACTCTGAGCGTGCAGGTGTCAGATGTTAATGACAACCCGCCTAAATTTATCCTAAATCCCATCGAATTATATATGATTGAAAACAATTCTGCAGGCGCGCCCATTCTCACTCTGAGTGCTTTTGACAAAGACCTAAATGAAAACTCTGTTATTTCATATCAGATTATTAAAGGGAATGGGACACAAAGTGACATGACATCTTTTCTAAACATTAATTCTGACACAGGCGCAATTTATGCACTTAAAAGTTTTGATTTTGAGACTATCAAAACCTTTCAGTTTTACGCGCTCGCTACAGACTCTGGATCTCCGTCTCTGAGCAGTAACGTGACAGTGAACGTGTTTATTCTGGATCAGAACGACAATGTTCCAGTGATCTTGTATCCAGTCAGCGCTAACGGTTCTGCTGAGGGTGTGGAAGAGATTCCCCGTAATGTGAACGCAGGTCATTTGGTGACTAAAGTCAGAGCCTATGACGCAGATATAGGATACAACGGCTGGTTATTATTTTCACTGCTGGAAGTTAGTGACCACAGTCTCTTTAGTTTGGATCGCTATACAGGACAGATAAGGACCCTTCGCTCATTCACAGAAACAGACGAGGCCCAGCATAAACTGCTCATTCTGGTCAAAGACAATGGGAACGTTTCACTCTCAGCAACAGCGACTGTGATTGTCAAAGTTGTGGAGCCCAAAGAGGCTTTTGCAGCTTCTGATGTGAAAAACACAGTAAAAGAAGAGGAGGAAAACAACATGACATTTTATTTGATCATCACTTTGGGCTCGGTTTCAGTGCTTTTTGTCATCAGCATCATCGTACTGATTTTAATGCAGTGCTCTAAATCGACAGACTATTCGTCCAAGTATTTACAGGAACCAAATTACGACGGGACTCTGTGTCACAGCATCCAGTACAGATCTGGAGACAAACGGTACATGTTAGTTGGACCCAGAATGAGTATCGGCTCTACTATAGTCCCGGGCAGTAATGGAAATACTCTAGTCATACCAGATCGCAGAAGGAGAGATTCTGGAGAGGTAATAACCGTTTTATTTATTTATTTGCACTTGAGATTAACATTTGTCATTTGCATATGACGTTTTTGAAGTGCTCCTCCTTTACCCTTGTTGTCAACTCATGCTTTTTCGGCATTGCTGCTTGCATTGTTTAAAAAATATTGGGCTGATGTCAAGTTAGAGTTGAGAGTCAAAAGCTTTTATTTTGCGGTTTTGCTTGTGGAGCGCGCTTACTACGCTTTCAATCTGATGTCATATAAATGCAATTAGGTGATGTGTTCCTTCATATTCGAGCAAGTCGTTTTTAACCCCCGCCCCCATTTCATTTTAATTGATGTATTTGCCATGTGATCAAATTGTTGATTATTTGATACGACTAAGACCGTTATTTTTTTTTTTTTAAATCATATTAAAAAATAATTTTGTCTGACAAATATCTGCTATTAGAAATATCCGACTCAGCTTTTGGTTGAGACATTAATTAGCAAAACAGAGGGGATGTTGTTTGATTTATAAACTGAGCGAAACCGATTATTTTGAACTTGAGCTTTGCAATGTTTACTGTTAGGCTATATTTTTATTTTAACTCATTGTTATAATTTTATTATGTGTCTGTTTTTGTCTATCGGAAATATGCATATGAGAGGTTCTGTTTTCGGAATAAAAAAAGACAATAGGTGTTTATTTGTTATTCTAACCTGATTTCACGAGAGCGCATTTCAAAGGCAAGATTTTCTGTTTCTATTTGCCGTACTGCAGATAGGTGTGTATTAAATGTACGCAAAAATGAGTATCTATGCACGCTAACACAGTGCGTATCATATACACTCAAACACTGCATATTACATGCACGTCAAAGTCAGTTTCTGCTATAAATAGCACGCAAAACACAAATATTCATTCTATTGATATGCGTTTTCAGGAGACCAGGCTCCTTTTTTCAGCCAGAGCGGTTTTGCTTATCTGTGACATTCTTAACACACCTCATGGTGTCATTGTTGTACAGGGAAAGCAATGCATCTATTCACCCTGACCCCATATCTAGATTGCATTTGGCATTTTGTTCTGCGCAAAGGGAAGATGATTTTTGTTTGAAGACGACTAAAGACAGAACTGCTTAACGGTGAATGCTGCAGCTTTTTTGTGCGTCACCTTTGTTTGTTCGTTCAAGATGAACACATAAGTATAATCTGACCGGGTAGCGGCATTTGCTTCTGGATTTCGCTGTCATTCGCAATGGAAGCTGGAGGACAAAGGCGCAAAGGGGAGTGCTGGAGGACGGTTCTCTGCTTTCTTCTGTGCTTTGGGCAGCAGATTTCAGCTCAGATAAGATACTCTGTTCAAGAGGAGGTAAAAGAGGGATCTGTTGTAGGAAATATCGCCAAAGATTTGGCACTTGATGTCAGTACTTTGATGGACAGACGGTTCCGCATTGTGTCTGGATCGGATGAAGCTCTTTTCGTGGTAAATCAAAACAATGGCGTTTTATATGTACAAAGAAAAATTGACAGAGAGGCGCTGTGTGATAGTATTGGAGCATGCTTGATAAACTTAAAATTAGTGGTGGAAAATCCACTTGAGATCCATTATATTGCCGTTGAGATAATTGATGTAAATGATCATTCCCCAACATTTACAGAAAAAGAAAAGCGATTAGAAATTTCCGAAAACACTCTTCAAGGAACTCGTTTTCAGCTGCAAGCTGCGAGTGACCCTGATAGTGTTGTGAATTCTGTGCGTTTGTACAAATTAAGTCAAAACGAGCATTTTGATATAGAAATAAGGGACAGGGGAGAAGATAAATTGCCTTTTCTGGTTTTACAAAAGCCCCTTGACCGCGAGAAAGACGCTGAGCACAATTTAATTTTAACAGCAATAGATGGCGGCAATCCGCAAAGATCAGGAACATTGAATATAACAATACTTGTTCTCGATGTGAATGACAACCGCCCTGTATTTAGTCAAGATGTTTATTCTACAACACTGCATGAAAATGTGAAAATTGGAACTTTAGTAATGAAAATTCTGGCAAGTGATTTTGATGACGGTCCAAATGGTGAAGTGTCTTACACTTTTGGAGGGGGTAACAACCAGAATATGTTACATATTTTTACCCTGGATAGAATAACAGGAGTAATCCATGTAATAGGAGAGGTCGACTTTGAAAAGACCAATGTTTATAAGTTGGATATACAGGCATCTGATAATGGGCAGCCGCCTCTGACTACAGACTGTAGAGTAATTATAAAAATACAGGACATAAATGATAATGAGCCGACCATAGAGGTGACGTCTCTATCAAAGATCGTGTCTGAAGACTCCAAGCCTGGTACTGTTATCTCGCTCATTAGTGTTACCGACAGAGACACTGGTGTGAACGGGAAAACTGTGTGCGCTCTCTCTGAAAATATTCCATTTGAATTGAAACCATCAGTTCAGGAAAACATGTACTCGTTAGTAACTAAAGGGAACCTGGACCGTGAAACTGTATCACATTATGACATTACAATAACAGCAAGTGACTTGGGTCAGCCTCCACTGTCCTCATATAAAACTCTGAGCGTGCAGGTGTCAGATGTTAATGACAACCCGCCTAAATTTATCCTAAATCCCATCGAATTATATATGATTGAAAACAACTCTGCAGGCGCGCCCATTCTCACTCTGAGTGCTTTTGACAAAGACCTAAATGAAAACTCTGTGATTTCATATCAGATTATTAAAGGGAATGGGACACAAAGTGACATGACATCTTTTCTTAATATTAATTCTGAGACAGGCGTAATACATGCACTTAAAAGTTTTGATTTTGAGACTATCAAAACCTTTCAGTTTTACGCGCTCGCTACAGACTCTGGATCTCCATCTCTGAGCAGTAACGTGACAGTGAACGTGTTTATTCTGGATCAGAACGACAATGTTCCAGTGATCTTGTATCCAGTCAGCGCTAACGGTTCTGCTGAGGGTGTGGAAGAGATTCCCCGTAATGTGAACGCAGGTCATTTGGTGACTAAAGTCAGAGCCTATGACGCAGATATAGGATACAACGGCTGGTTATTATTTTCACTGCAGGAAGTTAGTGACCACAGTCTCTTTAGTTTGGACCGCTATACAGGACAGATAAGGACCCTTCGCTCATTCACAGAAACAGACGAGGCCCAGCATAAACTGATCATTCTGGTCAAAGACAATGGAAACGTTTCACTCTCAGCAACAGCGACTGTGATTGTCAAAGTTGTGGAGCCCAAAGAGGCTTTTGCAGCTTCTGATGTGAAGACCGCGGTAAACGACGAGGATGAATACAACATGGCATTTTATTTGATCATCACTTTGGGCTCAGTTTCAGTGCTTTTTGTCATTAGTATCATCGTGTTGATTGTAATGCAGTGCTCTAAATCGACAGACTATTCGTCGAAGTATTTACAGGATACAAATTACGACGGGACTCTGTGTCACAGCATCCAGTACAGATCTGGAGACAAACGGTACATGTTAGTTGGACCCAGAATGAGTATCGGCTCTACTTCCCAGCAAACATTGGTCCGACGGCGACGTCGTGTGGCCGGCCAAAAATAGTCGCGGTAGGACGGCATAAATCGGTAGAAATATGTAACACAGAACATTTCCTAAAAATGCATTCAGATATGTTTGTACACGTTTATAGTTCTATGGGGTTTCATGTATAATTGTTTCTTTGACTTTTAGATACGTGTAGTTCAAAATTTACCCACGTTGTGAATCGGTTGTGAGAGGACGTCACCTAGTGACGTCATTTACACGTGCGTTACACGTCCATCATGACCCTATGTGAAATCCTTGTGGAATATGTAAAAGCTGTGCTTACACCTTGATTAATACTGCAATATTTAATTAAAGTGCACCAAGTAGTTTTTAAGAGGTTTTAAAGAGGTTGTGAATAGACGTCCGCTGACGTCTTTTACACGTCTCGTCATGGTTTGTGAAAAAATGTCCAAGCAAGACTAGCAGGAAAATATATATATATATATATATATATATATATATATATATATATATATATATATATATATATATACAAAGTAAATATATTCACTTTATCTTGTTTAAAAAAATTATAATCACAAAGAGCCCAGTGTAGTTAAGTGATTGCAAAGCAATGCTGCAATTTAGTCATTATTTCAACCTGTTTTATGTATTTGTTGTTATTATTTTTATTGAATCTATGCATACACATGTAAAACAGATATACCCGGTCACAATTTCGGTCTGAGTTGGATGTAATTGCCAAAACGGTGCTGCCAAGATGTAGACACAAAACATACTGATATATTTCGTGATATTACAAAATCCCGCGATAGATAGATTTATCTCGCGAGATCTCGCTTTCTTCCGGAAGTTCCGGTACATCAAGCAGGCAACCACAGGAGGTGAGGACTCGAAGAGGACTCTTGGAGGGAGATTTGTCGATATAAATTACATAAAATCTACTGTGGGGTAAGTACATTTTGTATTATTTGATTAACGTGCTTGAGTTTTACTTGTTTGACACGAAGGAACCGAGATAAATAATGACCACATTGTCAACTGAAATTCACTGAGTATGGCTAAAATTAGCTAACGTTAGAAGGCTAAAGTTACTTATATTGATGTAATTTTTATTGGTACGCTTTAATTAATTATTCAGGGGACATCACGGCTCTCCTGTCTTATCAGAAATGTCCTGTTCACTTTCTCACAGTTACACTGTGAGTGTTTCTCAAGGGCATCACATTAAATCATAACACCTTTTGTACAATAAAAATAAAATCTAATGCTTGTTGATTACCTTTTTTTCCTAATGTTTCATTCATGATTCATTCATCTTGGTCCAAGGTTTTTTTTTTTTTTTTTTTTTAGCGGTAGACCATAAAGATATTTTGAAATTAAGTGCATGTCATTTATCTCAAATGTTTTATTTTATTTATTTTAAAAAGAAATGTATTCTCTTGCCTCAGATGCTGTGAAGAGGTGGAGACTCTGAATGGGATGCAGCAATGACAGAACACCTGAAGCTTGTTCCGGGAAGAGATGGGGGTGGAGGTTACAAGAAATGAGCCAAACTACTGTAATGTGTTTAAGGGATAGTTCATACAAAAATGAAAATAGTCATAATTTTCTCACCCTCATGTTACGATCATAATAATTTTTCCTACAGTGGCAGTTAATGGATTGTGAGACCTGCTTGGTTACAAACATTTTTCCAAATATCTTTGTGTTTATAAGACAACTGTGTAAGTCAATGACAAGATTAATGAAGAATTGATAAAAAGAAACCATCTTTTAACATTCTAGTAGAAAACATTCTCAGAAATGAAATTTTAATTAATGTTGGTTCTATACCGTTAAAAATCATTTACACCACTTTGATTTCATAAATAGCAATGATTTCAAACATATTTTATGAAGAGGGTCTTATGTTTTATGATTTTCTTGTCACATGACAACAATGACTCCTGCAAGGTGTTTATGCCACATGTTCAAATATTAATAATATTCTTAATATTATATGATTAAAGTATTTAAAAATAAATACAATTAATATTGATTTATATTATATATTAAAAACATTAATAAACCAACACTGCAAATATAAATTTTTAACAATAATAATGCACTTTAAGATTGAGTATTTCAGCACTTTTTATTCAGTGATGGCCCTCATTAAATCATATTTCTGATGAAAAAAATGGTAGGCCTGTAAACTTATTTCAGAAATCCAAAATGGATACAAAGATAACATTGAAAAAAATTTTTTAAATATATTATCATCTTTAAGATTCTTATTTGTCATTGTCCCAGTAAAGCAAACATGAAAACAATAGAACACAGAAAGGTATACAGGTTTGAAACATGAGGGTGAGTAAATGAAAGAATTTTCCCTTTATGTAATTCAGTATTTTGTCATTAGTATTTTAGTTTGGTTAACAGATGCTAAACTGTTCAAAAACAATAAAGTGTGCTAAATCAGAACATGCTTCTTTTTTGCATATGTCCACAAATAATGTGTTATTGTTAGTGATGTACACGTGATTAAGATGTTTTATGAACGTTCATGTCTGACTGGACCAATCTTGAACTTTTGTCAAGATGTTTTAAACCTCAAGACATAATTGATTGCCTTTAACGATGTGACACAGTGGGTGTGTGATTATTTTATATGCAGGCTTATATATACATACACTTAAACTATGCAGCAACGCATTTAAAAATCCAGAAGACAACGACGTCCAGAAATCGACGCATTTAGACGTCCAGGGACGTGCGGAAAAGACGTGCAGTTCACGTCTAGAAGACGTCAAAGACGTCGGTTCAACTTTCATTTTGGAACTATTTTTCAACCATGACGGGACGTCTCGGATGGACGTCTTTTCAACGGTCAAAAGACGTCCAAATGTTTGCTGGGTTTAGTCGCGGGCAGTAATGGAAATACTCTAGTGATACCAGATCGCAGAAGGAGAGATTCTGGAGAGGTAAGAATCATTTATTAAATCTAATTGCAGTCTTGGATTTGGATATATCTGAATGTATTTTATTTTACTGGTTTGCTGCTTCTTTTTTTAGCTTTTGTTGTCTTTTCATTCTTCCATAGCATGGCTGTTTATTGTTATAATGTCTACAGACTTAAAAAAATTTTTTTTTTTTTTTTTTTGCTCATATCATGGAGGATTTCAGAGTTAAATTGAACAAATACAACAAAAGTTTATATATATATATATATATATATATATATATATATATATATATATATATATATATATATTATTCATTGTTAGATTAGAATGTAAAATCTTAAAATTAGATTATTCTCTGAAACTTTTGTGAATAGAGATGGCTTCGTTTCCAAAACAATCCTTTCTACTTTAACTGCCTTGCTGTGACCACTGAGGAAATAATATATTTTGTTGATGTATATGTTTTTGTCAAAAACAAATCCACTCCACATGGTGTCAGTGTTACTCTAGGGTACTGTCCTGTTGAAAGCCCTACCCCATCGTGTGTCATCTTTAATGAGAAACAAAGCACCGTTTTGTGCAGAGAAGCAGAGCAGTGTAGCCGTGCGTTTGAAGAAGTGGCGGCTGATGATTCCATCGTATTTCCTTTTACAATCATGTACCTGAAATCAGAAATACCAAAAGGAAAAGGCAGTGTTTCACGAGGAGAACATCTATAATCTGAAGTTATTTAATTATCTTTATTTGCGATGGATGTCGGAGGACAATGGAGCAGACTGCCATGGCGGTGGATTACTCTTTCTTTGCTGTTGTGCGTCGTGAATCTGGTTAGTGCACAAGTAAAATACAATGTCCCAGAGGAAGTAAAAGAAGGATATGTTGTTGGAAATATTGCAAAGGAATTAAGCCTTGATGTCCGTAATTTGGCACACCGTCGGTTTCGTATTGTTTCTGGACCTGATGACGCGCTTTTCAAGGTAAATCACAACAATGGGGAACTGTATGTCAATAAGAGAATCGACAGGGAGAAGCTGTGCGATGGAAACGCAGTTTGTTCGATAAGTCTGAAATGCGTTATGGAAGACCCTTTAGAGGTGCATTACGTAGAAATTGAAATTACAGATGTAAACGATAATCCACCAATTTTCCCGAGATCTGAGCAGCAATTTGAAATAGCCGAGCATACGCTTCTAGGAACACGTTTCCAGGTACAAACTGCCAGAGATCCTGATCTGGGAATGAATACGGTTCGACACTATAAATTAAGTCAGAATGAGCTGTTTGATATCGACATTCGGGAAAGGCATGACACAAAAATACCATTTTTAGTTTTAAAGAAAGCGCTGGACAGAGAAAGGCAAGGCAAACATGGACTAATTCTGACAGCCATTGATGGTGGAAACCCACCAAAATCGGGGACTCTTATCATCACTGTTATTGTTCTGGATACAAATGACAATCGGCCCGTCTTCAGCCGCGATTCATATACTGCAACAATTCTGGAAAATGTAGCCCCGGGTACTGTCGTAATTAAAATAAACGCAACTGATTTGGATGATGGAATGAACGGTGAAATCGAGTTCTCATTAGGCGAAAATTTAGAAGGAAAAATACACGACCTGTTTACGCTTGACAAGAGCACAGGTGAATTACAAGTTAAAGGGAAAATAGACTTTGAGGAAACTGATGTAATTAAATTAGATGTGCGGGCATCTGATAAAGGCCAGCCTCCTCTGATTGCTGAAGCAGAACTTAGCATTAAAGTCACAGATATTAATGATAACTCCCCTGAAATTGAGATAACGTCCCTTTCTAACGTTGTATCTGAAAATGCGAATCCTGGAACGGCCATAGCCTTAATCAGCGTATCAGACAAGGACTCGGGTGTCAATGGCAGAGTAATCTGTGCATTGCCTGAAAATATGCCATTTGAGCTGAAATCATCATTTAAAGAGAATATTTATTCATTAGTGACAAAGGGGCGTTTAGATAGAGAAGTTACGTCAAGGTATGAAATAACTGTAACAGCCACTGACTTAGGAAAGCCACCTTTGTCGTCTTTTAAAATATTAAATATACAGGTGTCTGATGTAAATGATAACCCACCAGAGTTTGCCCAGAATTCATATGAACTTTATTTATCTGAAAACAATGTCCCTGGTGATTCTATATTCTCTGTTACTGCCTTTGACAGAGATTTAAACGAAAATGCTGCGATAGCATATAACCTAAATCAAGGTGATTTGACATCTTTTCTAAACATCAATTCAGAAACGGGGATTATTTATGCGCTGAAAAGTTTTGATTTCGAAGCAGCTAAAACGTTCCAGTTCCACGTTGTTGCTTCAGACTCTGGATCTCCGTCTCTGAGCAGTAACGTGACAGTGAACGTGTTTATTCTGGATCAGAACGACAATGTTCCAGTGATCTTGTATCCAGTCAGCGCTAACGGTTCTGCTGAGGGTGTGGAAGAGATTCCCCGTAATGTGAACGCAGGTCATTTGGTGACTAAAGTCAGAGCCTATGACGCAGATATAGGATACAACGGCTGGTTATTATTTTCACTGCTGGAAGTTAGTGACCACAGTCTCTTTAGTTTGGATCGTTATACAGGACAGATAAGGACCCTTCGCTCATTCACAGAAACAGACGAGGCCCAGCATAAACTGATCATTCTGGTCAAAGACAATGGAAACGTTTCACTCTCAGCAACAGCGACTGTGATTGTCGAAGTTGTGGAGCCCAAAGAGGCTTTTGCAGCTTCTGATGTGAAAAACACAGTAAAAGAAGAGGAGGAAAACAATGTGACATTTTATTTGATCATCACTTTGGGCTCGGTTTCAGTGCTTTTTGTCATCAGCATCATCGTGTTGATTGTAATGCAGTGCTCTAAATCGACAGACTATTCGTCCAAGTATTTACAGGAACCAAATTACGACGGGACTCTGTGTCACAGCATCCAGTACAGATCTGGAGACAAACGGTACATGTTAGTTGGACCCAGAATGAGTATCGGCTCTACTATAGTCCCGGGCAGTAATGGAAATACTCTAGTGATACCAGATCGAAGGAGGAGAGATTCTGGAGAGGTAAGAATAATTGTTAATTTCCTTTCGTAGGTATTTTAGTGGATTAGATTTGGTATTTATAAATATAAATGTCAATAATTAGTATGACGGTTTGCGCAGTTTTTCACAAAACGGTCTTTATGTTGTTGTTTTTTATATATGATTTATATTTCATTGTATTTTAATCAAGTCCTGGTGTAACACTCTATGTGTTGCATAGTCTATGTGTGCATTTTTTTATATATATTTTTATGTTATTTATTGTTGAGACAAGAGCTGTCTGTTGCAACATGAAACGTGCAAATAATATTTTTGCCGAATTATAAAACGGTCTTCCACCTATTCGAACAATAACACATATTTTAATAAATTTTAAAACTTTTGCAGATTGAAAGATACTGTAAACGGTAACGCTGTAGGTGATTGAAAGGTGCAATGGTCCACTCGGTGTCAGTGTTGCTTTAATTTTTGTTTTCAAGTTCTAAGTCCAGCCCAGGATGATGACGCGTAGGCTTGTATTGTCCTCCTTATCCTGGATACGATCAGAAACGGGAGTTTAAGAATTAGATCTGTTCTCCGTGTGTTTTCAGTTAAATTGTATTGTATTAAGCAGATAAAGTGGACATTGTTGTTTGTAATCGCCGAGGATATATTTCTGGCAGTCTCACAGTAATCGTTCTGTCATGGAAGCCGGAGGACAAAGGCGCAAAGGGGCGTACTGGTGGATTGCTTTGTGCTTCTCCTCGCTTCTGTGTTGTGGACAGCAAGTTTCAGCGCAGATAAGATATTCTATTCCAGAAGAACTGAAAGAAGGATCCGTTGTAGGACATATTGCTAAGGATCTTGGCCTTGATGTCAGCACTTTAATAAACAGGAGATTGCGTATTGTGTCTGGATCAAAGGACGCTCTTTTTGAGGTAAATCAAAACAATGGCGTCTTATATGTTCATAAGAAAATTGACAGAGAGGAGCTGTGTGATGGAAATGGCGCATGCTTTATTAATCTGAAAATGGTGGTCGAAGATCCTTTGGAAGTTCACTATGTTGGAGTGGAGGTAACTGATGTTAATGATAATTCACCCACATTTACAGAAGAGGAGCAGCATTTTGAGATTGCGGAACACACCCCAATAGGGACGCGTTTCCAGATACAGGCAGCACGAGATGCTGATACGACTGTGAATAATGTCCGGTCGTATAAACTGAGTCATAATGAGCATTTCGAAGTTGAGACTAAGGACAGACACGACGAAAAAATACCGCTGTTGGTTTTAAAGAAAGCACTTGACCGTGAAAACGCCGCAGAACATAGATTAATACTAACTGCAATCGATGGTGGAAATCCACCACGGTCAGGAAATCTTAACATAATTGTTACTGTTCTTGATGTTAATGATAACCGTCCTGTGTTCAGTCAAGACTCCTATTCTGTAATGGTAAAAGAAAATGCTGCCATCGGTACGGTTTTGGTAAAACTTAATGCAACTGACTTGGACGAAGGTTTAAATGGTGTTGTTGAATACGCCTTTGGAAGAAACCTGAAGCGTAAAGTGCAAAATCTGTTTAAACTCGATAGTGCAACAGGAGAAATTCAGATTAAAGGTGTGCTGGACTTTGAGGACACAGAAGTTTACAAGTTAGACGTACAGGCATCTGATAAAGGCCAGCCACCCTTAGCAGCAGAATCCGTCGTTATTATTAAAGTGGCAGATATAAATGATAACGCTCCTGAAATAGACATCACGTCTCTTTCCAATATAGTTTCCGAGGATTCTAAACCTGGGACTGTAATTTCATTAATAAGCATCAGTGACAAAGACTCCGGTATAAATGGAAATATTATTCTATCTGTTTCTGATAATATTCCATTTGAGCTGAAACCATCAGTTCAAGAGAATATTTATTCCCTTGTAACTAAAGGAAAATTAGATCGAGAACTTGTGTCTCATTATGACATAACAATAACAGTCGCTGATTTAGGACAACCTCCATTATCTTCTTTTAAATCTTTGAGCGTTCAGGTATCAGATGTTAATGATAACAGTCCTGAATTTTCTCAAGATCCGCTTGAATTGTACTTAGTAGAAAATAACGCACCTGGTGCCTCAGTAATGTCTGTGAGCGCATTCGATAACGATTTAAATGAAAATGCAATGATTACGTATCATATTATTAGAGGGGGCGCTGCACAAAATGATATGGCCTCTTTCTTGAACATTAACTCTGAAACGGGAGTTGTTTACGCCTTAAACCGGTTTGATTTTGAAGTAATAAGAAAGTTTCAGTTCCAAGTTGTTGCAAAGGATTCGGGAACTCCGTCTCTGAGCAGTAATGTGACAGTGAACGTGTTTATTCTGGATCAGAACGACAATGTTCCAGTGATCTTGTATCCAGTCAGCGCTAACGGTTCTGCTGAGGGTGTGGAAGAGATTCCCCGTAATGTGAACGCAGGTCATTTGGTGACTAAAGTCAGAGCCTATGACGCAGATATAGGATACAACGGCTGGTTATTATTTTCACTGCAGGAAGTTAGTGACCACAGTCTCTTTAGTTTGGACCGCTATACAGGACAGATAAGGACCCTTCGCTCATTCACAGAAACAGACGAAGCCCAGCATAAACTGATCATTCTGGTCAAAGACAATGGAAACGTTTCACTCTCAGCAACAGCGACTGTGATTGTCAAAGTTGTGGAGCCCAAAGAGGCTTTTGCAGCTTCTGAAGTGAAGAATGCAGTAAAGGACGAGGAGGAAAACAACATGACATTTTATTTGATCATCACTTTGGGCTCGGTTTCAGTGCTGTTTGTCATCAGCATCATCGTATTGATTGTAATGCAGTGCTCTAAATCGACAGATTATTCGTCCAAGTATTTACAGGAACCAAATTACGACGGGACTCTGTGTCACAGCATCCAGTACAGATCTGGAGACAAACGGTACATGTTAGTTGGACCCAGAATGAGTATCGGCTCTACTATAGTCCCGGGCAGTAATGGAAATACTCTAGTGATACCAGATCGAAGGAGGAGAGATTCTGGAGAGGTAAGAATGACGATATTTTTTTTTTTTTTTTTTTTGTATGGAATTAATAACCCGTACAGCTTCACAGACAGCCGACGACATATGTTTATCGTAAAACTGATGAGCTAACTGCAAGTTAAGAATTTCTGACAATTCTTTTGCTTTACAAAAAAAAATAAAAATAAATAAATACATTGTGCATGCTTTATCAGGTTTGCTGTTGTTCCAAGTAGTGACAGCGTACAAGGAGCTGTCCGCTGCGCTGGTTCTGAAATTAGTTGCGGATTTTTTGTAAATTGTGCGTAGTTTGTTTGTGCTCTCACACACGTCAGCACGAGTTGTTTTGGGTGATATCTATATTCACTTTATAAAATTATGTAGCACTTAGGTAAGTGGGACACTGAATTCTGATTAATAATTCATTTTAATAATTTAATGTGGTTTTTATTGATTTGTATATGTGCTTAATGAAAAACTTTTGATGATTTGTTTTCCTGAAGACCACTCGATGTCACTGTTGCTCCAGTATTCGTGTAGCAGATTAAGTCCTGCCCTTGATGATGATGCGAAACGGGCTTTATTGTTCTTCACATTCGCGAACTGATGAACAGTATGACGGTAACAGACTATGCGAACTGTAATAACAGTGGATTAATTTTATTTCGCACGATGTATCAAGCATTACATTGTGGCATCTAATCATCCAGAATATACGGATCATTGGACTAACGTTGCGGTGAACAGTCGCAATGGAAGCCAAAGGACAAAGGCTTGGATATGAGCGCTGGCGGATTTTTCTGTGTTTCTCTTTGCTTGTGTGCTTTGGACTGCAGGTTTCAGCGCAGATTAGATATTCTCTTCCAGAAGAGATGAAAGTGGGATCTGTCGTCGGAAATTGTGCTAAGGATTTGGGTCTTGATGTCACTACATTGGCGGACAGAAGGTTTCGTATTGTGTCTGGATCTAATGACGGTCTTTTCCAGGTAAATCAGAACAATGGCATCTTGTATGTGGATAAGCACATTGATAGAGAAGAGGTGTGTGATGGAAATAGCGCCTGCTTGATTAATTTGAAAATAGTTGTCGAAAAACCTCTCGAAGTCCGTTATATTGAGGTTGAAATCACAGATGTAAATGATCACTCGCCTTCTTTTCACGATAAAGACTTCTATCTAGAGATTTGGGAAAACACTGTAACTGGAACACGATTCGAACTTCAAACTGCTCGGGATCTGGATGTGGGAGTTAATTCAGTCCGCCATTACCAACTGAGTAAAAATGCGCATTTTGACTTGGAAATTAAAGATAGTGTTTATGGAGATAAAACACCTTTCTTAATATTACAGAAACCATTAGACAGGGAATTCACTGAAATACACAGGTTGCTACTAACTGCAGTAGATGGCGGAAATCCACCTAAATCGGGCACTCTTAATATCACGGTCATTGTTCTCGACGTAAATGATAACCGACCTATATGCAATAGCGATACCTTGACGATAACATTGCGTGAAAATGCAATTGTTGACACTGTAGTGATAATTATGAATGCAAGTGATGCGGATAGTGGTTTAAATGGTGAAGTAGAATATGCATACGGTAGAAACATGAAACCAAAAATACATGAAATATTTCAATTAGATCGCACGACTGGTGAAATACGAGTTAGAGGCTTAATTGACTTTGAAGAAAATGAAATCTACAGTTTGATGATAAGAGCCTCAGACAAGGGTCTTCCTCCTCTGAACACCGATTGTCAGCTCATCATTAAAGTTGAAGATGTAAATGACAATAAACCAGAAATACAAGTAACATCTCTTTCAAATGTAGTTTCGGAGGACGCCAAAATTGGAACTGTTATTTCTCTCATAAGTGTAAGTGACAAAGATTCTGGGATCAATGGAAAAGTTGTGTGTAGTCTATCTGACAGTGTGCCATTTGAGTTAAAACCGTCTGTTCAAGATAACATGTATTCCCTTGAAACAAAAGAACGTTTAGACCGAGAGTTAGTGTCCGAATACAATATAAAAATAACAGCAACAGATTTAGGTGAACCTTCTTTGTCAGCATATAAAACAATGTTTGTACAGGTGTCAGATGTTAATGATAATGTCCCACAATTTTCGTCAAATCCTCTAGAGCTTTATTTAACTGAAAATAACCCTTTAGGTGCTTCTATATTTTCTGTCAGTGCATCAGACAGAGATATTAATGAAAATGCTGCCATAACTTATCATATAATTAGAGATGGTGGTATACAGAACGATATGGCAACTGCTATGAATATAAATTCGGAGACGGGTGTTATTCACGCACTAAAGAGCTTTGACTTTGAAACTGTTAAAAGGTTCCAGTTTCACATACTTGCAACAGACTCTGGAGCTCCATCTCTGAGCAGTAACGTGACAGTGAAGGTGTTTATTCTGGATCAGAACGACAATATTCCAGTGATCTTGTATCCAGTCAGCTCTAACGGTTCTGCTGAGGGTGTGGAAGAGATTTCCCGTAATGTGAACGCAGGTCATTTGGTGACTAAAGTCAGAGCCTATGACGCAGATATAGGATACAACGGCTGGTTATTATTTTCACTGCAGGAAGTTAGTGACCACAGTCTCTTTAGTTTGGACCGCTATACAGGACAGATAAGGACCCTTCGCTCATTCACAGAAACAGACGAAGCCCAGCATAAACTGATCATTCTGGTCAAAGACAATGGAAACGTTTCACTCTCAGCAACAGCGACTGTGATTGTCAAAGTTGTGGAGCCCAAAGAGGCTTTTGCAGCTTCTGATGTGGAAAACGCAGTAAAAGACGAGGAGGAAAACAACGTGACATTTTATTTGATCATCACTTTGGGCTCAGTTTCAGTGCTTTTTGTCATCAGCATCATCGTGTTGATTGTAATGCAGTGCTCTAAATCGACAGACTATTCGTCGAAGTATGTGCAGGAACCAAATTACGACGGGACTCTGTGTCACAGCATCCAGTACAGATCTGGAGACAAACGGTACATGTTAGTTGGACCCAGAATGAGTATCGGCTCTACTTTAGTCCCGGGCAGTAATGGAAATACTCTAGTCATACCAGATCGTAGGAGGAGAGATTCTGGAGAGGTAAGAATGGCAGGTTCATACTAATTACAGCTACTGTTTTGCTGTGCTTTTGTTATACATTATAGTTTTAATTTAGGCAATATGTTATACCTTTACCTAGTCATGATTTCACAGCACTCAATCTTGTTCAGTAAGCAACTTTATTTGACAGCTTTTATTTTCTGTTCGTGACCGCAGATTAAAGGGAGCTGTCCATTTAGTTGGTGCTGAATGTCCTTTTTTTAATTTTATAAAGTCCTAAAAAATGTCAATTGTTGCAAAAAACTGTTGATATACATGTTTTTTTGTTTCAGATGTGTATGTGTTTATTTTATCCTATTTCATTGGCATTCTTTCGAAATCACGCATTTTTGTCTTTGCTATATATGAATACCTTAATTGTATTTATGTCCGTGATCCGTTTAATTTGCTACATTTTTAGTTATAGTGAAAATTTATAATGGTATTTTCGCTTAAGTGACTTTTGTAATGGGTTAGACAGGAGATGTAACACCTTACTGTGCACGATACAGAGTTGTTCAATCCTTTAGAATTATTCATCATTTTTAAGGGATTATTGTTATATAATATATATATATATATATATATATATATATATATATATATATATATATATATATATATATATATATATATATATATATATTAAATTAACTGTATACCGCTCGGTGTCAGTATTGCTCTATGTTATGATGAAGAAATGCCCTGCCTAGATGGTGACATGCGCAGTGCTGCATTGTTCAGGAGCCATTATGAGCCGAAGAAAATTATAGTGCTTAGGGTGGGCTGACGATGGGACCTAAGACATAATTTCCTGATTTCTGGTACTACACGGTTTATCCTGTTGATAACCACGGATAATAGATGTCTAGTTCTTGAATATTTTTTGTTTTAATTGCTCGCCATGGGTAAGGATGGACAAAGGCGCAGATGGGGATACAGCTGTATTGCTTTGTGTTTGTTGATGCATTGTGAACAGCATGTTTCGGCACAGATCAGATATTCTATTCCGGAGGAGGTGAAAGAGGGATCACACGTGGGAAATATTGCTAAAGATCTCGGTCTTGATATCAGTTCGTTAGAGCACAGACGATTCCGTATTGTTTCTGGATCTAAGGACAGCTTTTTCCAGGTAAATCAGAACAATGGCATCTTATACGTTCACAAGAAAATCGACCGAGAGGAGATTTGTGATGGCAATGGCGCATGTTTGCTAAACTTAAAGATTGCAGTTGAAAATCCACTCGAAGTCCACTACGTCGAGGTTGAAATAACAGATGTGAATGATCACTTCCCATCTTTCCCAGAAAAAGACGTTCACGTAGAAGTTGCAGAAAATACTGTAAAAGGCGCTCGCTTTGATCTTCCAACCGCACGAGATTTGGATGTTGGCGTTAATTCTGTTCGGTCCTATCGCCTCGGACAAAATGATAATTTTGAGATAGAGGTAAGAGACAGTGAATACGGAGATAAAAGTCCTTTTCTACTTTTACAAAAACCGTTAGACAGGGAAAGTCAAGAGAAACACATATTAACATTTATTGCCATCGATGGTGGAAATCCACCTAAATCAGGCTCTTTAAATATAACTGTGTCGGTCCTCGATGTTAACGACAACCGCCCAGTATGCAACAGAGACACATACACTATTTCTTTAAAAGAAAACGCCTCTCCCGGTTTTACTGTAACATTTGTTAATGCAACTGACCCTGATGAGGGCGTTAATGGAGAAGTTGAATATACTTACAGTAGAAACGTGCAGCGAAAAGTACATGATATTTTTGATCTGGACAAGGTAACAGGTGAAATACGTGTAAAAGGCAAAATTGATTTTGAAGAGAACGAAATTTATAGCTTAAACATTAAAGCATCAGATAAGGGACGCCCTCCTATGAACACTGACTGCAGAGTTATCGTTAAGATTATTGATGTCAATGATAATGAACCTGAGATTGAAATAACGTCTTTGTCTAATATTGTTTCTGAAGACTCAAAGCCAGGCACAGTCATTTCTCTTATTAGCATAACAGACAAAGATTCAGGAATTAATGGTAAAGTTGTTTGCAGCTTGTCAAAGAATGTACCGTTTGAGCTGAAACCATATGTTCAGCAGAATATGTATTCTCTAGTGACCAAAGAGAGTTTGGATAGGGAGGTTGCATCCCATTATGACATCACAGTAACAGCTACTGATTTAGGCAACCCAGCTCTTTCAGCTTCAAAATCTCTGAGTATAGAGGTGTCCGACGTCAACGATAATACACCACAATTCCCCCACAGCCTTCTTGAGATGTACCTGTTTGAAAATAACCCACCTGGACAGTCCATATTTTCTGTTAGCGCCACTGACGAAGACAAAAATGAAAATGCTCATATTACGCATCATATTGTAAGAGGCGACCAGACACAAAACGACATGACTTCATTCCTTAATATCAATTCTGAAACAGGCGTGATTAGTGCTCTCAGAAGTTTTGACTTTGAATTATTAAAAAAGTTTCAGTTCCACATACTTGCAACAGACTCTGGAACTCCGTCTCTGAGCAGTAACGTGACAGTGAACGTGTTTATTATGGATCAGAACGACAATGTTCCAGTGATTTTGTATCCAGTCAGCTCTAACGGTTCTGCTGAGGGTGTGGAAGAGATTCCTCGTAATGTGAACGCAGGTCATTTGGTGACTAAAGTCAGAGCCTATGACGCAGATATAGGATACAACGGCTGGTTATTATTTTCACTGCTGGAAGTTAGTGACCACAGTCTCTTTAGTTTGGACCGCTATACAGGACAGATAAGGACCCTTCGCTCATTCACAGAAACAGACGAGGCCCAGCATAAACTGATCATTCTGGTCAAAGACAATGGGAACGTTTCACTCTCAGCAACAGCGACTGTGATTGTCAAAGTTGTGGAGCCCAAAGAGGCTTTTGCAGCTTCTGATGTGAAAAACACAGTAAAAGAAGAGGAGGAAAACAACGTGACATTTTATTTAATCATCACTTTGGGCTCGGTTTCAGTGCTTTTTGTCATCAGCATCATCGTGTTGATTGAAATGCAGTGCTCTAAATCGACAGACTATTCGTCCAAGTATTTGCAGGAACCAAATTATGACGGGACTCTGTGTCACAGCATCCAGTACAGATCTGGAGACAAACGGTACATGTTAGTTGGACCCAGAATGAGTATCGGCTCTACTTTAGTCCCGGGCAGTAATGGAAATACTCTAGTGATACCAGATCGAAGGAGGAGAGATTCTGGAGAGGTAAGAATGGCTGATTGATTCTAATTCATCGTCTTGGTTTGTTTTTATTTTTATAAGGTAAAATTATGATTTCTGCACTCAGTTATGTTTTCATAGGGCAAAACCTGTTCAGTAATTTATTCGACCGCTTTGATCGTCTGATCGTATTGTTAGCAACCACAGATCACAGGGAGCTGTTCACTGTTTTGGTGCTGAAATTATATTCCGTTCCTTTGAGGATATGCTTAATTATTTATTAAGGCGCATTTGTTTGTGACGCTTAAAATACTTAAATGACTTATTTTGGATGTCATGAAACATTTTTAAAACAATGTCAGTCCTCAGGATTAATAAAGGTTGTGAAAAAAATCTTTTTTTTTTTTTTTTTTTTTTTTTTAAATCTGAACATATTGTAGGGTTTATACCTTCAGTATTTTTAAAACTTAGTTATGCTTTTAAAAAGTTAAGTATTTTAATCCACTTGGTGGCGTTGTAGCTCCAGTATTTGTCCAGAATATTGAGTCCTGCCCCTGATGATGACGCAAATAGGGCTTTTTTTTTTTTTTTTTTTTTTTTTTTTTTACACACACCGGAAAGGCTCAGGATACATATGCCGTACTGCCGGTACTTAAAGACCGATTTCATATTTGCTCATTTTCTCATGGTTGTGCTTGCCATAAACATCCAACTACGACCTTTAATACTCGAGGATATTTACAACTGATCCTAGAGAAACTGTTTGCTAAATCGTCTAATCGCACGTGATGGATGCCGGAGGACAAAGACGCAGATGGGAGTACTTCTGGATTGCTTTTTTTATTTCTTTTATTCTTGCATTTGGACAGCGAGTTTCAGCTCAGATAAGATATTCAATTCCAGAAGAAGTGAAAGAAGGAACAGCTTTGGGAAATATTGCTAAGGATTTGGGTCTTGAAGTAAGTAGCTTGGTGGACAGGCAGTTTCGAATCGTTTCTGGATCTAAGGAGGAGCTGTTTCAGATAAATCAGGAAAATGGCGTTTTGTACGTCCATAAGAAAATCGACAGAGAGTCTTTGTGTGCTGGCAGCGGTGTTTGCATGGTAAATTTAAAAACCGTTATTGAAAATCCTCTCGAGATACATTATGTGGAGGTAGAAATATCAGATATAAACGATCATTCTCCTAGTTTTCCTGAAAAAGAGCAGCGCCTGAGAATTTATGAAAATACACTGCCTGGTGCTACTTATCAGTTACAGGCAGCCGTTGATCCAGATTCTGGAACGAATTCGGTCCGGACCTATAAGTTAAGTCCTAATGATCATTTTGAAATTCGATTGAGAGAGAGTGATGAGGATAAGGTACCGTTTTTAGTCCTGAAGAAGGCTGTTGATAGGGAGATTACAACTACATACAAGTTACTTTTAACAGCAGTTGACGGAGGGAATCCTCCGAAATCTGGCATTCTTAACATTACTATTACTATTCTAGATATAAATGATAATCATCCTGTTTTTAGCCGAGATACATATTCTGTTACATTAAAGGAGAACTGTATTACTGGCACTGTGGTTATCCGTGTAAATGCAACTGATATGGATGAGGGCACAAACAGCGATATTGAATACAGTTTTGCAACGTTAAATAGCTACGTGAATGAATTTTTTGAACTCGATCAGGTCACAGGTGAAATACGTGTAAAGGGAAAAGTTGATTTTGAAGCTGCAGAAGTTTATAAACTCAATATTCAGGCATCGGATAAGGGATATCCACCTATGTCTGCAAACTGTAGAGTTGTTATTAAGATTATCGATGTGAATGACAACCGGCCAGAAATTGAGATTACGTCACTTTATAAGAACATCCCTGAAGATTCTAAACCTGGAACGGTCATTTCTCTCATCAGTGTGACCGATAAAGACGCAGGGATCAATGGTAAAGTGATTTGTCAGTTAATCAGAAATATTCCCTTTGAACTTAAGCCTTCTTTCAAAGACAATATGTACTCTTTGGTGACAAAAGATCGGTTAGATAGAGAAACGAGTTCACAGTACGACATTACAATAACAGCCTCAGATTTAGGACAGCCGTCTTTGACTGCATCGACCACTATAACCGTTCAGATTTCTGATGTTAATGATAACGCTCCGGAATTTGTAATAAATCCTTTAGACCTCTATATAATGGAAAATAATGCAGCCGGGTCGTCTATCATTTCTGTAAGCGCCTTTGATAGAGACACTGCTGAAAATGCTATGATATCGTATCATATAATTAGAGGTGATGGAACACCGAATGATTTGTCATCTTTTTTAAATATAAATTCCGCCACTGGTGTTGTTTATTCGCTGAAAAGCTTTGACTTTGAAACACTAAAGACTTCCCACTTCCATGTTCTCGCTACGGATTCTGGAACTCCATCTCTGAGCAGTAACGTGACAGTGAACGTGTTTATTCTGGATCAGAACGACAATGTTCCAGTGATCTTGTATCCAGTCAGCTCTAACGGTTCTGCTGAGGGTGTGGAAGAGATTCCCCGTAATGTGAACGCAGGTCATTTGGTGACTAAAGTCAGAGCCTATGATGCAGATATAGGATACAACGGCTGGTTATTATTTTCACTGCTGGAAGTTAGTGACCACAGTCTCTTTAGTTTGGATCGTTATACAGGACAGATAAGGACCCTTCGCTCATTCACAGAAACAGACGAGGCCCAGCATAAACTGCTCATTCTGGTCAAAGACAATGGGAACATTTCACTCTCAGCAACAGCGACTGTGATTGTCAAAGTTGTGGAGCCCAAAGAGGCTTTTGCAGCTTCTGATGTGAAAAACGTAGTAAAAGAGGAGGAGGAAAACAGCGTTACATTTTATTTGATCATCACTTTGGGCTCAGTTTCAGTGCTTTTTGTCATCAGCATCATCGTGTTGATTGTAATGCAGTGCTCTAAATCGACAGACTATTCGTCCAAGTATTTACAGGAACCAAATTACGACGGGACTCTGTGTCACAGCATCCAGTACAGATCTGGAGACAAACGGTACATGTTAGTTGGACCCAGAATGAGTATCGGCTCTACTTTAGTCCCGGGCAGTAATGGAAATACTCTAGTGATACCAGATCGAAGGAGGAGAGATTCTGGAGAGGTAAGAGTAACGGATTAATTGCAATTACAGCTATTGTTTTGCTTTAATATTTGTATACGTTATATGCGTTATGCCTCTATAGTAATGATCTATAGCACAAAAACTTTTTAAATACTTTGTTTGACAGATTTTATCGTCTGATCGTGCATATCCTAAGCGTGCAGGCAGTTGTTCACTGCCTCGGACATTTTTATTCATTTGTTTAATTATTGTTATAATAATAATAATAATAATAATAATATCATTGCTTCTTCTTCTTCTTCTTCTTCTTCTTCTTCTTCTTCTTCTTCTTCTTATTATTATTATTATTATTATTATTATTATTATTATTATTATTATTAAACTGTTTGCTAATCGCACGTGATGGAAGCCGGAGGACAAAGGAGTAGATGGGGGTACTGGATTGCTTTTTTTTTATTTATTTTTTTTTAATTCTTGGATTTGGACAGGAAATTTCAGCTCAGATAAGATATATATATATATATATATATATATATATATATATATCTTGCATTTCTTAATTAAGAAAAAAAATAACACTCTCAATGGTAAAAAAAAAAAATGACTGAAAATATGCAATCATAAAACACATAATTTCTTGATGTTTTTTTTTATTTTTTAGATGCAATCATGCATTTTTGTCTTTGCTTTATAAATATTGTAAATGTATTTATGTCCATGATTCGACTGAACTGCTATTTTCTTTTTCAGCTATGTTGCCATTTAATTGTATAATGGGATTTTCACATTAAGTGACTTTTGTTATAGGTTCGACAGAAGATGGTACAGAGTTGCTAAATCCTCCAGAATTATTAATATTATTTAAGATATTAGTTGTTTGAAATTAACAGCATACCGCTCGGTGTCAGTATTGCTCTATGATGTAATGGAGAGATTACGTCCTGCCTAGATGGTGACATGCGCAGTGCTGCACTGTTCTGTACATTTCAGGAGCCAGTGTGAGCCGAGGAAAATTATAGTGCTTATACGGTGGGCTGACGATGCGATTTAAGACATAATTTCCTGATTTCTTTTACTACACGGTTTATCCTGTTGATAATAACCACGGATAATAGATGTCTAGTTCTTGAATATTTTTTGTTTTAATTGCTCGCCATGGGTAAGGATGGACAAAGGCGCACATGGGGATACAGCTGGATTGCTTTTTGTTTGATGATGCATTGTGAACAGCATGTTTCGGCACAGATCAGATATTCTATTCCGGAGGAGGTGAAAGAGGGATCACACGTGGGAAATATTGCTAAAGACCTCGGTCTTGATATCAGTTCGTTAGAGCACAGACGATTCCGTATTGTTTCTGGATCTAAGGACAGCTTTTTCCAGGTAAATCAGAACAATGGCATCTTATACGTTCACAAGAAAATCGACCGAGAGGAGATTTGTGATGGCAATGGCGCATGTTTGCTAAACTTAAAGATTGCAGTTGAAAATCCACTCGAAGTCCACTACGTCGAGGTTGAAATAACAGATGTGAATGATCACTTCCCATCTTTCCCAGAAAAAGACTTACAGATCAAAATAGCGGAAAACACTTTAAAGGGCACTCGCTTTGGTCTTCCAACCGCAAGAGATTTGGATGTTGGCGTTAATTCTGTTCGGTCCTATCGCCTCGGACAAAATGATCATTTTGAGATAGAGGTGAGAGAGAGTGAAGACGGAGATAAAAGTCCTTTTCTACTTTTACAAAAACCGTTAGACAGGGAAAGTCAAGAGAAACACATATTAACATTTACTGCCATCGATGGTGGAAATCCACCTAAATCAGGCTCTTTAAATATAACTGTGTCGGTCCTCGATGTTAACGACAACCGCCCAGTATGCAACAGAGACACATACACTATTTCTTTAAAAGAAAACGCCTCTCCCGGTTTTACTGTAACATTTGTTAATGCAACTGACCCTGATGAGGGCGTTAATGGAGAAGTTGAATATACTTACAGTAGAAACGTGCAGCGAAAAGTACATGATATTTTTGATCTGGACAAGGTAACAGGTGAAATACGTGTCAAAGGCAAAATCGATTATGAACAAAATGAAATTTTTAGACTGAACATCATGGCATCTGATAAGGGACGCCCTCCAATGGATACAGACTGCAGAGTTGTTATTAAGATTATTGATGTCAATGATAATGAACCTGAGATTGAAATAACGTCGCTATCTAATATTGTTTCTGAAGACTCAAAGCCAGGCACAGTCATTTCTCTTATTAGCATAACAGACAAAGATTCAGGAATTAATGGTAAAGTTGTTTGCAGCTTGTCAAAGAATGTACCGTTTGAGCTGAAACCATATGTTCAGCAGAATATGTATTCTCTAGTGACCAAAGAGAGTTTGGACCGGGAGGTTGCATCCCATTATGACATCACAGTAACAGCTACTGATTTAGGCAACCCAGCTCTTTCAGCTTCAAAATCTCTGAGTATAGAGGTGTCCGACGTCAACGATAATACACCACAATTCCCCCACAGCCTTCTTGAGATGTACCTGTTTGAAAATAACCCACCTGGACAGTCCATATTTTCTGTTAGCGCCACTGACGAAGACAAAAATGAAAATGCTCATATTACGTATCATATTATAAGAGGCGACCAGACACAAAACGACATGACTTCATTCCTTAATATCAATTCTGAAACAGGCGTGATTAGTGCTCTCAGAAGTTTTGACTTTGAATTATTAAAAAAGTTTCAGTTCCACATACTTGCAACAGACTCTGGAACTCCGTCTCTGAGCAGTAACGTGACAGTGAACGTGTTTATTCTGGATCAGAACGACAATGTTCCAGTGATCTTGTATCCAGTCAGCGCTAACGGTTCTGCTGAGGGTGTGGAAGAGATTCCCCGTAATGTGAACGCAGGTCATTTGGTGACTAAAGTCAGAGCCTATGATGCAGATATAGGATACAACGGCTGGTTATTATTTACACTGCTGGAAGTTAGTGACCACAGTCTCTTTAGTTTGGATCGTTATACAGGACAGATAAGGACCCTTCGCTCATTCACAGAAACAGACGAAGCCCAGCATAAACTGCTCATTCTGGTCAAAGACAATGGGAACGTTTCACTCTCAGCAACAGCGACTGTGATTGTCAAAGTTGTGGAGCCCAAAGAGGCTTTTGCAGTTTCTGATGTGAAAAACACAGTAAAAGAAGAGGAGGAAAACAACGTGACATTTTATTTAATCATCACTTTGGGCTCGGTTTCAGTGCTTTTTGTCATCAGCATCATCGTGTTGATTGTAATGCAGTGCTCTAAATCGACAGACTATTCGTCCAAGTATTTACAGGAACCAAATTATGACGGGACTCTGTGTCACAGCATCCAGTACAGATCTGGAGACAAACGGTACATGTTAGTTGGACCCAGAATGAGTATCGGCTCTACTATAGTCCCGGGCAGTAATGGAAATACTCTAGTCATACCAGATCGCAGAAGGAGAGATTCTGGAGAGGTAAGAATGCCCGATTAATTCGAATTACAATCAGCGTGTTGTTTTGGAAATGTAGTACGTTATAGTTGCAAAATAGTATTCTTTTACATTTTGATTCTCGCAGGGAGCTGTCCGTTGCGTTGGTGCTGAAATGATATGCAAATCCTTCAGAATATGCTTCATTGTGCTTACATTTTTTATTTAATTTTTTGTCTTGAAAACATTTTAAAACACCAATGTAAGTTGACAAAAATACTGAATGGATCTAAACTTAAATATACTTCATTTATGATTACGTTTATTGTTTGTGTGTGTGTGTGTGTGTGTGTGTTAAATACTCATGGTGGTGAATTTTAAGCGGTTTTCAAGTGTTTTAAACCACTTGGTGTCGGTGTTGCTCCAGCATTTGTCCAGAATATTGAGTGCTGCCCCTGATGATGACGTAAATAGAGCTGTATTTACATTTTTTTTTCACACACACTGGAAAGGCTCGGCATGCATGAACAATACGCTGCGCTGACGGTACCTAAAAAGACCGAGTTCATTTAGTTATTTTCTCATGTATTTGCTAAGAATATTCTTCTGCGGCCTCTAATATTCGAAGATATATACAATTGATCCTAGAGAAACTGTTTGCTAATCGTCTAATCGCACGTGATGGAAGCCGGAGGACAAAGGAGCAGATGGGGGTACTGGATTGCTTTTTGTATTTTTTCAATTGTTGGATTTGGCCAGCAAATTTCAGCTCAGATAAGATATTCAATTCCAGAAGAAGTGAAAGAAGGAACAGCTTTGGGAAATATTGCTAAGGATTTGGGTCTTGAAGTAAGTAGCTTGGTGGACAGGCAGTTTCGAATCGTTTCTGGATCTAAGGAGGAGCTGTTTCAGATAAATCAGGAACATGGCGTTTTGTACGTCCATAAGAAAATCGACAGAGAGTCTTTGTGTGCTGGCAGCGGTGTTTGCATGGTAAATTTAAAAACCGTTATTGAAAATCCTCTCGAGATACATTATGTGGAGGTAGAAATATCAGATATAAACGATCATTCTCCTAGTTTTCCTGAAAAAGAACAGCGCCTAAGAATTTCTGAAAATACACTGCCTGGTGCCGATTATCAGTTACAGGCAGCCGTTGATCCAGATTCTGGAACGAATTCGGTCCGGACCTATAAGTTAAGTCCTAATGATCATTTTGAAATTCGAGTTAGAGAGAGTGATGAGGATAAGGTACCGTTTTTAGTCCTGAAGAAGGCTGTTGATAGGGAGATTACAACTACATACAAGTTACTTTTAACAGCAGTTGACGGAGGAAATCCTCCGAAATCTGGCATTCTTAACATTACTATTACGATTCTTGATACAAATGATAATCGCCCTGTATTTAGTCGAGATACATATTCTGTAACATTACAAGAGAATTCTGCTGTTGGCACGGTGGTAATTCGAGTAAATGCAACTGATATGGATGAGGGACCAAACAGTGAAATTGAATACAGTTTTGCAGCATTAAATAGCAAAGTGCATGAAGTTTTTGAGCTCGATCAGGTCACAGGTGAAATACGTGTAAAGGGAAAAGTTGATTTTGAAGATGCAGAAGTTTATAAACTAGATATTCAGGCATCGGATAAGGGACATCCATCGATGTCTGCAAACTGTAGAGTTGTTATTAAGATTATCGATGTGAATGACAACTGGCCCGATATTGAGATTACGTCACTTTATAAGAACATCCCTGAAGATTCTAAACCTGGAACGGTCATTTCTCTCATCAGTGTGACTGATAAAGATGCAGGGATCAATGGTAAAGTAATTTGTCAGTTAAACAAAAATATTCCCTTTGAGCTTAAACCTTCTTTAAAAGACAATATGTACTCTTTAGTGACAAAAGATCGGTTAGATAGAGAAACGAGTTCACAGTACGAAATTACAATGACAGCCTCAGATTTAGGACAGCCGTCGTTGACTGCATCGACCACTATAACCGTTCAGATTTCTGATGTGAATGATAATTCGCCAGAATTTGTAATAAATCCTTTAGACCTCTATATAATGGAAAATAATGCAGCCGGGTCGTCTATCATTTCTGTAAGCGCCTTTGATAGAGACACTGCTGAAAATGCCATGATATCGTATCATATAATTAGAGGTGATGGAACACCGAATGATTTGTCATCTTTTTTAAATATAAATTCCGCCACTGGTGTTGTTTATTCGCTGAAAAGCTTTGACTTTGAAACACTAAAGACTTCCCACTTCCATGTTCTCGCTACGGATTCTGGAACTCCATCTCTGAGCAGTAACGTGACAGTGAACGTGTTTATTCTGGATCAGAACGACAATATTCCAGTGATTTTGTATCCAGTCAGCTCTAACGGTTCTGCTGAGGGTGTGGAAGAGATTCCCCGTAATGTGAACGCAGGTCATTTGGTGACTAAAGTCAGAGCCTATGATGCAGATATAGGATACAACGGCTGGTTATTATTTTCACTGCAGGAAGTTAGTGACCACAGTCTCTTTAGTTTGGACCGCTATACAGGACAGATAAGGACCCTTCGCTCATTCACAGAAACAGACGAGGCCCAGCATAAACTGATCATTCTGGTCAAAGACAATGGGAACGTTTCACTCTCAGCAACAGCGACTGTGATTGTCAAAGTTGTGGAACCCAAAGAGGCTTTTGCAGCTTCTGATGTGAAGAACGCAGTAAAAGAGGAGGAGGAAAACAACGTGACATTTTATTTGATCATCACTTTGGGCTCGGTTTCTGTGCTTTTTGTCATCAGCATCATCGTGTTGATTGTAATGCAATGCTATAAATCGACAGAACATGCTTCCAAATATTTACAGGATACAAATTACGACGGGACTCTGTGTCACAGCATCCAGTACAGATCTGGAGACAAACGGTACATGTTAGTTGGACCCAGAATGAGTATCGGCTCTACTATAGTCCCTGGCAGTAATGGAAATACTCTAGTGATACCAGATCACAGGAGGAGAGATTCTGGAGAGGTAGGAGTATGCAAATTATATTAAACAACATTTTCTCAGGTTTAGTGTCTTCAATGATGTTTTATGTTTTCATATTTTATGTTTGATATTTGTGCTTGGGAATTAAGCTTTGAACGCTGTAATGAATTTTCGCTGTCCATGGTTCTGAAATGTTTCACTCTTCCGGGGTAACAATACATTCGTTTCCTAGGTTTTTTATATTTTTATTTATTTATTTATTTTATTTTTTTTACACGTGAGAATTTAGACTTACTACTCCTTTTGTACCATGTGGTGTCAGTGTTACATAAGGATATGGCGTAGAGCTTTGGCCCTGCCTATCTACATGTGGTGCGCATGGCTGTTCCGTTCAGTAAAACTGTGACAGCAGCTGTCGAGTACATCGTGAGAAGCGGAAATATAAATATTCTATATTTTTATCGACGCTGTTTAATCAAGATTGTTGCATCTGGGAAAAGACCATTTCAACTGAACACCAATTTTAAAGGAATTATTAACGATGGACGAACAGAGACGCAGATGGGAGAACTGGTGGATGGCTTTGTGTTTCTCTTTTTTTCTCTGCATCGGGCCGCAGGTTTCAGCTCAGATAAGATACACTGTTCCAGAGGAAATGAAAGAGGGATCTGTTGTGGGTAATATTGCTAAGGATCTGGGACTCGACGTGAGTACTTTGGTGGACAGACGGTTCCGTATCGTCTCTGGTTCTAAAAACGCGTTTTTTCAAGTAAATCAAAACAATGGCGAATTGTATATTCAGAAAAGCATAGACAGAGAAGAGCTTTGTGACGGAAACGGTGCATGTGTATTAAATCTAAAAACTGCGGTCGAAAATCCTTTAGAAATTCACTATGTTGCAGTTGAAGTGACAGACATAAATGACAACCATCCTAGTTTTACTGAACATCAACAACATTTCGAGATTGCAGAGCAGACCCCTATAGGAACGAGCTTCCAGTTGCACGCAGCACGAGACCAGGATGCCTCACCTTATTCGGTCCGTTTGTATAAATTGAGTCAGGATGAAAATTTCGAGATTGACATCAGAAACAGCGATGAGGAAAAAATCCCCTTTTTAGTGTTGAAAAAACCACTCGATCGCGAACGTAAGGCAGAACACTTGCTAATTTTGAAAGCCCTCGATGGTGGAAACCCTCCAAATTCAGGTACCCTTAACATTACCGTTACAGTATTGGACAGTAATGATAATCGTCCCGTGTTCAGTCAAAACACATACTATGTCAGTTTACAGGAAAATTCCCCAACTGGAACGACTGTGATTACAATAAAGGCATCTGATAGCGACGAGGGCACAAACAGTGAAATTGAGTATTCGCTTGGTAAAACTTTAAAGCGCAAAGTTTATGACATATTTCAGTTGGATCACATTACAGGCGAAATTAAGGTTAAAGGTGAGATAGACTTTGAGGACACAGATGTATATAAACTGGATGTTCAGGCTTCAGATAAAGGTCAGCCTCCTTTGTCTGCCCAAGGTCTAGTTATTATAAAAATACAAGATATAAACGATAATCAGCCTGAAATTGAGCTGACTTCATTATCTAATGTTGTTGCTGAAGACTGTAAACCTGGAACAGTTATTGCGTTGATTAGTGTCTCAGATAAAGACTCTGGTGTAAATGGTAAAGTTATATGTAGTCTCTCAGAGAATGCTACTTTCGAGTTGAAAGCATCTTTTCAAGATAATATGTATTCGCTGGTGACAAAAGGACATTTGGATCGTGAACTTGTGCCCCATTATGACATTACAATTAGAGCAGCTGATCTAGGTCAGCCGCCCTTATCATCCATCAAAACTTTAAGCATTCATGTAGCAGATGTGAATGACAACCCGCCTGAATTTTCGAATAGTATCCTTGAGCTTTACATATATGAAAATAATGCTCCTGGAGCCTCAATATTCTCTGTGAGAGCATTTGATAAAGATGTAAATGAAAATGCATTGATATCATATCAGATAAATAGAAGTGGAGGGACACAGAATGACATAAGGCCATTCTTGAACATAAATTCAGAAACAGGAGTTATTCATTCGCTTAAAAGTTTTGATTTCGAAGCAGTTAAAACATTTCAGTTCCACGTTGTTGCTTCAGACTCTGGAACTCCGTCTCTGAGCAGTAACGTGACAGTGAACGTGTTTATTCTGGATCAGAACGACAATGTTCCAGTGATCTTGTATCCAGTCAGCGCTAACGGTTCTGCTGAGGGTGTGGAAGAGATTCCTCGTAATGTGAACGCAGGTCATTTGGTGACTAAAGTCAGAGCCTATGATGCAGATATAGGATACAACGGCTGGTTATTATTTTCACTGCAGGAAGTTAGTGACCACAGTCTCTTTAGTTTGGACCGCTATACAGGACAGATAAGGACCCTTCGCTCATTCACAGAAACAGACGAGGCCCAGCATAAACTGCTCATTCTGGTCAAAGACAATGGGAACGTTTCACTCTCAGCAACAGCGACTGTGATTGTCAAAGTTGTGGAGCCCAAAGAGGCTTTTGCAGTTTCTGATTTTAAAAACAAAGTTAAAGACGAGGAGGAAAACAATGTGACATTTTATTTGATCATCACTTTGGGCTCGGTTTCAGTTCTTTTTGTCATCAGCATCATCGTGTTGATTGTAATGCAGTGCTCTAAATCGACAGACTATTCGTCCAAGTATTTACAGGATACAAATTACGACGGGACTCTGTGTCACAGCATCCAGTACAGATCTGGAGACAAACGGTACATGTTAGTTGGACCCAGAATGAGTATCGGCTCTAATTTAGTCCCAGGCAGTAATGGAAATACTCTAGTGATACCAGATCACAGGAGGAGAGATTCTGGAGAGGTAAGCAAATTATTTATGCATCTGTGTATTCATTGTAGGGAACAATCAATGCAGAAGTCACCTGCTCTCTGTGGTACTGAACCTGTTCAGGCTGTTTTTCCAGTGGAACACTATTAGTGTCTGTCTTTCTTAGATTCAGACTTTATTAATTGTTTAGGCTTAGGATTTACATTACAAAAGCACATGGATATTAATAAACATATAGCCAATTTATGAGTAAATGAAAAAAAAATAAAGTACTAATAAAATAAGTAGGAATAGAGAATTTTGTTATTCTGTTTCCTTTTATGAATTTTGCACAATTGTTGTACTGTTGTTCTTTGTCATAACAGGCCTTTCATAACTTGCAGCTAGGTTTGAGCATCTCTGATGAAACTGGTATCTTTTCTTGGGTCTGATGAAATTTATTGTGGTGGGCTGTGAAGTAATGAAATTTTTTTACTAATATGTATAATTTAGTCATGTTAATAAAGTGCAATTATGTTTCCATTTCATTTAGTGTGCAGTGCAGTCTTTCATTTGCCAGTTCTGTCTGTGCCTGTTCATCTATATGGCGAGATTGTATTCACTTGGTCTGTATATGCTTGGGACTTGTTTTAGTCTAGGGTTGGTCCTGTAGTCAGGTACTCCGATAATTTTATATTCTCTGTTTAGGGACAGAAAAATTTTCAGTTTACATTAAGCTGCTTCTGTCCAATGCGGATTGAAATAAATACAGGTATATGCATGTTAGTATTATTTATTTATTTATTTATTTATTTTAATTTTGTTGGTTTGGTCATGTTTTTCATTGTGAAGTCAACTGTAAAACAAAAGGACCTTACTCTGGGATCAGCTGTTTGTATCTCTGGGCTTTGTGATGGAGGTTCTGTACATCATTACTGTCTGGGGGGATTGTGATTTCTTTTTTAATTATTAGTTAGTATCCTACTTTTTCAGGTCTGCCGCCATTATTTAGAGTTTTGAATTGCAATACACTTTCATTTTGGCTGAATTTGATGCCTGCAGTGTTTGTCCTATATAGCAAACTGTTGGATTATGAATGGACCCCAAAGCCTAACCTGATTTTACCAAGTGAGACATGTTCCTGGGACAACATCGTTGTTGACCCTGGAACAACATTGTGATTAACCAATCAGATTTGAAGAACCAGTTTATAGATTTTGTGAAGTTTATGCTTAAAATCAGTGTTTGGTGCTTGTACATCAGTGTCATTCATCTATCATTCCCTCTGATTTTAGGGATTACTCATGGTTAAGGTTAGGTTTAGGTGTAGGGATATGGTTAAGAATATATTTTTGGAGTAAAATGTTGTTCCAGGGTCAACAAAATATGTTGACCTAGGAACACATCGGACTTGGCAAAATCAGGACGTGCGACCCCAAATCACACGTCAACAGAGTGTAATGATTCTTGTAATGGGTTGACATATTTTTAGCCAGAATCTGTTTGACATATAAATTAAGATTATTTTTAATAATAAAAATCTTTTTTACAGCCTTGCATAAGTTTGTTGCTGATGTTTATTCAAACGTATGTATGTATATTTATGATCTTGTTCCAAGCGTTATCTTTTTTGATTCCCTCTCTCTTTCACTTTAATTCAAGCACTCACCCACTCACTTGTTTTAATAAAAACATTCATAAGTTCTGTCTTATGGGAGAATGTTGAGTATTTAAACATAGCTTAATCACAATTTGTGTTGATGGTTTTTAAGTCCACTGATAAAACTATATGCATTTGACAGAAATAAAATATTTTTGGACGTTGCAATGCAACTAACGCTTTAGGTCGCGAGATGTCAGTGTAAACCTAGAGAAAGACTCGTGACGTCAAATGGCTGCTCATGGGTTTTTGTTCCGCCTTCTCAGTTTATTCGTGTGTTTTCTCATTTTCAGCACCGGTTCTGTAAGATTTGTCAGGATTGAGTACAGCGTCTTTCTATTGTCTGAATTGTTTTCAGCGTAACGTGAACAACGATGGAGCTATACAACAAATATTTATAGATTGATCTTGAAATTGCGTTGGAAGGGATTTCTGTAAAATAGGAAAAATGGAACAAAGAAGATGCTCTCATCAGCTGGAGCTGAATGCAAAACTCGCTTTCATTGCTGTATCGCTGTTGTTTGGGAGAGCAGTTTGGGGACAAACACGGTACACGATCTTGGAGGAGCAGAAGGACGGAGCTGCTGTAGGAAATATCGCCAAGGATTTAGGTATTGATCCCAGAACACTAAAGGAGAGGGGATTTCGCATCGTTTCGACCTCAGGCGAGTCAATGTTCAGTTTAAATCAGAATGATGGCGTCTTGTATGTGAACGGTAAAATAGATAGAGAGGAGGTGTGTGAGAGAAGCACCCCGTGTTTAATCAATCTGAAAATCGCTTTAGAAAGCCCATTAGAAATCCACTATGTCATTGTAGAGATATTAGATGTAAACGATCACAGTCCACAGTTTCCCGAGAATGAAAAGCGTCTGGAAATTTGGGAATCTGCTTTGCCAGGCGCGCGATATCCGCTACAGGCAGCGCGAGATCCAGACAGTGGAAGCAATTCGGTTCAGACCTACAAACTCAGTCACAACGACCACTTCCGACTTGAAATTAAAGATCGAGAAGATGGTAAAATTCCTATTCTGATTTTACACAAGCCACTTGACAGAGAAGAAACGAAAAACATAAAATTAGTATTAACTGTTTTTGATGGGGGGAGACCTCCTAAGTCTGGCTCAATAAAAATATTGATTGATGTGCTTGATATAAACGATAATGCGCCTGTTTTTACGAAAGAGGCTTACACTGTTGTTTTGAATGAAAACGCACCTGTGGGCACAACAATTGTACAGGTTAATGCCACTGATTTGGACGAGGGTCAAAATGGAGAGGTAGTTTATGCTTTAGGAAATAATGTTAATCATAACTTGCGTGAACTTTTTCAACTTAATCCATTCACCGGAGAAATCATTGTGAAAGGTGTTTTAGATTTTGAGGTCAAAGATATATATGAAATTGACATTCAGGCATCTGACAAAGGAACAGTTCCTCTTGCTACGGATAAAAGTGTAATCATAAAAGTCGTCGATGTAAATGATAATGCACCGGAAATAGAGGTCACATCATTTTCAAGTTCCATTCCAGAGGATTCCAGACCTGGTACCACAGTGGCTTTGATCAGCGTCACCGATTTAGACTCTGGGCTCAATGGAAAAATCTCTTGTTCAATATCTGATGATATACCTTTTAAACTAATGCCGTCATCACACGATAATATTTATTCTTTAGTTACCTCTGGATTACTTGACAGAGAATCGACATTTCAATATGACATAACATTAGTTGCAAAAGATGCGGGACAACCATCGCTGTCTACTATTAAAACTATAACAACTCTGATATCAGATGTAAATGACAATATTCCAGAATTCTCATTTTCCCCATATGCGTTTTATGTGATGGAAAATAATGTTCCAGGCAAATTTTTATTTTCTGTGTCTGCTACTGACAAAGACTCTAATGAAAATGCTATAGTTAGCTATCAAATATGGAGAGAAAGTAACGAGGAAAATAAATATACGTCTTTCATTAATGTTAATTCTGAGAATGGGGAGATTTATGCCCTTAAGAGCTTTGATTTTGAAACTGTTAAAACCTTCCAGTTCCACGTTATTGCTACAGACTCTGGATCTCCGTCTCTGAGCAGTAATGTGACAGTGAATGTGTTTATTCTGGATCAGAACGACAATGTTCCAGTGATCTTGTATCCAGTCAGCTCTAACGGTTCTGCTGAGGGTGTGGAAGAGATTCCCCGTAATGTGAACGCAGGTCATTTGGTGACTAAAGTCAGAGCCTATGACGCAGATATAGGATACAACGGCTGGTTATTATTTTCACTGCAGGAAGTTAGTGACCACAGTCTCTTTAGTTTGGACCGCTATACAGGACAGATAAGGACCCTTCGCTCATTCACAGAAACAGACGAGGCCCAGCATAAACTGATCATTCTGGTCAAAGACAATGGGAACGTTTCACTCTCAGCAACAGCGACTGTGATTGTCAAAGTTGTGGAGCCCAAAGAGGCTTTTGCAGCTTCTGATGTGAAAAACGTAGTAAAAGACGAGGAGGAAAACAACATGACATTTTATTTGATCATCACTTTGGGCTCGGTTTCAGTGCTTTTTGTCATCAGCATCATCGTGTTGATTGTAATGCAGTGCTCTAAATCGACAGACTATTCGTCCAAGTATGTGCAGGAACCAAATTACGACGGGACTCTGTGTCACAGCATCCAGTACAGATCTGGAGACAAACGGTACATGTTAGTTGGACCCAGAATGAGTATCGGCTCTACTTTAGTCCCGGGCAGTAATGGAAATACTCTAGTGATACCAGATCGAAGGAGGCGAGATTCTGGAGAGGTAAGAAAATGGCTTATGCATCTTTCTTTTAGGAAACAATTTTAACATAGAAACTGGCTGCTGTCCGTGGTACTGAACTTGTTCAGGCTGTATTTAAAAGAAACATTCTTAGTGTCAACCTTTTTCTCAGGTCCAGATTTATTAGATTTAGGATTCACATTACGAAAGCACATCAATATTAAATAAAGAAACATACAGCCAATGAAGAAAGATGCTTAATATATATGTGAGATTGGGGCCTGTTGATACAGTGCAATTCTGTTTCCACTTCATTGTTAGTGTGCAGTGCAGTCTTTAGTTTGTCAGGTCTGTCCGTGCCTGTCCATCTCTATGGCGATGTTGTACTCACTTTTTCTGTAAATGGTCAGGACTTGATTGAGTTTAGGTTTAATCCTGTGGTCAAGTATTCCAGCATTTTTATATTCTCTGTTTAGTGACGGAAATACTTTTCAGTTGCTTTAAGCTGATGCTTCTATCCAATGTTGCTGTTTTCTTTTTTTCTCCCCTTTTTTCTTTTCTTTTTTCATCTGGTTTTCTCCTGTGGTTCAGCTGGACATGTTTTTCATTGTAAAGTCAATTGCAAAACAAAATGACTTCTCTATTGAATCAACTATCGGTAGTTCTGGCCTTTGTGATGGAGGCTCTGTGTTTGGGTGGACTGTAGTTTCAATGCTTTTTTATTTAATTGTTTTTTGGTATCCTCCAAATTCAGCTGGACATGATTTAATTAGAGTTTTGCATTGTAACAGAAGGGTTTTTTTTTTCTTTTTGCTGAATTTGATGCCCGCACCCTCTGAGTGTTGTCCTATTTAGTTAAATGTTGGTTT
Source organism: Carassius gibelio (assembly GCF_023724105.1). Classification (NCBI taxonomy): domain Eukaryota; kingdom Metazoa; phylum Chordata; class Actinopteri; order Cypriniformes; family Cyprinidae; genus Carassius; species Carassius gibelio. The sequence continues at coordinate 19,209,278 of NC_068384.1, read as the reverse complement.
GTGAACGGTCCACAAATAGTACGTCCAGACATGTTTTTTTTTTGTATTAATATTTAATATAATTTAAAACAATGTAAAAGCTTGTCTTTTAAAAGTCTTAAATCACAATGTGTGTGGATTTTTTTTTAAGTCCACTGATAAAACTACATGCATTTGACAGCCGGAAAATATTTTTGGACGTTGCAATGCAACTAACGCTTTAGGTCGCAAGATGTCAGTGTAAACCTAGAGAAAGACTCGTGACGTCAAATGGCTGCTCATGGGTTTTTGTTCCGCCTTCTCAGTTTATTCGTGTGTTTTCTCATTTTCAGCACCGGTTCTGTAAGATTTGTCAGGATTGAGAACAGCGTCTTTCTATTGTCTGAATTGTTTTCAGCATAACGTGAGCAACGATGGAGCTATACAACAAATATTTATAGATTGATCTTGAAATTGCGTTGGAAGAGATTTCTGTAAAATAGGAAAAATGGAACAAAGAAGATGCTCTCATCAGCTGGAGCTGAATGCAAAACTCGCTTTCATTGCTGTATCGCTGTTGTTTGGGAGAGCAGTTTGGGGACAAACACGGTACACGATCTTGGAGGAGCAGAAGGACGGAGCTGCTGTAGGAAATATCGCGAAGGATTTAGGTATTGATCCCAGAACACTAAAGGAGAGGGGATTTCGCATCGTTTCGACCACAGGCGAGTCAATGTTCAGTTTAAATCAGAATGATGGCGTCTTGTATGTGAACGGTAAAATAGATAGAGAGGAGGTGTGTGAGGGAAGCACCCCGTGTTTAATCAATCTGAAAATCGCTTTAGAAAGCCCATTAGAAATCCACTATGTCACTGTAGAGATATTAGATGTAAACGATCACAGTCCACAGTTTCCCGAGAATGAAAAGCGTCTGGAAATTGGGGAATCTGCTTTGCCAGGCGCGCGATATCCGCTACAGGCAGCGCGAGATCCAGACAGTGGAAGCAATTCGGTTCAGACCTACAAACTCAGTCACAACGACCACTTCCGACTTGAAATTAAAGATCGAGAAGAAGATGGTAAAATTCCTATTCTGATTTTACACAAGCCACTTGACAGAGAAGAAACGAAAAACATAAAATTAGTATTAACTGTTTTTGATGGGGGGAGACCTCCTAAGTCTGGCTCAATAGAAATATTTGTTGATGTACAGGATATAAACGATAATGTACCTGTTTTTACGAAAGAGGCTTACACTGTTGTTTTGAATGAAAACGCACCTGTGGGCACAACAATTGTACAGGTTAATGCCACTGATTTGGACGAGGGTCAAAATGGAGAGGTCGTTTATGCATTGGGAAATAATGTCAATAATAATTTACGCAGATTTTTTAAAGTAAATTCAATCACTGGGGAAATAATTTTGACCGATCGTTTGGATTTTGAGATGAAGGATAAATACGAGATTGACATACAAGCATCTGACAAAGGAATTGTTCCTCATGCGACGGATAAAAGTGTAATCATAAAAGTCGTCGATGTAAATGATAATGCACCGGAAATAGAGGTCACATCATTTTCAAGCTCCATTCCAGAAGATTCCAGACCTGGTACCACAGTGGCTTCGATCAGCGTCACCGATTTAGACTCAGGGCTCAATGGAAAAATCTCTTGTTCAATATCTGATGATATACCTTTTAAACTAATGCCGTCATCACACGAAAATATTTATTCTTTAGTTACCTCTGGATTACTTGACAGAGAATCGACATTTCAATATGACATAACATTAGTTGCAAAAGATGCGGGACAACCATCGCTGTCTACTATTAAAACTATAACAACTCTGATATCAGATGTAAATGACAATATTCCAGAATTCTCATTTTCCCCATATGCGTTTTATGTGATGGAAAATAATGTTCCAGGCAAATTTTTATTTTCTGTGTCTGCTACTGACAAAGACTCTAATGAAAATGCTATAGTTAGCTATCAAATATGGAGAGAAAGTAGCGAGGAAAATAAATATACGTCTTTCATTAATATTAATTCTGAAAATGGGGAGATTTATGCGCTTAAGAGTTTTGATTTTGAAACTGTTAAGACATTCCAGTTCCATGTTATCGCTACAGACTCTGGATCTCCGTCTCTGAGCAGTAATGTGACAGTGAATGTGTTTATTCTGGATCAGAACGACAATGTTCCAGTGATCTTGTATCCAGTCAGCTCTAACGGTTCTGCTGAGGGTGTGGAAGAGATTCCCCGTAATGTGAACGCAGGTCATTTGGTGACTAAAGTCAGAGCCTATGACGCAGATATAGGATACAACGGCTGGTTATTATTTTCACTGCTGGAAGTTAGTGACCACAGTGTCTTTAGTTTGGACCGCTATACAGGACATATAAGGACCCTTCGCTCATTCACAGAAACAGACGAGGCCCAGCATAAACTGATCATTCTGGTCAAAGACAATGGGAACGTTTCACTCTCAGCAACAGCGACTGTGATTGTCAAAGTTGTGGAGCCCAAAGAGGCTTTTGCAGTTTCTGATGTGAAGACCGCAGTAAAAGACGAGGAGGAAAACAACGTGACATTTTATTTGATCATCACTTTGGGCTCGGTTTCAGTGCTTTTTGTCATCAGCATCATCGTATTGGTTGTAATGCAATGCTCTAAATCGACAGACTATTCGTCCAAGTATTTGCAGGAACCAAATTATGACGGGACCCTGTGTCACAGCATCCAGTACAGATCTGGAGACAAACGGTACATGTTAGTCGGACCCAGAATGAGTATCGGCTCTACTATAGTCCCGGGCAGTAATGGAAATACTCTAGTCATACCAGATCGAAGGAGGAGAGATTCTGGAGAGGTAAGAAAAGGACTAGAGGTGTATTGCCAGCTTTGTACTTTTATTATATATATATATATATATATATATATATATATATATATATATATATATATATATATATATATATATATATATATATATAATAAAAGTACAAAGCTATATGTTTATTTTTATAACTACACATGCATGTGAATTCTGTATTATTCTTAGATTGTTTGTTTTGCTGTTTCCTAATGGCTGAACCGCTGAACGAGCTAGTCGCTGTCCTTGGTGCTGAATAAATGATGCAGATTTCTGCCCTGCAAAATTCTCTCTTTTTTCTATTTCTGTGTGTATTTAAGATCTATTAGACGAGCTTTAAAAACTTAAAAATTATTAATTAATTTCATTATGAATTCGCAGTTAAATTAATAGCAATGTAAGGAAATACCGCGAGGTGTCAGTGTGAACGTATAGTGAGGCACCCAAGTGAGATTCAGAACGTCAGAGTACCTCCCTGTTTTGTTTTCGTCGACATTTAGATTTGTATATGTTCTCTATTTCATCTGCGGCGTGGCTTACTCGGTGCCTTTGTCCTTTGTTTTTCTTAGTAAAATCTTTCGAGGATTAGGGAATCTGTCATGCGATCTTTGCAATGATATTTGGATAATTGATGTGAAACTGCTGTGGAACCGATACGTTGCAAAAATGGGACAAAGACATGATCAGTGCCTTGGGCGGCAGGTGAAAATCATCATGGTTGTATCGCTTATTTTTGGCAGAGTGGTTTTGGCACAAATACGCTACTCGATTTCTGAAGAGCAAAATGACGGAGCTGCTGTGGGAAATGTTGCAAAGGATTTGGGTATTGATCGCAGAACGCTAAAGGAGAGGGGATTTCGTATCGTCTCGACTTCAGGCGAGTCAATGTTCAGTGTAAATCAGAATGATGGCGTCTTGTATGTGAACGGTAAATTAGATAGAGAGGAGGTGTGCGAAAGAAGCACCCCGTGTTTAATAAATCTAAAAATCGCATTAGAAAATCCTCTAGAGATTCATTACGTCACTGTTGATGTAATAGACGTGAATGACCACGGTCCGAGATTCCCAGAGCAGGAAAAACATTTAGAAATAAGTGAAACGGTGTTTCCCGGTGCGCGATTCCAGCTTCAAGCAGCTCGGGATCCAGACAGTGGCAGTAATTCAGTTCAAATGTATAAACTGAGCCACACCGATTATTTTCGTATTGAAATTATAGATCGTGATGAAGACGGTAAAGCTCCCGTGTTGATCTTACAAAAACCGCTCGACCGAGAGATTACAAAAAGTATGAAACTGCAGTTGACTGCTTTAGATGGAGGCAGACCCCCAAAGTCTGGAACTATGGATATTGGGATAGATGTGCTAGATATAAACGACAATGCTCCTGTGTTCACTAAAGATGCTTACACTGTTATGCTGAATGAAAACGCACCTGTAGGCACAGTTGTTTTAAGAGTGAATGCAACTGATTTGGACGAAGGTCAGAACGGGGAAGTAGTTTATTCATTAGGGCACAATGTTAATTACAAGTTACGTAAACTTTTTGATGTCAATCCAATCACTGGAGAAATGATTGTGACAGGTCTTTTGGATTTTGAGATAAAAGATAAATATCAAATTGACATTCAAGCATCAGACAAAGGAAGTGTTCCTCAAACCACAGATAAAATTATAACTATAAAAATTTCTGATATAAATGATAATCCCCCTCAGATAGAAGTGACATCATTCTCAAGTGCCATTCCTGAAGACTCTAAACCTGGCACAACGGTGGCTTTAATAAGTGTCTCTGATTTAGATTCTGGAATAAATGGGAGAGTCACCTGTTCAATACCCGAGGATATGCCTTTCAAACTAATGCTGTCATCACAAGAAAATACATACTCATTAGTGACAACTTCATCTCTTGACAGAGAGACAACTTCTCGCTATGACATAACATTAGAAGCCAAAGATGCTGGTCAGCCACCACTGTCTTCTGTTAAATCTATAACTGTCCAGGTATCAGATGTTAATGACAATAGTCCACAGTTCTCTTTTTCCCCTTATGCATTTTATGTGATCGAGAATAATGCTCCAGGCAAATCTTTATTTTCTGTGTCTGCCTCTGACAAAGACACAAGTGAAAATGGCGTAGTCAGTTATCAAATATGGAGAGATGGTGTAGAAAACAAATATACATCTTTCATTAATATTAACCCTGAAAATGGAGACATTTATGCACTTAAGAGCTTTGATTTTGAAACTGTTAAAACTTTCCAGTTCCAAATTGTTGCAACAGACTCTGGAACTCCGTCTCTGAGCAGTAACGTGACAGTGAACGTGTTTATTCTGGATCAGAACGACAATGTTCCAGTGATCTTGTATCCAGTCAGCGCTAACGGTTCTGCTGAGGGTGTGGAAGAGATTCCCCGTAATGTGAACGCAGGTCATTTGGTGACTAAAGTCAGAGCCTATGACGCAGATATAGGATACAACGGCTGGTTATTATTTTCACTGCTGGAAGTTAGTGACCACAGTCTCTTTAGTTTGGACCGCTATACAGGACAGATTAGGACCCTTCGCTCATTCACAGAAACAGACGAGGCCCAGCATAAACTGATCATTCTGGTCAAAGACAATGGGAACGTTTCTCTCTCAGCAACAGCGACTGTGATTGTCAAAGTTGTGGAGCCAAAAGAGGCTTTTGCAGCTTCTGATGTTAAAAATGCAGTAAAAGACGAGGAGGAAAACAACGTGACATTTTATTTGATCATCACTTTGGGCTCGGTTTCAGTGCTTTTTGTCATCAGCATCATCGTGTTGATTGTAATGCAGTGCTCTAAATCGACAGACTATTCGTCCAAGTATTTACAGGAACCAAATTATGACGGAACATTGTGTCACAGCATCCAGTACCGATCTGGAGACAAACGGTACATGTTAGTTGGACCCAGAATGAGTATCGGCTCTACTATAGCACCAGGCAGTAATAGGAACACTCTGGTGATACCAGATCGCAGGAGGAGAGATTCTGGAGAGGTAAGAAATGTTAAGGTTTGATATATATTTTAATTTGTTTAAGTATTTTTATGACCATTACTATTTAGATATAGATTGTGGTGAAAGAGTTGCATCAAATACATAGACATGCATTACTGGAGCTGGACAGTGGATTTATGGATCTCAACATATACATTGAATGGTATTGGAAAAGTTTATGTTGAAATGTTACTAAGTGAAGGACATACTTGCTAATGTTAAATGTTCATATTTAGAAGAGTTTCTTTTGTTTGCATTTTGTGGTTACTATTGTGGTGAAGAGTAGATCTCCTTCTTAGATTGTGGGAGTTACATGAAAACCATTGTGTTGCTTTACTAAACATGCAGTAGCTAGTTGTGCAAATGCCAGTGTAGTATGTCTTTTCTTGCATACTCTTGTAATGCATTACATTTGCTAAAATTATATTTAGCATGTGAGAATAATGACCAATGCTTTTTGGGTAACAATTCGCAATAAGGTTAATTAGTTAACAGTAATTAACTGTATCAGTTAACATGAACTAAGCATGAACAATACTTCTACATCATTTATTGATCTTAGTTCATGTTAATTTCAATATTTACAACTACATTATTCAAATCAAAAGTTGTATTTATTAACATTAGTTTATGCACTGTGAACTAACATGAAATATCAATGAATAACTGTATTGTCATTAACAGTAGCAACGATTAATAAATACTGTTACAAATGTATTGAACATTGTTAGTTAATGTTCCTTTATACATTAACTAATGTTAACAAATGACACCTTATTTTAAGATTAATGAGATATTTTGAGGTGAATTTTGATCTATCTATCTGTCTGTCTGTATGTCTGTCTCATTTTATGTATACATTTTTATATGTGGTCGTCTTTTTTCCCCACATATCAATGTTAAGTCTTACATTTATTAAAAAAAGACATCATTTTTTATACAATCTTAGAACTATAACCTTTAGTAAAAGAAGGGTGTCAAACAGTAGTCCTTGCTGAGAATTACGCATCAAGTTTTGACAACATACTTTGATGGCTTTAGAATGTGAATTAGAAATAGAATTTAGAATGTTTGATAATACGATTTTAGTTCACATGATTGAGTGACAGATGATCCAGCTACTACCTGTTATTGTATTATTATTATTATTATTATTATTATTATTATTATTATTATTAAGTGAACTAGTTTCTAATGCCATTGATGGCTTCTTTAAAAGATCACAAGTTAACTTTTATGATTGTAGGTCTATGGCGGCTACATAAAAGTGGACTGTTTTGGTTGGCATGAAATATAAAAATAAACAGTTCTAATAACTTCTGTGCGTCATTTGGACATACATCTCGTCTTAATTATTCCTTTTTATGTTTTTATTTTTAATCATTATTATTATTATTTTATTTAGCATAACTGTCTGTTGTTTTAATTTCTCAGTTATGTTCGTTTGCAGTTAAAAATAAATTCGCCTGGTGTCAGTACACACCAAAAATACTGGCCTGACGTGGCGTCGTCTGTTGCAGTTTCAATTTCATTGGCTCTCGTCAGTTCGTAATGAACGCCGTGGACATTGCCTTCACTTTTGCCAAGAGCAACCTGCTTCGTATCGGAAATATTTTCTAACATAAATCATGATTTTTATGGTCAGCGCTTAACTTTGTTATGGGTCAAATTTTTAGTGTGAAACATCTCTAAACTACGTTTTAATTTCCTGCAAAATGCAACGAAGGGCGCGTTCATCATGGCGCCTCAGACTTACACTGATGGCGTTGGGAATGCTGCTTTGGAGAGAGGTACGCGCACAAATACGATATTCTCTTTCTGAGGAACAGAAAGAAGGATCTGCTGTCGGAAACCTTGCGAAGGATTTAGGTCTCGATACCAGAACGTTAAAGGAGAGAGGATTTCGGATCGTTTCAACTTCAGGTGACTCGCTGTTCACGGTGAATCAGAATGACGGGATTTTAAGTGTAAATGGAAAGATAGATCGCGAGGAGGTGTGCGAGAGAAGCAGCTCGTGTGTCATCAATCTAAAAATCGCGCTAGAAAACCCTTTGGAAATTCACTACGTTTCGATTGAAATCTTGGACGTCAATGATCATGCTCCGACATTCCCAGAAAAAGAAAAGCGGTTGGAAATATGGGAATCTGCCCTACCAGGAGGGCGATATCAGTTACAGGCGGCGCGGGATCCCGATGGCGGCACGAACTCTGTTCAACAATATAAACTCAGTCATAATGATAATTTCCGCATAGAGGTTAAAGATCGCGGAGAAGATCGCAAAATGCCCTTTTTGATTCTCCAAAAACCTTTGGATAGAGAAACAAGCCGTAGACACAAGCTAGTCCTCACTGCGCTCGATGGAGGGCGACCCCCAAAGTCTGGAACAATGGATATAGTAGTTGACGTTTTAGATGTTAATGACAACATGCCAGTTTTCACACAAGAACTTTACTCTGTGATGCTTCAAGAAAATGTTCCTGTAGGCACAACTGTTATACAGGTTAATGCTACTGACATGGATGAAGGTCCAAATGGAGAAATTTATTATTCGTTTGGAAAGGATATAGACAATAGGCTAATACAACTTTTCGATTTAAACTCCAGTACTGGATTAATGACTGTGATTGGACCTATTGATTTTGAAGAGATGGATAACTTTGAAATAGATATCCAAGCATCAGACAAAGGACCTGTTCCTCTCATGTCAGATAAGAGTATAAGCATTAAAATCGTTGATGTAAATGACAATGTGCCCGAGATCGAAGTGACATCATTTTCAAATGCAGTGCCTGAAGACACTAAAATTGGAACCACTGTGGCTTTAATCGGCGTCAGTGATTTGGACTCTGGTGTAAATGGGAAAGTGTTATGCTACATAACTGAAGAAATACCTTTCAGACTAATGGCATCATCCCACGATAACATTTACGCACTGGTTACCGCCTCATCTCTTGATAGAGAAACTGTACCTCGCTATGACATCACATTAGTAGCCAAAGATGCTGGTCAGCCACCTCTGTCTTCAGTTAAAACTATAACTGTGCAGATATTAGATGTAAATGACAATAGTCCAAAATTTTCTCTTTCACCCTATGCTTTTTATGTGATGGAAAACAATATTCCAGGCAAATCTTTGTTTTCTGTATCTGCTTCTGATCGTGATTTAGATGAAAATGCTGTTGTACACTATAACATTTGGAGAGACTCTGGAGATGAACACAAATACGTATCTTTCATTAATATTAACTCTGAAAATGGGGAGATTTATGCCCTTAAGAGCCTTGACTTTGAAACTGATAAGACCTTCCAGTTCCATGTTATTGCTACAGACTCTGGATCTCCGTCTCTGAGCAGTAACGTGACAGTGAACGTGTTTATTCTGGATCAGAACGACAATGTTCCAGTGATCTTGTATCCAGTCAGCTCTAACGGTTCTGCTGAGGGTGTGGAAGAGATTCCCCGTAATGTGAACACAGGTCATTTGGTGACTAAAGTCAGAGCCTATGACGCAGATATAGGATACAACGGCTGGTTATTATTTTCACTGCTGGAAGTTAGTGACCACAGTCTCTTTAGTTTGGACCGCTATACAGGACAGATAAGGACCCTTCGCTCATTCACAGAAACAGACGAGGCCCAGCATAAACTGCTCATTCTGGTCAAAGACAATGGGAACGTTTCTCTCTCAGCAACAGTGACTGTGATTGTCAAAGTTGTGGAGCCCAAAGAGGCTTTTGCAGCTTCTGATTTTAAAAACACAGTAAAAGACGAGGAAGAAAACAACGTGACATTTTATTTAATCATCACTTTGGGCTCGGTTTCAGTGCTTTTTGTCATCAGCATCATCGTGTTGATTGTAATGCAGTGCTCTAAATCGACAGACTATTCGTCCAAGTATTTGCAGGAACCAAATTACGACGGGACTCTGTGTCACAGCATCCAGTACAGATCTGGAGACAAACGGTACATGTTAGTTGGACCCAGAATGAGTATCGGCTCTACTTTAGTCCCGGGCAGTAATGGAAATACTCTAGTCATACCAGATCGAAGGAGGAGAGATTCTGGAGAGGTAAAATTGTGATCTGTGATGGCTTTTGTGTATATTTTGTTTGGCCGAACTGTCCTCTCATCACCCTCAAATACATTCAAAATAAACAAATGCAGTAGTTTTTTAATGTGAGCACATGAAAAAGACAAGCTGATCTCTGATGTAAAATGGTTCAACAGGCTAAAGGCCCCTGAATCTGAATGATGAGATAATGATAGTTTCAGAACTCAAGGAATGAACATATGTATGTGTTTACATACAATCTGTATATATGTCTGGAGTGAGAGCAAATCTCTTCATTATCTCACTAACTCCAATGCAGATTTTGCTACAAAAGATGCAAGGCTGAATGTGATCCTTTTTGGATAATGTTTTTTTTTCATCTATACGTATTTCATCTTACATTTATAAATGTATGAAAGTAATGGAGAAAATCTCTCTCTCTCTCTCTCTCTCTCTCTCTCTCTCTCTCTCACTCACTCATTTGTTTGTAGCATTTATTTCCCCTGACATTATCTGTATTTGTGAATTTAAAACGTTGTATTTCTTGATTGCATATGCTTCCAGATGTGATGAAATCATGTCATCATTAACATTCCATCACGCTGCACATTCTGATTCCCATTCATTCTCTGTCTGGTATCCATAGTAACACACCCTTTACCCTGAGAAAAGGAAACATGAGCAGTAAATTGAGACAAACAGAGAGAAATTAACAGAATGCATTGGTTGGTCAGTTTGCTTGGTTTTAAACAACTTGGTTTATGACATTAAATGGATTTAGATGTAGAGTTGAAACTGTAATCTAGTTACCAGATGGTGTCAACAGATTCAGCCCCCTGTGAAGAGGACACACAGAGTCATGTGTTTGATTGTGGGAGGCAGTTTCAGATGCGTGTTCTCTCGGTGTGTGTGTGTAGTGGGATGTGCTGTCATGCTTGTCTTTGCTTTACCAGATTATTTCTGTGTATCTAAAAATCATATTAATGATGTTGCTCGTTATAATGTAGCGCTCAGATGACAGCAGTTTTTTCTAAATCAGTTTGAGAGTTTTTATATATGTGCTGAACACCTCAGGCTGTTACTCGAGCATGTTTTAGTCCATCGAGCAGACAGGATTGGCCTAATTCTATGTTGTTGAACACACATTTCATCTCTCTTCACTTTAAATATTTCTGTCCTCACTGTCACAGACAAATTGTTACGGTTAGAGTATATAACAATTTGTCTAAATTAAACATTTATTTTAAATAGAATGTTGGGATGAGTTAGGTTTTTAATTGCTGTGTGTGTGGATGATAAAATCCACTGTCCTTCTGTGCTGAGTTCAGAGTACTGAACTGCAGGTCTAATCAGGTTCTGCAGAGATCAGCAGGATACTGAATCTGGTCCAACAAAAACACACACATGCACTGACCATAGACCGGTTCAGCTACGGTGCTACTCGGCATCTCATTTAGTTGCTGCTGCATCTGCTATTTGAAGTCTTTGTTCAGTGTCTAAATAGAAACCTGTGATTTTATAACAGTGGCAGTCTATTCATCTGGACTCTGTTTCAATCGCTCATCTTAGGTTCAGATTTCAAGATAGATTATATTGACTGTTTAATTACTTAGCAGTGCATTTGATTTATCAGTACTGCTGGGTCCAAGCTGTACAAAATAACTGAAAATGTAATTCTACTATTTAAATATAATAAATAATTGTATGAATATTTGTAATTTTATAAAAAGAATCAGTTGCAGACACATCTTTTTTTTTGGCCCACCCCAGTTGCCATGGTAACAGCAGAGGAAGAGCACTCTCTTTGTTTACTGATTCCAGTTGCTCTGGTAGCAGAAGGCATTTTTAAAATAATCGAGAGTGATTTGTTAATTTTTTTACAGCTACATTTGAAGCTACTAATGTTTTTTTTTGTTTTTTTTCTGTTAGCTGGACAATCTGTTAAGTGTGGTTTTGTTGTTTTGATTTTTGATTTGGATCGTATTGTTGATGCGTGCTATTTTAAGGAAGAACGGTTACTTTCTGTAATCTTTCTTATGTAAAAACTTTCTTCACCCTCTAGATCTGTAAATGTTTTTAAGTGTATGTTGTATAGCCTTAGATACAATTTGTCTTTTTTTTTTTTTTTTTTTTTTGCTTTGTCAGACACTTAATTGTGTGTTGCCATAATCATATTTTTGAACCTATTTAATATTTTGTTACCTTTTTGTTAACATGTATGCTAATTGAAAAGGACTGTGTTGGACTAGTTATTCAGGATACAGTTTATTTACTAATGCACCAGCATTAGCTGTTAGAGTCACTATTAGATAGCTGTATATTTTTGAGCTTTTAATCTTGAATGATCTTTATTTCAGAACCACATTACTTTTTAAAGATCATCCAAGATCCAAATCAGCCGACATCCTAGTCTCAGTACAGAACAGAATTGCCTGAGCCTTAAGCACACAGGAGATCATTTTAATGTCTGTTTAGTGGGTCAGGTCCATGCTCTGACGTTTGTTGTTATTGCTCTGGCAGGTGAATGCAGAACTGTGCAAATGTATAAAAGGCATGAGCAGGAAAACAAATCCTGTGACAATAATGGCATAGCATTATGTGCAGACCAGAGAGTTCTGTGAATATATGTGCATGAGAGCAGGTCAGGTCCATTCGGCGGCGGCTCAGTACTTTAGTAGGTCACATCAGTTCTGCTTTTGGTTCATGTGGTTATAAGTAACTCTGTCCTCTGTATCTCTTTCTGCAGCTGGTCTCAAGTGATTTCATCTCTCTCTCCTTTATATAATCTTTGACTTTAAGTCTTCATTTATCTTCTGAACTCTCTTTCCCAATGATAATAGAAACAGTCATGATGGCTTTAGAAGTGTGTTTAATCTAAATTATGAATATTATTATTAGATGCATTGGTCTTTAAGTAATGTATAATGCCTTTGTCTGTCTTTGTTCATTCAATGTAGAATTAGCAGCATACTTATACACACACACACACACACACACACTTCAGCATAATCTTGTTTCTTTCTGCAAGTGTGTCAGATGCTTTACATTGCAAACAGTACAGTAGTATGATATATTGTCACACTACCTCATCAAATTAAATGTTTAAGTCTTCCAGTGTTACTGTACATCTAGGAAAGCTGTTTTCCATTTGAATACACATTTGTATAAAAATGTTAGGGTCTTTAGAGTGTGATCAAATAAACAGTTTATATCACTTCAGTTGTAGGATACATTTTTCCATGTATTGTACTCTGATTGCATTGAAAAATGCTGTAGGTCATCCTGGTATTGCATACATATATAAGCAAAATGACATCCTGTGTACAGTATACATACTGCAGAAAGAGTAGTATGTTAGCATGCTATTCCTAACACATAACTTGATGATTGTAACGTAGATGATTGACACAGTTTCAAAGCTACAGTTTGTGATGCCAGAACACTATAAAGCCCACAAGAGATCTCTTAGGCTGAAAGCAGAGCTTTGTGCTGGATGTGGGTGGAGTCAGGCATATGAGTACTATTTTTAGAAGGCCTGTGCCTGTTTTATATGTGAGAGTTTTATTTGTAAGCATTAAGATGTGTAAATCCCAAATTAATTTGGGTTAAATCCATGCTTCGGGGAACATGTGTCTCTCTTATAGTATCCATGTTTCTAGGCGTATTTATAGATGGTCTCTGGAGTCCTGAGCTGTTAGGTCATATGTCCCCTGTGGTCTCTGTATACTGCTTGGCATTCTGGGTAATATTAAATCATGTGAAAAATTTTATGTTTTGCAAGTCAGCATTTTGCTAGAGTTCTTGCTTCTCCTGAAAACAGTTTTAGAGATCTGTTCTATGTCATTTAAACTTGACAGCAACAAAGCATGGAGTAATGTGAAAATACAGAGCAGAATGTGCAGATTTCATGAATTAGATGTACATTTCGGACACAGTTTTAACATTAAAGTTTTTAAATATATTTTCATATTGCAATAATTTTACATTTAATACTTTTACAGAACTAATTAATATTAATAAATATGTATATATATATATATATATATATATATATATCAAAAGTAATTTATACATTCTGTAAAATGTTTACATTGCCCCAGTAGTGAATCATTCGTAAGATGACAACGTGTTTCTATTCATTTCCATAATTACACATTGGCTGATGCATCAGCATCTTGCACTAAATAGACTTCTAAATCCAAATCTGTTTCAAATAAAAGTATTTTGTTTCCTTTTCTTTGGCATGATGAAATAGTTACATTTTTAATGCTATCTTTAAAAGCTCAGTTTATATTTAGTTCCCTTCAGGATGATAACAAGAGAGAGACTTGACGTAAAAGCATGGAGGAGGAGGAGGAACAACAGTGACTCATATCCACTTGTATGTGTGTGTGTGTGTGTGTGTGTGTGTGTGTGTGCATGTGTGGTAAGAGCAGGTTCATATATGTGTGTGTTCTGCAGAGACAGCAGCCATTTTGAAAGTACTCATAGATCAGGAAAATGCTTTTATTAAAGGAGATGGTAATCTCAGCGTCTGTATCATGGTCTATTTTTCTGTAGTAAACACGTCATGCCAAACATTTGGAAGATTAGCAAACAGTCAATTTGTTATATGGCAAGCTGTTTTCACAAAAAAAGCAGTTTATTCAGCATGCTAAAGCATATTTTACATTCAAACAGGATCCTGTTGTGCTCTTTTCTTCTTCTTCTTTTCTTTATTTTGTGCTTGTGAACATGTACATGCATGAGCGAACACACCTAGATTTAGACTCCTGTACTGTAAATTCTTATTGCACAAAAAAAAAAAAAAAAAAAACGAAAGTGAGAGTGACCGTGTTTATGTCTAATGTTTATTATTCTTCCTGATAAAGTAACTGGCCAACTGTCCTGCAATAATGTACTTGTCAAAGCTATTTTACTCTCATTTGGTGCTTACCCAATGTGTTTAGCTTATAAGCTTTGTGCAAATGAAGAAATAAAAAAATGGCAGCCATTGCATTTTGTGATCTTGGTATGCTGCAGTGTGCATATGAATGTTTTGTGAATGACGAAGACATTTGGACAGTGACTCACACTTGCATGTCAAATACAGGCCGTATTTGTGTGGATGTGTGTGTGTCTCATCCATGTTCCATGCACACGTGAGTCATTGTGCATCTCATGCCTTTGTGTTGATGTAAGAGAATGTGATGTGTACATTATGTACAAACTGGGCATATGCTAAATCTTATACTATCTTTATAACATTAACTTTGCACAGGCTCTGGTGTATGTATTTTTTATAGAATTGTTTTCATGTGTGGTTGTTTGAAAACCAAATGTTGCCAAATCTTGTGGGAAGACATACTTTCAAGGTGAATTCTATGCATAGGTTTATGCACCGTAGTGGTTGTTTGTGTTTTCCCCATAAATGCTATACAATACAGAGAAATCTGACAGTCTGCTCTGTAGTTTTCCAACCAGTATTTCTGTTATCACAGTTTTCATTGTCTAGCAGAGTGACTTCTTTAGTGAGAGTCGTTATTTTGGGTATCGTCCCAGCAGAGTTCACTAAAGCTTTTAATGTCGCTGTGAATTAAAAGCATGTTTGAGTCCAAACAGCATCCTTGCATCCCTCACACATGAACACACACACACACACAGAGACATTTGCCTGGAAGATGTAGGCCAGCATGATGTGTGAATAATTTAGTCTGTTCACTGACTACAGTGAATATGGCTGTATTCTATCTCTCTGTTATTTTTATAAAAAACACTTTTGTGTGGATAACCTTGCAAACTGCATCTCTTTATTTATTTAGTAGCATTTATTTTAGTTTAATTGTTCTGTTTGTTTTTGCAATAATAGGTTTGTTCTTGTTTTTACTGTCTAGAATTAAGAGGTTGCATTATTAAATTTGATTATAATGCATTTATGATGTAGCTATATTTATTTTTAGTATGTTTATTAACTGGTTGTATTTTTGTATCAAATACATTTTATTTTTGTTAATATAGCGTTTAATATTGAATTTAAATGGCTTTAACCCCAACATAATTTGTTGACTGATTTTAGTGGAAAATCTGTGGAATTCTACTGTATGAATTTAACAAAAAGGGTTAAACACAGCTGACAGTACTAAACTCTTACTGGTCCCTGAAACTATCAAAATGATACAATGTTTTATTAATGAACATGAATTCCTGTGTTGTGTTGATTCTGCTTAAATCTGCAGAGCTGCGGTTTTATGTCCATACTGGGCTGGTTATATAAAAAATCTCTCTCACTCTTTACAGCAGTCGTGCTTGCTGGTTGTTTTTAGTTTAAGAATGATAGCGGATGGCATGCAGGTGCAGGGAATTAGCATGCATTTTCTGTGTGTCTGCCACTCTTTAGACGTGTGTGTTCATTAGACCCAAGAGTGTTTCTAGCCACATCCTTCTGCAGCTGCTCCCTCTGAAAGAAAGCAGTGTGTGTGTGTCAGCTGTGAAAGACATTTAGATTAGCTCAGGTTCTGAGTAAGTGTCAGATTTGCTTTTTGTCCATTATCTTTTCCTTCATCTTTTTAATGAATTTCATTCTCCTTTTAATTGTATCACTCTGCTATTCCTTTTTTTTTTTACTGTGATCAGTTACAGTTCAGTTAAAGATCAGTTAAAATTTGGTTTCTCATCCTTCTCATTTTTCTCATTGTAATATTAATCGTGTAGCTCTAAACTCTTCACTTGTGTGTGTGTGTGTGTGTGTGGGTGTATGAGGCACACTCCTGTAACTGCATATCTGTTGAATTCTGTATACCCCAATTTTTGTTCATAGAATGTTTGATTGTCATCTTATGTGGAATCATTTTTTATGATATCATCATTATTTAGAGGTATTGTCTCTATTTGTGCTCCAAATGGAAATTATGCCTCAAACTCATTCTCTCTCACTTTCTCTGTCCTCCCTAATAATTGGAATATGAATACAAATGATATTTATATCTCTGTGTAATTACTGATAACCTTCCGCAAAGGTCACTGACCATTAAACTCACTGGCAATGATTATGCTGTAATCTCTATGTGTGATGGTTCTTGGTGTCAGTGAGTTTGATGGTCAGTGACCTTACTGAAGTTAATCAGTGTGTCGGCTGTAATGTGGGCTTGTAGCTGAGGTTGACAGTAAGGTTAAGTCACCATTCTGCCTTTGGGTTCATCAGGACATCATGATGTTTTTTTTTTTTTTTTTTTCGGTATGATTAGGGGTAAATTCCAAGTGGAAGAGCATCCCTATGCTCTACTCTCTACGAAGGGGAGAGCCCTTGTAATGTCTTCTTTCAAGGGTGCAAGGCATTACTGTCTCATATAAGCATGAAAACTTTATTACACCATTGTCTTAAATCATATTTCTATCACTGATGGAAAATGTGGTCTTACATTGAAATAGACAAATTTAATGAGCCTATTCTATTTACGTTTTTATGTGTACTTTACCCCAACTTTGCTTTAAAACGCATGGCAAGATCTCCTTACCAAAGGTCAAATGATCACAAATAGAAATCACTTCCATGAAGTGACCATCACATGTCCCCTTAGCTAACGGACTTCTGGAACACCCGTCCCCTTCCTGAAGTGTCCTTAAGGGCGCAAAAATTAAAAAAAGAAAATATTTTGGAATCTGACCCTAGTTTTGTGTGCAAAGATTTGAAAGCACTTACCAGGTCTGCAGACCCTTGTGGATCTGTGAAAATTATTGTGAGGACATTTCCGGTTATTATAAACGAACATTCACTGATGATATCTGGGTCTTTAAAGTCTGTGAATGTCTGAACTAAACATCTCATACTTATTGTAGTTTTTGTGTTTTCTGTTAAACGTGAATAAACTGCATTTAATTCTTTAGCAATGCTATTTTAAGCATCATCAAGGAGACAGAAAAGCATTTAATCCTTTCTGTCAGTTAGTAACGAACACTGCTGTGACAAATTGTGTTTAGCGTGCTTGAACTGTCATTAGGGAATATGCAAGTTAGCCGTGACCTTGCACTCTTCAAAACCACTCTATCACACTGCAAGTGTCAATATTTTCATAATCGCTTTAAAGGGAATCTGATTCATGCATTGTGTAGCCCAGGTGTTTTGAGGTTAATCTGGTCCAACATGCTTGCCGTGGTGTTGATGTGTGCTGTTGGATTAGTCCTGTCAGCATTTATCAGTGAGACAGTTATCCAACTAAGATCTTTCTAATGGGATTACAGAGAAAAGTCATCAGCTTTACAGTAGTGTGAAGAGGCAGAGAACTTTACCCAGCATGTAAAATACCTGCTATTCACACATGCAATATACACACATTTGCAGAGTCCATTGGGAGCCACTAAAAACTTTGACAATTAATGCTAGTTCATTTACTGTCTAATATTGTTCTCACACACTTCTTTTATCTTGATTCCTTCTCATTCTTTCTCCGCGTTTTAATCCCTGTTTAATTTCCCTTTATCTTTCTTCAATTCACTCCCCCACTAACCCCATTTTTCATGCTGCTTTTCCTTTTTTTTCTCCTTTTAACTAGTCCACTCACTCTATATTTCTCTTCTCCTTTTGCTGTTTTTGCTCCATTTCCATTGTTTCCTTTCATCGTGCTGATAATCATGTCTCTAATCATGTCTCTCTCTCCCTGGCTTTGGATATTCTGTTCTTTTTACACACATAGTTTAACTCTGAGAGACAGATATTACTATTGATGATGCATTTGCTCTTTGCCTTTAAAGTTTTTTTTTTTTTTTTCACTTTCAAGGATTATTGTTAATGCAATAAGTTTTTGGACTTAAAACTGCACCAAATGGGTTGTCAAGTTTGCAAACTTTTCAAAACGGCTGTATGCATGCAAAAATATTTGCTTTGATTTTTGTAGGAAGCATTTCCAGTAGGCTAGGAGGCTGAATGTATGTTTATCTCAGAGTTTGGTGTATTTAGAGCCCCTACATATCGATGCTTTGACCTTTATAAATACCTTTCCAATAGTCCAGAAGTTTAATACGTCTATTTGCTTATCTCAGATACAAGAGCTTTATTTTTATGTTTACACATGCAAGGAATTTGACTTCCAGTGCAGAATAAAGAACAGAAATTGTGCAGACATAGGCTACATTGGAATTAGACAATAACATGGAATATAGCACAATAATATGACCTGGAAGATTCAAACTAAATATATAATTTCATACATTTCAGAGTTTAAGCTGGCATTATATGTATTTTAAACCATATTTAATCAACATATGTATTGTTTCATTTATTTTTAAAAAATGTTGTCTTTTTAGGTGTCCTTCAGGGAAACTCCAAATGTCTATCTGTGTCTCAGTACAGCTGGGCCTCTGACCGGATCTCACATTTGTTTGAGTTTGAAAATGTGTGCACTGCAAGATATTGCTTTAGCAAAAGTAAAGTACTAATCTTTACTCCTTTCTCTTCTTCCCTCTTTTTTTGTTTTGTTATTGTGCTCTCCCTGCATATGCTGTGTCCGCAGAGCACACTCAAGGTAAGACCATGACATTTTTTTTTTTTTTGAAGTCAGTAAAAAGATAGCTAAAGTTGTTTTAAAAGAATTAGGATATGAAGTTCTTGATAATGCATGAGACCAAGTGTGTGTGTGTGTGTGTGTGTGTGTGAGAGAGAGAGAGAGAAAGAGAGAGACAGAGGGCTGAATATAGAATAGAACTTTCGGAACACTGGGTTCTGTTTCTGTCCTCTTGAAGTGTCCCGTAAGCATTCTTGCTGATGTCATTCTGCAGTATCCCAACACACACGCCTGCGGCACTACTCCATCTATCCATTCTCTCTCGTTAACCTTTACTTTGAAATCTGCATATTGCGGTTTACACATCCACAGATCCATAAAACTTCAACCACTGAGGATATACATAGATTATATTTAAGCAATTAGGTCACAGGTGTAGGGAGCAGGTGGATTATATTTTCTGTGAGAATTTTGCAGGTTAACGGATTATAGAGAGAATAGGGGTCAAATAGGTTTATCACAACAGCAGGTCACTAGATTACTTCAATGTGTGTGGGGTTACTTACACGTTTATATCGTTTGGTGACAACATTGAACAAAATAAAATAAAATATACAGAAGTCAGTATACAATAGTATATGGTATTGTATGCCATCATATACATCTCTCTCTCTCTCTCTGCCCCTGTTTATATACAAATGTGTGTGTGTGACTACAAATGGATTCTGTGAAATTATTCCTAAATCTGAGATGAATTTAAATAAAATGTTTATTAATACAACACAAAATAGGCAGCTGAATAACACTCTAATAATGTACAAATCATGCACCATATAATAAATATTACTGCCTAGTTTCTTGTGTGTGTGTGTGTGTGTGTGTGTGTGTGTGTGTGTGTGTGTGTATGTGTGTGTGTTATCAGATCGCTCTGCCCTTGCTGAGTGGATTGTCTCCTGTCTTAACATTATGCCAGCTGCATTTTCATTTCCTCTTACATGGATTGTGTGAGAGATGTGTGTGTTAGTGCATGAGAGAGCCATGGTTTCTTTGTTTCACAACTGACTCGTAAATGAAAATCTCCACCTGGTGGCAGATCAGTGTAATGTTTTATTGTGTGTATTTAACTGTGCTTGCACTAGCTTTTTACATTGCCACCAGTTCACACTTAAGCAGTGTTTGTCAATAAGATATTTTTTTTTTTCTGATGCAGTATGTTAGTGTGTCAGAATTGATTTGGTTTAATAGGTGATGACCTATTTACAGCAGTGTGTGAGTGTGTGTGTGTGTGAGAGAGAGATTTATGCTTCAACTGTCCTATGTGAAACACCCTCTCCTCATTGCTGGTTTCTCTGAGGGTGTGGCCCATACATCTGTGAACAAAACCAGGCCAAATGTAAATCAATACTCGTACCTCATTGGACGATTATTCTCTTGAGAGTCTGATAGACATAAATCTGCTTAAATCACCACACTCACCAGCAGAGCTGTGCACGGCAACACCTCGGCCAATCAAATAGCCGGGAGCATCAAACAGAATTGTGCTTAACCAATCAGCTAATGACATAGCTGTAGCTAAGCCAATCAGAGCTTTTGGTCAGTGTGAGCAGCTGGTGCATCTTTCAGCAGAGGCTGTTTCAACAATAGCTGCTTTAGCCTTATTACCTAAAAAGCCTATTTATGGGATTGTAAGGGGTTTTATTTTTTTATGCACAAACAAAAACACATTTTATATGTTTCAGTTTCTTTGTTTTTGTTCCGAACTCACAAACTTTGAAATACACTGTTGCTGTTCATTCTTTTAAACTGTGTAAATGCATATATTAAATCTCTTTTTATTGTTGTCTATATGGTGATTTAATACACACATACTTTTAAGTTATTTATTTATTTTATTGTTATTTGTTTCTAAGCAGATATAAGAATTTGTCAGTTCCATATTTTTGTTTATCTTTTTTTTTTCCCTTATAAGAAGTTTTTCACTGTTATGTTTTAATAATATGCTTTGTCTACACGTGTATCAGCCCTTAGGTTTTGACGGCACTCCTCTTTTCTCTAACTCAGTTCGAAAGACTTGAATGATTGTTGTTGTTGCTGACCTGTGCATTCTGACAGATAAAAGGGGTTTTTTTTCTAAAGAGAATGGGACTTTCATAAGTCTTATTTGAATGTCTAACATTAACAAGTGAGATAGAAATGACTGAATTTTCATGCAGCTGTCCGAAGTCACCTCTGATCCTTAATTAGAGTTTCAGACTTTGAGCTGTGTTTTGTTGTGGTGTGCAACACATATCTATGGGCATCATTATTGTTAATTAAATGTATCACTATTTATTAAAGTGAAGCTTAGGTAGTGTGCATGTACAGTACTGTATGTGTCTGGACTGGTTACTGTCTCTTTGACGTGTCCTGCCCTTTCACATTTCCATCAGAACAACTGTGTAAAGCAATCTGAGCACAGATTTTGAAACAAATGATTAAACTCTAGTTGGAATAAAATTCTCTCCGAGTTTAATCTTTCTCAAGATGTCATTCGAGCTTGCCTGTGTGTGTGTTTGTGTGTGTGTGCTCAGTTAATATTAACACGGTGGAATTAATTTGCTTTCGATTAAAAATTTATCAAAACCAGAATTTAATCTGAAATATTCTATTGATTTCATTGCATTAGGATGTGAAAGAAGAACAGAAAGACAGTGAGGGAAAAATGCATGAAATGGATTGTAAGATATGTGTATTGTCTGTGGGATGGATGTTTTTTTTTAGAATGAATTTTTTTCATGGACATAAAACTTAACTTATGGCTTGTACCAATTCTAAGTGTTGGTCACAATTTCATCCAGCTTGTCTGCTTCTTACAAAAGACGACCAAAACTGAATTATTTCCATCTCCTCACAGATCTGTATATGACATTAAGAGAAAGCAGCTGTTTCTCTCTCTCTCTCTCTCTCTCTCTCTCTCTCTCTCTCTCTCTCTCTTTCTAAGACCCTGCAGTTTAATCATATATTCTGTGCCTCCATCAGTACTAGATTTTTAAATGAAAGTTTAGATCCTCTTAAAGTCACTCTCTTGATCAGGAGAAAAGCATAATTTTGCAGTAGCTCCTCAACATAGTACATACTGTAAGTGTCCTGTGGGAGTATGTGTGCTCTCTTCTATAGAAACGACTCTGTTTCAATGTACAGCTAGCTCATATACCCATCTTCCGTAATGTGACACATTTACATTAAAACAGAATATTCAACTAGAAATAAAATGTAGGATGAGAAACCTTTCCTTTTGTTCTTCCGTAGAAAAAAGAATTGTTACATTTTGATAAACAATTACAGAGAGAAATATTTTGTTTCTTAGAAATAATGTGCACCAATGAATAATTCACATTAGCACCAGGAGTGTAAACTGGGTTAATTGTGAATCCATACTGGAGTACTGTAATCTGTTGAATGTTTAATATTCAGTAGGGTGTGTTAGCAGTGTTTTTGGCTCACAGCAGAAGCGTGCTTGTGGGGGAGGTGACAGAAGTCAGCAGGAACATGTCTCTCTGCTGCAGTAGCTACACATCACTGCTTGAGCTGACCGGCTCTCCAGAATGTACAGTGTGTGTGTGTGTGAGAGAGAGAGAGAGAGAGAGAGAGAGAGAGAGAGAGAGAGAGATGCAGGGAGACTCATTATAATTTCCTCATCCTGACTGTCATATTAATGACTCCCTTTTAATGTTAATATTCATAAGATGAAACACTGTGATTTATAGCTCATTTGATCAATTGTCCCTAGTATCGCCCCTCTGCCTCACTCTCACTCAAAGTGGAATGGGGTCTCGGAAAAAGCCCCATCCTGCTGTAATGCAGTTTCCGTGACAACAGGCATACTCTGCAGAGTGGGTTCTCCACTGCCTGACATCATCACCCCTCCCCCTTTCTCCTCTCTGTCTTTCCCAGGCACAAGCATACATATAATGTATGTGCATATATAAACATAACTGCCTTTTTCTCTTACAGAATCCTGATTATATGATAAATAAGATGGTTTATACACCAACTTCTGTCTCTATTTTTAATTCATCAGATTACACTACCACATTCAGATGT
The DNA here is from genome assembly GCF_023724105.1 of Carassius gibelio. Lineage (NCBI taxonomy): Eukaryota > Metazoa > Chordata > Actinopteri > Cypriniformes > Cyprinidae > Carassius > Carassius gibelio. The sequence continues at coordinate 19,185,813 of NC_068384.1, read as the reverse complement.
GGAAGACCCTCCCTCACACATGCACACACAGGCACACACATCTAACCCCAGCCCCACCCTTGATGAAATCACACTATCCAACCACCCCCTCTGGTGTTCACATTGCTTCCACGCATCCTTGGGGATTTATTAATGTATTATTAATTTATGTATGTATGTACGTATTTATGTATGCATCTATTTATGTATTCATTTTTATGTATGTACACACAGACACAGAAAGGTCAGAATTAGCCTCTGGTTAATGAATACTCCATAGTATGATTAAACTCTGTATTATGCATTCAATATGCTTAATTTCAATAATGTTTATACACATACAGTTTTAATTCTCTGTTATTAAACACTGAGAATCGATCCAAGGTTAATTTTACTTCAATGTAAACAAAGGTTAATGAACCTATTAACTCAGTGCACCTCAGTTTATGCTCTGTTGCATGAACCATGTTTGAGTAATATAAATATTAACTGTAAGTAAAAGCTTATTTTCTTCTTCTTCCTCTTTTTTTTCCTGGTTTCATTATCAACATACCTGTTTATTCTTCCTAATAAGTGTCTTCCACTATATTTAATCGAAGTGAAAGTAAAAACAAACAAACAAAAAAAAATACCTTAAGTCGAAATTTGTTAGGACCTGCATATAGAACTGAAAATTACACATTTCATTCATTAATTTTCAAGTATTTCATATAAAATTTGTTCATTTTCAGTTATGTTTATCATCCTTTTTTTGTGACTTTCACTTATTCTTATGAGACTTATTCTAATATATTTGTATATCTTTTCAGGACTTGATAATTATTTAATAAAAATTAAGAAAATTGAAGTTAGTTTTCAGAAAAGACTCTGCAACAAGACTTGCTGTTTCTGTGGCCTAGTGTCATGTGCATTTGTATTTTTGTTGCCAGTGAAGGAGATTATGATTATTAATTTTTGAAATCATTTTTGATGGAATAGAAATAGGGCATAGGAGTCTGCAAGCAGAACCTAATCCCTGGATTACACAGAAACTGAACATAAATTTCATCTCTACTTATCTCTCTCTTCCTCTGTCTCATTCACACACATCTTTAGGAATCATGCTGTGAGATATTTAGCAAGGATGCCCCACTTTTACATGATTTATTTTTTCTCACATGCACACTTGTTTATAAATTGGCTCGTTCATATAGAAAAATATGAAAAAAAATGAGATAAGATTATTTGTGTGTGTACAATAGTGACTATTCTACTGGTATTATGACTTTCTATGTGTATGTATATATTTGCATGGTGGCTGCAAAAAGAGCAGGAGCACATAATGTGAGTGAAAACATTAAGTGGTTTAAGAGAGGAGAGTCAACATGCGTGCTTTGGTTTGATTCTTAGTTTAACCTTAATGCACACGCATTATGTAAGTTTAATTCTTTAAAAAGAAATATTGTGCAGTATACAGACTTTTATATTTTGTAATTAAATTAAATGAATATATATATATATATATATATATATATATATATATATATATATATATATATATATATATATATATATATATATATATATATATTAAAGCATTACTGTCCAAATAATGCATAACTGAAACACACACATACAACATTTTGCTCTGCACTATTCAAATGTTGTTGAAAAAAAAAAAAAAAAACTTTTAATATTGTTTTTGTTTGTTTGTTTTTGGTCTCCATAAGTCTGACCAGTCTGACTCCATCCTCCACGCTGCAGTAATTTAATTTAAATAACGGAAGAGGATAATTAATTAATAACCATTTATATGAATTTTATTTCTTTCTTTTTTTCTTTTTCTTTTTTTTACTTTCTCCTATCATAGTTTAATGTGTGGTAACAAATATTAGTAAGGGCAGTGTCTCTTCTCTACAGGAAAGCTCATTTATTACTAGTAAATATGTATCTGCTACACTACATTTATTATTATTATTATAAATATTATTTATTATATACATTTATGTATTTATTTATTCATTGTAAACTGTAATATATCTATCTATCTATATAGTGTCTTAAGACAGCAAGAGCTAACTTTTGTAGTAACATTTTATGTTTATTAATTGTTCATCCTTATAATAGAAGAAATAACCTTGTATACTACACAGCAGGTACTGCTGTTTAATTAGGCAGGAACCCTATTTCTCTCGCAATGCATTAGGTGCATTTGGTGACGTTTGGGTTGCAGAAAATACATACTTTTTTTTTCTTTTTTTTTTCTTTGTGTGTGTGTGTGTTCCTGCCATTAGTTATTCAGCTATTGTTCAATGGAGTATGTTACAGAATACCAGAAGTAAACAAAATGCAAGAAAAGTACTGATCTTTAAAATTTTCACATTAGATTTAAAGTTTCAGGTGACAGCTTTTCACAAGTAACTTGCAAATGTTATGTCTAATTGAATTATATTTTGTTTTATGTAAGGCACCCAAATTTCAGATGTTTAACTGAACATCCTGAAACTTGACATTGAAAATCAGAATCAACAGTAAATATATAGTTTTTAATTTAAAATAGACTGATCATAGACCATGTTCAGCAATGTTATAAGTGTTTTGCTCACAATTTGTTGTAATTAAAACGTCTTTATAAGGACACATGGTTATTGTAATGTTTTATGCTGAAATGTATTTGCCTGACGTGGGTAAAAACGGGTGCAATTTGTTGTTAGACCATACTTTGTCTACATGAAATAAAGAGAAGTAAATTAAGTAAAAAGTAAAACAAATTATTTGGTCTTGGTAATATAAAAGGTAAGAAAAAAGTATTCAGTGTCAGTAGTACTCTATTAAAGTGCAAATTCCTCAAATTAATACTTAAGTCGAATATATCAGTGCAATTTCTCAAGTGTTTTACACTCATGTAACTTTTAAATTGAATCATTACCTGCAGTTAATGTGGAGGCCACTATGTGTCACTCTTGTTCCACTGGCTGTGTTAAAGGCGTGTCTCTTCTCCTCCTCCTCATCATGACCAGCCCCCTCTCTCTGTCTCTGCTCTCTCTGATTCTCTCACCCTCTCCTTCGTATATCTCTTGTATTTAACCTCTAGAACGTCGGGCTCGGATGTGAAAAGCCATCTAGAAATATTTGGAATATTATTTGCGGTTTTGAACCAGCTTTGAGGATTTTTGACGGATGCAAAACTTCCATAATTTTGGATTTATTGTCGCTATGGTTTTATCCTGAACACAGAAGTGGAGCTTTGGTTGTTTCCTTTTGTCTCTGGTGCCCCGAAACGGATCCTATATTCAATTGAAATTAAACTCAATTTTCATTAATTTTGATGGCAATTTTCAGGATTATTGGGGAGAATAAATAAGCAAACATGTTTGTATCTACACAGAGGCATTTACTCGCCTGCTTCTCATTTGCTTTGACCTGTCAATTATTGGAGGCTGCAACCGGACAGATCTCATACAGTGTGTCGGAGGAGGTGAAAAAGGGAACCACAGTCGGTAATATAGCTAAAGACATTAACCTTTCAGTAAAAGATCTGCAATCCAGGGACTTCCGTATTGTGTCAGGCTCTAAAAAGCAGTATTTTAGTGTAAATATAGAGACGGGCGTTTTGCAGGTGAGCGAAAGAATCGATCGAGAGGAGCTTTGCGCAGGCGCAATCTCGTGCTCCGTTAATCTGGAAGCCCTAGTGAACAGTCCATTACAGCTCTACCGGGTAAGAATAAACATTCTCGATATTAATGACAACTCTCCAGTGTTTCCAATGAGCTCTGTAGTGATTAATGTCAGTGAAAGCACCGCACCTGGTGTGGTCTTTCCACTGGAGAGCGCGCATGACGCAGACATTGGAGTGAATTCAGTAAAAACGTACAAGCTTACATCTAATGATTACTTCACCTTAGATGTACAAACTCAAGCTGATAAAACGATCTTCGCAGAGTTAGTGCTTCAAAAAATTTTGGACAGAGAGAAGACTCCACGGCTTGAGCTCACAGTGACTGCGGTTGATGGCGGATCGCCTGCCAGGACCGGAATCGTTGTGATCGAAGTTAATGTGATAGACACAAATGACAACGCTCCAGTTTTTAGTAAACCATTATATAAAGTTTCCATTGCCGAGCACGCGCCAATTGGCACCACTGTAACTAGACTACAGGCTCGAGATCTAGATGAAGGATTCAATGCGGAGATAGTTTACTCCTTTATCAGTCGAACACCCCAACATATTTTGGAGATGTTTGAAATTGACGCGCAAAGTGGAGATGTTAGAATTAAGGGTGATGTTGATTATGAGGAGAAGGCCGCTTTTGAAATCAGAGTTCAAGCCACCGATAAAGGTCCAGTGACTATGGCAGGTCATACTAAGCTTTTAATAGAGGTCCTAGACATTAATGATAACCCCCCAGATGTGACTGTAACATCACTTCTTAGCCCGGTAGAGGAAAACGCGGGAAGGGGAACAGTAATTGCCCTAATGATGGTATCAGATCCAGACTCAGGTAAAAACGGAGCAGTACGCGTTCGCCTTGCCAGCTCCAGTCCATTTAAATTACAGTCATCCTTTCAGAACTACTATTCATTAGTTTTAGACGGCGTTCTGGATCGGGAAAACGTTACAGAGTATAGCATTAAAGTTATTGCTGAAGACGAAGGGTCACCGCCATTGTCCAGAGTTAAAGTAATACAGGTTCAGGTCTCTGATGTGAATGACAATCCGCCTCGCTTCCCAAATTCTGTAGTTTATGCATATCTGCGCGAAAACAGCAAAGTGGGCTCCATTATATCCACAGTAAGGGCCTCTGATGCTGATATCATGGAAAACGCACACATAACATACTCTTTACTACAAAGCTCTGTCACTGGTACTCCTGTTACAGCGCTCCTTAAATTAAACTCATTGACGGGAGAGATTGAGAGCATGAAGTCGTTTAACTATGAGGAGATAAAAACGTTTGAGTTTAAAGTTCAGGCCACAGACTCTGGTGTTCCTCCGCTCAGCAGTAACGTGACTGTAAATGTTTTTATCCTGGATGAGAATGACAACAGTCCCGGGATTCTCGCGCCCTATTCCGAGCTCGGTTCCGTTAACACGGAGAACGTTCCCTATTCTGCTGATGCGGGCTACTTTGTGGCCAAGATCAGGGCTGTAGATGCAGATTCTGGTTACAATGCGCTGCTGTCTTACCACATCTCTGAACCCAAAGGAAACAATCTGTTCCGAGTCGGAACCAGCAGCGGGGAGATCAGGACTAAGAGGAGAATGAGTGACAATGACCTGAAAACTCACCCGCTGGTCATTTTGGTTTGTGATAACGGAGAGCCCTCACTGTCAGCGACTGTGTCTATCGATGTTGTGGTTGTTGAAAGCGCAGGTGACGTCAAGACCACATTCAGACATGCGCCGATAAAGGAGGAGAGTTTCTCGGATTTAAATCTGTATTTGCTGATCGCCATTGTGTGCGTGTCCGTCATCTTTTTACTGAGTCTCATCAGTTTGATGGCTGTAAAATGCCACAGGACAGACAGGAGTTTGGGCAGGTACAGCACCCCGATGATCACCACTCATCCTGACGGGAGCTGGTCTTACTCCAAATCTGCTCAGCAGTATGACGTGTGTTTTAGCTCGGATACACTGAAGAGTGACGTAGTGGTTTTCCCTGCGCCATTTCCGCCTGCAGATGCAGAACTGATCAGTATTAATGGAGGAGACACTTTTACCAGAACACAAACACTCCCTAATAAAGAAAAGGTAAGAGATTAAAGTATTTCCATTGAGATTCTTTATTTTCGTTTTGTAAAATTTGTGTTTTCCTTCATTGTCCTGGTTTTATTGACAGACAGTTACATTAGTTTCTGAGACTTAAAATGTTAAAAGTGGCTTAATGGTTAATAGTTTTTTTTTTTTTTTTTTTTTTCAGCTGAAGTGAGTAGACTTGATTTAATAAAATTTAAATTTTGCGCTTTTGTGGAGCTGTCCGTGGTTCTGAATTGGTCCTGACTTTTTTGATGAACATCACTGCAACTACTTGTTCCTCCTTTTACTATTATGTATGTGTTTTCAATCTTTTTAAATGTGAGCTGATGTTAGCGATGCTGTAAGAATGAGTTATTGTAATGTGCATCTTTTTAAATTAATTTAGGATGATTTTAATATGTTTATTAGTCTAATAGTATAGTTATATAAAGTAATCCTTGCTGTAATCTAGTGGAATTTGATAATAATAAAACTATATGTTGCTCTAGTGAAATCTAATTAAGTATTTTTAAAATATCGGTGTAACTTTCTATGAAGCCCATATTAATATTACATTAAAAGGGCATTCTTAAGGAATTACAATGAATGCATAATGCAATATAAAAATAAAAAACCTTATAACATGTTGTATCATCTCATACATAATCATAACAACACTTAAAAAAACATTGCAATACTTACGCATCTGTGGTTATAACTTTTAAGAGAATGAATGATTATTTAGAACACATAACTGAAATCAACTTAATTTATAATGTATTATCTCATACTGTAACATTATTTAAGATCCTACATCTTGTGAGAGGTAATGTGTATTTAAGTATTTTAGAATGTTTCCTGTGAGGTTAATATTCATTTTGCTGTGAAATAGTTTAAGATCAGTTGTTGTACTTTCAAATAATAAAAAAAGCAGTTTTTTTTTTTTTTTTTTTTTTTTCAAATAGTTCCCTTAGTTTATTGACTATAAGATGATTTTACAACTACATGCCAACTAACTCTCATTTAGATTATTGGTAGATTTAGGTTAAGGTTAGGTTTGGTAGAATAAGTTGACTTATTTGCAATTTTGCTTATAGTCAGTTGATTGTCTGTTGGGGAACCATCAAAATAAAGTGTTAGCAGATATTTAGCCGGCTTACTACTGATACTCAATTGACTGCAAGTTGACATGCAGTTGTCTAAAAGTACCATCAAAATAACCATACTAAGTTTACAATAAAAAATGGTTCAAAGCAATTGTGTTCACATTAATCTGATCTGATGTCTGATTTTCTCGCTGTTTTAGAAACAATTATTATTATTATTATTATTATTATTATTATTATTATTATTATATTATTATTATTATTATTATTATTATTGTTATTTATGAGTGGTAATTATTTATGATTATTATTATCTATGACCACTTATACATAATAAGACCACGTAATAAAGCATTTTGGATGTTTTCATGAAAACTTTGTTCTTGTCATTTTACAGTAAAAACACTAATATTCTGTATATAAGTTATTGTGCAGATCTTAAAGGCAAGATATGACACTTGTAATACATTATAACTATGGGAAAGATAATTTGTTGTAATTTAAGTGGATGCAACATGTTCATTGTGTTATAAATAATTATACTCGTAACATCTATAACCACAAATAAGTATTATAAAACACTAAAACTGTCCTTATGATTATTTATGAATGATACAACATATTATATAAATGTATGTATTATTCATTCATTATAATGCCTTAAGAATAGGCTTATGATATATTATAAATACGGGCTTCATAGGTGTTTCCAACATATCTCTTAATATGAAAAATGTATAGAGAATATGCAAATGCAAACTAGTTCGTGTTTTGATGACGAAAATGTCCCCATATCCTCTCATATATTGGACACACCAATAATAATAATAATAATAATAATAATAATAATAATAATAATAAATAAAATAATGTATTAAATTATCAGTTTAAACAATACAAATAACTTCATTTTTTATATGATGATCTGTTTGTGGTATTATGGTTTTTGCTGGATATTAATTCATTAATCCGCGTGGTGTCACTATAGCCCGTTGAATTTCGAGCTGTCTCCAGTGTCTGGAAGCCCCTCCCGGTTTAAATTGGGAGGAGATTTCACACGGCTTTGTTTCAGACAGACTGGACGTTTAACAGAGTGTACGAAGGACTCCTGTTTTCTCTTCGCTAAAATGGAATATTGTCTAATATTTCTTTATTCGCATTGATGAACTTGGAATACGGTATTTTATTTCGTGGATACTGCACGGGATTCACTGAATGTAATGATGTTTGCGCCGTACAGAAGGAAATCTATTGTGGCCTGTATCGTGCTCGTTGTTTTAGAGTGTTGTTGGGACGCGGTATCAGGGCAGCTCTCTTATTCTGTATCAGAGGAGGTGAATCTGGGAACATCAGTGGGAAATATCGCTAAGGATCTCAACCTAAATGTTCAGGAACTGGAGTCGCGCATGTTTCAGATTGTCACGGGATCCAAGAAAAAATATTTCGAGGTAAATCTAAAAACTGGGTTTCTTTATGTGAGTGAAAGAATAGACAGAGAGGAGCTTTGTGCCAAAGCACCAAAATGTACAGTCAATGCAGAAGCGGTTATCAACAATCCACTGAAGCTTTATCAAATAGAAATTAATATTGTGGATGTAAATGACAATTCTCCGTCTTTCAGCGAGAAATCACAAACGCTAGAAATAGCTGAGACCACCACTTTGCCTGGTGTTAGATTTCCTCTCCATCACGCTACAGACGCAGATGTTGGGAAAAATTCAATAAATACTTACAAGCTTAGCGTAAACGACTATTTTTCTTTAGCTGTGCACAAAGGAGGGGAACAGAGTTTGTCTGCTGAATTAGTGTTGCAGAAAGCTTTAGATCGAGAGAAACAGCCTGTGATCACGCTCACATTGATCGCTGTAGACGGAGGAACCCCATCTAAAACAGGCACATCTCTTATAATTATCAAAGTTTTAGATATTAATGATAATGCTCCTGCTTTCAGTAAGCCCTTGTATAAAACAACCGTCTTTGAAAATGTGGCTATTGGAACGACAATTGTGGTGTTAAATGCGACAGACTTTGACGAAGGTACTAACAGTGATATTATTTATTCAATAATTAAAAGAGATCAGAATAAAATCCTGCAGATTTTTGAAATTGAGCCGAATACTGGTGCCATCACAGTTAAAGGCAATATAGATTTTGAGGAGAACAATGCATTTGAGATCCGCGCACAGGCCAGTGACAAAGGACAGCCTCCGATGTCCACTCACTGCAAAGTCCTGGTGGAGGTGATGGATTTTAACGACAACGAGCCAGAGATAATCGTGACGTCACTCCTCAGTACAGTGAAAGAAGACTCCAGTATTGGCACTGCTGTCGCTCTCGTGTCAGTGATTGACAGGGACGGCGGCAAAAACGGTGTAGTTAATTGTGTTGTGTCTAACAAGGTGCCTTTTAGACTTGAGACGAATTACAAAAATTCTTATTCTCTAGTGGTAGATAAACCTTTAGATAGAGAGCGCGCATCTGAGTATAACGTGACTATCACAGCTACAGATGAAGGGACTCCGCCTCTCTCTAGCACCAGTGTCATTACTATACACGTTTCTGATGTGAATGACAACGCGCCGCGCTTTCCAGAGCCCGTCATTAATGTTTATGTGAAAGAGAACAGTCAGATTGGAGCTGTTATTCATACAGTATCTGCATTTGATCCTGATGTAGGTGATAATGCCCGAATAACATATTCTTTATTAGAAAGCTCGAAAAGCGGCCCGGTAACATCCATGATCAACATAAACTCTGATAGTGGAGATATACACAGTTTACAATCGTTTAACTATGAGGAGATAAAAACGTTTGAGTTTAAAGTTCAGGCCACAGACTCTGGTGTTCCTCCGCTCAGCAGTAACGTGACTGTAACTGTTTTTATCCTGGATGAGAATGACAACAGTCCCGGGATTCTCGCGCCCTATTCCGAGCTCGGTTCCGTTAACACGGAGAACGTTCCCTATTCTGCTGATGCGGGCTACTTTGTGGCCAAGATCAGGGCTGTAGATGCAGATTCTGGTTACAATGCGCTGCTGTCTTACCACATCTCTGAACCCAAAGGAAACAATCTGTTCCGAGTCGGAACCAGCAGCGGGGAGATCAGGACTAAGAGGAGAATGAGTGACAATGACCTGAAAACTCACCCGCTGGTCATTTTGGTTTGTGATAACGGGGAGCCCTCACTGTCAGCGACTGTGTCTATCGATGTTGTGGTTGTTGAAAGCGCAGGTGACGTCAAGACCACATTCAGACATGCGCCGATAAAGGAGGAGAGTTTCTCGGATTTAAATCTGTATTTGCTGATCGCCATTGTGTGCGTGTCCGTCATCTTTTTACTGAGTCTCATCGGTTTGATGGCTGTAAAATGCCACAGGACAGACGGGAATTTGGGCAGGTACAGCACCCCGATGATCACCACTCATCCTGACGGGAGCTGGTCCTACTCCAAATCTGCTCAGCAGTATGACGTGTGTTTTAGCTCGGACACACTAAAGAGTGACGTAGTGGTTTTCCCTGCGCCATTTCCGCCTGCAGATGAAGAACTGATCAGTATTAATGGAGGAGACACTTTTACTAGAACACAAACACTCCCTAATAAAGAAAAGGTAAGAGATTAAAGTATTTCCACTGCGCTTCTTTTTTTTCGTTTTGTAAAATTTGTGTTTTCCTTCATTGTCCTGGTTTTATTGACAGACAATTACATTAGCTTCTGAGACTTAAAATGTTAAAAGTGGCTTAACGGTTAATATATATATATATATTTTTTCACCTGAAGTGAATATACTTAGATGAATGGCTTATTGTGATTATTTTTGCATAAAACCAAAATGTTGCGCTTTTGTGGAGCTGTCCGTGGTTCTGAATTGGTCCTGACTTTTTTGTTGAACAGCACTGCAACTACTTGTTCCTCCTTTTACTATGATGTATGTGTTTGAAAACAGGCTGCTTTGTATTTTCAAACTTTTTAAATGTGAGCTTATGATAGCGAATGAGTTATTGTAATGTGCATCATTTTACATTAATTTAGGATGATTTTAATATGTTTATTAGTCGAATAGTATAGTTATATAAAGCAATCCTTGCTGTAATCTAGGGGAATTTGATATTATAGAGCTGCATGTTGTTCATAGTAAAATCTAATTAAGTCTTTTAAAAATATCGGTGTAACTTTCTATGAAGCCCATATTAATATTACATTAAAAGGTTATTCTTAAGGAATTACAATGAATGCATAATGCATTATAAAAATAAAAAAACATAATAACATGTTGTATCATCTCATACATAATCATAACCACAATTAAAATAAATTGTAATACTTACGCATCTGTGGTTATAACTTTTAAGAGAATGATTATTTAGAACACATAACTGATACCGTATTAAATCCACTTAATTTATAATGGATTATCTCATACCATGACATTATTTAAGATCTTACTACATCTTGTGAGAGGTAATGTGTCTTTAAGTATTTAAGAACGTTTCCTGTGAGGTTAATATTAATTTTGCTGTGAAATAGTTTACTTTCAAATGAAAAAAAAAAACAGTGTTTTTTTTTCTTTTCTTTTCAATAGTTCCCTTAATGTATTGACCATAAGCTATTTTCCAACTATATGCCAACTAACTCTCATTCAGATTATTGGTAGATTTAGGTTAAGGTTAGGTTTGGTAGAATAAGTTGACTTATTTGGAATGTTGCTTATAGTCAGTTGATTGTCTGTTGGGGAACCATCAAAATAAAGTGTTAGCAGATATTTAGCAGGCTTACTACTGATACTCAATTGACTGCTAGTTAAAAGTGAAGTGACATTCAGCCAAGTATGGTGACCCATACTCAGAATTTGTGCTCTGCATTTAACCCATCCGAAATGCACACACACAGAGCAGTGAACACACACACACACACTGTGAGCACACACCCGGAGCAGTGGGCAGCCATTTATGCTGCAGTGCCCGGGGAGCAGTTGGGGGTTCGATGCCTTGCTCAAAGGCACCTTAGTCGTGGTATTGAAGGTGGAGAGAGAGCTGTTCATGCACTCCCCCCACCCACAATTCCGTCCGGCCTGAGACTAGAACTCACAACCCTTCGATTGGGAGTCCAACCCTCTAACCATTAGGCCACGACTTCCCATGCAGTTGTCTAAAGAGTACCATCAAAATAACCATACTAAGTTTACAATAAAAAATAGTTCAAAGCAACTGTGTTCACATTAATCTGATCTGATGTCTGATTTTCTCGCTGTTTTAGAAACAATTATTATTATTATTATTCATGAGTGTTAATCATTTATGATTATTATTATCTATGGCCACTTATACATAATAAGACCACGTAATAAAGCATTTTGGATGTTTTAATGAAAACTTTGTACTTGTAATTTTACAGTAAAAATACTAATAAGATGTATCTAAGTTATTGTGCAGATCTTAAAGGCAAGATATGACACTTGCAATGCATTATAACTATGGGAAATATAATTCATCGAGTTTATGTGCAACATATTCATTGTATGTTATAAATAATTATACTCTTAACATCTATAACCACAAATAAGTATTATAATACACTAAAATTGTCGTTATGATTATTTATGAATGATACAACATATTATATAAATGTATGTATTATTCATTCATTATAATGCCTTAAGAATAGGCTTATGATTTATTATAAATACGGGCTTCGTAGGTGTTTCCAACATATCTCTTAATATGAAAAATGTATAGAGAATATGCAAATGCAAATTAGTTCGTGTTTTGATGACGAAAATGTCCCCATATCCTCTCATATATTGGACACATCAATAATAATAATAATAATAATAATAATAATATTAATAATAATAATAATTTATTAAATTATCAGTTTAAACATTACAAATAACTGCGATTTTTATATGATGATCTGTTTGTGGTATTATGTTTTTTGCTGGATATTAATTCATTAATCCGCGTGGTGTCACTATAGCCCGTTGAATTTCGAGCTGTCTCCAGTGTCTGGAAGCCCCTCCCGGTTTAAGTTGGGAGGAGATTTCACACGGCTTTGTTTCAGACAGACTGGACGTTTAAGAGAGTGTACGAAGGACTCCTGTTTTCTCTTCGCTAAAATGGAATATCGTCTAATATTTCTTTATTCGCATTGATTAACTTGGAATACGGTCTTTTATTTCGTGGATACTGCACGGGATTCACTGGATGTAATGATGTTTGCGCCGTACAGAAGGAAATCTATTGTGGCCTGTATCGTGCTCGTTGTTTTAGAGTGTTGTTGGGACGCGGTATCAGGGCAGCTCTCTTATTCTGTATCAGAGGAGGTGAATCTGGGAACATCGGTGGGAAATATCGCTAAGGATCTCAACCTTAATGTTCAGGAACTGGAGTCGCGCATGTTTCAGATTGTCACGGGATCCAAGAAAAAATATTTCGAGGTAAATCTAAAAACTGGGTTTCTTTATGTGAGCGAAAGAATAGACAGAGAGGAGCTTTGTGCCAAAGCACCAAAATGTACAGTCAATGCAGAAGCGGTTATCAACAATCCACTGAAGCTTTATCAAATAGAAATTAATATTGTGGATGTAAATGACAATGCCCCAACTTTTAGTGACAAAACTCAGTATTTAGACATCGCAGAGAACACTTCACCAGGCGTAAAATTCCCTCTTTCTTATGCGTCTGATGCGGATGTAGGAAAAAATGCAGTGAACACATATAAACTAAGCCAAAATGAATATTTTTCTTTAGCTGTGCACAAAGGAGGAGAGCAGAGTGTCTCTGCCGAGCTAGTTCTACAAAAATCGCTAGATCGAGAGAAACAGCCTGTGATCACGCTCACACTGACCGCTGCAGATGGAGGAAATCCACCGAGATCAGGCACATCTCAAATAATTATTAAAGTTTTAGATATTAATGATAATGCCCCTGAGTTCAGTCGCCCTTTATATAAAGCTAGTCTTGTTGAAAACTTGCCAATTGGTACCACTGTGATCATTTTAAACGCAACAGACAAAGATGAGGGTACCAATAGGGAGATCGTTTACTCACTTAGAAAGAAAGATCAAGATCACATTTTAGACATTTTTGAAATTGAGCCGAATACTGGTGCCATCACAGTTAAAGGCAATATAGATTTCGAGGAGAACAATGCATTTGAGATCCGCGCACAGGCCAGTGACAAAGGACAGCCTCCGATGTCCACTCACTGCAAAGTCCTGGTGGAGGTGATGGATATTAACGACAATGAGCCAGACATAATCGTGACGTCACTCCTCAGCACAGTGAAAGAGGACTCCAGTATTGGCACTGCTGTCGCTCTCGTGTCAGTGATTGACAGGGACGGCGGCAAAAACGGTGTAGTTAATTGTGTTGTGTCTAACAAGGTGCCTTTTAGACTTGAGACGAATTACAAAAATTCTTATTCTCTAGTGGTAGATAAACCTTTGGACAGAGAGCGCGCATCTGAGTATAACGTGACTATCACAGCTACAGATGAAGGGACTCCGCCTCTCTCTAGCACCAGTGTCATTACTATACACGTTTCTGATGTGAATGACAACGCACCGCGCTTTCCAGAGCCCGTCATTAATGTTTATGTGAAAGAGAACAGTCAGATTGGAGCTGTTATTCATACAGTATCTGCTTTTGATCCAGATGTAGGTGATAATGCCCGAATAACATATTCTTTATTAGAAAGCTCGAAAAGCGGCCCGGTAACATCCATGATCAACATAAACTCTGATAGTGGAGATATACACAGTTTACAGTCGTTTAACTATGAGGAGATAAAAACGTTTGAGTTTAAAGTTCAGGCCACAGACTCTGGTGTTCCTCCGCTCAGCAGTAACGTGACTGTAAATGTTTTTATCCTGGATGAGAATGACAACAGTCCCGGGATTCTCGCGCCCTATTCCGAGCTCGGTTCCGTTAACACGGAGAACATTCCCTATTCTGCTGATGCGGGCTACTTTGTGGCCAAGATCAGGGCTGTAGATGCAGATTCTGGTTACAATGCGCTGCTGTCTTACCACATCTCTGAACCCAAAGGAAACAATCTGTTCCGAGTCGGAACCAGCAGCGGGGAGATCAGGACTAAGAGGAGAATGAGTGACAATGACCTGAAAACTCACCCGCTGGTCATTTTGGTTTGTGATAACGGAGAGCCCTCACTGTCAGTGACTGTGTCTATCGATGTTGTGGTTGTTGAAAGCGCAGGTGACGTCAAGACCACATTCAGACATGCGCCGATAAAGGAGGAGAGTTTCTCGGATTTAAATCTGTATTTGCTGATCGCCATTGTGTGCGTGTCCGTCATCTTTTTACTGAGTCTCATCGGTTTGATGGCTGTAAAATGCCACAGGACAGACAAGGGTTTGGGCAGGTACAGCACCCCGATGATCACCACTCATCCTGACGGGAGCTGGTCTTACTCCAAATCTGCTCAGCAGTATGACGTGTGTTTTAGCTCGGACACACTGAAGAGTGACGTAGTGGTTTTCCCTGCGCCATTTCCGCCTGCAGATGCAGAACTGATCAGTATTAATGGAGGAGACACTTTTACCAGAACACAAACACTTCCTAACAAAGAAAAGGTAAGAGATTAAAGTATTTCCACTGCGCTTCTTTGTTTTCGTTTTGTAAAATGTGTGTTTTCCTTCATTGTCCTGGTTTTATTGACAGACAATTACATTAGTTTCTGAGACTTAAAATGTTAAAAGTGGCTTAATGGTTAATAGTTTTTTTTTTTTTTTTTTTTTTTCACCTGAAGTGAGTAGACTTGATTTAATAAAATCTAAATTTTGCGCTTTTGTGGAGCTGTCCATGGTTCTGAATTGGTCCTGACTTTTTTGATGAACATCACTGCAACTACTTGTTCCTCCTTTTACTATGATGTATGTGTTTTCAATCTTTTTAAATGTGAGCTGATGTTAGCGATGCTGTAAGAATGAGTTATTGTAATGTGCATCTTTTTAAATTAATTTAGGATGATTTTAATATGTTTATTAGTCTAATAGTATAGTTATATAAAGTAATCATTGCTGTAATCTAGTGGAATTTGATATTATAAAACTATATGTTGCTCTAGTGAAATGTAATTAAGTATTTTAAAAATATCGGTGTAACTTTCTATGAAGCCCATATTAATATTACATTAAAAGGGCATTCTTAAGGCATTACAATGAATGCATAATGCAATATAAAAATAAAAAACCTTATAACATGTTGTATCATCTCCTACATAATCATAACAACACTTAAAAAAACATTGTAATACTTACGCATCTGTGGTTATAACTTTTAAGAGAATGATAGTAGTTATTATAATGCAGCTTCTGTCAAGATGATTTATGACTTTGACCTTTGACCTTTTGACAGGTTGAACTTCCGGTAACCTTATGATGGATGGGCGGAACTTTCCGACTTCAAGGGTTAACCTATGACCTTCCCACGCATCGATCATGCGGTTTTGACAGAAAGTTTTACCCTATTGACCTAATTAGTTCTAAATCATGGTTTTGACGGCTAGTTTAAACGGAAGATGAAAGACTCCTCACGCATCGATCATGCGGTTTTGACAGAAAGTTTTACCCTATTGACCTGTTAGTTCTAAATTAAAACGGTATATGAAAGACTCCCCAATCATCGATCATGCGGTTTTGACAGAAGTTGTTTGAAGTTGTGTCAGTTAGCTTGTTTGAACTTTATCCCAGTTTGTTTGAACTCTGTGTCAGTTAGCTTGTTTGAACTTTATCCCAGTTATAAGGTTATGTGTCTGTGTGTGTGTGTGTGTGTGTGTGTGTGTGTGGATATACGGCTTCTCCCCCTCCCATTACGTTTATGAGCGGTGTATAAATGGGGTCGGTGTGTTCTACATTTATATATATATATATATATATATATATATATATATATATATATATATATATATATATATATATATATATATATATATATATAAAAAACATCCTATAATTTATATATATAAAACAATTAAAGGTTGAAAACACATTTTAATTATTTCACATTTATATATATATATATATATATATATATATATATATATATATATATATATATATATATATATAAAACATTATATAGTTTATATAATATACATAATCTAAAAACAATTTAACTAAGGTTGAAAAAACATTCTGTTCTTTTAAAAAAGGTTATAAATTAAACTGTATAAAAAAATATACTGAAACCGACTGTTTCAGATAAACAAGATCCAATGTTTTTTTTTTTTTTAGAGAGCAGAAAGGAGGTATTTTCACACACCTTTGATCCAGCGTCTGTGTTTGCACGCCACAGTGCACACTCGTCGGAATTTACTACAAAATCATAATATCTTCAAAGCCATTTTTTAATTAAAACCAAACATATCTCACGCGGGAGTACCATGTTTTTGACAGTTTTCTGACGGTTCACCTATGAATTACGGTTGGTGCACGGCTAGCATCTCTTGTACCCCTCTCTCTCTCTCCCTCTCTCTCCCTCTAATGCCTGTGTACACACATTCGTCTCCAAGTCTTATTTTCTTCTTTTAATGAATATAAACACATTATACATTCACAAACAATATAAAACAAAACATTTAGATTAGTTTTGTTCATCACTAAAAATATACATTTTACCAGGATCGGGGAAAAATATATAACTGAACAGAATGAAGAATATGGTCTATTGAGGAACCCGGACGTGTCATTGACACAATTCAGTTAAATTCATTTCACATTATTTGTTGCAAGACATTTTCTATATTATATTTAAAACCTTTTATATCCATCTTTATATCATATCTTTTTCAAAAAGCTGTTTAATTTATTTATTTTAACCGTACACCTACAGTACCACCATACAATAAAATGCTGCATGCACGTACACTTTTAAGCGATCTGAATTATGACTAGCCTATAAATTTCATCATAAGCCACACGTACCTTGTTATATCACTATAATATCCACGGCGCTATACAAATTTGTATTCTGATAAACCATATAAACAAGCGGACATACGCATGGACATATCAAGTTAAAAAGAGACTTATCTCTATTTTAAACAGTATTAAATTATATATGACGACATGTTACTAAACCAAAACAAATAATTTTATCATACATTTTTTTAATCATATATTCAATCAATACTTATACAACATATTCAAACACATTTTAAACATATTTTAAACAAAAACTAATCATAAACGCAGCCTTCTCAAAATTACAGACATGTACAATCATGCTGATCACATATTATGGGATATTCAGACTTTTAGCCACTAATACGTTTTAGGATAATGAAAAACACCAACGTCTGAGGGGTGTCAAAATATCTCCTGTCCCCAAAACCCACTCAGACTCCAGGGGTTAAAGAATATGAAAATAAATTATTATATAATGACATCAGGCTACTAAAGCAATTCATTAAACAAAAAAAGGTATTCAACATTTAAGATAATCAAACTTATAAAACACACCATACTCTTCTTTTTTTTAAGAGATAACTTATTTTAAATGTGATAGCATAGTATATATACAATAAACATTTCTGATGATACATATAAAAAATTATCCCTTACATTTTTAGACCAGTGAGAGATGTCCAAACATGAATGAAATATCCCCAAAATAAAATAATACGACTTAAAAAATAAAATAAAAATGATTAAATCATAAACAGAATCTCACAGGTCCTCGTAGTGAAATGTATGTGAGACCTGAGGGGCTGCTTCACACACACCCCGCGCAGGCGAGGGTGGAGTTCCAGACCGCATGATCAAAGTGTACATTAGAATGGATAGAATGGTGTACATTATTTCAAAGCTAACATTAATGTAATTTTTTTTAATAATCAGTACCCCCAGTACATCTGATGTAATTTATTACATCTGTTTAAATGTTTCTTAATTCAACAAAATGATGATATATATTACCTAAAATATTTTATATTTTTATATAATATTATATAATAAAAAATTATTTATATCATATTATATCATATCATATATATGATCATATTATATCAGATGCGTCATGCATTAATCACTTTAGATTCTTTAAAGTTCTTATTTTTAGCACCATCTTCAAAGTTTTCATACTCTCTCTCTCCCTCTCTCTCCCCCTCACACACACACACACACACACACACACACACACTCACTCTCTCCCCCTCTCTCTCACACACACACACACTCTCTCCCTCTCTCTCTCTCTCTCTCTCTCTATCTCTCTCTCTCTCTCTCTCTCACTCTCTCTCACACACACACACACACACACACACACACACAATGAAACATGAAGCCAAAGTCTTTCTGTATGTTTTAAAAATAAAACTTAAAATATTGATTTTGCTTTAAATCTATGCTGAGGAGCTCGTTTGTTTGTCACAGTATAGACTGTGAAGTTTAGATGAAGTTGCTTTATCTTTTAGAAGAAAGACCCTCGATCGTATTCAACCATTAAAGATGGTTCAGGAAAGACCCACGCGTCCTAGAGATGTAATTTATGTGCGTTGCTACGGTCGTAAACCTTTCACATATCCACGGTACTTTCAGACACAGAGCAGGAAAGACATTCGCAGGCCCTCTGCTTAGCCGTCCCAAAATGCCTCCATTTAAAAGCAAAAATATTAAAATGACCGCCTGTACGTCTAACAGGCTGTAGTTCTATTTTATATGTTTTGTATTAAAAGTACTTACTTTTGTATTTAAATCCTTATTTAAAACAATATATTTAACCGACAGTATCCCCCCAACGTGTGTTTTCCATCAGTTGTTTGCCCTTCAGCCTTATTACGTTGTGCTTTTCATTTACTGTAAGATCGCTTTACAATAGTGTAATGAAAGTTAACTTTTCTTAAAGTTTATAGTTGTATTTTACTGTATCCCCATCCTTCTATCCTGTAGATTGTATGCGTAGTGTAAAATAACAAATATGCATCTTGCTTAAAGTCAATAAAATAATTACACCTACAATTGTAAACGTGTTTAAACATATTGTGTGTCACTAAAGCAAGGCACAGCGTCTATCGTCTTATTTTTAAATAACCCGATGACCGGCATAGTTTCTTCATATAATTTATACACCCGACTGCTTTTCTTACACGAGTAGAAAACTCTGTCTCTTTGGATGTGTTTGGCAGAAACATAATTTCTACATCAGAATTTTTTTTAATGTACGACTGAACTTTTCTCATTCGACAGAAATACTATTTTCAAATTATTTACCCGGCCTCTAACACTCGGTGTAAATGTTCTTACCTAGAGCATAAAACATACGCTTTGACTATTTTGTAGGCATCGTGTGATGTTAAATGGTTTACTAAAAAAAAAAAAAAAAACTGTAATCACCGGCAGCTGTGATTTTCAAAATGAAAGAAATGTACGAGCTGAGGACGTTTCAACTATTATCATCATTTCCTTTTGACCCAGATAAACCGGTAATTAATTTTCTACGCGAGTGTCACAATATACAGTTCTCATACTATTGGTGTAAATAACCGTGCTAAAACATTTCTGACTGTTTTTGCAGGCCAGCAGATCATGTGAAGGGTGTTTCACATCTAAGAATCACAATGTTTTGTAAATGACATTTTTCTTACACCTCGATATTTAGCCGTATCAAGATTTTGGAGGTCCGTTCACAATTTGTTTGTCGGATCCTACGTTTTTATGCGATCTTTGTGCGGCGTCATCGTAATAGGAATAAATGAAAATTAAGAAATTAAGTTACAGTTTCTCTCTTCGAGATATTTATTTTAGCTCAACTTTGTGTCTGTCCAAAAGTGTGATCGCATGAAGCATCGAAGCAAAAATGAAGTCTAGCTGTTTTACACTTAAAACTATTACAACCTAAACAAATCAAACGGTACACTCGTTTAAGTTTGAGCGCGTTAAAGTTTCCACACTCTTGTGAGATACATTTTATCCATAACCTTTTGTGTATTCGAGCGACCAAACCACTAAGATAGATAGTGTAGCAAGAAAACTAACGTTTACAACGCATATTGAATTCAGAATACAATTGTTAAAGTATTTTTTTTTTTTGTTAACTGTTGATTTGTAAATTATATTTTTATTACTCCGTTAGATTAAGTCATCGGGTTCGGATAGCCGATGACACAATTCACATTTTTATTTTTAAGACTCCTGTAAGTTCATGCTAAATCTCGCGTGGGAAAGAGAGCGGGGTGAGCGTATTCTATTCATTTAAGAAAAATTGCCCAAACTTTTTTATTATTTTGACAAAACAAAACACGACGACATTAAACAATGTAATCAGTTCCTACGGCCATCTTCTTCGATTCAAATAAAGCAACATCTCTAGTGTACGTGTGTATGTGCTAAACATCTTTGCTTCTCCACTTCTCCAGATTTGTTAGATGGGCTACCGTTGTAATACAAACACATTTGAGAACTACGACGTTCTCACTTTTGTAACGGTTATAGAAAAATGCCGTACACACTTTTGCATTTCATAATTCAGTGATTTTAGCTGTAATGGTCACATAAGACAAAAAATTGTCAATGTGTGACTCGTAAACATGTATAATTTTATTTATTTATTTATTTTTACCAGAGATAGTCGACCGATCTGTTGACACGTTGTTTTGCAGTTTTCTGATGAAGAGTTTTCCCTGACTGCGGTCAAACATACACTGCCTGTGCATAGGAATTTTACAGCATGACAATATTGCCCCTACATCTAGAGTTCTTGTTCATATAGCGATGACCACATTCACATTGTTTCAGCATTTGCCGCTTTACATTAAAGAGTAGGCCTATGCGTACTCCCCTTTGGTCATAAGCATTATCATCTACCGTGCGCTGAGATGTTTCTGCTTTGTCCACTTTTGACGGATTTGCTAGAGGGACTATATCACCTTGTTGTAACGTGATTACGTTTAAGATCCATAAGATTGCACTACATTCAGCTGAAAAGGTTATAGATATAGTCTTTTATACAGGAAATGTGTATCAGAATAACAATGACCTAATAGTGAAATCCACTCTTCTAAACTATTGTGAAACTTTTAATGTTGATCCGGCCCACCAGCCGTGTATCTTTTTCATTGTTTTTTAGATAAAGACTGTTCTCAGAGTTTGGTCAAACAGACAAAAACATGAACAAAATAGAGTACAAGATGATTAAATGATTGTCAAGAGAGTGTTTAAACTGAGATTGTGATACACTTTAGAGCTTCTTCTGGTCTACCTGTGTCACAAAGACAAATAATAGCCACTACGTCGACTTTTAAAATGAGCCTTACCATCTTCTGTTATGACTCTTATACTTAATACAAACCCATCTACTACACTAAAGTTAGACATTAAAAGTCATGGATGTCATGGATGTGGTATTTTCATCGTATGCATCTCTAAACAGTACTTCAATAAATAAACCGCTGTTGATAAGTCGTTCATTTAAGTGAGAGGCGGGATGATTTTGACCGTTTTAGTCATTGATCGTGCTTAAGGTCTGATCCGGAAAACGCGCTACAACTGTAACTGCGCTGTCACGTCTAAATAACCCGCTCTTCTTTAAGAAAACCGCGAGGCGAGCAGTTTCTGACATCCATTAATTCACTTCATTTTTTTCACCATCGCAAATGTTTTGTTTAGCATACATGTTAGTTTTAGTCAGTTACATAGGCGTCACGCATGAAGTTTATAGTTATTTTAAATAATTATGATAGAGTTACAGGTTTAGGTTAGTGGGGTGCCTGTAAGCGGTGACCACTTTGAGCATCGGAGACGACGGTGCTACTCAAACAGCCCATATCTTTATCTTTTAACAAAAACTATCGTATTACGCGTTACTAAGACAAAATCTGTAACGGCGTTCATTAATATGTTGAAATGAAAATAAACATACAAAACTTTATAATGACCGTATAGCCTAACACCGCATTGACAAATGTTTGTTCTAACGCTTTCGCCCAAAAATTGCTAAATTTCTTAACGGACGCTAGAGCGAACTGTAAACCGCACACTTTCTCATCGCATTACGCTAAGAAACTGCACATGGTTAAAGCTATTACACCATAAACTGTCTAAAGTTGTTAATGTACAAGTACAGTAAACTATTTCTACAAAAAATATCATTGCACTACTGTTTTTGCATATAATACATCGTTCAACAATACTTTTGCACACTCATTCGACTGTATTTATTACCGCCGTTCTCGCATTCCTGCTGTTCATAATGTATATATAATCCTTCATTGCTCCGTTCATAATGTACATACGATCCCTACATTGCATTCATATTTATATTCTGTATATACTCTGATCAATATCGTATATAGCAACTACACTGTATATTCTGTATAGCTTTACTTACTCTGCACTTTTATGTATATAAAACACTATATTCTTGCACTTCTGGTGAGATGCTAACTGCACTTTATTAGCTCTGCATAATGACAATAAAGTTGAATCTAATCTAATCTAAACAAGTACAGAGCTAATAAAGTGCAGTTAGCATCTCACCAGAAGTGCAAGAATATAGTGTTTTATATACATAAAAGTGCAGAGTAAGTAAAGCTATACAGAATATACAGTGTAGTTGCTATATACGATATTGATCAGAGTATATACAGAATATAAATATGAATGCAATGTAGGGATCGTATGTACATTATGAACGGAGCAATGAAGGATTATATATACATTATGAACAGCAGGAATGCGAGAACGGCGGTAATAAATACAGTCGAATGAGTGTGCAAAAGTATTGTTGAACGATGTATTATATGCAAAAACAGTAGTGCAATGATATTTTTTGTAGAAATAGTTTACTGTACTTGTACATTAACAACTTTAGACAGTTTATGGTGTAATAGCTTTAACCATGTGCAGTTTCTTAGCGTAATGCGATGAGAAAGTGTGCGGTTTACAGTTCGCTCTAGCGTCCGTTAAGAAATTTAGCAATTTTTGGGCGAAAGCGTTAGAACAAACATTTGTCAATGCAGTGTTAGGCTATACGGTCATTATAAAGTTTTGTATGTTTATTTTCATTTCAACATATTAATGAACGCCGTTACAGATTTTGTCTTAGTAACGCGTAATACGATAGTTTTTGTTAAAAGATAAAGATATGGGCTGTTTGAGTAGCACCGTCGTCTCCGATGCTCAAAGTGGTCACCGCTTACAGGCACCCCACTAACCTAAACCTGTAACTCTATCATAATTATTTAAAATAACTATAAACTTCATGCGTGACGCCTATGTAACTGACTAAAACTAACATGTATGCTAAACAAAACATTTGCGATGGTGAAAAAAATGAAGTGAATTAATGGATGTCAGAAACTGCTCGCCTCGCGGTTTTCTTAAAGAAGAGCGGGTTATTTAGACGTGACAGCGCAGTTACAGTTGTAGCGCGTTTTCCGGATCAGACCTTAAGCACGATCAATGACTAAAACGGTCAAAATCATCCCGCCTCTCACTTAAATGAACGACTTATCAACAGCGGTTTATTTATTGAAGTACTGTTTAGAGATGCATACGATGAAAATGCGGTGTTAGGCTATACGGTCATTATAAAGTTTTGTATGTTTATTTTCATTTCAACATATTAATGAACGCCGTTACAGATTTTGTCTTAGTAACGCGTAATACGATAGTTTTTGTTAAAAGATAAAGATATGGGCTGTTTGAGTAGCACCGTCGTCTCCGATGCTCAAAGTGGTCACCGCTTACAGGCACCCCACTAACCTAAACCTGTAACTCTATCATAATTATTTAAAATAACTATAAACTTCATGCGTGACGCCTATGTAACTGACTAAAACTAACATGTATGCTAAACAAAACATTTGCGATGGTGAAAAAAATGAAGTGAATTAATGGATGTCAGAAACTGCTCGCCTCGCGGTTTTCTTAAAGAAGAGCGGGTTATTTAGACGTGACAGCGCAGTTACAGTTGTAGCGCGTTTTCCGGATCAGACCTTAAGCACGATCAATGACTAAAACGGTCAAAATCATCCCGCCTCTCACTTAAATGAACGACTTATCAACAGCGGTTTATTTATTGAAGTACTGTTTAGAGATGCATACGATGAAAATACCACATCCATGACATCCATGACTTTTAATGTCTAACTTTAGTGTAGTAGATGGGTTTGTATTAAGTATAAGAGTCATAACAGAAGATGGTAAGGCTCATTTTAAAAGTCGACGTAGTGGCTATTATTTGTCTTTGTGACACAGGTAGACCAGAAGAAGCTCTAAAGTGTATCACAATCTCAGTTTAAACACTCTCTTGACAATCATTTAATCATCTTGTACTCTATTTTGTTCATGTTTTTGTCTGTTTGACCAAACTCTGAGAACAGTCTTTATCTAAAAAACAATGAAAAAGATACACGGCTGGTGGGCCGGATCAACATTAAAAGTTTCACAATAGTTTAGAAGAGTGGATTTCACTATTAGGTCATTGTTATTCTGATACACATTTCCTGTATAAAAGACTATATCTATAACCTTTTCAGCTGAATGTAGTGCAATCTTATGGATCTTAAACGTAATCACGTTACAACAAGGTGATATAGTCCCTCTAGCAAATCCGTCAAAAGTGGACAAAGCAGAAACATCTCAGCGCACGGTAGATGATAATGCTTATGACCAAAGGGGAGTACGCATAGGCCTACTCTTTAATGTAAAGCGGCAAATGCTGAAACAATGTGAATGTGGTCATCGCTATATGAACAAGAACTCTAGATGTAGGGGCAATATTGTCATGCTGTAAAATTCCTATGCACAGGCAGTGTATGTTTGACCGCAGTCAGGGAAAACTCTTCATCAGAAAACTGCAAAACAACGTGTCAACAGATCGGTCGACTATCTCTGGTAAAAATAAATAAATAAATAAAATTATACATGTTTACGAGTCACACATTGACAATTTTTTGTCTTATGTGACCATTACAGCTAAAATCACTGAATTATGAAATGCAAAAGTGTGTACGGCATTTTTCTATAACCGTTACAAAAGTGAGAACGTCGTAGTTCTCAAATGTGTTTGTATTACAACGGTAGCCCATCTAACAAATCTGGAGAAGTGGAGAAGCAAAGATGTTTAGCACATACACACGTACACTAGAGATGTTGCTTTATTTGAATCGAAGAAGATGGCCGTAGGAACTGATTACATTGTTTAATGTCGTCGTGTTTTGTTTTGTCAAAATAATAAAAAAGTTTGGGCAATTTTTCTTAAATGAATAGAATACGCTCACCCCGCTCTCTTTCCCACGCGAGATTTAGCATGAACTTACAGGAGTCTTAAAAATAAAAATGTGAATTGTGTCATCGGCTATCCGAACCCGATGACTTAATCTAACGGAGTAATAAAAATATAATTTACAAATCAACAGTTAACAAAAAAAAAAAATACTTTAACAATTGTATTCTGAATTCAATATGCGTTGTAAACGTTAGTTTTCTTGCTACACTATCTATCTTAGTGGTTTGGTCGCTCGAATACACAAAAGGTTATGGATAAAATGTATCTCACAAGAGTGTGGAAACTTTAACGCGCTCAAACTTAAACGAGTGTACCGTTTGATTTGTTTAGGTTGTAATAGTTTTAAGTGTAAAACAGCTAGACTTCATTTTTGCTTCGATGCTTCATGCGATCACACTTTTGGACAGACACAAAGTTGAGCTAAAATAAATATCTCGAAGAGAGAAACTGTAACTTAATTTCTTAATTTTCATTTATTCCTATTACGATGACGCCGCACAAAGATCGCATAAAAACGTAGGATCCGACAAACAAATTGTGAACGGACCTCCAAAATCTTGATACGGCTAAATATCGAGGTGTAAGAAAAATGTCATTTACAAAACATTGTGATTCTTAGATGTGAAACACCCTTCACATGATCTGCTGGCCTGCAAAAACAGTCAGAAATGTTTTAGCACGGTTATTTACACCAATAGTATGAGAACTGTATATTGTGACACTCGCGTAGAAAATTAATTACCGGTTTATCTGGGTCAAAAGGAAATGATGATAATAGTTGAAACGTCCTCAGCTCGTACATTTCTTTCATTTTGAAAATCACAGCTGCCGGTGATTACAGTTTTTTTTTTTTTTTTTTAGTAAACCATTTAACATCACACGATGCCTACAAAATAGTCAAAGCGTATGTTTTATGCTCTAGGTAAGAACATTTACACCGAGTGTTAGAGGCCGGGTAAATAATTTGAAAATAGTATTTCTGTCGAATGAGAAAAGTTCAGTCGTACATTAAAAAAAATTCTGATGTAGAAATTATGTTTCTGCCAAACACATCCAAAGAGACAGAGTTTTCTACTCGTGTAAGAAAAGCAGTCGGGTGTATAAATTATATGAAGAAACTATGCCGGTCATCGGGTTATTTAAAAATAAGACGATAGACGCTGTGCCTTGCTTTAGTGACACACAATATGTTTAAACACGTTTACAATTGTAGGTGTAATTATTTTATTGACTTTAAGCAAGATGCATATTTGTTATTTTACACTACGCATACAATCTACAGGATAGAAGGATGGGGATACAGTAAAATACAACTATAAACTTTAAGAAAAGTTAACTTTCATTACACTATTGTAAAGCGATCTTACAGTAAATGAAAAGCACAACGTAATAAGGCTGAAGGGCAAACAACTGATGGAAAACACACGTTGGGGGGATACTGTCGGTTAAATATATTGTTTTAAATAAGGATTTAAATACAAAAGTAAGTACTTTTAATACAAAACATATAAAATAGAACTACAGCCTGTTAGACGTACAGGCGGTCATTTTAATATTTTTGCTTTTAAATGGAGGCATTTTGGGACGGCTAAGCAGAGGGCCTGCGAATGTCTTTCCTGCTCTGTGTCTGAAAGTACCGTGGATATGTGAAAGGTTTACGACCGTAGCAACGCACATAAATTACATCTCTAGGACGCGTGGGTCTTTCCTGAACCATCTTTAATGGTTGAATACGATCGAGGGTCTTTCTTCTAAAAGATAAAGCAACTTCATCTAAACTTCACAGTCTATACTGTGACAAACAAACGAGCTCCTCAGCATAGATTTAAAGCAAAATCAATATTTTAAGTTTTATTTTTAAAACATACAGAAAGACTTTGGCTTCATGTTTCATTGTGTGTGTGTGTGTGTGTGTGTGTGTGTGTGAGAGAGAGTGAGAGAGAGAGAGAGAGATAGAGAGAGAGAGAGAGAGAGAGGGAGAGAGTGTGTGTGTGTGTGAGAGAGAGGGGGAGAGAGTGAGTGTGTGTGTGTGTGTGTGTGTGTGTGTGAGGGGGAGAGAGAGGGAGAGAGAGAGTATGAAAACTTTGAAGATGGTGCTAAAAATAAGAACTTTAAAGAATCTAAAGTGATTAATGCATGACGCATCTGATATAATATGATCATATATATGATATGATATAATATGATATAAATAATTTTTTATTATATAATATTATATAAAAATATAAAATATTTTAGGTAATATATATCATCATTTTGTTGAATTAAGAAACATTTAAACAGATGTAATAAATTACATCAGATGTACTGGGGGTACTGATTATTAAAAAAAATTACATTAATGTTAGCTTTGAAATAATGTACACCATTCTATCCATTCTAATGTACACTTTGATCATGCGGTCTGGAACTCCACCCTCGCCTGCGCGGGGTGTGTGTGAAGCAGCCCCTCAGGTCTCACATACATTTCACTACGAGGACCTGTGAGATTCTGTTTATGATTTAATCATTTTTATTTTATTTTTTAAGTCGTATTATTTTATTTTGGGGATATTTCATTCATGTTTGGACATCTCTCACTGGTCTAAAAATGTAAGGGATAATTTTTTATATGTATCATCAGAAATGTTTATTGTATATATACTATGCTATCACATTTAAAATAAGTTATCTCTTAAAAAAAAAGAAGAGTATGGTGTGTTTTATAAGTTTGATTATCTTAAATGTTGAATACCTTTTTTTGTTTAATGAATTGCTTTAGTAGCCTGATGTCATTATATAATAATTTATTTTCATATTCTTTAACCCCTGGAGTCTGAGTGGGTTTTGGGGACAGGAGATATTTTGACACCCCTCAGACGTTGGTGTTTTTCATTATCCTAAAACGTATTAGTGGCTAAAAGTCTGAATATCCCATAATATGTGATCAGCATGATTGTACATGTCTGTAATTTTGAGAAGGCTGCGTTTATGATTAGTTTTTGTTTAAAATATGTTTAAAATGTGTTTGAATATGTTGTATAAGTATTGATTGAATATATGATTAAAAAAATGTATGATAAAATTATTTGTTTTGGTTTAGTAACATGTCGTCATATATAATTTAATACTGTTTAAAATAGAGATAAGTCTCTTTTTAACTTGATATGTCCATGCGTATGTCCGCTTGTTTATATGGTTTATCAGAATACAAATTTGTATAGCGCCGTGGATATTATAGTGATATAACAAGGTACGTGTGGCTTATGATGAAATTTATAGGCTAGTCATAATTCAGATCGCTTAAAAGTGTACGTGCATGCAGCATTTTATTGTATGGTGGTACTGTAGGTGTACGGTTAAAATAAATAAATTAAACAGCTTTTTGAAAAAGATATGATATAAAGATGGATATAAAAGGTTTTAAATATAATATAGAAAATGTCTTGCAACAAATAATGTGAAATGAATTTAACTGAATTGTGTCAATGACACGTCCGGGTTCCTCAATAGACCATATTCTTCATTCTGTTCAGTTATATATTTTTCCCCGATCCTGGTAAAATGTATATTTTTAGTGATGAACAAAACTAATCTAAATGTTTTGTTTTATATTGTTTGTGAATGTATAATGTGTTTATATTCATTAAAAGAAGAAAATAAGACTTGGAGACGAATGTGTGTACACAGGCATTAGAGGGAGAGAGAGGGAGAGAGAGAGAGGGGTACAAGAGATGCTAGCCGTGCACCAACCGTAATTCATAGGTGAACCGTCAGAAAACTGTCAAAAACATGGTACTCCCGCGTGAGATATGTTTGGTTTTAATTAAAAAATGGCTTTGAAGATATTATGATTTTGTAGTAAATTCCGACGAGTGTGCACTGTGGCGTGCAAACACAGACGCTGGATCAAAGGTGTGTGAAAATACCTCCTTTCTGCTCTCTAAAAAAAAAAAAAACATTGGATCTTGTTTATCTGAAACAGTCGGTTTCAGTATATTTTTTTATACAGTTTAATTTATAACCTTTTTTAAAAGAACAGAATGTTTTTTCAACCTTAGTTAAATTGTTTTTAGATTATGTATATTATATAAACTATATAATGTTTATATATATATATATATATATATATATATATATATATATATATATATATATATATATATATATATATATATATATATAAATGTGAAATAATTAAAATGTGTTTTCAACCTTTAATTGTTTTATATATATAAATTATAGGATGTTTTTTATATATATATATATATATATATATATATATATATATATATATATATATATATATATATATATATATATATATATATATATATAAATGTAGAACACACCGACCCCATTTATACACCGCTCATAAACGTAATGGGAGGGGGAGAAGCCGTATATCCACACACACACACACACACACACACACACACAGACACATAACCTTATAACTGGGATAAAGTTCAAACAAGCTAACTGACACAGAGTTCAAACAAACTGGGATAAAGTTCAAACAAGCTAACTGACACAACTTCAAACAACTTCTGTCAAAACCGCATGATCGATGATTGGGGAGTCTTTCATATACCGTTTTAATTTAGAACTAACAGGTCAATAGGGTAAAACTTTCTGTCAAAACCGCATGATCGATGCGTGAGGAGTCTTTCATCTTCCGTTTAAACTAGCCGTCAAAACCATGATTTAGAACTAATTAGGTCAATAGGGTAAAACTTTCTGTCAAAACCGCATGATCGATGCGTGGGAAGGTCATAGGTTAACCCTTGAAGTCGGAAAGTTCCGCCCATCCATCATAAGGTTACCGGAAGTTCAACCTGTCAAAAGGTCAAAGGTCAAAGTCATAAATCATCTTGACAGAAGCTGCATTATAATAACTACTAATGATTATTTAGAACACATAACTTAAATCAACTTAATTTATAATGTATTATCTCATGCTGTAACATTATTTAAGATCCTACATCTTGTGAGAGGTTATGTGTATTTAAGTATTTTAGAATGTTTCCTGTGAGGTTAATATTCATTTTGCTGTGAAATAGTTTAAGATCAGTTGTTGTACTTTCAAATAATAAAAAAAAGCAGTAGTTTTTTTTTTCTTTTTTTTTCTCGATAGTTCCCTTAGTTTATTGACTATAAGATGATTTTGCAACTACATGCCAACTAACTCTCATTCAGATTATTGGTAGATTTAGGTTAAGGTTAGGTTTGGTAGAATAAATTGACTTATTTGCAATGTTGCTTATAGTCAGTTGATTGTCTGTTGGGGAACCATCAAAATAAAGTGTTAGCAGATATTTAGCCGGCTTACTACTGATACTCAATTGACTGCTAGTTGACATGCAGTTGTCTAAAAGTACCATCAAAATAACCATACCAAGTTTACAATAAAAAATGGTTCAAAGCAATTGTGTTCACATTAATCTGATCTGATGTCTGATTTTCTCGCTGTTTTAGAAACAATTATTATTATATTATTATTATTATCCCTTTAACTGCCCCACCAAGAAAAAAGCATTTGAATTTTTTTTTGTTTGCATTTCTTATCTCCTTATGTCATTAGTTACCACACTCAATGTATTTTTTTTCAACACGTCCCATAATTTTTTAAATATCGGCCTCTACCAAATGGTTGATATGTCACTTTATGGCAAAAGTACCGGAATTCATACACATACTATGGAAATCAGAAAATATGAACTATAATGAATGATCAGAAAGTTATATTTCTCAGCAAATAGTACATTCTGACAGCAGAAAGGATTATCTGAAAACATTAGCTTAGCTTTTCTACGTTTACCATAAAGTGACAAATCAACCATTTGGTTGAGGAGGCAGTTAAAGGGTTATTATTATTATTATTATTATTATTATTATTATTATTATTATTATTATTATTATTATTATTATTATTATTATTGTTGTTTTTGTTATTTATGAGTGGTAATTATTTATGATTATTATTATCTATGACCACTTATACATAATAAGACCACGTAATAAAGCATTTTGGATGTTTTCATGAAAACTTTGTTCTTGTCATTTTACAGTAAAAACACTAATATTCTGTATATAAGTTATTGTGCAGATCTTAAAGGCAAGATATGACACTTGTAATACATTATAACTATGGGAAAGATCATTTATTGTAATTTAAGTGGATGCAACATGTTCATTGTGTTATAAATAATTATACTCTTAACATCTATAACCACAAATAAGTATTATAATACACTAAAACTGTCCTTATGATTATTTATAAATGATACAACATATTATATAAATGTATGTATTATTCATTCATTATAATGCCTTAAGAATAGGCTTATGATATATTATAAATACGGTCTTCATAGGTGTTTCTAACATATCTCTTAATATGAAAAATGTATAGAGAATATGCAAATGCAAACTAGTTCGTGTTTTGGTGACGAAAATGTCCCCATATCCTCTCATATATTGGACACACCAATAATAATAATAATAATAATAATAATAATATTAATAATAAATAAAATAATGTATTAAATTATCAGTTTAAACATTACAAATAACTGCATTTTTTATATGATGATCTGTTTGTGGTATTATGTTTTTTGCTGGATATTTATTCATTAATCCGCGTGGTGTCACTATAGCCCGTTGAATTTCGAGCTGTCTCCGGTGTCTGGAAGCCCCTCCCGGTTTAAGTTGGGAGGAGATTTCACACGGCTTTGTTTCAGACAGACTGGACGTTTAACAGAGTGTACGAAGGACTCCTGTTTTCTCTTCGCTAAAATGGAATATCGTCTAATATTTCTTTATTCGCATTGATGAACTTGGAATACGGTCTTTTATTTCGTGGATACTGCACGGGATTCACTGGATGTAATGATGTTTGCGCCGTACAGAAGGAAATCTATTGTGGCCTGTATCGTGCTCGTTGTTTTAGAGTGTTGTTGGGACGCGGTATCAGGGCAGCTCTCTTATTCTGTATCAGAGGAGGTGAATCTGGGAACATCGGTGGGAAATATCGCTAAGGATCTCAACCTTAATGTTCAGGAACTGGAGTCGCGCATGTTTCAGATTGTCACGGGATCCAAGAAAAAATATTTCGAGGTAAATCTAAAAACTGGGTTTCTTTATGTGAGCGAAAGAATAGACAGAGAGGAGCTTTGTGCCAAAGCACCAAAATGTACAGTCAATGCAGAAGCGGTTATCAACAATCCACTGAAGCTTTATCAGATAGAAATTAATATTGTGGATGTAAATGACAATTCTCCTTCTTTCAGCGAGAAATCACAAACGCTAGAAATAGCTGAGACCACTTTGCCTGGTGTTAGATTTCCTCTCCATCACGCTACAGACGCAGATGTTGGGAAAAATTCAATAAATACTTACAAGCTTAGCGCAAACGACTATTTTTCTTTAGCTGTGCACAAAGGAGGAGAGCAGAGTGTGTCTGCTGAATTAGTGTTGCAGAAAGCTTTAGATCGAGAGAAACAGCCTGTGATCACGCTCACATTGATCGCTGTAGACGGAGGAACCCCATCTAAAACAGGCACATCTCTTATAATTATCAAAGTTTTAGATATTAATGATAATGCTCCTGCCTTCAGTAAGCCCTTGTATAAAACAACCGTCTTTGAAAATGTGGCTATTGGAACGACAATTGTGGTGTTAAATGCGACAGACTTTGATGAAGGTATTAACAGTGATATTATTTATTCTATAATTAAAAGAGATCAGAATAAAATCCTGCAGATTTTTGAAATTGAGCCGAATACCGGTACCATCACAGTTAAAGGCAATATAGATTTCGAGAAGAACAATGCATTTGAGATCCGCGCACAGGCCAGTGACAAAGGACAGCCTCCGATGTCCACACACTGCAAAGTCCTGGTGGAGGTGATGGATATTAACGACAACGAGCCAGAGATAATCGTGACGTCACTCCTCAGTACAGTGAAAGAAGACTCCAGTATTGGCACTGCTGTCGCTCTCGTGTCAGTGATTGACAGGGACGGCGGCAAAAACGGTGTAGTTAATTGTGTTGTGTCTAACAAAGTGCCTTTTAGACTTGAGACGAATTACAAAAATTCTTATTCTCTAGTGGTAGATAAACCTTTGGATAGAGAGCGCGCATCTGAGTATAACGTGACTATCACAGCTACAGATGAAGGGACTCCGCCTCTCTCTAGCACCAGTGTCATTACTATACACGTTTCTGATGTGAATGACAACGCGCCGCGCTTTCCAGAGCCCGTCATTAATGTTTATGTGAAAGAGAACAGTCAGATTGGAGCTGTTATTCATACAGTATCTGCTTTTGATCCTGATGTAGGTGATAATGCCCGAATAACATATTCTTTAGTAGAAAGCTCGAAAAGCGGCCCGGTAACATCCATGATCAACATAAACTCTGATAGTGGAGATATACACAGTTTACAATCGTTTAACTATGAAGAGACAAAAACGTTTGAGTTTAAAGTTCAGGCCACAGACTCTGGTGTTCCTCCGCTCAGCAGTAACGTGACTGTAACTGTTTTTATCCTGGATGAGAATGACAACAGTCCCGGGATTCTCGCGCCCTATTCCGAGCTCGGTTCCGTTAACACGGAGAACGTTCCCTATTCTGCTGATGCGGGCTACTTTGTGGCCAAGATCAGGGCTGTAGATGCAGATTCTGGTTACAATGCGCTGCTGTCTTACCACATCTCTGAACCCAAAGGAAACAATCTGTTCCGAGTCGGAACCAGCAGCGGGGAGATCAGGACTAAGAGGAGAATGAGTGACAATGACCTGAAAACTCACCCGCTGGTCATTTTGGTTTGTGATAACGGAGAGCCCTCACTGTCAGCGACTGTGTCTATCGATGTTGTGGTTGTTGAAAGCGCAGGTGACGTCAAGACCACATTCAGACATGCGCCGATAAGGGAGGAGAGTTTCTCGGATTTAAATCTGTATTTGCTGATCGCCATTGTGTGCGTGTCCGTCATCTTTTTACTGAGTCTCATCAGTTTGATGGCTGTAAAATGCCACAGGACAGACAAGAGTTTGGGCAGGTACAGCACCCCGATGATCACCACTCATCCTGACGGGAGCTGGTCTTACTCCAAATATGCTCAGCAGTATGACGTGTGTTTTAGCTCGGATACACTGAAGAGTGACGTAGTGGTTTTCCCTGCGCCATTTCCGCCTGCAGATGCAGAACTGATCAGTATTAATGGAGGAGACACTTTTACCAGAACACAAACACTTCCTAATAAAGAAAAGGTAAGGCTAGTTTCTTGAAGCGCATATATTTACATTGAGTAAATATCAGATAAGTTTTTATTTCATCATTATTATTATTATTATTATTATTATTATTATTATTATTATTATTATTATTATTATTATTTCTTATATAATTTAGCATTTGCTCACGTTTAAGGTCATAGGCATAATGAAGTTTAGAACTTTTATTATTATTATTATGTCTAATTTCTTATTCTATTGTCTTTCTAATGTATTGTTTTTTATGCTATTATTCAACTTTTCATCAACAATATGTATTGCATTATGTTTCTATATGGGTATAAATCCAGTTTTGATCTATTGTATAGGCCTAACATGTTTTCACAATGTTTATTATTATTATTATTATTATTATTATTATTATTATTAATTTATTTATTTATGAGTTTATAATATGACAATACAATATTTTACTGAATTTGTATTGTGCCAATTTGAATTATTGACAAGTGTCATTTAACAAAACTTGAATATTATGTGGCATTAATCATAGTTCTGATTTAGATTTTTTTGTTGATGTTGTTGAATATTAAACATTTGAGATTTAACTCAAAAAATAATGTCTGCAGTCTGACAAAGAACAGCAGAACCTATTCACTATAATCAATACTGTCTACACTGAATGTGAAATTCCCAACAGCAAACTGTTTCCCCCTTATTCCTGACATAGTCCAATCTCTTGCAACGGGCGCTTTGTCTCTTCAAGCTGTCGTGTCCGTATATATACACGGTGTTGTGCCGCGCAAAATCCAGTGTAGGAAATATCACTGATTATAATCAATGGGCTCTGCTGTCTTTTTTGCTCTCATTCGCGTTCTTTGTAGACATGGTGGCATGCTAATCACTTTCACACCAAATGTACTTCACACTTTCACACCAAATAAAAAAAAACAAAAACCAGAGTCTGTTTAGACAAATGTTTCACATGGTAAGAATGCTAACCTAGCATATAAGTATATAAACCATAATTTGATTCGAACACTCACCAGAAAACTACGAATTGGCCAAAATGCTTCCTTTGACTTTTCGGAGATCATCTCTTCCCTGTGGATTACCTCTGACCTACTTTCTCTAAGATCAGAATTTCTACTTATTGGATTTTAGAATATTGAATTTAATTTTACAAATTTCCTCTTCATCTTGAAAACTTGAACGTTTTATATATAAAAAAAGGATATTTGCAGAGTAAGATTTCAGAACAAACAATTAGGTTTTTGAAAATACATGTCTACAACTCTGCCATCAAAAATATTAAGTTGTGTTAAATAAAAAAAATAATAATATTCAAGTTAAAAAAAATCAGATTCAGAACTATGTTAAATGCCACATCATCTCCAGTTTTGTTAAATGACACTTGTCAATGATTAAAATTTACACAATACGATTTAAATTTGTTTTGTCATATTTTACGCTCCATAGTTTAGCTGGTGGCAATCAGTAACATCTTATTTTTATCAATATCTGATTAATTTTCTACGTTATCCTATTAAAATGATATTTGTAATTTTGAGATCAGAAAATGTTGGGTATTTTCAAGCATTGAGCATGTTTGTCCACATGGTGTCAGTGGCAACCCGTGTAAATTATTTTGTGTCTTTGTAAAGCTCCTCCTTTGTTTGGGCAGGGATCCTCGCCTCGTCAGAGGTCTTTGTTCGAGAGGACAAGGCTGCCTTAGAGTTGCTATGTCGGTGTCTTTGCGAAAGCAGTAAGCCTATGGAATATATGAATGATATATTTTTTGTTTAATCGACAGTTTTAATAACAAGAGGAAATATGGACCTAACGGATGATAGCTGGAGCTTTAAATGGATTATTGTTGTGTTTTTCTTTAATAACTGGAATAACGCAAACGGGCAGATCATGTATTCTGTGTCGGAAGAGGTGAACACAGGGACCACGGTAGGAAATTTAGCAAAGGATCTAAACTTGAATATACAAGACCTTGAGAGGAGAGGATTCCAGGTCGTCACAGGACCTAACAGAAGATATTTTGATCTAAATGCAAAGAATGGTATTCTCTTCGTTAGAGAAAGAATAGACCGAGAGGAGCTGTGCGGTCGGAGCTCTAAATGCGCATTAGAGTTGGAGGCCATTGTTAGTTCGCCGATGAACATATACAGATTTGAGGTAAATATTTTAGACGTTAACGACAATGCACCGACATTTCGCACCTCAAATTTGTATCTTAATATTTCTGAACAGACATTTCCAGGGCAGAGATTTACATTACCGAGTGCATTCGATCTCGATGTTGGAGTTAATTCAATAAAAAGCTATAAACTGACTCCTAATGAGCACTTTTCTTTGGATGTGCAAAGCGGAGGAGATCAGAGTGTATCTGCTGAATTAGTGCTGCAGAAAGCTTTAGACCGAGAGAAACAGTCGGTGGTCCAGCTCACACTGACCGCTGTCGACGGAGGAAAGCCTCCAAAATCTGGTACGACGCAGATCATAGTTAATGTAGTAGATGTGAATGATAATATTCCTGTGTTTGACAAGCCACTTTATAAAGCGAGGATACCAGAAAATTCACCGCAAGGTGCTTCTGTGATCACAGTGAACGCGAAAGATGCAGACGAGGGGCTTAATGGTGAAGTAATTTACTCCTTTATAAATCATGATAATGATAACACTGTAAATGCTTTCTCTATCAGTCCAGTTACTGGTGAGATAACCATAAAGGGCCCTATAGATTATGAAGAAACTGCTGCAATTGAAATTCGTGTTCAGGCCGAGGATAAAGGCCAAAATCCGCGAGCATCCCATTGTAAGGTCTTGGTGGAAGTAATTGACTTAAATGATAACGTACCAGAAATAAGCGTAATGTCTTTGGCTAATGAAGTGAGAGAGGATTCGTCTCCAGGTACAATGGTGGGATTAATCACAGTAAAAGATGGCGACGCTGGTAAAAATGGTGTGGTGAAGCTCAAAATAAAGGAAGCTGTGCAATTTAGATTAGAGAATACTTACAAAAACAGATATTCGGTAATGGTTAACGGTCCGCTGGACAGAGAGCGCGCATCTGAGTATAACGTGACTATCACAGCTACAGATGAAGGGACTCCGCCTCTCTCTAGCACCAGTGTCATTACTATACACGTTTCTGATGTGAATGACAACGCGCCGCGCTTTCCAGAGCCCATCATTAATGTTTATGTGAAAGAGAACAGTCAGATTGGAGCTGTTATTCATACAGTATCTGCTTTTGATCCTGATGTAGGTGATAATGCCCGAATAACATATTCTTTATTAGAAAGCTCGAAAAGCGGTCCGGTAACATCCATGATCAACATAAACTCTGATAGTGGAGATATACACAGTTTACAGTCGTTTAACTATGAAGAAACAAAAACGTTTGAGTTTAAAGTTCAGGCCACAGACTCTGGTGTTCCTCCGCTCAGCAGTAACGTGACTGTAAATGTTTTTATCCTGGATGAGAATGACAACAGTCCCGGGATTCTCGCGCCCTATTCCGAGCTCGGTTCCGTTAACACGGAGAACATTCCCTATTCTGCTGATGCGGGCTACTTTGTGGCCAAGATCAGGGCTGTAGATGCAGATTCTGGTTACAATGCGCTGCTGTCTTACCACATCTCTGAACCCAAAGGAAACAATCTGTTCCGAGTCGGAACCAGCAGCGGGGAGATCAGGACTAAGAGGAGAATGAGTGACAATGACCTGAAAACTCACCCGCTGGTCATTTTGGTTTGTGATAACGGAGAGCCCTCACTGTCAGCGACTGTGTCTATCGATGTTGTGGTTGTTGAAAGCGCAGGTGACGTCAAGACCACATTCAGACATGCGCCGATAAAGGAGGAGAGTTTCTCGGATTTAAATCTGTATTTGCTGATCGCCATTGTGTGCGTGTCCGTCATCTTTTTACTGAGTCTCATCAGTTTGATGGCTGTAAAATGCCACAGGACAGACAGGAGTTTGGGCAGGTACAGCACCCCGATGATCACCACTCATCCTGACGGGAGCTGGTCTTACTCCAAATCTGCTCAGCAGTATGACGTGTGTTTTAGCTCGGACACACTGAAGAGTGACGTAGTGGTTTTCCCTGCGCAATTTCCGCTTGCAGATGCAGAACTGATCAGTATTAATGGAGGAGACACTTTTACCAGAACACAAACACTTCCTAATAAAGAAAAGGTAAGAGAGCAAACACGTTATTCTGTTTGCTGTGTTTTAGAGCTGCTGTTTTATTTTCTTGCATTATTCTTGCTGTATATGGATTACACACACGTGTGTGTGTGTGTTTGTGAAAAGTGGGGACATCCCATAGACGTTATGGTTTTTATACTGTACAAACTATATATTCTTTCGCCCTACCCTACACCTAACCCTAACCCTCACAGGAAACTTTGTGCATTCTCAAAAAAATAAAAATAAAATAAAAATAAATAAAAAATAAAAAATGGGGACATGGGTTGTGTACTCATACGTCACACTCTCCTTTTTTATACCTGTGTTATACCCATGTCATTATACAAAGTTGTGTCCTGATATGTCACAAAAAAAAATGTCCCCACATATATGTATAACGTGTGTTTTTGTGTGTCAAACTGAGGGAAATTTACTTATTAACCATTATTTTTATATAATTTAAATGTTTCTGTTGCTCAAAAGCTTAAAATGTTATTATTATTATTATTATTATTATTATTATTATTATTATTATTATTATTATTATTATTATTATCGTCTTTTCCACTTACGCATTCTGTC
The DNA here is from genome assembly GCF_023724105.1 of Carassius gibelio. Classification (NCBI taxonomy): domain Eukaryota; kingdom Metazoa; phylum Chordata; class Actinopteri; order Cypriniformes; family Cyprinidae; genus Carassius; species Carassius gibelio. The sequence goes on along the minus strand of NC_068384.1, from coordinate 19,145,757 downwards.
CGTGTTGCTGAAAACGTTAAAGCAAAAATACTATTGACCTATTGTTGGCAATTAGTAGGCTTATTTGCTATTTGATTCTCATTTGCATTCACAATATGATCTAAATATTTTAATTTGCATGTGACTTCTGCCCAGTCTCCTCCTCCTAAATAATTTGTGCTGTCCATGGTGCTGATAGCGTTGACCATAAATGACATCATGATCATGCATTTCACACCGTTGGCTTGATTTATTTGACCCTTTCCAATGTTGCTTTTGTTTAAAAATTTCGTTTGGCTGTTTTTAATTGTAGCATGTCAAGAACATGAGCGTTTGTGTTTATGGACTTTTTAAAACTCACTTCACGCTGATTAAGCCATGAATAAATATAATGTTAGTAATGAAATATATATCAATTTTAAATAATTTTATTTTAAAATAATTTTATTAATTAATTTATAATGAAGTCGTGCGATTTCATTAGTTTGTCCAGAGACATTTTTGCTGATGTTCAGCAAAATGGAGACAGACTTTGTCCAATTCACTTCAAACATATTTACCCTCTCAATATTTCATTGTAATTTCCATACTACCTAGGTATAACCACAAGGTGTCATCAGCGACCTGAGTAAAATTATCTATTTTCTTTCTCTTTCTCTCTCTCTCTCTCTCTTTGCGAGACTCCTCCCCGTTTTGGGGGCAGGACGTTTGAGCTTCAGAGGTCTTTGTTCGTGACAAGCCACAATATAGATTTTCTGGATCGCAGTGCAGAACAGTTATTTATTTTACTACAGCGGTTTGTGGATGTTTTAATGTTTTTAGTTTTTCTGTGGATGTGCTGCTGACTGATCATGGCGAATTCACTAAAGGAACGAAATATATTGTGGATATATATGACTGTATTTTATTTTCTTTCGAGGATATCTTCCGGGCAGATTGTGTATTCTGTGTTGGAGGAGGCCAGTCTGGGGACTACAGTAGGCAATATAGTAAAAGATTTAAACCTTAATTTGCAAGAACTGGAAAACCGTGGATTTCAGATCGCTTCTGGACCCAACAAGAGGTATTTCGATGTAAATATGAAATCGGGAATACTTCAAATTAAAGACAAAGTAGACAGAGAGGAGCTATGTGATCGTAGCTTAAAATGTTCCTTAGAATTGGAGGCCATTATTAATTCGCCATTGAACATGTACCGATTTGAAGTAAATGTATTGGATATAAACGACAATTCTCCAACATTTCACTCTTCATCGTTACAATTAAATGTATCTGAAGCGGCATTTATAGGGGAAAGGTATGCATTACCAAACGCTTTTGACGCGGATGTGGGCAGTAATTCGGTAAAGAGCTACAAACTCAGTCCAAATGAACACTTTTCTATTGATGTTCAAAGCGAAGGGGAACAGAGTGTGTCTGCTGAATTAGTGCTGCAGAAAGCTTTAGACCGAGAAAAACAGCCGGTGATCCAGCTCACACTGACCGCTGTAGACGGAGGAAAACCTCCGAGATCAGGTGCAATAAGTATAATTGTTAATATCATAGATGCAAACGACAATATTCCTGTCTTTACAAAGTCTCTTTACAAAACACGAATTCCAGAAAATGCTCCCATTGGAACTTCCGTTATCACAGTACACGCGAGTGACGCGGACGATGGACTAAATGGAGAGATTGTATATTCATTCACTAAACACGCCAATGATAAAAATATCAAGTCATTCGCAATCGATCAAGTTTCTGGTGAAATAACAGTTCATGGTAAATTAGACCACGAATCAAATAATGCTTTTGAAATACGCGTGCAAGCGAGAGATAGAGGTCCGCTTCCAAGAGCAGCTCATTGTAAAGTACTGGTCGAAATAATGGACATTAACGACAATGTTCCTGAAATATCTGTAACGTCTCTTGTTAATGTTGTGAAGGAGGATTCACAAAAAGGGACAATGGTTGGTCTGATTACGGTAAAAGATGATGATTCTGGCGAAAATGGATCTGTAAAATTGAAAATAGTCGATTCTCTTCCGTTTGTATTACAGAACACTTATAAGAATAAATATTCTATGGTTGTTAACGGGCCTTTAGACAGAGAGCGCGCATCTGAGTATAACGTGACTATCACAGCTACAGATGAAGGGACTCCGCCTCTCTCTAGCACCAGTGTCATTACTATACACGTTTCTGATGTGAATGACAACGCGCCGCGCTTTCCAGAGCCCATCATTAATGTTTATGTGAAAGAGAACAGTCAGATTGGAGCTGTTATTCATACAGTATCTGCTTTTGATCCTGATGTAGGTGATAATGCCCGAATAACATATTCTTTACTAGAAAGCTCTAAAAGCGGTCCGGTAACATCCATGATCAACATAAACTCTGATAGTGGAGATATACACAGTTTACAGTCGTTTAATTATGAAGAGATAAAAACGTTTGAGTTTAAAGTTCAGGCCACAGACTCTGGTGTTCCTCCGCTCAGCAGTAACGTGACTGTAAATGTTTTTATCCTGGATGAGAATGACAACAGTCCCGGGATTCTCGCGCCCTATTCCGAGCTCGGTTCCGTTAACACGGAGAACGTTCCCTATTCTGCTGATGCGGGCTACTTTGTGGCCAAGATCAGGGCTGTAGATGCAGATTCTGGTTACAATGCGCTGCTGTCTTACCACATCTCTGAACCCAAAGGAAACAATCTGTTCCGAGTCGGAACCAGCAGCGGGGAGATCAGGACTAAGAGGAGAATGAGTGACAATGACCTGAAAACTCACCCGCTGGTCATTTTGGTTTGTGATAACGGAGAGCCTTCACTGTCAGCGACTGTGTCTATCGATGTTGTGGTTGTTGAAAGCGCAGGTGACGTCAAGACCACATTCAGACATGCGCCGATAAAGGAGGAGAGTTTCTCGGATTTAAATCTGTATTTGCTGATCGCCATTGTGTGCGTGTCCGTTATCTTTTTACTGAGTCTCATCAGTTTGATGGCTGTAAAATGCCACAGGACAGAAAGGAGTTTGGGCAGGTACAGCACCCCGATGATCACCACTCATCCTGACGGGAGCTGGTCTTACTCCAAATCTGCTCAGCAGTATGACGTCTGTTTTAGCTCGGATACACTGAAGAGTGACGTAGTGGTTTTCCCTGCGCAATTTCCGCCTGCAGATGCAGAACTGATCAGTATTAATGGAGGAGACACTTTTACCAGAACACAAACACTTCCTAATAAAGAAAAGGTAAGATCATTTTTATAAAAATTGAGGAAAACACATTATTCCCTTCGCTGTGGTTTAGAACTGATGCTTCTTTTCTTGAAATTTTAGTGCTGGTTATCATTTTTTTCATATCAAGATTGAGGGGAAGACATATTTTATTTATATTGAGCATATGTTTAGAATGTAGTTTTGGCGTGGTCGTCTATTGCGCTAAGGTCCTCTGTCCGTGGTGCTGAAAACGCAAACATGAAATCCGATGTTCTTTCATCCTAGATTGTCGTGCATAAATTTGAGCGAATTTAGCCTTTGTTTCGTTTGCGAGCTATATATCTAACTGCTGTCCTCTCTGTTGTCTTGGCTGTTTATTGTTTTGCTGTGATTACAAAATATTGTAATTATTCATTTAGAGTGCACATATAGATTAGTGTTTACTCTTACAGTAATATGTATTTGGACCTGTTTGTAGTACTGAAGACTTGGCGCCCAAACATCAAGATAGCAGATTTTGTCACATCCGATTATAAGACCTAATTTTTCTTGTCGTCAGAATCACATCATTTATTTGTTGCAATACAGAACAAATAATAATAATTTAAAAAAAAAAGAACAGTAGAGAGATCAGTATATTTGGTAAGTTTGGTATAGTATTTTTTAATGAAACTTAATTTTCCCTGATTGTTATTGTATTTAAATGCAGTGTGAACTGACAAAACTTACAAACATAAAACAGTATGCAGTTTTGTTTTTTGTGAGTTTTCATTTTCCACTAATAACACTGTTCAACAATATAAGTCAATATTTTGAATTTATTCTATTGTGATTTTAAAGATATTGGCTCCCTTCTTACTGAATTATCTTTGCCTCAATTTGTCCGCGCGGTGTCGTTAGAGACCGAGATTTTATCTTACCTCAGCAATGCAAAGCTCCTCCTCAGTTAGGGAGGATTCAGTTTATCATGTGGGGCTTTTGTTCGAGAAAGGGCCCAGTACAGTCTCTGTTTTTGCAAGAGCTGTGAGGAATTACGGCGTTGTTTGGTTAATACCGAATGGATGAGACCGATTTATTGAAGGAATTATGAAAATGCCGAAACACGGATTTAAATGGTGGATTTATTTTATTGCAACGTTTTCAATTTGGAATATTGCCGATGGGCAGATTGTGTATTCGGTATCGGAGGAGGCTGATCCGGGAACCACAATGGGAAATATAGCGAAAGATCTGAACCTAAATCTTCAAGAATTAGAGCATCGTGGATTTCAAATCGTTTCAGGCCCAAATAAGAGGTATTTCAGTGTTGATTTAAAAACTGGTGTTGTTCTCGTCAAAGAGAGAATAGACAGGGAACAGTTATGCGGAAGGAGCAAAAAATGCTCTCTGGAATTAGAAGCCATTGTTAACTCCCCCTTAAACATGTATCGACTGGAGGTGAATGTTTTAGACATAAACGATAATTTTCCTACCTTTAAGTCCCCAAAGACGGAACTAAATATTGTAGAATCAGCCTTCCCGGGAGAGAGATTTACATTACCAAGTGCGTTTGACGCGGATGTGGGCAGTAGTTCGGTAAAGAGCTATAAACTGAGTCCGAATGAGCATTTTTCTCTGGATGTTCAGAGCGGAGGAGAACAGAGTGTGTCTGCTGAATTGGTGCTACAGAAAGCTTTGGACCGAGAGAAACAGCCGGTGATCCAGCTCACACTGACCGCTGTAGACGGAGGAAAACCTCCCAAATCAGGAACATCGCAAATCATTATTAATGTTGAGGATGTTAATGATAATATTCCCGTTTTTAGTAAATCTCTCTACAAAACACGAATTACGGAAAATGCGCCCCAGGGCACATCTGTTGTCACGGTCCATGCTAGTGATGCTGATGAGGGTTTAAATGGAGAAATAATATATTCATTTATAAGCCATGATGAGGATAGTGTGGTAAACGCTTTTACCATTGATTCTGTCAGTGGTCTAATCTCAGTTAAAGGGATTATTGATTACGAATCTAGCAATGCTGTAGAAATTCGTGTCCAAGCAAAAGATAAAGGCCAGAAACCAAGGGCTGCTCATTGTAAAGTTTTAGTTGAAATTGTTGATGTTAATGATAATGCACCTGAAATTTCCGTGACATCTCTTGCTGAAACAGTGAGAGAAGACGCTGCTGCTGGTACAATGGTGGGATTGATCACTGTTAAAGATGAAGACGTAGGAAAAAATGGCGCAGTGGTTCTTAAGTTATGCGATTCTGCATATTTTCGTATACAGAACACTTATAAAAATAAATATTCTCTGGTTGTGGATGGATCTCTAGACAGAGAGCGCGCGTCTGAGTATAACGTGACTATCACAGCTACAGATGAAGGGACTCCGCCTCTCTCTAGCACCAGTGTCATTACTATACACGTTTCTGATGTGAATGACAACGCACCGCGCTTTCCAGAGCCCATCATTAATGTTTATGTGAAAGAGAACAGTCAGATTGGAGCTGTTATTCATACAGTATCTGCTTTTGATCCTGATGTAGGTGATAATGCCCGAATAACATATTCTTTATTAGAAAGCTCGAAAAGCGGTCCGGTAACATCCATGATCAACATAAACTCTGATAGTGGAGATATACACAGTTTACAGTCGTTTAACTATGAAGAGATAAAAACGTTTGAGTTTAAAGTTCAAGCCACAGACTCTGGTGTTCCTCCGCTCAGCAGTAACGTGACTGTAAATGTTTTTATCCTGGATGAGAATGACAACAGTCCCGGGATTCTCGCGCCCTATTCCGAGCTCGGTTCCGTTAACACGGAGAACGTTCCCTATTCTGCTGATGCGGGCTACTTTGTGGCCAAGATCAGGGCTGTAGATGCAGATTCTGGTTACAACGCGCTGCTGTCTTACCACATCTCTGAACCCAAAGGAAACAATCTGTTCCGAGTCGGAACCAGCAGCGGGGAGATCAGGACTAAGAGGAGAATGAGTGACAATGACCTGAAAACTCACCCGCTGGTCATTTTGGTTTGTGATAACGGAGAGCCCTCAATGTCAGCGACTGTGTCTATCGATGTTGTGGTTGTTGAAAGCGCAGGTGACGTCAAGACCACATTCAGACATGCGCCGATAAAGGAGGAGAGTTTCTCGGATTTAAATCTGTATTTGCTGATCGCCATTGTGTGCGTGTCCGTCATCTTTTTACTGAGTCTCATCAGTTTGATGGCTGTAAAATGCCACAGGACAGACAGGAGTTTGGGCAGGTACAGCACCCCGATGATCACCACTCATCCTGACGGGAGCTGGTCCTACTCCAAATCTGCTCAGCAGTATGACGTGTGTTTTAGCTCGGACACACTGAAGAGTGACGTAGTGGTTTTCCCTGCGCCATTTCCGCCTGCAGATGCAGAACTTATCAGTATAAATGGAGGAGACACTTTTACCAGAACACAAACACTCCCTAATAAAGAAAAGGTAAGAATGTAAATATGTAGCTAAATACGATGATTTTTCTTTTTTTCTTGTCTTTTTTATTTATTTATTTGTTTTTATTTTGTTAGCCGCTGCTGCTTTTTGCTGTCCATGGTACTGAAACTCTTTACTGTTATTGATCATGCGTGGCTTTGCGTACCATCTAGGTGTTTCAACTGATTTCAGTCTTCTCTTTCATCTTCATTTTCCTGTTCTTCATCCTAATGTTGTTTTTGTCTTGTTGGATTTTTAAAGAAAATAAAAATAAATAATACATTTAGATAAAAAAATAAATAAGTTCCCAGAGTTTAATGGTTAAGAGATTTTTTTTTTTACTCTTTTACTGCTAAAACACATTTTTAGTAGCCTACATCTGTCTACAAAACAGTTGAATATCAAGTTTCCTTTTAAACTGATTTTTATTTATTATTAGTTGCCTTTTCTGGAAAAACCTGTCATAATCATACAACGTTTACCGCGCCCATTCAGCAGTTTATATACATGATTTGAGTTGTATATTATTTCTGCTCTTCCACTAGAGGTCCTCATCAGTCCATGGTTAATCTTTTTACATTTGTGTTCGCGTGTCTCCGCCTTGTTTTTCGCAGAGGGTGTAGCTTCAATGGCTTTGTTCGGACAATGCTACAGCTCTCAGTCTCCTCTCTGCTTTAGTGGATACAAATACGAAACTAGAACGAAATGCTGATATCTTGATGAATATTCCGTTTAAAAACAAAGACAATATGGCAATAGCTTTGGTCCATGATTGTCTTCCAAGGATTATTTTATATGTGTTGTTTTTCTTTGGGAGTATAGCCGACGGGCAGGTTGTGTATTCAGTGTCGGAGGAGGCAAACCCGGGAACAACAGTCGGTAACCTTGCAAAGGATTTTAACCTGAATTTACAGGATTTACATAATCGAGGATTTCAACTAGTAACTGGAACAAATACGAGGTATTTCGATTTAAATACAAAAACTGGAATTCTTCATATTAAAGACAGAATCGATAGAGACGAACTGTGCGGACGGAGCTTGAAATGCTGTCTCCCTTTGGAAGCTATTATTAATGTGCCATTAAACGTTTACCGTTTTGAAGTAAACATTATAGATATAAATGATAATACACCTACATTTCGCTCTCCTGTGAAATATTTTAATATATCAGAGTCGGCATTTCCAGGGGAAAGATTTCCATTGCCGAATGCGTTTGACGCGGATGTGGGCAGTAATTCGGTAAAGAGCTACAAACTGAGTGCGAATGAACACTTTTCTCTGGATGTTCAGAGCGGAGGAGAGCACAGTGTGTCTGCTGAATTAGTGCTGCAGAAAGCTTTAGATCGAGAAAAACAACCAGAGATCCAGCTCACAGTGACCGCTGTAGACGGAGGAAAACCTCCAAGGTCAGGGACGATAAATCTAATTGTTAATATTGAGGATGTGAATGATAACATTCCAGTGTTCAGTAAACCACTATTGAAAGCTCGAGTCGTAGAAAACGCACCGCTTGGCACCTCCGTAATTCAAGTTCACGCCAGTGACCCAGATGAAGGACTAAACGGTGAAATCGCATATTCATTAGTGAGCCAAGATAGCGATAGTAATGTAGATGCATTCTCGATAGATTCTGAAACCGGGCTTATAACAGTGAAAGGCACTGTAGACTACGAAAGAGGTGCTGCTGTTGAAATTAGAGTACAAGCTAAAGACAAGGGCCTTAAACCACGAGCCGCATACTGCAAAGTGTTGGTGGAGATAATGGACATAAATGACAATACACCTGAAATTTCTGTTACCTCCTTAGTAAATACTGTTAAGGAGGACGCAGCTAATGGTACAGTGGTTGGTATGATAACTGTACTGGATACTGATGCGGGAAAGAATGGGGACATTCAGCTTAAGGTTCACGATATGTTGCCATTCAAAGTTCAGAACTCGTACAATAATTATTATACTTTAGTTGTTAACGGGCCTTTAGACAGAGAGCGCGCATCTGAGTATAACGTGACTATCACAGCTACAGATGAAGGGACTCCGCCTCTCTCTAGCACCAGTGTCATTACTATACACGTTTCTGATGTGAATGACAACGCGCCGCGCTTTCCAGAGCCCATCATTAATGTTTATGTGAAAGAGAACAGTCAGATTGGAGCTGTTATTTATACAGTATCTGCTTTTGATCCAGATGTAGGTGATAATGCCCGAATAACATATTCTTTACTAGAAAGCTCGAAAAGCGGTCCGGTAACATCCATGATTAACATAAACTCTCATAGTGGAGATATACACAGTTTACAGTCGTTTAACTATGAGGAGATAAAAAAGTTTGCGTTCAAAGTTCAGGCCACAGACTCTGGTGTTCCTCCGCTCAGCAGTAACGTGACTGTAAATGTTTTTATCCTGGATGAGAATGACAACAGTCCCGGGATTCTCGCGCCCTATTCCGAGCTCGGTTCCGTTAACACGGAGAACGTTCCCTATTCTGCTGATGCGGGCTACTTTGTGGCCAAGATCAGGGCTGTAGATGCAGATTCTGGTTACAATGCGCTGCTGTCTTACCACATCTCTGAACCCAAAGGAAACAATCTGTTCCGAGTCGGAACCAGCAGCGGGGAGATCAGGACTAAGAGGAGAATGAGTGACAATGACCTGAAAACTCACCCGCTGGTCATTTTGGTTTGTGATAACGGAGAGCCCTCACTGTCAGCGACTGTGTCTATCGATGTTGTGGTTGTTGAAAGCGCAGGTGACGTCAAGACCACATTCAGACATGCGCCGATAAAGGAGGAGAGTTTCTCGGATTTAAATCTGTATTTGCTGATCGCCATTGTGTGCGTGTCCGTCATCTTTTTACTGAGTCTCATCGGTTTGATGGCTGTAAAATGCCACAGGACAGAAAGGAGTTTGGGCAGGTACAGCACCCCGATGATCACCACTCATCCTGACGGGAGCTGGTCTTACTCCAAATCTGCTCAGCAGTATGACGTGTGTTTTAGCTCGGACACACTGAAGAGTGACGTAGTGGTTTTTCCTGCCCAATTTCCCCCTGCAGATGCAGAACTGATCAGTATTAATGGAGGAGACACTTTTACCAGAACACAAACACTTCCTAATAAAGAAAAGGTAAGATAACTTAATACAGTATTTATTTTACTGGTAAATTAAGTCTTTTGATTTCGAGCTACATATCTAATCGACATCCTCTGTTTTGTCTTGGTTATTTGATATTTCGTTTATGGTTACTAAATATTGTAGTTTTTAGTTAAGAGTGCACATTAAACACGATAGACATGGTAAACATTACATTGCTCGATATTTGTTTATCGTTGGTGTAATTGGATCTCTTCGTGGTGCTGAACACTTTGCATCCAAACTTATTGGTAACAGTTATTTTTTCCCGTCGTATTACACATATAATGCGTTTTTATCTTGGGAATTAAGATTTTATATTATTATGCAATACAGGTCATCAATCAATCAATTCAAATTTTTATTTTTTTGTACAAGGTGATACATTTAGCTGAATGCAGAGCAAACTTCTTTAAAGCACAATTTGTGTCTCTTTGTGTTTTTTAAGCAAATATATTTCAGATATATTACATATTTTGTTTATCGACCGTTCAATTGAAATAAAACGTGAAAATATATATCAAATTGTTTTATTCTGGTTAGCTAGTTAGTTATTTGGTTGGTTAAAAAACGTTTTGCTTTCTTGGTGAATTTTCTATTTTATCCGCGCGATGTCAGCATCTGCCTGTTGTTTGAGCGTTCCTGACAAGATGAGGCTCCTCCTATTTTTCTTTTTTTATCTTCCTGGATAAGGGCTTTGTTCGTCATACGCCATTGTCCTCGGGCGCAGTCCACTCGCTGATTTTGCACAAAAAAAAGGGTTTACAGACATGCTGGAGAGTTTCTGTGATTTAGCATACACGGAAATGGTTTGGTAAAATGGCTTTAAAAGACGGGCATATTTTGAAAGTGTGGATATTTTCTCGTATCTTTCTTCTATTTGGGATATTTGCAGATGGACAGATTGTGTATTCTATAACGGAGGAGGCAAATCCAGGCACGACAGTTGGAAATTTAGCTAAGGATTTTAACTTGAATTTACAGGACATCGAAAGACGTGGATTTCATATCGTGTCAGAGACCAACAGAAGGTATTTCGATTTGAATTTAAAGACTGGTGTTCTTCACGTTAAGGAGAGAATAGACCGAGAGGATCTATGTGAACAGAATGCGAAGTGTTCTTTACCTCTTGAAGCAATTGTTAACGCTCCTATGAATATGTATAGATTTGAGGTGAACGTACTAGATATTAATGATAATCCACCAGTATTTCTTACCTCAAAGACAACACTAAATATTTCAGAATTAGCTTTTCCAGGGGAGCAGTTCGCTCTGCCGAGCGCGTTTGACGCTGATGTGGGCAGTAATTCGGTAAAGAGCTACAAACTGAGTCCAAATGAACACTTTTCTCTCGATGTTCAGAGCGGAGGAGAGCAGAGTGTGTCTGCTGAATTAGTGCTGCAGAAAGCTTTAGATCGAGAAAAAGAGCCATTAATTCAGCTCAAACTCATCGCTGTAGATGGAGGAAAACCTCCAAGATCTGGAACAATGCAAATAATCGTAAATGTGGATGACGTCAACGATAACATTCCTGTTTTCAGTCAATCATTGTATAAAGCGCGTGTAAATGAAAACTCGCCACCTGGTACTTCTGTTGTTACAATTCAGGCCAGCGACCCAGATGAGGGTGTAAATGGTCAGATTGTCTATACTTTAGTTAACCACGGTAATGATAAAAATGTAGAATCGTTTTCAATAAATCCTGAAACTGGAGAGATTACTGTGAAAGGTGACGTAGATTACGAAAGAAAAAATGCTGTGGAGCTCCGCGTGCAGGCAAAAGATAAAGGGCAGAAGCCTAGAGCTGCTCTTTGTAAAGTGCTACTGGAAATTGTTGACATTAACGATAATGTTCCAAAAATCTCTGTAACATCTTTGGTTAATAATGTCAAAGAAGATGCTCCGATTGACACAATGGTTGGCATGATAACCGTCACTGATAATGATGCTGGTAAAAACGGACAGGTAACGTTAAAAATACAGGGCTCTGCTCCTTTTAAAGTTCAGAACTCGTACAAGAATTATTATACTTTAGTTGTTAACGGGCCTTTAGACAGAGAGCGCGCATCTGAGTATAACGTGACTATCACAGCTACAGATGAAGGGACTCCGCCTCTCTCTAGCACCAGTGTCATTACTATACACGTTTCTGATGTGAATGACAACGCGCCGCGCTTTCCAGAGCCCATCATTAATGTTTATGTGAAAGAGAACAGTCAGATTGGAGCTGTTATTCATAAAGTATCTGCTTTTGATCCTGATGTAGGTGATAATGCCCGAATAACATATTCTTTAGTAGAAAGCTCGAAAAGGGGTCCGGTAACATCCATGATCAACATAAACTCTGATAGTGGAGATATACACAGTTTACAGTCGTTTAACTATGAAGAGATAAAAACGTTTGAGTTTAAAGTTCAGGCCACAGACTCTGGTGTTCCTCCGCTCAGCAGTAACGTGACTGTAAATGTTTTTATCCTGGATGAGAATGACAACAGTCCCGGGATTCTCGCGCCCTATTCCGAGCTCGGTTCCGTTAACACGGAGAACATTCCCTATTCTGCTGATGCGGGCTACTTTGTGGCCAAGATCAGGGCTGTAGATGCAGATTCTGGTTACAATGCGCTGCTGTCTTACCACATCTCTGAACCCAAAGGAAACAATCTGTTCCGAGTCGGAACCAGCAGCGGGGAGATCAGGACTAAGAGGAGAATGAGTGACAATGACCTGAAAACTCACCCGCTGGTCATTTTGGTTTGTGATAACGGAGAGCCCTCACTGTCAGCGACTGTGTCTATCGATGTTGTGGTTGTTGAAAGCGCAGGTGACGTCAAGACCACATTCAGACATGCGCCGATAAAGGAGGAGAGTTTCTCGGAATTAAATCTGTATTTGCTGATCGCCATTGTGTGCGTGTCCGTCATCTTTTTACTGAGTCTCATCAGTTTGATGGCTGTAAAATGCCACAGGACAGACAGGAGTTTGGGCAGGTACAGCACCCCGATGATCACCACTCATCCTGACGGGAGCTGGTCTTACTCCAAATCTGCTCAGCAGTATGACGTGTGTTTTAGCTCGGACACACTGAAGAGTGACGTAGTGGTTTTCCCTGCGCAATTTCCGCCTGCAGATGCAGAACTGATCAGTATTAATGGAGGAGACACTTTTACCAGAACACAAACACTTCCTAATAAAGAAAAGGTAAGGTATTCTTCATTACACGTGATGAAAACGCTTTAGTTAGAGCTTCTGTTTCTACTTTGAATTGTTTGTGTTGTATATTGCTTATTCAAATTGATATAACGTTTGAGGGAAAATAAGAATCCGTTTTACCTTATTTCTCCCAAATATAATCTACTTTGGTTGCACGGAGGTTTAAAGTGTAGTTTTTACATATTTTTCACTAACGCACTCTGTCCGTGGTGCTGAAAACGCAAATATGCATATGTTCTTTTAGGGCATTAGTGAGTTGATGAAAAGTTGTATTCATTAATTGCATTAGAATTAAATAATAAAATTATTATTATTATTATTATTATTATTTTATTTAAGGTTGAAATTTGTGATTACGTAGTCTCTTTGAGAGAAGCGCTGCTTTGTTTACAGAAGTGGTCCCATTAAAATGCATGTTGGTAGTATGCCATATACAAACATAAAATCGTGCTATTGACACTCGGAAATTGAATTTGGCTTGCAAATGATACACACGTGTTTGACGTGCATACAATAAGCAATTTTCTAGTGCAAATGATAAGCATCTGCTCCACAAACCTGATCCTACACACTGCATATCATATGCAAGTCAAAGTCAAGTTCTGCATATAAATAGTACGCTAATGATACGCACTTTCATGGTATCGGATTGTACCGTGGCAATAGCCCTATTTCAACTCTTCCATTAGCAGAACGAGACCGTGTATTTGCGCTAGTGTGCTTTTGTTTTTGTTTAGGCCAAATTGGGCCAAAATTGTGCTGGTAATCTTACCTGTAAAACGGAAAACAAACGAATGTGCATTCTTAAAATGTCAACACTTCAAAAATATAATAGCCTAGAATTGGTTATGATGCAGATAAAATGGCAATATCATGTATCGTTTTAAATCATACTTTTCTTAAAAAAAAATATGTAAAGGATGAATTATTAGGTTTATCATTTTATAAAACCTATTTTTTTTTTTTTTTTTTTTTTTGGTCAAAACTTTAGCGCATGTAGTGCGTGTTTATAGAGAATGTGTTATGTTGCAAATCAAACAATTAGGATATATATATATGTATATATATATATATATATATATATATATATATATATATATATATATATATATATATATATATATATATATATATACATACATACATATGTATATTTTTTTTTTATTTTTTATTTTTTTTATGAGTACTCCTGGAACATTTTCAGCACATGTTAACAATACACTGATAATAGCCTATTGATAACTGTGATCAGTTTGGTTACTAAAATAATGAAATGTCAATTTTATGTCATTTTATGTCTAATAACAATAGCTATATGAAATCATTCTGAATATATATATATATATATATATATATATATATATATATATATATATATATATATATATATATATATATATAAATGAATAAAAAAATAAAGTACACATGGAAATATGGCATTACATTTTTGAAATATTTACTTAAAATCTCAGGAGAGGTTCTTCAAGTTAACAATTTAGGCCACATGGGTCGGGTTATAAAAACGTTTGAAACCCTGCCCTTAAATAAGCACTAAATTTCCGTTCAGGCCTTATTGTGTCTCGTACCATTTTTTTTTTTTTCATTTAAATAGCCTTGTTAAGTGTGTGCCATCAATGCCACTGTTATAATTAGATAGCGAGTCTGATGTGGACACATCCTCCGTTCTAGGCATTATCAAATGTATTTTAATAATATGCTCTTATAACCGAAAGATTAAACAGCAAAATTATTTTTTTAGAAACAGTTTAGATTGCAGTTGTCCGCACGATGTCACTAGCCTTCCATTTTTACAGGACAATCTTCTTGACTCCACTAAGCTCCGCCTCATTTTGTAGCTTCCCGAGCAGAGAGGCTTTGTTCAGAATTCGCCATTGTGTCTAGAAGCTGCTGCAGCGCGCAGTTTCCTGTGGATATTTCCTGGGTGACTATGCTATCGGATTTGTATCACTTTGGCATAACCAGAAGGTTTAGAGAAAATGGCGTCCAAAGATCAATCAAGATTTCGGGTTGGGATTTCTGTGTGCTTTCTGTGTTGGCTTTGGAATAAAGCGGGCGGACAACTGGTGTATTCGGTGTCGGAGGAAGCAAACCCAGGCACTACAGTTGGGAATTTGGTGAAGGATTTTAATCTGAATATTCAGGATCTTGAGGTACGAGGGTTTGATATTGTTCCGGGACCAAACAAGAGGTATTTCGATTTTAATACTAAAACTGGAACCCTCCATGTCAGAGAGAGAATTGATCGAGAAGAGATTTGCGAGCAGAATATGAAATGTTCTCTGCCTTTAGAAGCCATGATTAGCTCGCCATTGAATATTTACCGATTTGAGATAAATGTTTTTGACATTAATGATAATGCACCAGCATTTCAGACATCAATAACAAATTTGAATGTCAGCGAATCAGCTATTCCAGGGGAGAGATTTCCATTACCAAGCGCATTTGATGCGGATGTGGGCAGTAATTCAGTAAAGAGCTACAAGCTGAGTTCAAATGAACACTTTTCTCTGGATGTACAGGGTGGTGGAGATCAGAGTGTGTCCGCAGAGTTAGTGCTGCAGAAAGCTTTGGATCGAGAGAAACAGTCTGTTATCAAGCTCACGTTGACTGCTGTAGACGGAGGAAAACCTCCCAAATCTGGTACAACAGAGATTATAGTTAACGTTGTGGATGTTAATGATAATATTCCTGTTTTCAGTAAGTCTTTGTATAAATCCAAAGTAACCGAAAATGCAGCACGTGGTACTCACGTGATAACTGTTCAAGCAATTGATTTAGACGAGGGTGTGAACGGTGAAATCATTTATTCGATAATCAATCATAACAATGACAAAAATGTTGATGCCTTTTCGATAAACTCAGAAACAGGTGAAATTACTGTAAAAAAAGATGTGGATTACGAGCAGAAAAATGCAATTGAACTCAGAGTACAAGCAAAAGACCGAGGTTATCCCCCGAAAGCAGCACACTGTAAAGTATTGGTCGAGGTCATGGATGTCAATGACAACATTCCGGAGATATCTGTGACCTCTTTAGTGAGCACTGTTAAAGAAGATGCTCCAATTGACACAATGGTGGGAATGATAACTGTAGCTGATAATGATGCTGGTAAAAACGGACAGGTAACGTTAAAAATACAGGGCTCTGCTCCTTTTAGAGTTCAGAACTCGTACAAGAATTATTATACCTTAGTTGTTAACGGGCCTTTAGACAGAGAGCGCGCGTCTGAGTATAACGTGACTATCACAGCTACAGATGAAGGGACTCCGCCTCTCTCTAGCACCAGTGTCATTACTATACACGTTTCTGATGTGAATGACAACGCGCCGCGCTTTCCAGAGCCCATCATTAATGTTTATGTGAAAGAGAACAGTCAGATTGGAGCTGTTATTCATACAGTATCTGCTTTTGATCCTGATGTAGGTGATAATGCCCGAATAACATATTCTTTAGTAGAAAGCTCGAAAAGCGGCCCGGTAACATCCATGATCAACATAAACTCTGATAGTGGAGATATACACAGTTTACAGTCGTTTAACTATGAGGAGATAAAAAAGTTTGCGTTCAAAGTTCAAGCCACAGACTCTGGTGTTCCTCCGCTCAGCAGTAACGTGACTGTAAATGTTTTTATCCTGGATGAGAATGACAACAGTCCCGGGATTCTCGCGCCCTATTCCGAGCTCGGTTCCGTTAACACGGAGAACGTTCCCTATTCTGCTGATGCGGGCTACTTTGTGGCCAAGATCAGGGCTGTAGATGCAGATTCTGGTTACAATGCGCTGCTGTCTTACCACATCTCTGAACCCAAAGGAAACAATCTGTTCCGAGTCGGAACCAGCAGCGGGGAGATCAGGACTAAGAGGAGAATGAGTGACAATGACCTGAAAACTCACCCGCTGGTCATTTTGGTTTGTGATAACGGAGAGCCCTCACTGTCAGCGACTGTGTCTATCGATGTTGTGGTTGTTGAAAGCGCAGGTGACGTCAAGACCACATTCAGACATGCGCCGATAAAGGAGGAGAGTTTCTCGGATTTAAATCTGTATTTGCTGATCGCCATTGTGTGCGTGTCCGTCATCTTTTTACTGAGTCTCATCAGTTTGATGGCTGTAAAATGCCACAAGACAGACAGGAGTTTGGGCAGGTACAGCACCCCGATGATCACCACTCATCCTGACGGGAGCTGGTCTTACTCCAAATCTGCTCAGCAGTATGACGTGTGTTTTAGCTCGGACACACTGAAGAGTGACGTAGTGGTTTTCCCTGCGCCATTTCCGCCTGCAGATGCAGAACTGATCAGTATTAATGGAGGAGACACTTTTACCAGAACACAAACACTTCCTAATAAAGAAAAGGTAAGACATAACATAAAAAGCAATTTTGAAAAATGTGTTTAATATTAATTTGTCAGATACAATTGTCCAATGTGTAAAACGTAAAAAGCTATATATATATATATATATATATATATATATATATATATATATATATATATATATATATATATATATATATATATATACTGTATATATATATATATATATATATATATATATATATATATATATATATATATATATACTGTATATTTCTAAAATGTATAGATATTAAGAATAAAAAAAATAATAATTCAACTGATACTATCATTATAGTTGTTTCTTTGAAGCCACTTGGTGTCAGTAGAAGTGTTTTGCAATCTTTGTGCGCGCCCACGTTGGCTCCTCCTCAATCTCTTTCTGTGCGCGCTCATGCGATTTACTCTGTTTCGTCTTTGTGACTGTATGCACTGAAACAAAATAGCATATAGGTCATTATAACCAACATATGGAAACTATTTTATTAATATTCTTTTTGCAGTTATTGGTGGAGTTTACAAAATAGATGCGTAATGGCTCAGGAAATTGTTCTTGACGGGACCGTTGTGTGTCTGGTTGTGCTGCGCTTGCTGTCTATAGCTTCAGCCCAGATCGCATATTCCATTTCAGAAGAGGTGAACACGGGGACGTTTGTTGGAAATATCGCAAAGGATCTTAATTTGAATGTTCAAGAACTGGAATCACGTGGATTTCATATCACCGCAGTTTTGGGAAGAAAATATTTTGAGGTTAATTTGAAAACTGGTGTTCTGTTCGTCAGCGAAAGGATCGACAGGGAGACATTTTGTCCCGCCTCACCGCAATGTTCAGTGAATATAGAAGCCATTGTTAATAATCCGTTAAACCTGTTTCGCGTTGAGATAAATGTTTTAGATATTAATGACAATGCTCCGTCGTTTCGTGTTAGGTCTAAACAATTTAACATATCAGAGAATGCCTTTGTTGGAGACCGATTCCAGTTGCCGAGAGCATCGGATCCTGATGTTGGAGCGAACTCGGTAAAGAGCTATAAGCTGAGTCCGAACGAGCACTTCACCCTGGATGTACAAAGCGGAGGAGAGCAGAGTGTGTCGGCTGAGTTAGTGCTGCATAAAGCTTTAGATCGAGAAAGACAGCCTGTGATCCAGCTCACATTGACTGCTGTAGATGGAGGAAAACCTCCCAAATCAGGTACGATGCAGATAGTCATAAATGTGCAAGATGTGAATGATAACGCACCCGTGTTTGGCAAAGCTCTTTATAAAGTGCGTCTTGTTGAAAATGCATCAGTGGGAACATTAGTCATACATCTGAGTGCCACTGATTTAGATGAGGGTGTAAATAGTGAAATTATTTATTCTTTAGTTCACCAAGACAGCGATGACCAAACAAACAGCATTTTTAAAATTGATTCTTCCACCGGCGTGATTTCAGTGCAGGGCATTGTGGATTTCGAGCAACACAATGCTTATGAGATTCATGCTCAGGCTATAGACAAAGGTTCCAGTCCGCGATCCGCTCACTGTAAAATATTAGTAGAGGTGTTAGATATAAACGACAACGAGCCAGAAATATCATTAACGTCGCAAATAAACACAGTAAGCGAGGATGCTAAAAAAGAAACAACGGTTGCTTTGATAACGATATCGGACAAAGACTCGGGAAAGAATGGGAATACGCATGGGCAAGTGGTAGGTGATGTTCCTTTTAAATTACAGTCCTCGTATAAGAATTATTATTCTCTTGTAGTGGATGGGCCATTGGATAGAGAGCGTGTAGATCGATATAATGTCACAATCATGGCATCAGATGAAGGGACCCCACCTCTTTCTGCCACTCGTGTTTTCACAGTGTATGTTTCTGATGTTAATGACAATCCCCCACGTTTCCCAAATCCTGTCATAAATATCTTTGTAAAAGAAAATGGCCCCAAAGGCCAAATACTTTACACTATTTCAGCCGTTGATCCTGATGTAGATAAAAATTCCAAAATAACATATGGATTATTACCACTTCATAAATCTGGAAATACATATTCTGTTGTAAGTATAAACCCTGATAGTGGAGATATACACAGTTTACAGTCGTTTAACTATGAGGAGATAAAAACGTTTGGGTTTAAAGTTCAGGCCACAGACTCTGGTGTTCCTCCGCTCAGCAGTAACGTGACTGTAAATGTTTTTATCCTGGATGAGAATGACAACAGTCCCGGGATTCTCGCTCCCTATTCCGAGCTCGGTTCCGTTAACACGGAGAACGTTCCCTATTCTGCTGATGCGGGCTACTTTGTGGCCAAGATCAGGGCTGTAGATGCAGATTCTGGTTACAATGCGCTGCTGTCTTACCACATCTCTGAACCCAAAGGAAACAATCTGTTCCGAGTCGGAACCAGCAGCGGGGAGATCAGGACTAAGAGGAGAATGAGTGACAATGACCTGAAAACTCACCCGCTGGTCATTTTGGTTTGTGATAACGGAGAGCCCTCACTGTCAGCGACTGTGTCTATCGATGTTGTGGTTGTTGAAAGCGCAGGTGACGTCAAGACCACATTCAGACATGCGCCGATAAAGGAGGAGAGTTTCTCGGATTTAAATCTGTATTTGCTGATCGCCATTGTGTGCGTGTCCGTCATCTTTTTACTGAGTCTCATCAGTTTGATGGCTGTAAAATGCCACAGGACAGACAGAAGTTTGGGCAGGTACAGCACCCCGATGATCACCACTCATCCTGACGGGAGCTGGTCTTACTCCAAATCTGCTCAGCAGTATGACGTGTGTTTTAGCTCGGACACACTGAAGAGTGACGTAGTGGTTTTCCCTGCGCAATTTCCGCCTGCAGATGCAGAACTGATCAGTATTAATGGAGGAGACACTTTTACCAGAACACAAACCCTTCCTAATAAAGAAAAGGTAAGCCTTTCTACCTCTGCAGAATCATGGCCCTTTTTCTATTGCCTGAGACTGAGAACTCTCCATGGTCCTGAAACACACTAAGCTTAACCATAGTTTGAATCTGTCCAGCAACCATGTGCTGAATTGACCAGTACTTTTTATGGTGCCCATGGAATATCACATTTAATGTTTGGCCAAACAATACAGATACGTTTCAAGGGTTTTTCTCATATTTCAGCAGTAATTTATCTAAAGTGTTTTTTTTGTTTGTTTTTTTTCGCCACTTGTATTATGCAGAAATCACTAAAACAGTTTCTAAGTCTGAACATGAGTCAGATGGCTGTCACGTGGAGTGGATTTATCGTTGCCTGTGCCATGTTGGTTAAGGAGGCCATGCCTGGCTTCTGTGTTCTCCTTGAATTATCTCTGGCAAGGAAAAACTAGCATCTTATTGAACACATACCCCAGCTTTAAATTCACTTTAAATTCACTTTGTAAGCAGCGTTCTGCAGATTAGAATTTTAACTGCAGTCCAGCAGCACTCTCTCTCTCTCTCTCTCTCCCTGCAGCTGAGGCCTCTCAGCAGGGTAGGAGCAATACAGATAATTTAAACAGCCTAAAATTTGGAAAAGGGCTATGTTACATCTCTATATGCGGTGCCATTTGCAAATTAAACCTGTATTTCATTTCTTAAATGGTTTGATATTGTTAATGGCCAGTTGAATGCTTTCTCTCTATCATCTTTATGCTTTTAGGTCGATCTGGTTGTGTTTGTCTCTGCTGTACACTTAGACTGCATTAGTTAAGTGCATGAGGATGATTTAAATAGTCTCTAACCAACATATTAGATTTCTACATCTGATCATACTGTCTGGTTTAGATATATATTTGTCTTAATGTTATCTCCTCTGCTGTTTTACAGTACACCTGCAAGTTTGTGCTTTACTGTGTTTTGTTGTGTTAAGCAGAACCACACAAAGCAGAATTTAGATCTATTATTGTCTCTGCACTGACTGAGATTTTCCTTCTAAGCAGATGCATGTTGACTGTGTGGTAGAAAACGAGGGGGATGGGAGAGGGAAAGAGAAAGGGAGGAGAGTGGGGGTGTTGAGGAAGGAGAGATGGGATGGGATAAAAGGTAGAGGGGAAAATATGAAGAGAAGGAGAGAGAGACATGCAGTGGGGGGAGGGGCCGGTAATTTTCCATTCTGTGCTGCAGGAGCCCATGATTTGCAGGCTGAACTCATAGTTCTGACATCATCCCTGTCAATCACATTGAAGCCCCGCCCCGTGCTCTATTTCTGCTGAGGATTAAGAGTCACTGTAGCAACAACCACAAACACAGTCATGCTGTTTATAGTCTATATGTGTTTGTTTGTGATAGTTTGATGTGAGAAGAGGTTGTGCATTTGATATTTGTTGACCAGCAATATTAGTAAGGGTGTCAGCAGCAACGTTTTCAATACAGTTCTGAACTTACTCTGGATGCAGATCATTAAATTGATTTCAGAAGCACATTTCTGAGATACAGTTGAGCTTTTGCTTTACATTTTAGTAATATGCCTTAATTCAAAGAGGTCTACTTAAATGAAGAGAAACTCAATTCAACATTAGTTGTGCTGCAAGGTAGATTTATTTTTCATAATAAATTCTTTTGTAGTGAAATATAAGACCATGTCATTAGAACAATTTCATTTAAAAATTAAATTTCACACACACGCACACACACACACACACACACACATATATATATATATATATATATATATATATATATATATAAAACCCCTTCATAGTAATGTCTAATTTCCTACAGTTTAGAGCTAGAGGACTTGACCCACGATTTATTGTCACAATCACTGACCAGGCAAACACAGTAACATAGACAGCAGCAAGAAACAGTAACATATGTCTTTTGTTTCCTTTACTCCTCTTTCTCCCTCACTTCCTATCCAAACACACGCCGTAATGATGTTACATTGCAATCTTGGCACTTAGTGTCTTATCTTATTCTTTCATCATCTGGTTGTCATGGCGACCGGCTCTGTTTCTTTACAATTACCCAATGCTGCATTTTGCCACACCCACACACACAGTGAGACAGAGACAGAGAGAAAGCAAGGGGGGAGAGAAAACGGGAAAGAGCATGCAGAGTCTGTGTGAGCAGAAAGGGTGTGGTGAGCTGGTATGGTAAATGAACAGAAGAGAGAGCCAGCAGAGTCAGAGCATGTTTATGATAAAGAGGGAATGAAAGGGGAAGCAGGTGGTATCAGGGCAAACAAATGCGGGTGTCAGGGAGACAATAAAAACCTGATTCGCTGAATTAATTCACTTTCGGGAGTGTGAGTGGAGAAACAGCAGCCGCTGGGAGTTTAGCCACTGATTAAACATGACATAATTTGTCAGACGCTCACTGAGAGACAGAGAAGAAGAAAGTGAGGGAGAGAAAAGGAGTAGGAGAACATGATGAAACATGGGCGGCACTCGTGTTGTTTAAAGGATGTGAACCCTGATTGTAGTTCAACATGTTGTGTGTGTATATACACACACACATATGTATGTATGTGTATATATATATATATATGTGTGTGTGTGTGTGTGTGTGTGTGTGTGTGTGTATGAAAGCTTGTTCTCCTCTGAAGTTGTTTTAATTGTATTATTAATTGTTTTAATTGTATAACTTTCCAGCTCTGTCTGTGCAGAGGACTACTGAGGCTTGTCTGCATTGCCTGATAGCTTTGTATAGAACTCCACAGGCGTATATTTTAGAATCAGGCTTCTGAAGGGCAGCTAGTGATGAGACAGCAGGGTTTATCAGGGTCCCAGAGGTTGACTGTTTTGTGTTTAGTAAAATCATGGACTGTTCTCTGACAGAGAAATGTAATGGAGGGGAAAGTACACACGCTTTGGGATCACAGATCCAGGGATCATGTTGGTTTACAGAAGCAGAAAGTATTTTGGGTGCATTTAGCTGTGCCTGCAGAGAATAAAACAGAGAATTCTGGATGTTTTATTCATTTTGCATTACCAAACGTCATTTTCAAGATTTTGTACAGTTTTCAAGTTTTTTATTTTATTTTTTTATTTATCTAGCCTTTGTATTTCTTGAGAGTTTTAATTATTAGAGAAAGAATGTAAATATTTGTTCTGGGAATTATTTAATTTGATTAGAGTTACAGTTCACACACACACACACACACACACACACACACACACACACACACACACACACACACACACACACACACACACATATATATATATATATATGTATATATATATAATGTTAAGTTGCAAATAAAACTGATTATTGGAGTGTGTTTTAAAAGAAGATAGTATTTTTTCTATTTAATCTAATGTTTAGTTTACTAACAATGGAAATTGTAGATTGTTTCTACGTATTGTTTTATTTTTGAGTTTTATTGTTTTATTTTTTATTTTGAGTATACATTGCAATGGATACAGATGTAGAAAGACAAAAAAAGGATACATTTATTTTGCCTTCTCACTCACTCTTGCCTTTACATTTACACTTGACTTAAAATAGTTTCTTGATTGGTCAGGATGTGTCACTTTATTCTACACACAACAAAGTCACTATTTAAGGGTAGCTAAGAATTGTGTGGGGTGGGGGGGGGGCAGAATAGGTTGTCTTTAAATAGATCTTACTGCAAGGGAAACCAAGGAAATGTCAAGTATTGAGGATAAGAGCTTAAAGATGTTTAGAGATGAAATTCACAAAAAGGGTTTTCTTTGTTATATCCCATTGTCTTTGCCTCATGACAGATACATGCATTCTGGTGGACATGATGTGCAGGCCTGCAGTTCTTCATTGTACCCATAGAGGTCTGACTTTACCCATGCTCTATTTGACAACATCCAGTACATACTGACACACCCAGAATCCTTTCTTCTTCTTCATCTTACAGCCTATATATAATTAATAATTAGATCTCTTAGAAATAAAATAGTAAAAGGTGATGTCAGGAAGAAAAAAAAAAGTTTGGAGAGAAAAAAGTTGAAATGTATAAAATGTGATATTGATATTTTTATGTGTAGCTTATACTATTGCAAAGCTTTCGTCTGTACAAATACATTCAACACATATTCAATTGTGCAATAAAAAGTAACATTTTATAAAATTTATTTGTAGAGTTGTACATTTCTATAAAATACTATTTATAGAATACCTTATACATTTTTATTTAACTATATTGTTTAATTCATTTTTATTCTTAATAAAACATTTATTTAGCATTAAGTAAATATGTTAAATGAGTATAGTTCTAACAAATTATATGGCTTGCTATTTTCATGTGTAGCTTATACCATTGCAAAGCTTTAGTCAGTACACATATCCAAAGTTCTTTACATGAAGTTTTACAATACAAATGTAGAATTTTATCAAAATATTTAGTAAATATATCCAATATTAATTATAATATTAATTATTAAGTAAAACATCATTCATATATATATATATATATATATATATAACAACATCTATTGAAAATATATCATTGTATACATATAGTAGTAAAACTACAATTTGAATGAATTAATGGTTTTGAATAGAGCATGGTAGTCTTCTAATGATGCCATCTTTTACTGTGAATGATGGATGCAGTGAGGTCATAACTTATGGCCCTGGGCAGTGTGACAATGAAGAGGGTAGCCCCAGTCAAATCACAAAACTGACTCACACACATTTTGTAGACAGACAACACTGACTCACACACTCCCATAATGACCCTCATTTCATAAAGTCACATGAGGACAATTCAACATATTTATTATGAAGAAGACACTCTCATAAACCTTTCTACCTTGAACAACTGAGAGAGAGTCTCAAAGATGGAGCTGCAAAGCTCTGTTCGGCATAACAGCTATCATTCCACTCTAATGGATGTCTTTTTAAAAGGGGCAATAACTGTGCTGTAATGATCCACCATTAATATTTCATTATAATGTCATTTATAAAGAGTGAGTAGAGCTGGAAATTAATATATAATAGTAACTCTGGTGAGACTCTGATACAGAGAGGTGATGAGGTCTATCCATTCAATTTATTTCTTTTTCGTTTTTTTTTTTTTTTTTTGAAGCACAAAAATTGGCCCAGACTTTTCGATGTCACTGCATGTAAATAATGTGTATATGTCCTGCTTGCATCTAGAATAGCTAAGGAATAAGGTTGAAGTTAAGGTGTACAGTATAATATTGTACAGACAAAAGGTAAGTGAATAAACGGTTTAGGGTGGCCGATACGAATTGCAGAATAATGGTTTCAGACGTTGATGAAAATTAAATAAATAAATAAAAAAAACTTCCATGACAAATATTCAACCATTGCATAATATTTAAGATATTGGTTTGGATGAAACTCACCTTCAGAAGGAGCAAAACAGTATATTTTTGTTAAGTCTGACAGGTGTCCGTCTGAGCAGAAAGTAAGAGAGATAACTTAATCTAAAACCCTGAGAGAGACAGAAAGCAATTAGCAGAAGACAGCAGATGGATTCTATTCTAACAGGTAAGACAGAGAGATGTCAATGCTGTACAAATGCATCACAGCACAATGAGACACAGAAAATGACAATCTGTGTGTGTGTGTGTGTGTGTACATGCTAGATAGAACTCGAAGGAAAGGCCAGGTGTTTGGATCAGCTTGCATGCATAATTGACGAGATAACCACCAGTTATTTTCTTCTCCTCTTTGAAATGGGCATAAAATTGTTGTGCGTGTCCCACAGGGAGCGTCTGTAAGATGTCAGGGCAGTGCAGTCAGAGCTCACCTTTTCTAAGCAAAATATAAAAGAATACATTTGGTAAATTTGAATGTGCAAAGACTATTTTTTAGCAATTGAATAGCTGTCTGTGGTCTGCTTTCTGAAGTTTGCATAGAATTGAGTAGATTAAATGTTATCTCTCCCACTTGCTCGCTTCTTGTCTCCTTTATTTAGACAGAAGAATCTCATTTAGACATCACAATCTCTTCTTCCAGGGAAACATGGTCAAGACGGCAGCACATAGTTTCACACAAAGATAACTACACATTTTTTTATTTTGTTTTGTTGGAATTAAGTGTGGCTTTCGATACTATTGCTACATCAGTAGGAAAAGTTGGTGGGTATTCAGGGTTGCTCTGCGGTGGTTGGCCTATTATCTTAAAGACAGAACCTTCTCAGTGACCATTGGGAAGTTTTCTTCTTTGTCAGCTCCTTTGGCATGCGGTGTGCCCCAAGGGTCCATTTTAGGCCCACTTTTTTCACTTTACATGCTTCCCTTGGGTGCCATTTTTAAGAAATACAAGATTTCATACTACTGCTATGCTGATGATACAAAGTTCTATCTTGCAGCAAAAACTGACTGCAGTGATTCTCTGGATGTGCTCTACGACTGTATTGAGGAGATAAAAGGTTGGATGGCTAAAAAAAAAATAGCAATTAACCAAATGAAACCAATGAAACCGAAAGCGAAATTCAGATTTTAGGCCACTCTAGGACTTCATCTGTTTATAATTTAGGGTCTCTCTCTGCCAGTGTACAAACCCATGTAGGAAATCTTGGGGTTACATTTGATTCGTTACTCAGCTTTGAGAAACAAATTAGCACAGTGGTAAAAGGCAGCTTCTTCCATCTGAGATCAATTGCTAAACTGAAACAGTTTTTGTCTTACAAAGATCTGGAGACTGTAATCCATGCTTTCATAACATCATGCCTGGATTACTGTAATTCCTTTTACTGTGGCCTGCCTCAGACTGGGTTTTCTCATCTGCAAATTGTCCGAAATGCTGCTATGAGGCTCCTTATTGGAACAAAAAAGAGGGATCACATTACTCCGATTTTAGCGTCTTTAAATTGGCTCCTTGTAAAGTATAGAATTGATTTTAAAATAGCTGTCTTTGTGTACAATGCTTTATCTGGTCTTGCACCAAAATACATCAGTGACCTTCTGACTCTTACTCTTCTCAAAGAGCACTTAGGTGTAGTAATCAGCTTCTCTTAACTGTCCCACATTGTCGCTGTAAAACCAAGGGTGGTCAGGCTTTTTCAGCTGCAGCTCCTACATTTTGGTATAGTTTGCCTGTAAATGTGAGACTTGCTCCTTCTCTAGCCAGTTTTAAGTCTGTTCTCGAATCTTATTTGATTTCTATGGCATTTGATTAATGTCAGTTTAAGGTTTTGATGTCAGTTTGCTCTGATTCTATTTTTATGTGTTTGTTTAAAAAAAAAATCATGTTTTCTATTATGCTTTTTTATATAATATGTTTTGTTGTACAACACTTTGGCATAACATTAGTTTTAAATGTACTATAGACATTTTGAGTTGACTAAATCATTGATAAAAATAGAAATCAAAAGGGGAGCTAAAATGGATCCTCGAGGAACTCAATGCAGATCATTAAGGATATTATTATCAGTAAAAAAAAAAATTATTTGATAATTTAACAATTATTCAAATAGGACTATCATTTTTAGGATATGAAGATTCTCCACCTTTTAACAGTGGAATGATTCTTAATGATTTCCAAATTATTTGTATGGTATTAGAGGTTAAACTTAAATTAAAAATAGAAGCAATCTGCCCTGCCACAATACCAGCAGCCATTTTTATAGAATAGGTCTCAACTTTATCAACACATGTTGATTTTTAGTATATGATTAAATTTAGCTTTTAATGTACAGTGATAATCTGTTGACACCTGCTGATTTTTTCAATGTCTAGTTTCACTAGAGCATTATAAACCAGAGAAGTTTTGTTCAGAGCATATTTAGCAGGATCAATAGATTTCAAAGAGGTATAGATACCAGAATGAATATACTCTGAAGTTAAACCTACAGAAAAATAATTATTAAAAGTATCGGAATATCTACTCTACCCTTAACTACGATTTGGTTGACAATTAAGTGATCTGGAACTTTAATTGATCAACTTGATGTTGATGTAGGTTTAACTAACTTCCAAATCTTTATAGGATTATTTTAAGTTTAATTTACCATAGACAGATATTATTCACGTTTTGTATTTTGTATATATATTTTTATTTAGTGCATTTCTTTATTTTAAGTCTATAATGAGAGTTAGAAGACATGTAGGTGCAGCGTTACTTATAGTCAACAGAATGTTTTAAAGGGACCATCAAAATAAAATGAAACCTATATCTGTTATGGTAGTTTTATTTCTGTTTAGTCACATGCCTTAAAGTCTTGGCTTCAAAAGGTAGGCAGGTGTTTAGGTCCACCTTAGGCGATTATACTTGTTGTGCTTATTACATTAGATGAAACATACATTATAATTTAATCAAATCCCTGTTTTTAACTGAATTTACATGAGCTCAGGTCCTCATCGTTGCAAGTCGTCATTAACAGTCAATCACAGTCACACAAAACACAGTGAAAATCCATAGTCTGGTCACTTCTGCCCAGAGACAACGTGAGCTGGTGGCTCGGATGTGTGAGATGTGTGCTAATGTCTGACGAGAGAGAGAGAGAGAGAGAGAGAGAGAGAGAGAGAGAGAGGGAGAGATACACTGCACAGAGTTTATAGCTTCCAATTTAATAGCCCCACTGGACATTAATAGATACAGTGTCAGGACTGTTGGTGGTCTGATGGAATTTCCACCTGGCCTTTATTGATTAAAGGGATTTATTGTGTCTTGTGAGGTACCATTATTCGTTTGAAGCTTTACATCATAAGGCCTGCAGCAGAACTGGACCCACAGCCATATATGGTATTTTAGTTTGCTTTTTCCATCTTTGGTTTGTTTTGGTTGTGTTAAACTAGTGATGCGTAAATATTATTAAAGACTTTATTGCTTTGGCAGAAAACAGCCACTGGTTCTGCACCCTCTATCTCAACTCCCTCTTGCAAACCTTACGTCCACTTAAGGAGCCTGCTATCAGTGAATTAGCAATGCCCTGTGGTTCAAAATCACTTTCTCCAACGATTATCTTAACCGTGAGCATCCTCTCAATACCCTAACCCTGTATACTTCTTTTAAAAAAATAGTTTTCTTGTTTGTTTGTTTATTATTTTATACTTTCTTGTATCTCTATGATAGCATTTTCTAATCTAACTTTGTTTTGCAGCACTTCTCATGCTGCAACCTTAGAATGAATGACTGTTGTACGTATTGTTATATTTCTCTTATTGTTTGCTGTTGATTATTAAATGGAAACATATGTCAAATTGCATGTAGCATATGAATGTGTGCATTTTTATAATGTTCACATGTATATAGGAGGAAAGAGTCATTATGTTGGTGGGATGGCTTGCATCACAACGTTTATCCCTGCACCTATTTCCTACATAAAAAAATGAACGAATGGATGAGCCCCATGATAAAAGCAAAAAAGGGGGAGAGAGAGAGAGAGTGAAAGGAAATGTGTGGGTGAGGCACAGCAGTAAAATGCTCCATTTGTAATCGGTGACAATTTAACCTGTCAGTTTTGGGGACAGTAGGAAGAGCGAGTGATTGGCCAGCAAGTGAATGCTGAATGCTAAGTATAAAGGCTGTCAGCAGTATCTAATGCATAGACGGTGAGAAGTGAGACGACTTTCTGAGATAAGGCGATAACAAACTAGACAAGACGTTGCAACTCAAATGTACAGTATATGTTCATTAAAAGTCAAATATGTCATTGTGATAAAATATAAGGCTTCGTTCTTTTGTATGGGGAAATGTCATTTACTGTGAGCAATATTCTGAATAGAATCCCATCAAGTCACTTCAGTTGTGCGCTGAGAAGAGGAGACAATGAAAAAAGGGCGGTGGCACTGTTTTTGTGATTGAAAGCAGCCGAGTTTTAAATCGATATAAATAAGAATGTTTTGAAAACAAGACGAATGTTGTTAAAAGCGAAATAAAGAGATAATTTACTTACTTGTTTTTTTATTATTATTATTATTATTCGTGGCGCATCTGGCTGTTAATAGGCTTGTCGACGTTTTTGTTCGAAGGTGCTGAAATGCAGTGAGCTTCGCTGGTTAGCGCGGGTTGCTCCCATCCCCCGCCTTTACAGCACAGGGTAAGGGAGGGGGACAGGAGAGAGAGAGGGAGCGATAGGCAGCACACTTGTGAGGGGAAACAAGAGTCAGCTTCGCGGGGAGGAGAGAAGAAAAGAATCGCTGGGGCGCAAAAAAAAGAGAGAACATGGATGAAGCAGGAAAATATCTGTTTAAAAAGGCAGCGCAGCGGAGGCTTTGGTCATCCTGCACATAGTCCGCCCGTTTTTTGGATGCCGTGGTTTGGAGCTGTTGCGCGGGGAGCTCTCAAGGCGGAAAGCGGTTTTTAAATCGTCTGTGGATGTTGCCAGTTTGCGATGGCTGTTGCAGGGCGATGCAGCTCCATAAAAGAGAACGTGCCTCTTTATTTTTGTTTCTTCATTGTTCTACTAAGTGTCCTTACAAATGCACAAATTCGCTACAGCATTCAGGAGGAGCTGGAGAGCGGCACTGTCGTTGGTGATCTTGTTCGGGATCTTGGGCTGGATCTGCGAAAGCTTTCGGCTCGTCGTATCAGAATCAGCTCAGACAGTGCGAGGCGATACTTCAGCATCAACCACAAAACTGGTAAGCTTGTTATTAGCGACCGGATTGACCGCGAAACGCTCTGTGAATTCAGCGGCACCTGCACGCTTAGTCTCGACGTGGTGTTAGAAAACCCATTCGAACAGCACAACGTGGATATTGAGATTTTGGATGCAAATGATAACTCGCCGCTTTTCCCCCGAGACGAGTACCAGTTGGAGATCTCCGAGGGCGCACAGCCAGGCACGCGGTTTTCTATTGAGGGCGCGCAGGATTCTGACGACGCCTCAAATTCCGTGCACCATTATCGCCTCACCTCGAACGAACACCTGGCGCTCGATTCAACCAAACCACCTGCAGACGGAAAACACATAGAGCTCGTGCTGAAAAAACCTTTCGACCGTGAACTTTTGCAGTCGCACCAGTTTCTACTCACCGCTACTGACGGTGGATCTCCTCCGCGCTCAGGCACAGCTAAAATCAACGTGCGCGTTTTGGATACCAATGACAACGCGCCAGTCTTCGGCAGTTCCGTATACAAAGTGAAACTGCGGGAAAACTCTCCTGTTGGGGCGCTCGTAATTAAATTAAACGCCACTGATAGAGATGAGGGCACCAATGGCGAGGTGATTTACTCATTTAGCTCTTACACACCGGATAGAGTGAGGCAGGTGTTTTCTGTAGACACAGACAGTGGAGAAATTAGAGTTAAAAGCAATGTGGACTTTGAAGAAACCAACAGCTATGAGATGTATATTCAGGCAGCAGACAAAGGCCAAGGGGCCGTAGCAGTGCACTGTAAAGTGGTGGTGGAGGTGCTGGATGTAAATGATAACCCTCCTGAGATTGTGCTCTCCTCTTTGTCAAGCCCAGTTCGGGAGGATGCCCGTGGAGACACCGTGGTGGCTTTAATAAGTATAAATGACAAAGACTCTGGACAAAACAAACAGGTCAGCTTGGACATCATCACCCCGAATCTACCTTTTAAAATCAAATCATTCCGAAACCATTACACCATTGTTACCTCTGCCTTCCTGGACCGGGAGACTATACCGTCATACAATGTCACAGTTACAGCCACAGATGGTGGAACGCCACCTCTTTCATCATCAATGACAATACGAGTTGAAGTGGCAGATGTAAATGACAATCCACCCCGTTTTGAGCAGCCTTCATACACTGTTTATGTTTTAGAAAACAATGTGCCTAGTGCACCTCTGTGTGTCATCAAGGCAACAGACCCCGATGCCGGCGAAAACGCTCGCATCACATACACCGTCCTAAATGACAACAACCATGGTATTTCAGTGTCATCGTATGTTTCTGTCAAACCTGCCACAGGTGAGGTGTACGCACTGCGATCCTTTGACTTTGAGAAGTTGCGTGAGTTTCATTTCCAGGTTAAAGCTCAAGACAATGGTGTGCCACATTTGAGCAGAGTGGCAACCGTCTATATTTACATCATGGACTCCAACGACCACAGTCCTCAGTTTGTTCGCCCGGCAGCAAACGGCTCACTCTCCACAGAGACTATTTTGCGTAACTCAGAGGCGGGGGTCCTTGTTTCACGTGTGCTGGCTTGGGACTTAGATGCTGGAGAAAATGCCTGGTTGCTATACAGCCTCCATCACCCACCGGAATTGGACTTGTTTAAGGTGCACGAGTACACAGGTGAAATCCGCACAACACGGCGAGTAAATGAGGACAATTCTACTGTCTTTAGCCTCACAGTGCATGTACGAGATCATGGTTTGCCTCCTCGCTCCACATCTACAACGATCAACATTGCCGTCATGGAGATCCCACCCAAAGTGGCCCCAGACCCAAAACGCATTATCAGGCCACACGACACAATGATATTCTCCCATGTAACCCTGTATCTTATCATTGCCCTCAGTGCAACCACCTTTGTTTTCTTGCTTACCATCTTTGTCCTAGCAATTGTCCGATGCCATGCCTACTGCAGCCAGCCAGATGCTTGCTCCTGTTCGCCTTGCTGTGTGTCGAAGAAGAAAAAGAAGACGACAATGAAGAAGGCACCCAAAGATGGTGGAGGTGGTGGTGGGGCTGCAGGTGGTGGAGATGCAGGTGGAGGTGGGGGCGCTGCTGGCGGGGTCACAGTCCACCAGCAGTCTGCTATGATGCGGAGAGACCTGAAAGTGGAGCCACACTACATTGAGGTCCGAGGAAATGGCTCTTTAACCAAAACATACTGCTATAAGACCTGCCTGACCGCCACCTCAGGAAGTGACACTTTTATGTTCTACAATACGGGCCGGCCGTTGAGTGGCACTTGGGGCTCGGGGGCTGACCGTTTCTTCACAGGACAGAGTGGGCAGTTCGTGCGCAGACTGAGCATGCCCGATGCTACGGCAATACAGGTGTGTGCAGTGCCCACACTGTTATAGCATCCATTAAGTGACTCATCCATCTATCCGCCTCATCCATCCATGAAGAGAGGAGAAATTGTCTTCTCTTCAATAATGCGGTACCTTTTCACTCCCCAATATGATGATGAGTTAGGAGTAGTCCAAATTTTTTTTTTTCTTTCAAATACAATAAAAACATTGTGTAGAAACATATTTCACTCAGAAATTGCAAGTAAATTTCACAATTATAAAGAGACAACAACTAAAACAAGACACAATAATCTTTTTTTTTTACAGTTTAATAAAGTTGTTTAGTTGAATTGCTTGCTTTTTGCAGTAGAGCTACATGCCTGTTTCAGCAGTGGAAGGCACAGGTGTGTTTTTTATGTATAATTGGGCTCAGTGATGTATTCTGTTATTTTGGAGCATTTTTACTTTTTCTTTTTGTGCCTCATTAATTCACAGCAGCAGTCTTCAGTGTGCACTGCAGAATACATGCGTGTGCAGTTTTGATGATTTAGAGTATCAGACCCTCTTTCCACTTGTTTACAGCTGTCATCAAATTGCATTTCATTAGTTATGAATTTAGAGAAAAACACTGTGTAGGGTCCACTCACAATGGCCTGTCAGAAGGATTCCTGGGTCTTACGGGTCTGGATTTAGGTTTGGCTAATGGTTACTTGCATGTAATTATGACTAATTAATTGTTAATATAATAGTTAGTAAATTTAGCATGTGTAACAAGGACAACTTTAAAATAAAGTGTTACCAAAAAATAAATAAATTGTAAAAAAAAATAAAAATAAAAAGGGCACAATGTACTTTATTAATATGAAAACAAAATCCAGGTTTGTTACCTTTATGTAGAATTTTGCACTTCATTGCTATGTGTTTTGAGGGTTAATGGAAATGTCTGTGAAAGTAATAGATAATTTCCTGGCAGAAAATTAACTACTGTGTGTGTGTGTGTGTGTGTGTGTGTGTGTTGTAACACTTATTTTCCCCTATTTCTAGATCTTAACAGTGTTTATCGTATTGTTATTGGAATTAAATATTTTTTTCCCAGATGCACTGAGACCTTTAAAAATATACCAAACATGAATTGTCATACTCTTCGATTTTGTTCACTCTGAAGTGTCCTGAGTTTCGAAGAAGAGGAGGGGGAGAGACAGAGACAGGGATAATTAATGAAGGAACCAGTGAACTGTTGATGTTAACTTCATGGGAAAGAGTTCAGATGTTGATTCTCATGAGAGTTCTTTGTTTTCTCGGACAGTGGCCTCCTCTGTGTTCAGATATCTTGGCACCAGCCTTAGAGCTCTGGTTTTCTGCTTTCTCTTTCCCTCTCTCGCACATGTTCTCTCTCCTTTTCTCTCTTCAGCCTGTTCTGCAATGCGCTGTTTCAGGACAGCTGGGTGTGTTTATATTTAGAGGTCTGAAGCTCAAGCAACACTCCAGTTTCTCTGTGCCCGCAGTTAAATCTCAGTTTAGCCACACAGCTTCACTTTGGACATCATCCACGGAAATCAACTCATAGGCCTTTAATCTGGTAACACAGGTTAGCTTGATTGGTTCTCTGATAGATAGATAGATAGATAGATAGATAGATAGATAGATAGATAGATAGATAGATAGATAGATAGATAGATAGATAGATAGATAGATAGATAGATAGATAAACCCTGTTAAATTGACTTGCAGCTGCTATAGATCATAGTTATGCATCATTCCCAACAGATGAAATTAATTTCTCATCAGCG
Organism: Carassius gibelio; assembly: GCF_023724105.1. Lineage (NCBI taxonomy): Eukaryota > Metazoa > Chordata > Actinopteri > Cypriniformes > Cyprinidae > Carassius > Carassius gibelio. The sequence goes on along the minus strand of NC_068384.1, from coordinate 19,110,858 downwards.
AATCTTTTTGGCAGTTTTGTCAGTCTTTCAAACCTTAGCATGACCACCAATTTGTTACAAATGAAGCCTTGCCTATCTGTTCTGTTAGTTCACCAGAGACCATTACAAACTGAGTGCATTTATGTGATGTTTTTTGATCTGGTTCAGGGATTTCTGGATGTGAAAACTGTTTCTCTGTGTGAGCGCCTCTTATTTGTGAAGTAATTACTGGCTCATTTCACCTGTTCTCATTAAATGTCAGTCATGTTTGTTCTCCCTGTGTGTGATTAAGTAGCGGTGGAGCTGAGCTCTGTATTTCCGGTGGCTGATTGGGTCATTTGTTTTGGAAAGAAAAGGAAGAAAGGATTGTGATTGGTTGATGCAGTGGTGTGAATACTGTATCTAGGCAAGGTGCTGTCCACTCAGAAGGGAGCTAAGAGGGAGAGAGAGAGAAAAAATGAGGAAAAAGAGAGTAAGGAACTGCTGGTGAGACGAGATCAGACTAAACTCATTTTCTGCTTCTCCTCACACACAGACATACACACAAGGTGATAAATCAAAGACATGTGAGGTGGAAAAAAAAAACAGATCCCTATTTTCTTTGCTCAGCAACACTCTCTGTCTCCATACTCACGATATTTGATTGTCTGTAATTTTCATCCAGAATCTTGTAAATGTTACTATACAATCAGTTGATTAATCAGATTACATGCATGTTAAACCTTCTGGGTTTGTTATTTTTGTTGTTGAATTTTCCTTTTTTAGTTACATAGTTTTACCTTGATATTGGAGGTTTGGTCATTGGAATGTGGTCATTACAGACCTGTTGCATTGATTTGAGACTGATTTATATTCAGCCTTTCTTTATAAAATGTTTTATTTGACAGCTTGTACTCCATCACTGAAAGGTTCATGCTAGGGTGAACATCAGTGTTGGTAAATGGAATGTCTTGGTATATGGTTTATTTGCGTGTTGCGTGGAGGAAACGCAAGCCCTGCTGATTACACTGCAAATTGGATTTCACATTGATATATGTCCTCCAGGAGATGTTTGTGAGATAGAAAATGGGTTATAAAATAGGGAGCACTGATGCCATGCCTGTTGTGTTTTTTTGTATCTAAACAAGCCAAAACAAGCTGAAATGTTCTGCTGTGTAATTTTAATACAGGGGATTTTACAGTAGTTGTAAATTAGATTTCATATCACACCTGGGTGACCATAAATATGTACCCAAATCAGAAGGCAAAATACATATTTTAATATTTTATCATTTATTGTAGAACTTTGCTTTTTTTTTTTACATTTATTCACTTTTAGCAGATGCTTTTATCCAAAGTGACTCATGAATTTCTATTTTAGGACACACACACACCACATATATATAATATTTTTATTTATTTATTTAATTGTTTATTTTGCATTTAATGACAAGCAAGCAGTTTCCCCATATTATCATTAATAAAAATAATGTTGCAATGCCAAAAGTCTTTATGGTGCCAAAAACAAGCTTCATTTACTTAAGCGAGATACAGTTTCTTGTTTCTGTTCTTTTGATTTTGGAGTGAAATATGACCTTGATGTATGTTTGAATGACAATCACTCACCTTGGGTATTTTGGCTGCAGACATGCCTCAGTTTCTCTCTCCCTGAGGAGTCTCATTCAGATTGATCTCACCCCTCTGTTACTGCTCCTCCAGGGTTTAATGACCTTGTTTCGTCTCTATTGTCTCTATTCGTAGAGTGGATATGGTTGATTTAGCTGGTTCAGATATTTTGGATGATGAGCATCTCAAATTAACATTGTTGTTTGTGTGTCTATATGTGCAAAAAAAAATAATGTCTTTCATAAATGGATAGCCACAATCCTGCAGCCAACATGACCATATGACTACACTCCAGCATGATTAATTAATGAGACGATATTGGTTTTTCTTATACGTCCCAGTGCTTAATGTTATCTCTTTCTCTCTCTTTTTCTGTCTTTGTCTTTCTCAGCCTAAAGGTCCCGGTGCAGACTGGAGATATTCAGCATCCCTTAGAGCAGGAATGCAGAGGTAAGAATTGATTTCATTATTGTCTTTCCATCATCTGCTGAATATTCCCTATTAGTTTAAAGGGGTTAATTGATTAATTAGTTTTGACAAAAAAAAAAAAAAAAAAGTACACACAGGCATTACCCATAAACCACTGGGCCAGGCCGTGGGTATATAGTTATCCACCACTCATTGTGAATCAACCAGTGGTCTGATATAGATGTAGCAGCCACTGAATGACCAGTACAGCTGTGCAACGACAATTGTCATGGAAGCAGAAGTAGGTCATATGAGGCAACTGAAGTATTGCCCATAGCCATGTCGGCAAAATGATGGCAACGAAAGACATTGCAGAAACAACAGACTGGGCAGCACATTCACATATGCCAGTGCTATGGGTGTGTGTGAATGAATGACGTCCGATCTTCATTAGTGGTTCACTGATTCCCTCCTAATTACAGCTTGTTTTAATGAGAGCTAATGTAGCCACGCAAATCATTATCATGCATTAAATCAGATTCCTGTTTTACAATTTATGTGCTTAGAGAAACCGGTGCAAAATTAATTTCACATTGTGATGCTCTTGCTTTCTCTGGCTTGATTTTAAGGCAGATTTATACTTTCATTGGTAGTTTCTTTGTAAAGACAGTAGCTTAATGTTTACTAATGCTCATTTTTAGAGTTTCGAAATTGAATAAACCCTAAAGCCAATATAATTTTTTTTATATTCAAGTGTGTTACTTTAATAAGTGATCAGAATGTTTTTTAAGAAACATAGGGATCCACGTCATATCCAGAGACCAGAATTATTTAAACTGCTGCACCTTAGTAACATGTTAGCAATGTGTGAATCAGAGTGAGATTTGCAAGGGCAAACATTACCTTTTTTATTGTTGCTGTCCTTAATGTAAGACTTTTTCACACCATAGACAAAAAGGTTTATTCAGAAATAGCTTTTTGAATGATAAACAAATAAATGATAAGTGGAGGAGACAATAACTTTGATATGCAGGCAGAAATGAACAGGAGAGAGGAGAGGCAGACGGGGAGAAAGCGAGAAGGAGGATGTTTGAACATTAGCTGAGGATCATGTATTTGGTCCAATGTTTCTCATTAATAATGTATTAAGCCTTAGTGACTGCTGCTTCACAGCTCTTTAAAATGGCTTCTACACACACACACACACACACACACACACACAAACACACAGCATGTAATAGTAACCGCCTGACCTTGGACTGCAAACATTCATCAGAGAAAGACAGAGAGAGGAGGCAACTAAAATGGTGACCCATTCTGCATGCTTTCTGTTGATTGCTGGTTGATTGCAATAGTTAGAAATGTCAGAACATATTAATTCTTGGATCATGGGACACTGAAGACTGGAGTAATGATGTTGAAAATTCAGTTTTGCATCACATGAATAAATTACATTTTTATAAATATATTAATTTAGAAAAAAAATAATGTAAAATTGTAATTGTATTTCACAGTATTACTGATTTTACTGTTTTAATTTTTTATCAAATAAATACAGCATCGGTGAGCATAAGAGATCAATCAATCAATCAGATAATGACCAGCTGATTGTAGGTTTTCCCCACTTATCATATAGATGCTTACCAAACAAATTAATAAATAGAATTAAATATTGGGTTGATCTAAAATATTTTTATTAAGTAAGTCTGTGGATTTATTTGATAGTCATGAAACTAGTTTAGGAAATCGATTGCCAGGGACAAGTCAATTATTATAAGTTTAGTGTTCATACAAAATTATTTTTAAAAGGTTTATTATTTTAGAGAGACAAGTTAAGTCCCACATAGAAAGCAAGAGAAGAATTCAACAGCTACCTTCTGAAATGCATTTCTCCCCAATATTTTAAGACTGTTGATGTTGCAATGTTTCACAGTGAGCTAATCCTTTCTTCACACATGCAGCCACACACACAGCAACAGAGAGAACACAGGAAGTGATAACACCCTTTTCTACACACCTGCTTGGTTTGATTTTCTGCCACTGGCGATTTTTAAGGCTCTTTCCTGATGCAGACACACAAACCTGGGTGTATGTAGAGTCAACATAAAAAGGAGTCAACACAATTGTACTTCCATAATATGCCATTTTTCCAATTGAAGCAGGAGGATCTACTGCACAAATTACAGTGATAGATTTGTGTGTGTGTGTGTGTGTGTGTGTGTGTGAGAGAGAGAGAGAGAGAGAGAGAGAGAGAGAGAGAGATTTTCACATTGGTGTGAAATTTTGAGTGCACAGGAGTGTAAGCATTAATTTGTGACTGCAAAGAAGAGAATGGCCTACTCCTTAAACTCTAATCCTATCTTCTAACAAAAAAGACCTACATATACCTAAGGTCTATCATTTAGGCAGGTCAAACCAAAACCCTACTTTAACTCCACTCATTGTCCATTTATAATCTGGGACATTATCTACAGAAACATCTTTTCTCATAGAGTGAGATCTGAGACTATTTGAATATTGAAAAAATGTACATTAATGTAAAGCACATCTTATTTCTTGATATGTTCTTAAATTTAAGACCCATAAATAGTGCAGAATCTAGAATTATGATTCATCATAGTAGTAGTAGTAGTAGTAGTAGTAATCCTGAAGCCTTTACAAGTATTAATTTAACAAAGTTATATTGTATGGAGTTTCAATCAAATCAAGGTTGGTTAACTGATTTTTCTTTTCTAATAGTTTTAATCTGAAAAAAAAAAACATTATCTTTTGTTTGTGTTTAGTTCAGTCCATATGGAGGAGTCATCTGTGATGCAGGGTGCTCAAGGAGTTCTTGTTCAGAACTGGCCCACCGCCTCTAGTGCTCCCGGTAAGATATCAAACCTAAACACTTTATGGCAAGCATTGCATCAACTAAATTAAAATGTCTGATGATCTGAGCTGCTATCCACATTAACTGTATATCTCTATACTCAACTCGTGATATATTTTTATTTCTACCAAGGAATGTTTTGAGAAAAATTTTAGTCCAGGTTGATACTTAAGCATAAATGAAAACCCAGATTAAGGCTACAGATCTAGAGCAACCAATAAGCAATACAATTTTCCTCTGGGTGTTCTGGCAGGACTGTGACACTGTATTTCGCAGTTTCACTGGCATTAACCCTCAGGACCATCTATCACTATCAAACCCTGTCCCAATCTAGAATATCACTCTCTTCTTTTCTGTCACACATCATTCTTACACTTGCATGCTTCTTTCCCTGCAGTCTCCTCTGCGTTGGCCTCTTTTGCTGAGCCGAGCTGCTGCAGTCATGCAGGAGACAAGGATTATGACCTAGCTGAGTAGTTCAGGGAGCAACTCAGAAACCACTGCAATACATTAGTGATACCGCAGTCTGCTTTTTTGTGTTGAACAGTAACAGTAAATATAACTTCATAATGGCAGCAAGCCACTCAAAAATTGTAAATGAACCCAAAGATTTATCATCATTTGCTCACCCTCATATTGGAAAGTGGATTGTGATACACCATACGATTACAGCATTTGAAAGCTTTGTATGAGGATTGGAATTTGAGATCTGCACTGGTGGGAAAAGTGATCTGTAAATAATGACATTAATTTTGGGGTTTATAGGAATACAACTTTTTCTGTATTTGGAGCTTGATAGTATAAATCACTCTCCACTTTCATTGTGTAGAAAATAAGAGAGTTAATTTTTATTTAGACTTTATGCTTCATGTCTTATTTAGTGTTTCATGGAATAAAGACATCAGTACAAAGTTAAAACAACACAAGGGTGAGTAAAAGAAGCAACATTTTCATTTTTGGGTGAACTATTCCTTGAAAACTGCTATTGTACATTTTCCCACAGTCTGATCACAATGGAATCCCTTGGTTTAATGTTGGATTATATTCACATTCCCCCTCGCTCACTGTGCGATTCACTCATGGTAATTAATCCACAATATTAGATTTCATTTCTATTTTGCCCATCTAGTCTCTTTCTCACACTCCAAATAATTGAAGAATCACACAGTCTTTCTGTAGATGACAGAGTCTCAGTTATTAATCAGAGATGTCTGCACACACTCTAAAGTGCCCATAGACAGATCACCACAACCATCAGGGCAAAACATATTAAGATAAAATATGATTTTAAGTCAGAATAAACAAGAACAGGCTCAGAATAACAAATTGTGGCATGCTTTAAGCTTGTATTTGTAGCCATATAATATTGATGTGGTCTATTGTAGAACATTATGTTGAGCAAATAAACATCAAGTTACACAAATGTGATTAATTTTAGTATTACAGCAAATCAGATTTGCTCTTGTGGTGGCATTTATGTGAACTCTTCTTGCAAATACCATCATTTTGACTTACATGACATTACATCAGCAATAAACCTCTCTACCATTTTGTCTGGATTCATTTCCTGGGTCATAAGGTCATAGGTAGCCACCCAGTTACAATTAATGAATATTTAATTTTCTAATTAACTCCTTGTGAGGATTACGGATGTCTACGTTGAGGCCAGACCCTCTTGGATGGAATGATGATGTAACTTCTGGAGGTGTTCAAAATAATGAAAGTAATTTAGTTTCAATAAGATGAAAGAGAGAGAAGACAAAATGGGCGCAATTACTCTCGTGATGAAAGAGCAATTTGCTTCTAATTAAGTTTCTGATGATGACTGGAAAATCAATCAGTCTCCATCTTTCTTTCTTTCTTTCTTTCTTTCTTTCTTTCTTTCTTTCTTTCTTTGTTCCAAACATTCCAAACAATTGTTCCAAACATACTTTCTTCTAATAAAACTCAAAGAATAAATGTAGCAAACTTTTTAAAAAAAACTGAGTTTAATCTTATATATCTTAAAAATGAATTTGATATTGTTTAAATTAGTGAAAGTCATTAAAAAACATGTTGCCATGATTCATTTATCATATTATTTTTTACAGTGTTTAGTGTTTATACCATATGGACCACTTTTATTGTGTTTGCTGAGGTTTGGAGCTTGACAGATGGACAAAGAGCTTGATCAGTAAAGTATAGCATTTGGATTTTTGGCTGAACCAACCTTTTAAGACAACACCATCAATTTTGTTATCAGCAGGTAATTGGCAGTTTAGGTGGTGATTTAAATGTGAGTCAGTCAGTTGTTCTGTGGTGGTGTAAAGCAGTGCTGGTTTGTTTTATGTTCTGCATTTTAATGAGCTTCATTTTAGCTTTTGCGTGCAAAACACTGGAGAAGCCAACGCCCCTGTCTCTCTCTCTGTCTCTCCGTTGTGTGTGAAACAGATGGGCAAAGCTACCAAAGCGTAGATCTACAGAATTAAAGTAATGAAAAAAGGATAAAGCATTTCGGTCTCACTCTCGTTTTGTTTTCGTGTCTGCACATTTTCTGCCTCGTTGTTTTTTTTCCGAAATGCTGTAAAGTGAGAGAAACAGTGTGATAGAGGCAGAGGGCAGGTAGACAGCCTAAGGGAAAGACTTGACAGAAAGAGTGAGAATGAGGAAAAAAAAGGTGACCAAGGGGGAGAGTGAAAGAAAACAGGAGGGGGCTGTGACTGCCTCTGTTGCTAGGGGAGAGAATTATTTGACCATCAGAGGGAGAGAGAGAGAGAGAGCAAGAGAGAGACAGCGTTCTGTATTAGTTTCCATCAGTGTCTCTGCCACAGTCAGATTTCACTGAAGGAGGCAGTTTCCACAGCAACAATACATACCATGAACAAGGTGCTGGAAGAATAGAGGGAGGGTGAGAGAGAAACAAGTGAAGGAGAAATGCAAAATGGAGAGAGAAAGAGAGGAGAGTGGCTGAATGAGAGAGTTGAGAGACGTCATATAAAATAACACATGAATAAATCTGTGCATGTAGGAGGAAGGAGGAAGTTCAGAGGGATATGGACAGATGAAGAGTGGACAGATGTATGAAAAAAATAGAGAAATATGAGAGTTCGTAATGCTTTGGTAATACTTTTGTCATTGCAGTTAAGCATTTTGAACTGAGAGAAAGATATTTTTCTACTGTGAATGCGATTCTTGGGCTGTAACAGGTTGGGTGAAGATGGATAAATGGAGAGATGAATGGATGGGTGGATGAGTGTGTCCTATCCTGATCTGCCTGTTTAAAGATCATCTCTACAGGTGGGCCAACCTGCACAGCCCACAGGATCTCATATCAGCTACGATGCCATATGGCACATTGAAACACTTGCCCACAATGCAAAACACATTCATACTCAGAAACTGACACAAATGCATTTACTGTACCTACAATGCAACATGCATGATTATTATTATTATATTTTGTTTTATCGACAACAATCAAATTTAATTGAATTGAATAAAAAAAGAGTGTAAATAAAGACAACAGTCAGAGATATAGACAAAAACAAATAATGTCAACAGGTCTCACTGATTTCCAGTAATTTTGTAGTAATTTTACGATTTTGGATTTAGCAGTCACTGTAGTCAGTCAGTGAGACGGAGGAAAGGATGTGCTGGAGGGTGCGAGTGTGTTTGTGTGTTGTTGGTCTAGTGGAATTTTTCAGAACATGCCAGGTGCTTTAGTCAACTCAAGGGGTAAACTGAGGACAATCTTTTTTCTTTTTTTTTTTTTTTTTTTTTTTTTGGCTTTGAGACATGAGGTTTTGAGACATTGATTGATTGATTTATGCATCTATGCTTTTATTTATGCATTTATTTATGCTTTTACCGATGCATTTACTTGTGCGTTGATGTGTTTGTGTGTGTTTGCTTGACTTTAATGGAAAAAGGGTTATTGAAAGCATTATAGCATAATTCTCAAAACATGCACTACTCTTATTACAGAGAGCACATGCACTGCAGTCTTGGCAGGCTCATGAGAAAGCTTGTGGTGCCATCTGGCACATATTTTATCAGAATTACTAGAGCCTGACGTACCACACACACACACACACACACACACACACAAAGAGACACATGCAACAATATGATTATATTTATTGTGCACAGACAATCAGTACCACATGCACATATCTAATTAATATTTAGTGCCCACAAATCCTTTATTATTCGCACACACAGCTAATGAAATTACTACAATTTTCTGTTTAATATTTAATGTGAAAGCATGCAATTTACATATATGGACAGTAAATAACAAATTGTGAACTTTGATGGCAAATAGATAGAGCTGTAAAACATGTACTATAATCAAAACAATTTCAGGCTAGCTGTCTGTTTGTGAAATCAGCCAATATTCTGTGCTTCATGCAGCAAAACACAAATCTGCTGTCATCAGCTGTTACACAAACGCACACATATAGTCAGTCAGTCTCCTCCTTCAGGAGTTTAGCATTGGAGTTTGGCTCATATTTATCTGTATATCTGTGTTATCTGTATGCACCAAGGGTCTGAGAGTAACGCAGTTTCAATTCTCTCTATGTATGTGCTGTACATGTGGAAGAATTGACAATAAAGCAGATTTGACTTGACTTAATATTCCATCCTCAGATTACCCTTCCTCACCTCCTCTTCTGCATTATTTAAGACGGCACTACTCCTTGAGAAAGGAGACAGATACAGAGATATACAGTATAGAGAGTATATGGGAGGGGGTCAGCAGACTCATGTTGTTTTCTTAATGATGAGACGATTCGATGTTCTCCCCATCATCTTTTTATGAGCTAGATATTTCACTGGCCATAATAATCATGCCCTTGTCATGCAGCTTATTAAACCGTTGCCATTATCTGCCAGCCAGACGTGTGTGTCTGTTTAAAGACTGAATTACATGAAAGGTCAAGGCAAGGTGAAGATAATCGGAGGATATTGCTGTCATGGTTAATGTGTTGGGAAATTACTCTGAAACTGTATTTTGCAAAGATACAAGCTACTCACAGTTTTAAAACAGTTGAAACAGCCTGTAGAATAATGCAGAAATAATGAATTATTTTTAAAAAGTTATCTCATCAAAGTCCTGCCTAGTTTTTTAAATGGATAATTTGATAGTTTTGAAACCAGTGTAAATGTAGATAACTTAATAGCATTGCTACTTTTAGTAAGTTATTCCCTAGCACTAGTGAATTGTTTGATGAAATGAAAGGGCATGGATAGAGGAAGATTAGACATGATGAAATAATATAAGCGAGAGGGAGCAAAGAAGAAACAAAGAATTTGGGCGTTTAGTTGTTTTGTTACTGAGGGATTTGGAAGGGTAGTCAGTTCCCTGAGGACTCATAATGCATGCTGCCTGTTTCTTCCTTTCATTTCAAACTAACAAAGCTAAATACAGACCTTCTTTCACTTACAGATATCATAGTCAATGTTTCAGAGGTTGTAATCCATCTTAATCTTCACCGCAACATAAACTATAGACAAAAGGCAAAGTGCAAACAAAGACTTGCACACAGATATGATGCCAAAGGTGTCTGTATTAAATGAAATAATAATTATAAATGAGATTACTTGCTCATCAGACAGAGAGAGAGAGAGAGGGAGAGAGAGATTTTCAGCACTGCATGACCCAGACAGCAAGCAGTTTCAGCCCAGGTCTGGCCCACATCTGGCTGGATTTCATGGGGGCCAGATGTGGGCCGGATCTGGACCAACACTATGTTGCTGTCTGGAGAGGGTGTCAAGCATAGATCAGGCCAGCTACCACAGTAATTTACATTTAAAGACATGAGTACATTGCATTGCACATTCACATTACATGATTACATTATATTATTTCCTAATGCTTTAATTATTGACTGTCAAATAATGCTGTTTTCATTTCTGTTTTTGTTAATCAACATGTGACTTATTATAGATTGTAATAGATGGTCTCTTTTTCTTTCATAGACAATGAGGGTGGAGAGGTCTCTCCCCCTGTAGGTGCTGGAGTGGACAGCAACAGTTGGCATTTTAGATACGGGCCGGGGCCAGGAGGCCCTCCACATCTGAAACCCGGTGAGGTTCCTCCTGAAGCTTTCATCATCCCTGGTTCTCCAGCCATTATTTCCATCAGACAAGGAGACGGAGACGACAAGAGCGATTTTATTTCCTTTGGAAAAAAGGAGGAGGCCAAGAAGAAGAAGAAAAAGAAGAAGGAGAAGAAGGATAAGCGGGAGAAAGGAAAAGATGATGATGATGATGATTAGAGAGACAGCGGAAACAGTTAAAGCAAGAGCTGTTTTGTTTTGTTTTTTGTTTTTTTAAGACAGAAGTCTCAACGAAAGTCTGTAGAGCAAAACTTATTTTTATCAATCCTAAAATCCATATTTGAGGCTCAAACAAATATTTTCTGTTGGATTCAAGTGAAAAATTTGATTTTCTGTCACCTCCGATCTCTTTCACGCAGATAGCTTCCCCTTCCTATTATTTAAGTAATTGATTAATCTCGCCTTGAGTTGTTACTTGATTGATTAATATTCTCCCATGCCTCACCCACACTATTCTGCATAATATGTCCTTCAGACTCATGTTGGTACATCTGTCTTATTTATCCTTTTGGTTTTTGTTTTCCAATCTTTTCGATAGGGAGACAAAATCTGATTGTTTGTAAGCTGTGTGCCGCTTCACTTGTGCTATCGTGGTAAAATGGAGAAAAAATAATTGAGATTCAAAATTGAGTTAAGTTGGATATAATGGAAGCAGGACACACACTGCTGTAAATATGCAGTTTGGGCACCGCTGTATGTAAAGCAGTAAAGATGCTATATTAACGCTTTTGCTCGTTCACTTCTCCTGGTGTGGGATGGAAGAAACATCCTTTAAAACAAGAGACACTGATACATTTTCACTTATAAAAATCGCACATCCTGGACAAATGGGGGGAAAAAAGTACATCAAATGATGCACTTTTATTTTGTTGCTTTAATTATGTTACCAGCAAATGTTCTCCAAGGCATAGTGTATATGTGAGAAAGTAGTCTCATATATATACACACATTCACATATATAGACACAGATTTAGTAAACAGGGTGAACAATCAGTCCATATCTGTAGCAACTACCAAAACTTATCCTGCTTGGAATTGTTTCTATCCTGGTTGGCCTTTTGATTAACCAGCAGTTGGACAAGTCAATATCATGTAAAGCTCATAAAAATCAGCTCTTCAGGAGCCTGGTTATGTGCTCTGTTGTTAAAGGGATGATTGTTTATGCATTATGAACAGTATTACTGTTAATTCACCAAACCTCAGACACCTTCAATCCTATAAACTATCCTTAAATATCCCGTGAAGAAAAGGCTTAGAGGTTATGTCATGATTTTTTTCTGTGGCATTGCCTCATACCTGTAGTTTCCCGACTGTCCTTGACCTTGTCATCCCAACCCTAATTCTGTGCCTGCTTTCTCAGCTCAGTATGTCATACACAAAACCTAGTTGCCTCCTTTCTGCTTGCTGTCTGGAGGACCAACACACCCTAAGAGCAAAGAACGCAAAATATTATCTAGGGGTTTTCAAATTTGATGGGTAGGGTTTTTTTCGTGCACAGTTTTTATAAGCTTTAGGTGAACTTTATTGCTACTGTACAGAGCTTCTGTCTGTCTGTCTCTTCTTGATCTCTCTGCTGGATAGGCTAGCTCTAGACATTGTGGTGTACTCATGTAGTATGGAGAAATGCAGACGACGCCTGTCAAGTCCCCCCCACCGCAGAGGAAAGAGGCTCCCCCCGCCGCACTGTAATATGTAAATGATCCAGTGCTGTCCAATCAACTTCAGCTCTGCCTCTGTATTAGGCAATGTATTTTTTCTGGTCTCTAAACTCATCGGAGATTAGTAGAGAAGAACTTTGGGGTGAAAATAGTGGCTTGCCAGTTTGATCCGATGTTGAAGGTGAAGTGTGTAATTTCTGTGCCATTAGCAGCACCTAAAATATTTTTCCCCCCGTCTGCCTTTAATAGATCCAACTATTGGTTTTGAGCTCTGTCAGGCTGTTTGGGTTGCTCAAACAAACAGAGCAATGTTTTCAAAGACAAATTCAGTGTTTACACTTGAAAAAAGTATCTAAACCTCAGAAAATATACACATCATCTGTACATTGTTATAAAAACAACCAAGTGTTATTTATCTGATATCAATAAGACCGGACTGTTGTCTCCACTCCATGCTTTCTAGTGTCTGGTTACAGTGACACGTCTGTGTCTTGGTTCCTTCACTTGCCTGCCTACCTTGTTGCCACAAACCCAAAAATGTCTCAAACCGATGTCACAATTACTCAAACGTGACTGCTGCATGACTTTACCAGAAATAAAACACGTACTATATAGAGATATATATGAATATAGATATAGATGGCTATGATTTTACTATTTTTGTTTATTCTTTTTATTCATTAATCACACAAGAGATTTGTGTATGCACCATCTATGAGCCTTTTTCATACTGACACCTCTGCACCGACTTACAGTGGACAGTTATGACGTTACTAAACCTTGGTATTTGTAAATGCTCTATAGTGTGATGCCCTGAAGCTCTTGGTTTTGTCCTATTCTTTTCATTTTTGTTTTATGAAAAAAAAAAAAAAAAAAAAAAAACTTTTTGTGTTTGGCTTTGACATACCGATCAAACTAGCACTGTATAATGTAGCTAAATTATGTATGATGATTCTATCCCTACTCTTTCACTTCTTTGACAAAGGAAAAAAAAAAAAAACAGGAAAATCATCCTGATGTACAATACAATATATGTAGTTTATGCTTGTATCTAGTGATTGTTCATGCTGTCATTATTTCTTATTGTCTGGTGGTGATCAGTAGGTGGCGCTGTGCTGTCCAACTGAATGGCGGTCATCTGTTGTAAAACCCTCTTTTCTGTACACCTGTTCATCAATATGTGATGGTGAATTAGTGACCTTCATTCCATTCTTATTTTCTCTTCTTTATTATATATTTTTGTTTCATTATGATGGAAAAGTGGTAATGTGTTTTGTTTATAAATCACAAAATAAATAAACTTTCCTTTCTTAAGAATGTGACATATTTGTCAGTGTTTCTGTGTCCATGAGCCAATTGTTTATTGTTGTTTTGGTGTACAATAAAATCTTGAATCAAACTGTAAAGCAGAACATTTACTGCAAGGAAGTCTGCAGAAGCAAGATAATGATTGAGATAAAAAAAATAAATAAATAAAACAGCTGGCTCTGTCCTGATATTTTGGACCATTTTATAACATTTCATGTCCACTGATGATTATGACATACTTTTTCTTATAAATTTCTTCAGAAACAGATTTTATCCATTAAGAGAATACAGATAATATCTCACATATTTTGTGGCCCGTTTATTAAAAAAAAGGTCAGTAAAGCCGGTTCTGTGATTAATAGTTCCGGTAAATCTCCATCACATGCTTTCAGACGGAAATTATTCAGATGCATTTACAGTAATAAACAGAGCCGTAGATCACTAACAAGCTATGCTATATCGCGTTCATTAGATGAATTGCATTCGATTATGAACGCAATATTGCATTGCTTTCCAGTGTACCTTTTTTATTAATGCCATGTATGTTTTTGTTAATACAGCACATAGCACTAGTCAACTAAATGTATGTAACATGGCAAAGACTAATGCACTTTTGGTAGTTGAATATGAGGGAAATGTCATTCTGGAATTGTTGTGGTCTAATGTGATGTTAACGTTCTTGTTCATGAGGAAATGTTATTTTTTGATGTAATTAATTTATACAATTAACAAAATGACACGTTGAATTAATTTTGTAAGGGTGACTATTGAATGTATTTTTAGTCCATTTTCTGTATATAAGATTAGTATTGACCAAGTTCAGAGGCTATCATAAGTGGATCAACTTACTATGTTGTGTATTTTCATCACTTTCAATATGAAAAAATAACTTTAATATTGATTCAATGGATTTATTGCATTTTGAGAAGAAAAAGCAAGTGTCATGGATTTATCGCATTTTGGGGAAAAAAATAATACAATTGTATAATAAATCTTTGAAAATTAAAACCTGGTTATATAATGTTATTAAAACCTTAAGATGCTACAGTATATGTGAACGTTTGAAACAGAAAATAGTGGTTTTCATCTTGCCACTATCTTGGTAATGAAAACACATTTTTACTCAAATTGATCAACATTGCATTTTGGAACCAAACTCTTTATAGATAGATAGATAGATTATTTATATAAATATTTTATTTTGTAATGCAGTACTTAAGACACCAAGACACATATTTTATCTGTATCAGCTTTGACAAGCAGTCAGATAACAAGTGTGGCTGTATGTGTGGAGGCTCAGATTCACCTCACTTATCTCCACTCGTCTGCCCCCTGAGTGTTCTTCTTTGAACAGTAATCATGATTATAACTCACAGAGATTTACTAATGCAGACAGCTTGTCTGAAATCCTGCTCTGTCCAGTAGTTCATGTTAAAGATGGCACTGTTTTCTGCACCTCTGTGAGGTTATTAGAAGGTCACGTTAAAGATGGATGTACCACTCATGCATTGCTGTTATTTATTTTATTTTTTCCTTGATGCTACTTCCAGCCATTTAACATGTGACATCTGAGAAAAGGTTATGATGTTTGTGCTGATCCATCTTTTCAAAATCCTCTTTAATCTAACATCAGAGAAAGTGAGCAGGTGAGAGTGTCTGTGTTGGTGCATAAGGGAGGTTCAAGGGTTCAGCTTGTAATTCTGTCTTCATATAAATATATATTTCTTTCTCAGCATCCTCTCTTTTATTTGATCTTGGAGGCTGTTTCTATGGTTACTACAATGAGGGACGAATTTCCATGGCAACACTTCAATTCAGAATTGAGTGTCTGAACAGACATAAAGGCGAGAATAAGGAGATATAGGTACTAAAACAGATTGTGGTACTATTATAGACAATCTCACAACTTCATAGAGTTCCATAGACTTCATATTTAACTTCATAAAACTAGAGTTATTCTCATGAGAGTATCTGTATACCCCACCTCGAAGCAGTTCTTTATGGGACCAGTTTGTGTTTTAAATATCCTTTAATTTCTTCTGCTTGTGGTGAGAAACAAACAAATAACATTATAATGAGACAGTAATGGCCAAAGGCAGTAGAGCTGGTCACAAATGGAGCAGTAATAAATATAGAGAAATAGATATTAAACTGAAATTCAGCACAAGGAGATGTCAATATACAGCGAAACAGATGAAAAAAGAAAAGAAAAGTTGCTTGATTAATTAAAGAAGTATCATACATATAAATCAAGTATATTATTAATACAATTATATACTGTACAGTGAACAAAGGCTATTGCTGAAATTTCCAGAGCGTAGGACAAAATATGCATGGGTAGGTCACACTTTTCTTTTTAATTCAATGAAATGTTTTACATTTTAAACTTTTACATTTAAGAAGACATCTAGATACCTAAAATATTTATTTTCACTTCACCTTTAATTCCTGGACATTTCAAAATCAGTTTATTTCCAGCTGTAAATTTTCAATGTTGGCATTAATATTCCTCTGTAAGTACCAATTTCATTAAAGGTAATCAGACCCATCAATGGCTGATTCACATCTGCTGTCTGAAGTAAGGTTTTCTGGATTTTATGCTTCATGATTTTAGCAGTAGATACATTTTGTACAGTAACAGCTAAGCCTGTGGGACGCCTGTCTATAACAGTTCATCAAGGTGCCTCTGTCGGTGAGTGAGGTAAGTGTTTTTTTGTTTTTCTTTTTTTTTCTGTTCTGCTCTTTTAAGCTCAAATGACTCAGCATGAATTTCCTGCTGAGACTATAAGCACTTGCAAATCAAAGACACAGTGACGGCTAAATGAACAGTTGCCGTAAATCAGAGATGAACCTCTTGCATAAACTCGCATCCACATGGGGAATGGAATAAAAGCACAGAGCATTCACATTGATGTGCACTTTCAATCACAACAGGAGGGCTGTGCCAGCTAGTGTATTGTGTATGTAAGTTTGTGGGTTTAAGAAGTAAAAGTGAAGAGTAAGAAATATAGTGTAAAATTTAAGAGTGCAAAGGAAGACATATCTGAGGCAGCTTTTTGAACATTCCCATGAACATGACAGACAAATAGAGCTGGATTGTATTGAAATGTGAAAATAAAACGTAAATAAAAATTACATTTAAAATGTTTAAAAGTTTACAGATAATATTAGTATAATTTGGTATTATAAAGCAAGGGCAAGGAAAATTGCTTATATAATCACATACTCCTATATTAAAATAAAATTAAAAAGTCAAATGGTAAATTTATAGTTTAACATTGAAGCTGAAGGTTGTAACAGAACAGCTTTCATAACAGAATATTTTTTTGTATTAGTATTCTTGCCAACTGATGTGGTAGATGCTGTAAGTGTGTTTTCCCCCCTTACAATGATCATTCAAACTGCAGGCATCCATGATAAATAAATTAAAGGGTTGCAGTTTAAATGTTAAAATTATTAAATTATTTGGAAGATAGAATAGGCCTAGTTTCATTTGAATGCTTATTTGAAAAAAAAATTATAATAATGAAATAAAGCAAAAAAAAAAAAAAAAAAAAAATATATATATATATATATATATATATATATATATATATATATATATATATATATATATATATATATATATATATATATATATATATATATATATAAATAATAATAATAATAATAATAATAATAATAATAATAATAATAATAATAATAATAAAATTATTAAAAAAATAAGGAAACTTTTATGAATATTTCATTTCTTTTTAACCCTCTTCTCAACATCTGGTATATGCTGTACTATCAATGATACTGAACACATTTTGTGGACTAAACAGCGCCATCGCCTGTAAGCATTTCACTCACGATCCGTGTGTGTTTAAGGTTTATGGATTCAGAATAAGGAAATAATAAGCTAAAGTCTGATTTTACCCTCCTCTTTATTGCCTGATTTATACCTTTATTATTAATTGCGAAATGTAAAGACAAAAATAATTAGATTTTTACTTATTTATTTATTTATTTTATTTTTTTGCATGGTGTGCATATAATGATGAAGCAAATTATGGTGCGTCTTTCCTATTTCTTCATTGGCTGCGTTCCTCTTCGCTTTTAGACCCACACTGGTGAACTTCTCTAGGCTAACTTCCTGTTCATCCCTATTTTCTGTCTTACTGAGCATCCCAGCTGTCATATGGTCATATGATTTTTGCAGATGCTGTATATATATATATATATATATATATATATATATATATATATATATATATATATATATATATATATATATATATATATATATATATGTATATATATGTATGTATATGTATGTATATGTATATATGTATATGTATGCATATGTATATATATATATATATATATATATATATATATATATATATATATATATATATATATATATATATATATATATATATATATATATATATATATATATATATATATATGTAGACAATCAATAACATATGTGTTCAGGCTCAGCCCCGCTCTACATCTGACATGCAGGTGGATGAATTGTTTGACGTGAGACACAGGAGATTAAAATGTAATTCCGGCCTGACTCACTGAGCGCCGCTGCTCTACTCCATCTGCTCCTCTGTTCAAAAGTGGATCACCAAGGAAATATGGCCAGTAGTAAAATATAGCTCATGAATAAAAAAAAAAACATAATGCAAAATACTGTGACATAGCCCGTCCAGTGAGTTCAAATTGTACTAAATCTAAAATAATAACTTCAATAAATGTATTGTGTCTTTTCAATTCACTCTCGGAGTGGGAATCGTGCCCACCTTTCCCCAGGAACTTATTATGAAAAAAAATTATAATAATTACGCGGATTTGTTTCAGGTAGATCTTATTTTTCATTGTTTCATAGTAGGCTTATAACGAGAGTGAGCATGAATAGGTCAGAGGAATATAACTGGAAAAAGAATCGTTATGATCAGGCTTTAATATTAAAAAAGCATTCCAGCTCTGGAGAAATGCCAGACAGTGGGAAGGACTGAAAACAGACACCGGCTTGCTTTATATTTGCTCCAGTAAAACTGTTTTTACTATGTTTCACATAACCAGTATATACTGTTGTTGTAATTTTAGCAACAGGCGAACTGTCTGATGCGCCATCTGTTGGTCATTGCCTGCGCTGGATGAATTTGGGGACACCGCAATGAAGGGAGGTGCGTGTTTGTTCGAGTGTCAATTTCAAAATGTTTCTGAAATCATCAAGCAATTAGTCTTCTCTGGTAAATTAATTTTACATGTATTTATTTTTTTACAGCGTTGTACATTCTAAACATTCTTTACTTTGCCATTTTACATTTTTAATTGTAATCCACGTCAACTGGAGGGAGAATAAGGTATTGTTTTTGATATTTTCGTCGAGTTTGTATTGTCATCAGTGTAGATAGTATTGTGGAATTAACTTTTAAAGATCTGTTAAATCTCAAGGCAGTTTATTTCATGTCAAACATAAAATGGCTATTTATGAGCTAGAGTAGCGTGTGTCGCTGTCCATGGTCCTGAACAGTGAGTCTGGCTTTGAGTATTTATTACAACGCAACTGTATAGTGTTGTGGCACATTTTAAAGTACATTACAGGAATGTGTGCTCTTGAGCCTTGCTAAAGCATAGCACAATGAGGCAGGTCGTTTTGTGAAGTCATTTGATGAATGTAATTTTCTTCATCATTTCAAAGATCTGTTGATACATTATTTACATTTAACTCGCACATTGTCTCTTTTAGGCAGCAACATGATCATTATATTGTGATCTGCTCTCCTTTTTTTTTTTTTACAACTAGATATTTTCGTTTTCATTTTCATTTTGTTTTTAAAACATTTAGTTACGCATCCTTGTCCAGTTAAAGGCATTGTCTCGTGTCACGTTGTCTATAGCAAAATGTATGAGTGTTTTATCGGGTGCATGTTTTATATTCCTCGCTTTGGTATCTTCCACTCAAACACAAGACTCAAAAATGTTAAATCACTTTAATATAAGCCTTTAATAAGCATCTGTCTGGTTGGTGGGGTTTTGCTTTTTAGTGATCTAGCACTATATATAGCCATGTTGCTGTTTTTATATCAACATCATAAAATCCAGTGTTCCCCTTCACTATAAATACGTTTTGAAAGTTATGCAGTTTCTCAATGTAACACACAGTGTCGCTGTTCATCAGCAAAATAATTGAATATCATATTGTACTTTACTCCACCCTGTTCATGATCTTATGTTCAGGGCTTCCAGCTCACATCGTAGGAAAAGTCGTAGACATTCAGTGTCTCTCCAATCTTTTTTACATCTCATTTTCTAAATGTAGTTCACATCTAAGTCTTCGCTCACATATTGATTTTATATCAAGTCGTTTTTGCTTTCTTTTTTCCTCAAAATGAATTTTAGACGCATAGGTGTTGCTGGAGAGATGTTTGTTCTTTTGTTCTTCGTGCTGATGGCGCACGCCGCTTATGGAGACGTGAGCTATCCTTTTCCGGAGGAGATGAAACGCAGATCTGTGATTGGTAATATTGCAAAGGATTTTGGTCTCGATGTGAACAGACTGTCATCTCATAAGGCTCGAATCGATACTTTAGGTAACAGAAAACGATACAATATTTCAATATACGTACAATATAACTCCAATCTGACCATTTTATGTGTCTACAATCAAGTCATGTGAACTGCTAAGAAAAACGAACATTGCCAAAAGAAAGCAGTCATTTGAAAACACAAATAGCAAATTAAGCTAAATTAAATCCACAAATTTTATTAAAGAAATACTCAAGTCTTACCTGAAACGAATCGCTCATTGCTGCACCAAGCCCTTCAAGATCAGCCACAGCGGACTGAGTCTTTTTCAGAGTCAGGTCAGTTCCCTCGTTATAAGATCTGATGAACTTGATGTCACTAGTGCGCGATCCCGTGGTCAGGTATGCGTCATAATAAATCGTTGAAATATTATTATTTATTTTTTTTACACTTTTTTCTGTATGAGGTAGCTATTTCTGCTGTAGCTAAAGCTGTAAAACTTAGTTGTTAGGGATCTTTTAAAGATTTCGAGAACATCTATCCCATTCTTTTGACGAAAGCTTTTGTCAAGCTCCTTAAAACATTTAATCAGTATATGTGTCCTTACGGAGTCTAACATTTGTGATTGTCTGCGATAAAATATTGCATTTTAAGCAGTTCTGCTTTTCTGTTTGAATGTTGTCTTTCTGTGCAGTTTGTTTATAATGAGTTTTAAGTTCATATGTGAGAAACATTCCCTTGAAATCGGTTAAACGTCATTTTAATCTGATTGGAAATGGCATAGGACAGGTTTTCCTTCTTGCTGTCCATGGTGCTGCACTGCCATTTACTAGTGGTTTGAGTATTTTGGTTGTATAGATATCTATCCCCCCATGTTTGTTTGATACATTTTGAATAACATAGTGAGGTCTTCTTTAGCTCTTGCATTTATAATAATATTGCTGCTGGCTTTAATTTTGCTACACATAAATAATAATAATAATAATAATAATAATACACGCGTTCTTTGTGTTTTAACACTCAATTCTGTCTGATATTAAAGTCATGCAGTTTCTTATTTTAACTCATAGTGTCGCTGTTCACCTGCAAAACAATGTGTGTCTCAGTACACATCTCTCCACCCTGTTTATGATGTCATACGTAGGGCTTCAAGCTCCTGTTGTTGTAGAAAATCTTCGACAACGACGGATTGCCTGATAATAGTGTACACCTATCGATTTTTCTGAAATTAATTTTACATTTGTCGCCTTGTATATTTTTATTGTTTTGTTATTGGATTGAATTTGTGCTTAATAACTGAAGCATTTCAAAGGTCTCGCGTTGCTGCTGAGATGTATGGCCTTTTGTTCTTCGTGCTGATGGCGCACACCGCTTATGGAGACGTGAGTTATTCTTTCCCAGAGGAGATGAAACGCGGATCTGTGATTGGAAATATAGCAAAGGATCTCGGACTCGATGTGAACAGACTGTCATATCGCAAGGCTCGCGTTGATAATGACAGTAGTAAAAAACGATACTGTGACATTAATCTGAATACTGGAGAACTGATCGCAGCGGAGAGAATCGACAGAGACGATATTTGTGGAACGAAATCATCGTGTGTTATAAAACAGGACCTCGTGCTGGGAAATCCTTTAGAGTTGCATCGCTTCATTCTCCATATTGAGGACATAAATGACAATTCACCACATTTTAAAGAAATTGTTAAATTCGAAATACGGGAATCGGCACTTAAAGGCTCTCGTTACTTATTAGATGAGGCTTATGATGCGGATATTGGTATGAATGCAGTGCAGTCATATACACTTCAAAACAATGAACACTTTCTTCTTAATATACTAACCAGGGAAAATGAAAGAAAATATGGCGAGCTTGAGCTTTATAAAGAGTTGGATCGTGAGAAGCAGAAAGAGCTAACATTAATTCTCACTGCAGTAGACGGCGGGACTCCACCGAGATCAGGTACTGTAGCCATACACGTCACTGTGCTGGATGCTAATGATAATGCTCCAGTATTTAGTCAGGCCATCTATAAAGTCAGTCTGCCTGAAAATTCTCCTGTAGATACTGTAGTGGTGACAGTGAGTGCTACTGATGCTGACGAGGGACAAAATGGAGAAGTGACCTATACATTTGGTCATTTGTCTCAAAAGGTCCTGCAATTGTTTTTCCTCGATTCTGTATCTGGTGTGATTAAGCTAACCGGAACGATTGATTATGAAGAGGAGATTACAATCGAACTTCCCATTCAAGCTAAAGATGGTCAAGGGTTAGCTAGTTATTCCAGAGTAGTAATAGAGATCGTTGATATTAATGATAACGCACCTATAATAGGAATTAATTCTCTTAACAATCCCGTTCCTGAGAATGTGTTACCCGGTACAGAGGTTGGCATCATTAATGTGCAGGACAGAGACTCTGAGAATAACGGACAGGTACGATGCTCCATTCAGCAAAACGTCCCATTTAAACTCGTACCTTCAATCAAAAATTACTATTCTCTGGTGACCACAGGTGAATTAGACCGAGAGCTGCTCTCTGATTATAATATCACAATTATTGCTACTGATGAGGGCTCTCTGCCTTTATCTTCTACTAAGAATATTTACTTAACTGTAGCTGACGTGAATGATAATCCACCAGTATTTCAGGAACAGAATTACAGAACTCATCTGCAAGAAAATAACAAACCGGGTTCCTCTATTTGTTCAGTATCAGCTACAGACCCGGACTGGAGACAGAATGGCACTGTAGTTTATTCTCTGTTGTCCTCTGATGTGAATGGTGCATCAGCGTCCTCCTTTCTATCTATTAACGGAGACACCGGGGTCATTCATGCCGTGAGATCGTTTGATTACGAACAGTTAAAAAGTTTCAAAGTGCTTGTGTTAGCCAGAGACAACGGTTCTCCACCTCTAAGCAGTAACGTGACCGTGAGTGTCTTCATAACGGATGAGAATGACAACTCCCCTCAGATATTATACCCCTCTCCGGAAGGAAACTCCTTCATGACAGAGATGGTACCCAAAGCTGCTCAGGCGCGCTCCCTGGTCTCCAAGGTGATCGCTGTGGACGCGGATTCTGGTCAGAACGCGTGGCTCTCGTATCACATTATTAAAGCGACCGATCCGGGACTTTTCACTATCGGTGTCCACAATGGAGAGATCAGGACGCAGCGGGACATTTCTGAATCTGACAGTATGAAACATAACCTCGTTGTGTCCGTGAGAGATAACGGACAGCCCTCTCTCTCAGCCACGTGCGCATTGTATTTACTTATATCAGACAACTTGGCTGAAGTTCCAGAACTGAAAGACATGTCTCGTGACGAGAGCAGCTCCAAACTGACGTTTTATTTGATCATCGCGCTGGTGTCCGTTTCCACTTTCTTCCTGACCTTCATCGTCATCATCCTGGCCGTGAGGTTTTGTCGCAGGAGAAAGCCCAGACTTTTGTTTGATGGAGCTGTAGCCATTCCCAGCGCGTATCTTCCTCCAAATTACGCAGAGGTGGAGGGCGCGGGAACTCTCCGCAGCACTTACAATTATGACGCATACCTGACCACGGGATCGCGCACTAGTGACTTCAAGTTCATCAGATCTTATAATGAGGGCACGCTGACTGCTGACCTGACTCTGAAAAAGACTCAGTCCGCTGTGGATGATCTCGAAGGGCTTGGTGCAGCAATGAGCGATTCGTTTCAGGTAGGACTAGAGTATTTATTTGTAAAATATTTGGTGGATTTAATTTAAGTTTAATAATTGTTTTCAGTTGACTGCTTTTTTATGTCTCATTCTTTTGACAAATGCTTTTGTCAAGCTCATTAAAACATTTCATCAGTCAGTATATGTGTCCTTAAACCAGTTTGCCATATGTAATTGTCTGCGATAACATATTACCGTTTAAGCAGTTTTACTTTTCTATTTATGTATTGTCTTTCTGTGCAGTTAGTTTATAATGAGAAGTAAGTTCATATGTGAGTAGCATTCCCTTAATGTTAATATTCTACACGAAATTTTAATCTGTTTTGAAGTGGCATGTTTTCTATGTTGCTGTCCATGGTGCTGCACTGCCATTTTCTACTGGTTTGAGTATTTTTCTTGTGTAGCTCTCTATTCCTCCATCTTTGTTTAACTGATTGATTGATTTTGAATAACATACATACTGTGGTCTTCTTTCTCTCTAGCACTTAAGAGAATGTTGCTGCTGGCTTTAATTTTGCTACACCGTTACTTAACAATAAAATAACTTGCTAAATACAACATACGTTCTTTTTATGTTTTAAGACTTAATTCTGTCTGATAAGAATGTCATGCAGTTTCTTATTTCAACTCATAGTGTCGCTCTTCACCTGCAAAACAATATGTGTCTCAGTACACATCTCTCCACCCTGTTTATGAAGTCATACACAGGGCTTCAAGTTCCTCTTGTTGCAGAAAATCGTTGACAGCAGCTGATGGCCTGACATAGTATACTTCTCTCGATTTTTCTGAATTTAAATTGTACATTTAAATTGTTTTGTTGTTGCATTTAATTTTTTTTTATTAATATCTGAAGCATTCCAATGAATTTGTGTTGATTGTGAGATCCTTCGTGTTGATCCGTGAGGTTGTTTGATTATGAACGAAAGGTTTCAAAGTGCTTGTGATAGCCAGAGACAATGGTTCTCCTCCACTAAACAGTAACTTGATCGTTAGTGTCTTCATAGCGGATGAGAATGACAACTCCAGCATCATGACTACAGCATCAAATTTGTAGAGAATAAGCCTCGGAGAGCCCTGGATATTAAGGGTCAGAGCTGATGATGCAGATGAAGGGCAGAATGTTAGAATCCTGTGTTCTCTTTCAGAAGATGCAGCCTCTCATCTTTCCATCAATGCAGAAACTTGTGAGATATTTACTCTGCGCCCCTTTGCTTACGAAACATCCACTCACTTCCATGTTGAAGTTATGGCACGTGATGAAGGCAGGCCATAGTTCACTAGCACATGCACTGTCCAGATTTTTATTGCAGATCAGAATAACAATGCTCCAGCTATCCTTTACCCACTTTAGTTTGATTGATACTTTGCACTTGACATTGCGCCTTGAGCTGCTCCTGCAGGTTATCTGGTCACCAAAGTGGTTGCGAACGATGCAGACGCAGGGCATAATGCATAGCTGTCCTATAGAACTGTTAAAGCCACACAGCCTAATTTGTTCTCCATTGGACTGCACTGTGGGGAAATGAGGACACTAAGGTTGTTTGCAGAAGATGACAAAATCTAACGAACCTTGATAGTCTCTGTGAGCAATAATGGTATTGGTTTTTTGTCTGCAACTGCAACTATCAATATTATGATAGAAAATGGCTTGCCTATCATCGATGAGGTCTTTGCACATGGCACAGATAAATCACATGGACACAGTGACCTTACTTTATATTTAATAATGGCTCTGGCAGACATGTCAAGTCTTTTCCTTGTGCTCATCTTTGCCATGGTCTAAATTCCTTACATTTATATATATATATATATAGCGCTTTTCTAGGCACTCAAAGCGCTTTACATAGACAGGGGGTATCTCCTCATCCACTACCAGTGTGCAGCATCCACCTGGATGATGCGACGGCAGCCATATTGCGCCAGAACGCCCACCACACACCAGCTTACTGGTGGAGAGGAGACAGAGTGATGAAGACAATCAGCAGATATGGGGATTGTTAGGAGGCCATGATGGTCCGAGGCCAATGGGCGAATTTAGCCAGGATGCCGAGGTCACACCTCTACTCTTTTCGAAAGACATCCTGGGATTTTTAATGACCACAGAGAGTCAGGACCTGGACCTAAATGAGATTCTGTAGATACCGATACATGTACCATTCAACTGCAAACTTACCAGTTTTTCCTACTACCTACAGAGCACCTGGCTACTCTGATGTGAGCCACATCAATACTCTGCAGAAAGATGATCGAAATAATTCATTCTTAACCACAGGCTCATGGAAAGGACACTTGAGATTTGGTTTTTACTTCATTGGTTTGGACATGCTCGTCGCATGTGGGTGGCCACAGTACCACACGTGCAAAGGTCTTAGTGCTAAATAAACTCTAACCCAGATGGTTTGACGCTGACAGTCATACAAAATCCTTAGCAACAAATTGGACAGAAAAGCCTTTAATCAAATAAATGAAAAATGTTAATTATTATAATCCCTCAATATAATGTTGTATGTTCTATTCTGCTTTAAATTTGCATGTGACACGATTTGTTTTACATACACACACACACACACACACACACACACACACACATATATATATATATATATATATATATATATATATATATATATATATATATATATATATATATATATATATATATATAACGTGTGTGTGTGTGTGGCTTGAAAGGATTTATTCACTTTATTTAGTAATCAGTAGTATTTCAACTTTTTACTTTCTTTCATATGAGCACTCTTCTATTTCTGTTAATCACATTTATGATTTCATCTTCAGTTCTTTTTCTGTACTCTTGATCTTTATGTTCTGAACAGTTATGTTCATGTTCAGTTTATGTTCCAGTTATACATAAGCTGTTGTTTAATGTTGTTTCCTTTCTTATGTTATTGTAAAATTCAGTCTTGAATGTGCACTTCTGAACTTAAAATTCAAATAATAAATATTCCTTATGAACCATTGTATAACGTACATGTGTGCATGTATTATTTTTACAGAGATTAATTTTATACCAATAGATATTAACCTCTACGTATTTAGTTATTATATTACAGCCTCTGGAGGTGTCTATATAGACACTTTGGATATTTTAACAGTTACCCTGAGTAGTGCTGTTTATGCGCATTATGTCCTTTAATGATTTTAAGTTCTTGGAAAGAAGTAATGATTTTAAGTTCTTGGAAAGAAGTTGTGTTGTAAAATTTGTTTATGTAAAGGGGCACAATCTGAGGTTCTCTCGAATGGGAAATAATAGTGTAGTCCATGTAACATTCCACAATCTTCCTGGTTTTCCGATGTCTCTGACATTTTTAATCAGAGATTTTATGTTGTCTTTGCTCAGATAAGTTGTCTCTTAAAATAAGCAGTGTGATGTCAGGATGTTTTTGCATATGCTTATCTTTCAAAACAGGTAGCATAAGACTGTAATGTGACCTGTTACCTTCAAGTTCAAATCTGAAGGATTTCTTTATTCTAGTATAAAGATACACTGGTCATACTTGCTTTCAGTTTCAGTAAACCCCAGGTTAAAAGTAGTCCATATGTTAGAGTTAAGAATAGTGTGAAAGATCTAATGATGGTGCTTTGTGTTGTTCTTCATTTAACATTTAAATTACATTTGTCAATAAGATATATTGCCATGAAATAGTTATTAAATTTACAGATGAGCCTAAAAATGTGAAGTTTATGACTGTTTTAGTCATTCCCAAATATCTAACCATAACTTTGAATCTCCAGACTCATGACTTGAGCTTCTTACATGGGATAAAGGATGATTTTGTCTTGTCACGTGTAAATTGTGTATTGGTTTTCACTGGGTCTGTATGATTAAATATACAGTCAAAATGGACAGTAATGTTCTCTCTGAGCAGCCATATGTTTGTACATTTGTGCACTGAGCTCATCTGCAATGAATAACACATAATGTATTTAACTGGACCATAAATATGAGCATACATTATTATAAGAGAGAGCTAGATAGATAGATAGATAGAGAGAGAGAGAGAGAGAGAGAGAGAGATTGTCTGAATTTCCAAATTATTTCACCTAATTGTCATGCTGAGCTTCATTTAGGAATTTTCTTTTGACATTAGTATGGATTCAATTAGGATCAGATCTAGTGATGGTTAATATACTGCTTAAAGTTAAGAGTGAAAGTTATGAATTTATAACCCTGAAAAACAATTATATGGAATATATCCACATAGTTATATGCTATGGTAATAAATCTGTAATTCATACCTGTATCCACAGAATGCTGTATGTTTCCCAGACAGTGACTGTGTGCTTTTTTAAATATTCACCCATGTGTGCTTCATTTCTTTTGGGCAGGCCTACTTCTGCTGTACACTGCTGCACACGTGAGAATGGTTCTGTGTGTATGAGGAAGAGAAAATGAACAGCAAAATATTATAACATACACAGACCATATGAAATCCAGTATTGCTTTGTCATATAATCCGATTGTCATATTAGTGGATTTGCACAGACAGCAGAGATGGGTTCATGAACAGCTATTGTAGAGATTTTAAGGACAGAGGCATAAATATGTGTCTCCACACTCCTGTGTTGCTCAGTGAGCACTGTTAAGATGGAGATCATGATGACACCATTCTTTCTGTTGGTACGTCATAGTTGTCAGTGTGTTTTAAGCTGTTTTAAAAAACCCATTTTATGTGCACTTTGGTCTGTGATGTTTTCCCCCTGCTCTCTCTCTCTCTCTCTCTCTCTTTTATTTATATTTGCCATCTAGTGTGGCTTTGATTTATTTTTATTTATTTATCTATTTTTTATTTTATTTTATTAATGGTAATGCCAATGAAAGCATCAGTATTACTAATGTGTACAGTGTAAGTGCTACAAACAAAGTGCATTTTAAACTTTCTTTTCTCTTTTCTTCCTTCAACGACCTGCTGTCCATCCTAATGATTGGAAACTAATCAATCACCTTTAAGGTAAGAAAATGTTTACATTTTAAATTTTATAACTACTTTTGTTATGTAAAATACAGTTGTCAATTCACAGAATACTTTTTAGACTTTCATGCATATTTTCTGTATTTTTCTTTCTCTCTCTTTCTCTCTGTCTGTAATTTACATTTTCATGTCTCCACCTCTCCTACACGATTTTACTGATGAACTGTTTAATCATGATCAGTTCAGTTCAGTAACTGAATGTTATCATACACTATGTGCTGTGCTCCATCTTGTGGTTGTTCACTTAAACTGTGGCAGAGAAACTGCATCATCTTACTGCAGGAGTGTGTATGTGTGTGTGTGTGTGTGTGTGTGTGTGTGTGTGTGCCCTATATAGGTCTCTGGCTCTCCTCTCCTGCTGCAGCAGTGTGTCACTATGCTTTAAGGCTGGACTCTGGCCTATTTTAAAGCATTAAAATCCATCAGGCCTCATGGGACACACAGTCAGTCTGAATATTGGAGTCTCATCACACATAATATGTATGACTATGCAGCAGCTTTAGTGCTGCTCATGTTTTATGCATCTGCACAGCAGTGGTATCTACATGTCCAAATCAACTACAATATCCAAAACCACATAATGGCACAAAAATACAACTTAAATAAGGTTACATTAGTTAATGCATTGGACACCATGGACTAACAATATTTATTTTTTTACTAAGTGTGTGTGTGTGTGTGTGTGTGCGCGCGCGCGCGTGTGTGCGCGTGTGACAAGTGTATGTGTGACAAGTGTGTGTGACAAGTGTGTGTCACTGGGGCATAAGGTATTAATATGCATAAATTAAATACAAAGGTGTATTTTTTGAAAAGGTTACACCCCAATGACTGCTTTTGTACCTTATTTCTGAGAGTGTAGCTCACCGTCTTTCTTCCCTTGTGCTGGACAGTCCAGTAATGCTGTTGTGGTGCTTATTGACTGTGGGAGGTGCTGTTGCCCAGGGAGACAATATGAGCAAAAGAGCTGCATACAAAAGGCATTGCATCAACCGGCACAGGGAAATACAGATACCCGTTGAAATAAATTTTAATAGGAAATCTAGATTTTGAATCAATTCAAAATTATGAAATAAACCTTCAAGCAAAAGACCCAGGTGGGTTCGCAGGTGCCAGTTAATTAGTTATAGGTGTTGTAGATATTAATGACAACAGCCCAGTTATAACAATGACATCTTTTTTTTTTTTTTTTTTTTTCTGGTCAAATACAAGAAGATTCTCCACCAGGCAAAGTTGTAGCTTTAATAAGCATCCAGGATTTAGACTGGTAAAAATGGACAGGTCCACTTACTGTACTTTTGTCACCGATGCACCACTAGACTGAGAAAAAGTTTCCAGTTTTAACCTAATGTTAGTTGCGTTGATGATGGTAGCCCCTCATTATTTAGTAAAATTACTGTTTCTTTAGATATTACTGATATTAGCAACAATAATCAAGCCTTAATTCAGCATGGATATAAAATGTATATATAAATCTCCCGGTGTTTCTCTGCTGACTCCTAAAGCAACAGACCCTGATGCAGGACAAAATGTGCGTATGGCATATTATCTGATAGATACAGATGTAAATGTTTCTGTATTAATGCAGACAGAGGAATATCCACGCGGTGCGATCATTTGATTACGAACAGATGAAAGATTTTAATATACATTTGAGAGTGCAAGATGGAGGGTCTCCACCTCTTGGTTCAAAAGTTATCAACAGTTATCATTAACGTTTCAAGACCAGTGTGACAATGGGCCTCAGGTTCTGTATCCGGTCCAGTCTGGCACTTCGGTGGTGCCTCGTTTGGCAGATGTGGGTTATCAGGTAACTAAAGTGGTAACTGTTGATGTGGACTCTGGCAAGAATGCCTGGCTCTCATTTGATGCTGTGAAATAAAGACTTACTGTTATAGTGGAGGACAACAGACAGTCCTCTCAATTAGCTACAGTCAATGTTAACATAGCAGTGGCGGAGAGCTTCCCTGAAATTTCGACGGAGTTCAGTGATTTTCCGCACAACGAATACAATGATAATCTGGCTATTATCTAGTCTTGGCCTTGGCTGCAGTCGCATTTATTTTTATAATGTGTTTAGTTGTCATACTATCTGTTAAAATCTACAGATGGAGGCAATCTCATTTGTGTCATCAATCATATCTCCCGGTTATTCGGTACTATCTGCAGACACTGTTGGCACAGAAACTCTGCAGCACATGCATAATTATGAAATGTACAGAACCACAGACTCCAGGAAAAGTGGTGTTAAATATTTTGGGCCCATTAGACATTGTCTGAAGAGTGTTGACACCAGTGGAACCAAAACAAATCCAAAGGAGAAACGCAGCATCGACTGGACTGAAGCGGGCAGCACACTGGTGATTCTACACGATGTGATTATTATTATTTTTTCCTAAAAATAGCTTTCAAAGGATATTTTACAGTAGTCTGCGATGTTGTCTATTATAGCTAAAAGTTACCTTTAAACGGCCTGTGTAGTGCCGCTGTCCATGGTGCTGAAAATTATAGCCTCGATCAAATCATTCTCATCCTTCCTATCATGAATTTATATATATATATATATATATATAGAGAGAGAGAGAGAGAGAGAGAGAGAGAGAGAGAGAGAGAGAGAGAGAGAGAGAGAGAGATTAGTACAAAGGATATCATTAAATTGGTAATACAGTACATCACATACATCGTCCTTTGCTTTGGCTCACTTTGAACAGCAAGGGCCGCTGTTGATCAGTAAAACATTTGATGGTGTGCTTCGTCATTCAGAGTCTTCATCCCTTCCCATTTTCTTGCATTCTGGCAAATGAGGGCAAGGCTGCATCCACATTTTTATTCAGGGTTGCTCTAAGGTTTGCAATAAATTTTCCATTGCATCATTTCTTCAAAACATCTTGGATTACATCTCAATTTTTTAACTTATTGGATTTACAATTAGTTAACCCTGGATTATGGTTCAGATGGTTCATCGGTCTTGGCAATGGAAAATTCTGTGGCTATTATCGATGTTATCTTCTTTTTATATTTACACTGCAAGAGGACAGATACGATATTCGATTCTGGAGGAGATGAAGAAAGGCTCACTCATAGGTAATGTAGCACAAGATCTGGGGCTTGATTTGAAAAGGCTTCGTACGGGTCGAGCGCGTATCGTGACCGGAGAAAGCACCCAGTACGCTGAGCTTAAAACAGACAAAGGGCTTCTAGTCGTGAGTGAGAGAATAGACCGAGAACATCTTTGCGGCGACGTCACACCATGCAGCTTTAGCTTCGAGATCATTCTAGAGAACCCAATGGAACTACACCCAGTTACTATTGAAATATTGGATGAAAACGATCACGCGCCATCCTTTCAGAACAAAGAATTAAAATTCGAAATTAGCGAGTCTGCAGCGCTGGGATCACGTTTTTTATTGGAAAGCGCAGATGACCACGACGTAGGCGTGAACTCACTGCAGAATTACATTTTATCGCCAAACAATAATTTTGTTTTAAAGCAACACTCAAATCCAGACGGCAGTAAATACGCGGAAATGGTTTTACAGAAAGCGTTAGACTGGGAGGAGCATCCTCATTTATCTCTAAAGCTGATCGCTGTAGATGGCGGAAACCCGCAGAGGTCTGGCTCTGTTAATATAGAGATTACTGTTTTAGATGTGAATGACAACGCACCCGTGTTTAACCAGACCGTCTATAGGGCATCTGTGGTGGAAAATGCACCAAAGGGCACTTATATTACTACAGTTAGTGCCGCAGATGCAGACGCTGGTTTAAATGGGCGAATAACGTACAATTTCTACAAACAAAAAGGAACCGCCTCTCAGTTATTCAATATCGACAGCGACACTGGCATTGTTTCTGTTGCTGGAGAAATTGATCATGAAAAAGATACTAAATTTGAACTTACAGTCGAGGCTAGGGATCAGGGTGGGTTAACTGATTCGAGTAAAATTGCGCTTGAGGTCATTGATGTAAACGACAATGCACCTGTCATCAATACAATGTCTTTCTCGAGCACAGTATCTGAAAATGCTTCACCTGAGACCACAGTTGCAATAATAAATGTTAAGGACTCCGACACTGATGATAATGGCAAGGTCAGTTGTTTTATCGAAGGATCTGAAGATTTTACAATAAAATCGACTTTAAGAAATTATTATTCTTTAGTAATAAATGCTATCTTAGATCGTGAGAAGTTGTCAGAGTATAACATCACTGTCATCGCCACTGATTCCGGAAAGCCTCCTTTAACAAGCAGAAAAACTTTTAAATTGAAAGTGACTGATGTTAATGATAATGCCCCAGTTTTTCAGCAGAGTGTTTATAATTCATACTTGCTAGAGAATAATTCACCTGGTGTTTCTGTTCTAACGATCAGAGCTCGTGACCCGGACGAAAATCAGAATGCACGTATATCTTACATTCTGGAAGAAAATGACTTTGGCGGTTCTCCTGTAGGAACGTATGTTTCCGTTAACGCAGAGAGCGGAGTTGTGCACGCAGTGCGAGCTTTTGATTATGAACAGATCAAAAACATTAAAATAACAATTATAGCACAGGATGGCGGCTCTCCTCCGCTTTGTAGCAACGTAACAGTGAACATTTTCATCCAAGATCAGAACGACAACGCGCCTCAGGTTCTGTATCCGGTCCAGTCTGGCGCTTCTGTGGTGGCTGAAATAGTGCCTCGTTCGGCAGATGTGGGTTATCTGGTGACTAAAGTGGTGGCTGTTGATGTGGACTCTGGACAGAATGCCTGGCTCTCATATAAACTGCAGAAAGCCACAGACAGGGCGCTGTTTGAAGTGGGCTTACAGAATGGAGAAATAAGAACTGTACGCCAAGTGACAGATAAAGATGCTGTGAAACAAAGACTCACTGTTGTAGTGGAGGACAACGGACAGCCCTCTCGATCAGCTACAGTCAATGTTAACGTGGCGGTGGCGGACAGCTTCCCTGAAGTGCTCTCGGAGTTCACCGACTTTACGCAAGACAAGGAATATAACAATAACCTGACTTTTTATCTCGTCTTGGCCTTGACCGCAGTCTCATTTCTTTTCATAACATGTTTGGTCGTCATAATATCTGTTAAAATCTACAGGTGGAGGCAATCTCGCCTTTATTACAAGTCCAATCTTCCAGTTATTCCGTATTATCCACCACGTTACGCGGACACTGTTGGCACAGGAACTCTGCAGCACGCCTATAATTATGAGGTTTACAGAACGACCGATTCAAGAAGGAGTGACTGTAAGTTTGTCAGACCTGCAAGTCAGAACGTGTTGATAGTGGATTCCAGTTCTACACTGACAGTTCAGCGCCCTCCCAGCGAGAAAAACATGCTGGATGAATTAGATTCTCCGGTAGAGGTGAGATATTATTATTATTATTACTGTTGTTGTTGTTGTGTACTCGGTTAATATAATATGGTAATGTGATAAGCTTTGAAACTTTGCATGAATTCATTCAACGTTGTTTTTCATGTTGCAAGGACCTGTCACATTTTACTCATGTATCGTTACATGTCTGCGTGGAACTTGTATATATTTCAGCACCTCCTCAGCGCTGCTATCGATTTATATTAATTTTTCTTAGCATTCTTTTATTTTCTCTTTTGAAATGTATGCGTTCGGTTAATGCTTATTTTAGACTCTAAGGGCCGCTGTTGGTCAATGAAATACTTTAAGTGCAGTAGGCTTGTCTCACAGTAAACCATGGACCCACCCCATCAGTGCGCACTTTGACGCAGTACACCTCTCTTTCATTCTTCACGGGTTGGTGAGAGGGTGATTTCTCTGCCCTTTTTTCTTCTTCCTAACGAATACAAAACGTTTTTGTAATCCTGCCTTGGAATATTCATCTATCATATTGGAAAAGCAGTATGGCTGTTAAGGATTTTTATAAAAATGGATGCGCTCGATGGCGTGTTGTCTTCCAACCGCAGTGGCAAGTATTGTTTTTCATCTCGTGCTACATTCCTTTTGCCATCTCTCAAATTCGCTACTCCATCCCTGAAGAAATGAGTAAAGGCTCGCTTATTGGTAATGTAGCACAAGATCTAGGGCTCAATTTGAAAAGGCTTCTTACGGGTCGAGCGCGTATCGTGACCGGAGAAAGCACTCGGTATGCAGAGCTCAGAACAGACAAAGGACTTCTAGTCGTGAGTGAGAGAATAGACCGAGAACAGCTTTGCGGCGACGTCACGCCATGCAGCTTTAGCTTCGAGATAATTCTAGAGAACCCAATGGAGTTGCATCAGGTTACTGTCGAAATCACCGATGTTAATGATAATTCTCCGGTGTTTGAAAATAATAAAATCAGTTTTGAAATTAGTGAATCGGCAGCTCTTGGTTCGGGTTTTGCTTTAGAAAGGGCGTATGACTCTGACGTAGAACTGAATTCTTTGCAAAATTATATTCTCTCACGAAATGATTATTTTGTTCTTAAACAAAACTCAAACCCAGACGGCAGTAAATACGTTGAGATGGTTCTTGATAAAGCGTTAGACCGGGAAGAACATCCTCATCTATCCCTGAAGCTGATCGCTGTAGATGGCGGAAGCCCGCAGAGGTCTGGCTCTGTTAATATAGAGATTACTGTTTTAGATGCGAATGACAATGCACCTGTTTTTAACCAGACAGTCTATAGGGCATCTGTGACGGAAAATTCTGAAAAAGGTACTCCTCTAATCACTGTAAATGCGACGGATGCAGATAGTGGGACAAACGGACAAATACTTTATTCGTTTTCTGATATAAAAGAACAATTTAAAGACATTTTTAACATTGACGGGAATACAGGTCAGATAACTGTTATAGGTGATGTTGATTTTGAGAAAGATAAGCGGTTTGAAATAAGAGTTAAAGCTAAAGACCAAGGCGGTCTGACAAGCACAAGTAAACTCATAATTGATGTAACTGACATTAATGATAATGCACCTGCGATAAACGTGATGTCTCTCTCGAGCCCTATATCAGAAGATTCGCCTCCAAGTACTACTATTGCAATAATTCATGTAAAAGACGCAGACTCAGGAAGAAATGGACAGGTTATGTGTTCTATTGATAAAAACTTCCCGTTCAGTATCAAATCGACCCTCTCGAACTATTATAATTTGATCACAGATGCCTTTCTTGACCGGGAAACTCAGTCAGAATATAACATAACAGTGATTGCGACCGATTCAGGTTCACCTGCACTCTCCAGCTCAACAACACTACGCCTTAAGGTTTCTGACATCAATGATAACGCGCCAGTTTTCGATCGAAATAGCTATTCAGCACACATACTTGAAAATAACGAACCAGGGCTGTCGATATGTAGTGTAACTGCGAGAGATTTAGACTGGAATCAGAATTCAAGATTGTCCTATTTTTTAGAAGATACTCAAATTGGTGGAGTGCCGATTTCCTCTTACCTGTCCATAAACTCCGAGAATGGCATAATACACGCTGTTCGTTCATTTGATTATGAGCAAATTAAGCAGCTTAGTTTTGTTGTAAAAGCGCAGGACGGAGGAAATCCTCCTCTCAGCAGCAACGTGAGCATGAAAATAATGATTCAGGACCAGAATGACAACGCGCCTCAGGTTCTGTATCCGGTCCAGTCTGGCGCTTCTGTGGTGGCTGAAATAGTGCCTCGTTCGGCAGATGTGGGTTATCTGGTGACTAAAGTGGTGGCTGTTGATGTGGACTCTGGACAGAATGCCTGGCTCTCATATAAACTGCAGAAAGCCACAGACAGGGCGCTGTTTGAAGTTGGCTTACAGAATGGAGAAATAAGAACTGTTCGCCAAGTGACAGATAAGGATGCTGTGAAACAAAGACTCACTGTTGTAGTGGAGGACAACGGACAGCCCTCTCGATCAGCTACAGTCAATGTTAACGTGGCGGTGGCGGACAGCTTCCCTGAAGTGCTCTCGGAGTTCACCGACTTTACGCACGACAAGGACTACAACGACAATCTGACTTTCTATCTGGTCTTGGCCTTGGCTGTAGTTTCGTTTCTCTTTATCGTGTCTATCATCGCCATACTGTCAGTCAAATGCTACAGATGGAGACGCGAGCGGATGTTTTACAAATCAGGAGCGAATCTTCCAGTTATTCCGTATTATCCGCCTCTTTACGCAGACGTAGGGGGCACAGGAACTTTACAGCACGTGTACAATTATGAGGTTTGCAGAACCACTGACTCCAGAAAGAGTGATCTGAAATTCGGCAGACCTTGCAGTGAGAGCATCATTAGTCTGGACAGCAGCGGAACACAGACACTCACGCATGCGCAAAGAGAAAAAAACAATCAAGATTTCGATGATCAGGTGAGATTTATTGTATATTTTGTTACATGTTAAAGTTCTTTCTTCTTTTTTCCCTATCTTTCGTCAACCGATGCTTTTGTGTATTTCTGTAAAAAAAAAAAAAAAAAGTTAATTAATTTACCAAGTAAGGTAATTCCTAACAAATTGAAACTACATCTCATTCTGTCCTTTGTTATTAAGATAGTTATCATATGATTTATGTCATATATTAATTTTTTGAAACCATTGCGTAGAAAATATGTCTTGATTCGCTGACCATGGTGCTGAAATGCTGTCAATGGGATATTTTAGTTACTCTTTGTGACTCTTTGTTTTGCATCCAGTATTTCTTCCTTAAAGTATTGTTTTCTCATGTTGCTTACGTTTTAAACACATTATTTTGTAATTTGTATTCGTGAATGTTTTTCCTCTATACTAAAAAAAAAAAAAAAAAGATTATGAATACACGACATTTTTAAGACTAACCAATTTAATCTCTAGGATACAACCATTGCAATCCAAATATATATTATGTAATATATTTATAGTGTAAATAGTTAATATATTTTTATATGATGTATATTTTAGACTTCTGAAATGTTTTTATTTTATGTTGTTTAATTTGTCGCGTTTTGAACGCCAGATGTCTTAATAAGAATAAAAAGTACCTATACATGTGTATTAATTTCTGTAGTTCATCAGACTGGACTCTTAGTGCCGCTGTTGGTCAATATGTGAGTTTAGAGAGCAGATCTGCTGCAGTTCCACCCCCATCATCTCCATATTATTAGAGAGAGACAGAAGCGGTGAGCACAGGCTGAGAAGCAGAAAGAAGGGAGATCCCGGAGATAATGAATTAATCATAATTTTTAGGATTTACAGACTTTTTATCACCACTTTTCACTTTGGATATTTTCATAATTTACTTCAGATTTTTGGATTAATTTGTTTTCTGCCATAATCTTCTCTTCCGTGGTCTTCTGCAAAATGTCTGACAGAACAATGGCGCGGCAAGTACTGCTGTTTATTTGGTTTCTCTCTCTCAGTTCAGCTCTCGGGCAGGTCAGTTACTCCATTCCTGAAGAAATGGCGAAAGGCTCTTTAGTCGGAAACATAGTGCAGGATTTGGGTTTAGATTTAAAGAGACTGAAATCTGGTAAAGCGCGTATTTACACAGGAGACAGCGCTGAATACATCGAGCTGAATAAAGAAAGAGGAGTCCTCCTTATCAAAGAGAGAATAGACCGAGAGGCGCTGTGCGGACAGACAACGCCTTGCGCGCTACATTTCCAGATTATTCTCGAAAATCCAATGCAGTTGTACCGCGTTACAGTTGAGGTCACAGATATAAATGACAATGCACCAATGTTTAGTAAGGCTGAGATGAGATTTGAAATTAATGAATTGTCTTCATCAGGTGCCAGATTTATACTGGAGAGGGCTATAGATCATGACGTCGGTCGAAATGGTATGCAGAGTTATTCTTTAGAGCCGACAGATAATTTTGTTTTAAAGTTTCAGAATCTCCCCGATGGAAATAAAGCCGTCGAAATGGTTCTCCAAACGCCCTTAGATCGAGAGAAAAAAGATCATATCTCTTTACTTTTAACAGCATTCGACGGAGGCGAACCCCAAATGTCTGGTACAATGAAGATACATATTACAGTTTTAGATGCAAATGATAACGTCCCTGTGTGTTCACAATCCGTATACAAGGCTAGCATAGCTGAAAATTCGCCAAAAGGCACAGTTTTAACTACAGTTAGTGCTTCTGATGCTGACCAGGGTT
Organism: Carassius gibelio; assembly: GCF_023724105.1. NCBI lineage: Eukaryota > Metazoa > Chordata > Actinopteri > Cypriniformes > Cyprinidae > Carassius > Carassius gibelio. The sequence continues at coordinate 19,071,625 of NC_068384.1, read as the reverse complement.
CAAATGGTAGAATATCGTTCTCCATTTCAAGTACAGCGGACAAAGCGGAAAATATTTTTGAAGTAGACCCTGAATCTGGTCTTGTAAAAATTATTGGGGGCATAGATTATGAACTAAGTAAGTATTATCAGATTGATGTTCAGGCACGAGATGAAGGCGGTCATACTGATTCGTGTAAAATAATTGTTGACGTTACTGACACAAACGATAATAGTCCCATTATTAATATTATTTCAAAATCAAGCCAGATATCAGAGGACTCAAAAACTGGCACTGTTTTAGCAATACTAAATATTCAAGACGTAGACTCGAGTGAAAGTGGCAAAGTTAATTGTCACCTAAATGAAAATGTTCCATTCGTCATTCAATCTTCGCCCGATGGGTTCTTCAGTTTAGTCACAGATGGTGATTTAGACCGAGAGCGCGAGTCTGAGTATAACATCAGTGTGACGTGCGCGGATGAGGGCGTGCCCTCTCTCTCCAGCAGCGTCACTCTCTCCTTACAGATATCAGATGTGAATGATAACGCGCCTGTCTTTGACAAGAGCTCATATGAGGCCTCTGTTCAAGAAAACAATATTCCGGGTCTTTCCATATTCACAGTCAGAGCAAGAGACGCAGATTTTAACCAGAATGCCCGTGTGTCTTATATACTGGAGGACTCGTCGGTAAACGGAGTGCCGGTGTCCTCTTTAGTGTCCGTTAGTGCTGATAGTGGAGTCATACATGCAGTACGATCTTTCGATTACGAACAGATCAAAGATTTCCAGTTCCGCGTAAAAGCGCAAGACGGAGGCTCTCCTCCTCTCAGCAGCAACGTGAGCGTGAAAATAATGATTCAGGACCAGAATGACAACGCGCCTCAGGTTCTGTATCCGGTCCAGTCTGGCGCTTCTGTGGTGGCTGAAATAGTGCCTCGTTCGGCAGATGTGGGTTATCTGGTGACTAAAGTGGTGGCTGTTGATGTGGACTCTGGACAGAATGCCTGGCTCTCATATAAACTGCAGAAAGCCACAGACAGGGCTCTGTTTGAAGTGGGCTTACAGAATGGAGAAATAAGAACTGTACGCCAAGTGACAGATAAAGATGCTGTGAAACAAAGACTCACTGTTGTAGTGGAGGACAACGGACAGCCCTCTCGATCAGCTACAGTCAATGTTAACGTGGCGGTGGCGGACAGCTTCCCTGAAGTGCTCTCGGAGTTCACTGACTTCACGCACGACAAGGACTACAACGACAATCTGACTTTCTATCTGGTCTTGGCCTTGGCTGTAGTTTCGTTTCTCTTTATCGTGTCTATCATCGCCATACTGTCAGTCAAATGCTACAGATGGAGACGCGAGCGGATGTTTTACAAATCAGGAGCGAATCTTCCAGTTATTCCGTATTATCCGCCTCTTTACGCAGACGTAGGGGGCACAGGAACTTTACAGCACGTGTACAATTATGAGGTTTGCAGAACCACTGACTCCAGAAAGAGTGATCTGAAATACGGCAGACCTTGCAGTGAGAGCATCATTAGTCTGGACAGCAGCGGGACACAGACACTCACGTATGCGCAGAGAGGAAACGTGATCAATGAACAATTTGATGAGCAGGTGAGAATTTTTATTTTCAGTTTTTGTAGCAGTTTACAAAATTTTTGACTGAAAAAGCATTCTAACCATACATACATGAATCCTAAGTGTTTCCAGTTTTGCATGAAATAACAAGCAAGTTGCTACTCACATAATTAGGCTGTTGTTTTCATGACGGCATAGTTGCTGTTGTTTGAAGTATTCCCCTGTTATTTATTGTCTTGTGTTAATGTCACGGATCTGATGTGGGTTTTCTCCTTCTTCTGTATTTATTTTGTTACGTTGGTTTTAGCATTAGGGCTTTAATGTAAGATTGTGTGTGAGATAAATATAAAATAGTTATATAATTGTAAAATTATTTTATCGGTATTAAAATAATCTGGAGAATCTCGCATAGCTTGTTTTGGACACTTTTCTGTCTCAAAAATTCCAGAAATAATCTTTCTACTGTTTTTATTATTATTATTATTATTATTATTATTATTATTATTATGCTATATACATATTTTGCAGTTTATAAATCGGCAGTGTATGGAAGCATATGGGTAGCATTATTCAATTTGGGATGTAATATGCAAAATGACAATGCAATATGTAAAATGGCAATGCATTTCTGTATTTACATTTACATTTTCCAATACATCTGTGCAACGTTTGCTGCAAAATGAAAATTAAAATTAAATTACATAATTTTCATTTGCCATTTACTACACCAGTTTTAATATGTAAAATGAATATTAATTTTAACGCTTTCTAAGTTGCAAAATTAAAATGAAAATGTATTACAGAAATGATTAGATATGTCTAACATGTTAAAGCAAAAACTGTGGCAAAATGATCATTTAAATGCTATTTTTCTTAATTGCATTAACACTCACAGTCAAGACACTTACGATTGCATTTTCATTCGGTGTCCCGCAATGAATGTAGCAAAACTCAATGTGCACATTGAAAATGCATTCCGAGCCGATCACGTGTCCCCGCCCTCGCGCCACGTCAATCATTGTGTGAACAAGGCGGGGCTTACAGAAGGTCAGAGACTCAAGTCTCAAGAAGAGGATTCAATCAAGTGAGACAACATGGACAAGACAGTTGGTCCGTGTATGTTTTGATCATTTCGGTTTATGGCTTGGCTTCAATATTTCATTCGGACTTGTGGGCGGAGCTGAAACGCTGCTTTCATCTGATTGGTCAAATCGGATCGGTTTTCATCTGACAGCCTTCAGCTGAAATGTCTGAAACTACACTCACTGTTAATTAGCATAATATTTGAATCAGATGTAGCTGGGCACATAATTCGTGCTGCTGAGACCTGCAAATTATTTCTAGGTTGTAGTATTGTATGAATATTGTCCCACTGATAAAAACAGTGCAAACAGTTCTGCCCCTTTGGATAACAGTAAAGTGGAAATAAATATAGTTAAATTTATGAAATAAAATTAAATAGGATTTTTTGGGAAGGTAAGTCTGGCCAGTTATACAAGCAACACGAGTCGGACGAGTCTAAAGATATGAGCTGAATTGGCTGAAACATTAAAGTTCTAGTCTGTGTCAATTACTCTCATAATAAATAATAATAATAATGTTAACTGTATTTTTCGGTATAAGTTGCATCAGTCCAAAAATACGCCATGACGAGGAAAAAAACATATATAAGTCGCACTGGACTATATGTCATATTTATTCAAGACCAAGAGAAAACATTACCGTCTACAGCCGCGAGAGGGCGCTCTGGGGTAGGCTACAGGAGCACTGAGCAGCATAGAGCTAATTTTACTATTTTTATTTAGAAATGTAACTATATTCATTTTTACAATTATTTATTAATGTCACACACACACATACCTAGTGCCTTATGACTTAAACGATGAGAGTGGTAAATGTTACAGACATGGAACTGTTCAGTCTATTATTGATTTTAATTTCCACTTCACTGTTATCCAAAGGGACAGAACTATTTGCACTGTATTTATCAGTGGGACAATATTCATACAATACTATAACCTAGAAATAATTTGCAGGTCTCAGCAGCACGAATTTGCCCAGCTACATCTGATTCAAATATTATGCTAATTAACAGTGAGCGTAGTTTCAGACATTTCAGTGCTTCACTCGCACTGACTCTTATTCTGCCTGAAAGAATGACAAGACCGAGCTGAAGGCTGTCAGATGAAAACCGATCCGATTCGACCAATCAGATGAAAGCAGCGTTTCAGCTCCGCCCACAAATCCGAATGAAATATTGAAGCCAAGCCATAAACCGAAATGATCAAAACATACACGGACCAACTGTCTTGTCCATGTTGTCTCACTTGATTGAATCCTCTTCTTGAGACTTGAGTCTCTGACCTTCTGTAAGCCCCGCCTTGTTCACACAATGATTGACGTGGCGCGAGGGCGGGGACACGTGATCGGCTCCGAATGCATTTTCAATGTGCACATTGAATTTTGCTACATTCATTGCGGGACACCGAATGAAAATGCAATCGTAAGTGTCTTGACTGTGAGTGTTAATGCAATTAAGAAAAATAGCATTTAAATGATCATTTTGCCACAGTTTTGCTTTAACATGTTAGACATATCTAATCATTTCTGTAATACATTTTCATTTTAATTTTGCAACTTATAAAGCGTTAAAATTAATATTCATTTTACATTTTAAAACTGGTGTAGTAAATGGCAAATGAAAATTATGTAATTTAATTTTCATTTTCATTTTGCACCAAACATTGCACAAATGTATTGGAAAATGTAAATGTAAATACAGAAATGCATTGCCATTTTACATATTGCATTGTCATTTTGCATATTACATCCCAAATTGAATAATGCTACCCATATGCTTCCATAGCAGTGCGATTTTTAGACTGTTTTGAAGAACTTTCAAATATGCTTGTGAACACCAGCAGAACTCAAATACAATCGCAGTAACTGGCCATGGTGCTAAAAGGTTCAGTCTTGGATTCTTCTGTCTAATTTCCCCCCCTTTCATCCGTTCGTCAGAGCATATCTTAGAACTTTTGCGTCTTTCCAGTCTCTCAATGTGTTTAGAATTTAGAAGGATCGCATTCATTCAGTGTTATGTATTTCATGTTTCTGTCTACTGTTCAGTTAAGGGCACATCTAAGTTTGTGCTAATTCAATATCTTAGCTCATTTATTTATGTAGTTTTATATTTATTTATTTATTTATTTATTTATTACTGTTATAATTTGTTTAAAGGAAATCCTGCAATCATAACTTATTTTTAGATAATGGTATGATGATTGACAATCGAAACGGCTGTATTTTAACTATTTTTTACAATGTGGAATAATTCGAAAACATATATCGTAGCTTAGAAAAACAAATAACACTGTGTATTTGGACATTTCTGTAGTTCATCAGACTGGACTCATAGTGCCGCTGTTGGTCAATATGTGAGTTTAGAGAGCAAATATGCTGCAGTTCCACCCCCATCATCTCCATATTATTAGAGAGAGACAGAAGCTGAGCGCACAGTCTGAGAGGAAGAGAGAAGACAAATAACGGAGATACTGTATTTATAATACTTATTTCTGAAATCACATGCACATGTGTTAGTTGTCACCTGGGATATGTACATCATTTTATCCAGCTTCTTGGATTGAATTGTTTGTTTTCTGCTTGAATCTTCATTCCGTGGTCTTCTGCAAAATGTCGGACAGAACAATGGCGCGGCAAGTACTGCTGTTTATTTGGTTTCTCTCTCTCAGTTCAGCTCTCGGGCAGGTCAGTTACTCCATTCCTGAAGAAATGGCGAAAGGATCTTTAGTCGGGAACATAGCACAGGATTTGGGTTTAGATTTAAAGAGATTGAACTCGGGTAAAGCTCGTATTTACACAGGAGACAGCGCTGAATACATCGAGCTGAATAAAGAAAGAGGAGTCCTCCTTATCAAAGAGAGAATAGACCGAGAGGCGCTGTGCGGACAGACAACGCCTTGCGCGCTACATTTACAGATTATTCTTGAAAACCCAATGGAATTCTTTAGCGTTACAATTGAAATAACAGATATTAATGACAACACTCCCAGTTTTGAAAAGGGAATGATTGTTTTTAAAATCAGTGAATCAGCTGTTTCAGGATCTAAATTTATGTTAGACCCTGCTATAGATCTCGATGTGGGAATCAACGGCCTTCAAAGCTATACGCTAAAACCTACTGATAATTTTAATCTTATGTTTAAAAACCAACCAGGAGACGGGAAAAACGTCGAAATGATTCTAAAAAAGCCTTTAGACCGTGAAAAACAGCATGATATAAAATTAGTTCTCACAGCCATTGATGGGGGAGATCCTCAGTTGTCTGGCAGTATAGAGATACACGTTACAGTTTTAGACGTAAACGACAATGCTCCTGTTTTCTTGCAGTCAGTTTATAAAGCAACTGTAACAGAGAATGCGCCAAAAGACACTGTAGTGTCACAAGTGAGCGCAACTGACGCAGATGAGGGTGTAAATGGTAAAATAGAGTATTCTATTGCAAACAGACAGGATGATGCCAGGCAGTTATTTGGCATCAATCAAGATAGTGGCCAAGTTACAGTGGTCGGAATAATAGACTTTGAAAAAGCCCGCAATTACGAGATTCGTGTTCAAGCTAGTGATCATGGTGGTCTGACTGATTCTTGTAAAATCATAGTTGATGTAATTGATATCAATGATAATAAGCCATTGATCAATATTATGTCCAAAACAAACGTGATAGCTGAAAATTCCGCGTCTGAGACGGTGGTTACGATGATAAATGTTCAGGATCTTGATTCGGGAGAAAATGGGAAAGTTCAGTGTTCAGTTAATGAGAACATTCCATTTACTTTGAAGTCCGCAAATGCCAATTTCTTCAGTTTAGTCACAGATGGTGATTTAGACCGAGAGCGCGAGTCTGAGTATAACATCAGTGTGACGTGCGCGGATGAGGGCGTGCCCTCTCTCTCCAGCAGCGTCACTCTCTCCTTAAAGATATCAGATGTGAATGATAACGCGCCTGTCTTTGACATGAGCTCATATGAGGCCTCTGTTCAAGAAAACAACACACCGGGTCTTTCCATATTCACAATCAGAGCCAGAGACGCAGATTTTAACCAGAATGCCCGTGTGTCTTATATACTGGAGGACTCGTCGGTTAACGGAGTGCCGGTGTCCTCGTTAGTGTCCGTTAGTGCTGATAGTGGAGTCATACATGCAGTACGGTCTTTCGATTACGAGCAGATCAAAGATTTCCAGTTCCGCGTAAAAGCGCAAGACGGAGGCTCCCCTCCTCTCAGCAGCAACGTGAGCGTGAAAATAATGATTCAGGACCAGAATGACAACGCGCCTCAGGTTCTGTATCCGGTCCAGTCTGGCGCTTCTGTGGTGGCTGAAATAGTGCCTCGTTCGGCAGATGTGGGTTATCTGGTGACTAAAGTGGTGGCTGTTGATGTGGACTCTGGACAGAATGCCTGGCTCTCATATAAACTGCAGAAAGCCACAGACAGGGCTCTGTTTGAAGTGGGCTTACAGAATGGAGAAATAAGAACTGTTCGCCAAGTGACAGATAAAGATGCAGTGAAACAAAGACTCACTGTTGTAGTGGAGGACAACGGACAGCCCTCTCGATCAGCTACAGTCAATGTTAACGTGGCGGTGGCGGACAGCTTCCCTGAAGTGCTCTCGGAGTTCACTGACTTCACGCACGACAAGGACTACAACGAAAACCTGACTTTCTATCTGGTCTTGGCCTTGGCTGTAGTTTCGTTTCTCTTTATCGTGTCTATCATCGCCATACTGTCAGTCAAATGCTACAGATGGAGACGCGAGCGGATGTTTTACAAATCAGGAGCGAATCTTCCAGTTATTCCGTATTATCCGCCTCTTTACGCAGACGTAGGGGGCACAGGAACTTTACAGCACGTGTACAATTATGAGGTTTGCAGAACCACTGACTCCAGAAAGAGTGATCTGAAATACGGCAGACCTTGCAGTGAGAGCATCATTAGTCTGGACAGCAGCGGGACACAGACACTCACGTATGCGCAGAGAGGAAACGTGACCAATGAACAATTTGAGGATCAGGTGAGTTTTGTATTTCATAGACTGCGTAGCAGCTTCCTTTTTTATTTATTTTTTTTTTTTTTAACAGCAAAAGCGTTCAAATCGTTCATTTTACCTAAAATAAGGAGCAAGTTTCTATTCACACAATTAGGCTGTTGTTTTCATGATGGAATCGTAGCTTTAGTTTGATGTCCCTGCTATTTATTTTCGCGTGTTAATGTTACAGATAAAAAATATGGATTTTCTTCCACTTTCTTATTCATTTTGTTACACTGGTTTCACTTTAGTGTTTTAATGAAATATTTGTTTCATTTCAAGTTTGAAGGAGTTTTTCTTGGTCAAGTATGCATACTTCAACTTCCTTCATGTAACGTGCCCAAATTATTCGAGGTGTATGTACAATAGTTACATGATTCTAAAAATATTTTATCGGTTGTTAAATAATATGAAGAATCTCGTGTTGCTGCTTTAAACCCATTTGCGGTCTTCAGAAACGGCTAAAATAACAATATTTATACTCTAATGTTAAGTGGGTTTATCCGACTTAATCCATATTTTACCATTTTTAAATCCACAATTTAAAGGCTGTTTTGAAGATATTTTATATATGCTTGTGAAGACCAGCAGAACTCTATTCAGTCATGGTAACTGGCCGTGGTGCTGAAACTGTCAGTCTTGGGTTCTTCTGCCTATTTTCATTATCTCCGTTCGTTAGAGCACATCTTCTAGAACTTTTGCGTCCTTTCAGTCTCTCAATATGTTAAGAATTTAAAAGTATGATATTCGTCCATATTTATATATTTTAAGTTTATTTCTACTGTTCAGCCAAGGTCGGACCTAAGTTTGCGCTACTTCAATATCTAGACCTTTTCATTGTTTTATTTATTTGTTTGTTTACATATTGTTACATGTATAATTTGTTTAAATGAAATTATGCAATCATAACTCGTTTTTTAATTTATTTTTTACTATTTTTTTATATTTATATGTTGATTGGCAATCGCTGTGTTTTAATTATTTTTACAGGGGGAATAATTCTAAAACACATATCGTAGTGTAGAAAATAAAATGCGTCTATTTGGTCATTTCTGTAGTTCATCAGACTGGACTCTTAGTGCCGCTGTTGGTCAATATGTGAGTTTAGAGAGCAGATCTTCTGCAGTTCCACCCCCATCATCTCCATATTATTAGAGAGAGACAGAAGCTGAGCGCACAGTCTGAGAGGAAGAGAGAAGACAAATAACGGAGATACTGTATTAAGTAACCTTTTCTTTGACATACAAACTGTTTGCTGGCTCTAGTTACTCTGGATTTAACACGATTTCCTCCAGCTTTTTGGATTTATTTATTTCCTTTTTGTCCTTCCGTGGTCTTCTGCAAAATGTCGGACAGAACAATGGCGCGGCAAGTACTGCTGTTTATTTGGTTTCTCTCTCTCAGTTCAGCTCTCGGACAGGTCAGTTACTCCATTCCTGAGGAAATGGCGAAAGGCTCTTTAGTCGGGAACATAGCGCAGGATTTGGGTTTAGATTTAAAGAGATTGAACTCGGGTAAAGCTCATATTTATACAGGAGACAGTGCTGAATACATCGAGCTGAATAAAGAAAGAGGAGTCCTCCTTATCAAAGAGAGAATAGACCGAGAGGCGCTGTGCGGACAGACAACGCCTTGCGCGCTACATTTACAGATTATTCTTGAAAACCCGATGGAATTTTTTAGCGTTACAATTGAAATAACAGATATTAATGACAACACTCCCAGTTTTGAAAAGAGTACGATTATTTTTAAAATCAGTGAATCAGTTATTTTAGGATCTAAATTTATGTTAGAGCCTGCTATAGATCTTGATGTGGGAATCAACGGTCTTCAAAGCTATACGCTAAAACCTACTGATAATTTTAATCTTATGTTTAAAAACCAACCAGGAGACGGGAAAAATGTTGAAATGATTCTAAAAAAGCCTTTAGACCGTGAAAAACAGCATGATATAAAATTAGTGCTCACAGCCATTGATGGGGGAGATCCTCAGTTGTCTGGCAGTATAGAGATACACGTTACAGTTTTAGACGCAAACGACAATGCTCCTGTTTTCTTGCAGTCAGTTTATAAAGCCACTGTAACAGAGAATGCGCCAAAAGACACTGTAGTGTCACAAGTGAGCGCAACTGACGCAGATGAGGGTTTAAATAGTAAAATAGAGTATTCAATTGCAAACAGACAGGGTGATGCAAGGCAGTTATTTGGCATCAATCAAGATAGTGGCCAAGTTACAGTGGTCGGAATAATAGACTTTGAAAAAGCTCGCAATTACGAGATAAGTGTTCAAGCTAGTGATCATGGTGGTCTGACTGATTCGTGTAAAATCATAGTTGATGTAATTGATATAAATGATAATAAGCCAGTGATCAATATTATGTCCAAAACAAACGTGATAGCTGAAAATTCCGCGTCTGAGACGGTGGTTACGATGATAAATGTTCAGGATCTTGATTCGGGAGAAAATGGGAAAGTTCAGTGTTCAGTTAATGAGAACATTCCATTTACTTTGAAGTCCGCAAATGCCAATTTCTTCAGTTTAGTCACAGATGCTGATTTAGACCGAGAGCGCGAGTCTGAGTATAACATCAGTGTGACGTGCGCGGATGAGGGCGTGCCCTCTCTCTCCAGCAGCGTCATTCTCTCCTTAAAGATATCAGATGTGAATGATAACGCGCCTGTCTTTGACAAGAGCTCATATGAGGCCTCTGTTCAAGAAAACAACACACCGGGTCTTTCCATATTCACAGTCAGAGCAAGGGACGCAGATTTTAACCAGAATGCCCGTGTGTCTTATATACTGGAGAACTCGTCGGTAAACGGAGTGCCGGTGTCCTCGTTAGTGTCCGTTAGTGCTGATAGTGGAGTCATACATGCAGTACGATCTTTCGATTACGAGCAGATCAAAGATTTCCAGTTCCGCGTAAAAGCGCAAGACGGAGGAAATCCTCCTCTCGGCAGCAACGTGAGCGTGAAAATAATGATTCAGGACCAGAATGACAACGCGCCTCAGGTTCTGTATCCGGTCCAGTCTGGCGCTTCTGTGGTGGCTGAAATAGTGCCTTGTTCGGCAGATGTGGGTTATCTGGTGACTAAAGTGGTGGCTGTTGATGTGGACTCTGGACAGAATGCCTGGCTCTCATATAAACTGCAGAAAGCCACAGACAGGGCTCTGTTTGAAGTGGGCTTACAGAATGGAGAAATAAGAACTGTTCGGCAAGTGACAGATAAAGATGCTGTGAAACAAAGACTCACTGTTGTAGTGGAGGACAACGGACAGCCCTCTCGATCAGCTACAGTCAATGTTAACGTGGCGGTGGCGGACAGCTTCCCTGAAGTGCTCTCGGAGTTCACTGACTTCACGCACGACAAGGACTACAACGAAAACCTGACTTTCTATCTGGTCTTGGCCTTGGCTGTAGTTTCGTTTCTCTTTATCGTGTCTATCATCGCCATACTGTCAGTCAAATGCTACAGATGGAGACGCGAGCGGATGTTTTACAAATCAGGAGCGAATCTTCCAGTTATTCCGTATTATCCGCCTCTTTACGCAGACGTAGGAGGCACAGGAACTTTACAGCACGTGTACAATTATGAGGTTTGCAGAACCACTGACTCCAGAAAGAGTGATCTGAAATACGGCAGACCTTGCAGTGAGAGCATCATTAGTCTGGACAGCAGCGGGACACAGACACTCACGTATGCGCAGAGAGGAAACGTGATCAATGAAGAATTTGAGGATCAGGTGAGTTTTGTATTTCACAGACTGCGTAGCAGCTTCCTTTTTTTTCTTTTTTTACAGCAAAAGCGTTCAAATCGTTCATTTTACCTAAAATAAGGAGCAAGTTGCTATTCACACAATTAGGCTGTTGTTTTCATGATGGAATCGTAGCTTTAGTTAGATGTCCCTGCTATTTATTTTCGCGTGTTAATGTTACAGATAAAAAATATGGATTTTCTTCCACTTTTGTATTTATTTTGTTACACTGGTTTTACTTTAGTGCTTTAATTAAATATTTGTTTCATTTCAAGTTTGAAGGAGTTTTTCTCGGTCAAGTATGCATACTTCAACTTCCTTTATGTAACTTGCCCAAATTATTCGAGGTGTATGTACAATAGTTACATGATTCTAAAAATATTTTATCGGTTGTTAAATAATATGAAGAATCTCGTGTTGCTGCTTTAAACCCATTTCCGGTCTTCAGAAACGGCTAAAATAACAATATTTATACTGTAATGTAAAGTGGGTTTATCTGACCTAATCCGTATTTTACAGTTTTTAAATCCACAATTTAAAGACTGTTTTGAAGATATTTTATATATGCTTGTGAAGACCAGCAGAACTCTATTCATTCATGGTAACTGGCCGTGGTGCTGAAACTGTCAGTCTTGGGTTCTTCTGCCTATTTTCCTTATCTCCGTTCGTTAGAGCACATCTTCTAGAACTTTTGCGTCCTTTCAGTCTCTCAATATGTTTAGAATTTAAAAGTATGATATTCGTCCATATTCATATATTTTAAGTTTATTTCTACTGTTCAGTCAAGGTCGGACCTAAGTTTGCGCTACTTCAATATCTAGACCTTTTCATTGTGTTTTATTTATTTGTTTGTTTACATATTGTGACATGTATCATTTGTTTAAAGGAAATTATGCAATCATAACTCGTTTTTTTATTTATTTTTTACTATTTTTTTCTTTTTTTTTCTTTTTTGTAGTTATATGCTGGTTGGCAATCGCTGTGTTTTAATTATTTTTACAGGGGGAATAATTCTAAAACACATATCGTAGTGTAGAAAAATAAATGCGTCTATTTGGTCATTTCTGTAGTTCATCAGACTGGACTCTTAGTGCCGCTGTTGGTCAATATGTGAGTTTAGAGAGCAGATCTTCTGCAGTTCCACCCCCATCATCTACATATTATTAGAGAGAGACAGAAGCTGAGCGCACAGTCTGAGAGGAAGAGAGAAGACAAATAACGGAGATACTGTATTAAGTATCCTTTTCTTTGACATACAAACTTTTTGCTAGCTCTAGTTACTTTGGATTTATACACGATTTCCTCCAGCTTTTTGGATTTATTTATTTCCTTTTGTCCTTCCGTGGTCTTCTGCAAAATGTCGGACAGAACAATGGCGCGGCAAGTACTGCTGTTTATTTGGTTTTTCTCTCTCAGTTCAGCTCTCGGACAGGTCAGTTACTCCATTCCTGAGGAAATGGCGAAAGGCTCTTTAGTCGGGAACATAGCGCAGGATTTGGGTTTAGATTTAAAGAGACTACAATCAGGTAAAGCGCGTATTTATACAGGAGACAGCGCTGAATACATCGAGCTGAATAAAGAAAGAGGAGTCCTCCTTATCAAAGAGAGAATAGACCGAGAGGCGCTGTGCGGACAGACAACGCCTTGCGCGCTACATTTACAGATTATTCTTGAAAACCCGATGGAATTTTTTAGCGTTACAATTGAAATAACAGATATTAATGACAACACTCCCAGTTTTAAAAAGAGTACGATTATTTTTAAAATCAGTGAATCAGTTATTTTAGGATCTAAATTTATGTTAGAGCCTGCTATAGATCTTGATGTGGGAATCAACGGCCTTCAAAGCTATACGCTAAAACCTACTGATAATTTTGATCTTAAATTTAAAAGTCAAACAGGAGACGGTAAAAATGTCGAAATGGTTCTAAAAAAGCCTTTAGACCGTGAAAAACAGCATGATATAAAATTAGTGCTCACAGCCATTGATGGAGGAGATCCTCAGTTGTCTGGCAGTATAGAGATACACGTTACAGTTTTAGACGCAAACGACAATGCTCCTGTTTTCTTGCAGTCAGTTTATAAAGCAACTGTAACAGAGAATGCGCCAAAAGACACTGTAGTGTCACAAGTGAGCGCAACTGACGCAGATGAGGGTATAAATAGTAAAATAGAGTATTCAATTGCAAACATGCAAGATGATGCTCGGCAGTTATTTGAAATAGACGAACATAAAGGCAAAGTTACAGTGGTCGGAATAATAGACTTTGAAAAAGCTCGCAATTACGAGATAAATGTTCAAGCTAGTGATCATGGTGGTCTGACTGATTCTTGTAAAATCATAGTTGATGTAATTGACATCAATGATAATAAACCAGTGATCAATATTATGTCCAAAACAAACGTGATAGCTGAAAATTCAGCGTCTGAGACAGTGGTTACGATGATAAATGTTCAGGATCTTGATTCGGGAGAAAATGGGAAAGTTCAGTGTTCAGTTAATGAGAACATTCCATTTACTTTGAAGTCCGCAAATGCCAATTTCTTCAGTTTAGTCACAGATGGTGATTTAGACCGAGAGCGCGAGTCTGAGTATAACATCAGCGTGACGTGCGCGGATGAGGGCGTGCCCTCTCTCTCCAGCAGCGTCACTCTCTCCTTAAAGATATCAGATGTGAATGATAACGCGCCTGTCTTTGATAAGAGCTCATATGAGGCCTCTGTTCAAGAAAACAACACACCGGGTCTTTCCATATTCACAGTCAGAGCCAGTGACATAGATTTTAACCAGAATGCCCGTGTGTCTTATATACTGGAGGACTCGTTGGTAAACGGAGTGCCGGTGTCCTCTTTAGTGTCCGTTAGTGCTGATAGTGGAGTCATACATGCAGTACGATCTTTCGATTACGAGCAGATCAAAGATTTCCAGTTCCGCGTAAAAGCGCAAGACGGAGGCTCCCCTCCTCTCAGCAGCAACGTGAGCGTGAAAATAATGATTCAGGACCAGAATGACAACGCGCCTCAGGTTCTGTATCCGGTGCAGTCTGGCGCTTCTGTGGTGGCTGAAATAGTGCCTCGTTCGGCAGATGTGGGTTATCTGGTGACTAAAGTGGTGGCTGTTGATGTGGACTCTGGACAGAATGCCTGGCTCTCATATAAACTGCAGAAAGCCACAGACAGGGCGCTGTTTGAAGTGGGCTTACAGAATGGAGAAATAAGAACTGTTCGCCAAGTGACAGATAAAGATGCTGTGAAACAAAGACTCACTGTTGTAGTGGAGGACAACGGACAGCCCTCTCGATCAGCTACAGTCAATGTTAACGTGGCGGTGGCGGACAGCTTCCCTGAAGTGCTCTCGGAGTTCACTGACTTTACGCACGACAAGGACTACAACGAAAACCTGACTTTCTATCTGGTCTTGGCCTTGGCTGTAGTTTCGTTTCTCTTTATCGTGTCTATCATCGCCATACTGTCAGTCAAATGCTACAGATGGAGACGCGAGCGGATGTTTTACAAATCTGGAGCGAATCTTCCAGTTATTCCGTATTATCCGCCTCTTTACGCAGACGTCGGGGGCACAGGAACTTTACAGCACGTGTACAATTATGAGGTTTGCAGAACCACTGACTCCAGAAAGAGTGATCTGAAATACGGCAGACCTTGCAGTGAGAGCATCATTAGTCTGGACAGCAGCGGGACACAGACACTCACGCATGCGCAGAGAGGAAAACTGATCAGTGAAGAATTTTGTGATCAGGTGAGAATTTTTATTTTCAGTTTTTGTAGCAGCTTGTAAGACAATTACAATTTTACATATAATTGCAAGTAAGCAAGGCTGTTGCTTTTATGGTGGCATCGTAGCTGTAGTTTGAAGTATGTCCCTCCTATTTATTTTCTAGTGTTAATTGTACAACTCATATGTGGGTTTTCTGCTTATTTTGCATTTATTTTGTTACCTTGGTTTCCCTGTCGTGCTTAATGCAAGATTTGTTCAATTTCCAGTTTAGGGAGTTTGTTCTGGTCATGTATGCATACGTCAACATTCTTAATGTCTTTTGCCCAAATTATTTGTGTTTTCAGTAACTTTCTTTAATATATACAACATATGTTTTATCAAGTAATAGTTGTGATTTTGTTTTGATTCTAAATAATTTCAACGTGAGGTGTAATTACAATATTTATATGATTCAAAATTATTTTATCAGTTTTAAGTAATCTGAAGAATCTCGTGTTGTTGCTTTAAAACCATTTCCATTCTTTAGAAAGATTATTATTTCAGGCGTATCTGCTTTAACGTGAAGTGGTTATATCTACCTTATCCATATTTAAAAGTTTTTAAATCCACAATACGTTTTTTTTAACTGTTTTCTTTTATATATACTTGTGAAGACCAGCAGAACTCTATTCAGTCATGGTAGCTGGCCGTGGTGCTGAAACGGTCAGTCTTGGGTTCTTCTGCCTACTTTATTTCTCCCTTGCATCCGTTCGTTAGAGCACATCTTCCAGAACTTCTGCGTCCTTTCAGTCTCTCAATTTGTTCAGAATTTAAAACTATTTTTTCGTTCATATTCATATATTTCACATTTCTCTTTATTATTCCGTTAAGCGCACACCTATGTTTGTGCTAATTCAATATATAGTCCTTTATTATTATTATTAGTAGTAGTAGTAGTATTGTTGTTACTTTTACAATTTGATTAAAGGAAATCATGCAATCATAACTCATTTTTTTTTTTTTTGTAGAGTTGTATGCTGATTGGCAATCGCGACAGCTGTATTCTAATAATTTTTACAGGGGGACATAATTCTAAAACACATCTCATAGCGTAGGAAAAAATGTGTCTATCTGGTAATTTCAGTAGTTCATCAGACTGGACTCATAGTGCCGCTGTTGGTCAATATGTGAGTTTAGAGAGCAAATATGCTGCAGTTCCACCCCCATCATCTCCATATTATTAGAGAGAGACAGAAGCTGAGCGCACAGTCTGAGAAGAAGAGAGAAGACAAATCACGGAGATAATGTATTTTTAAACCTTTTTCTGGAATTACAAACACGTTTGTTAGTTCTCGTCACTTTGGATATGTACATGATTTCCTCCAGCTTTTTGGAGTGATTTATTTGTTTTCTGCTTGAATCTTCCCTCTGTGGTCTTCTGCAAAATGTCGGACCGAACAATGGCGCGGCAAGTACTGCTGTTTATTTGGTTTCTCTCTCTCAGTTCAGCTCTCGGGCAGGTCAGTTACTCCATTCCTGAGGAAATGGCGAAAGGCTCTTTAGTCGGAAACATAGCGCAGGATTTGGGTTTAGATGTAAAGAGATTAAAATCGGGTAAAGCTCGTATTTATACAGGAGACAGCGCTGAATACATCGAGCTGAATAAAGAAAGAGGAGTCCTCCTTATCAAAGAGAGAATAGACCGAGAGGCGCTGTGCGGACAGAAAACGCCTTGCGCGCTGCATTTCCAGATTATTCTCGAAAGCCCGATGGAGTTTTACAGTGTTAATGTTGAGGTGCTTGATATAAATGATCACACACCATTTTTTGAAAAAAGCCAAATTATATTCAGAATTAGCGAATCTGCGTCCATTGGTACCAAATTTACAATAGAACCTGCTAGAGATCTTGACGTTGGAATGAATAGTCTGCAGACATATATATTAAAACCGACAGATAATTTTGCCTTGAAATTCAAGAGCCAGCCAGCGGGAGGACAAAATGTTGAAATGATTTTACAAAAGCCTCTAGATCGTGAGAAGCAGGAGCACATGTTTTTAACATTAACAGCCATTGACGGAGGCGATCCTCAAATGTCTGGAAATATTCAAATAAATATTATTGTTTTAGATGCGAACGATAACACTCCAGTTTTCACACAGTCAGTTTATAAAACAGCTGTAACTGAGAATTCACCAAAAGAAACAGTTGTGACGACAGTTACAGCGTCGGATCCAGATCAAGGAGTAAATGGTGAAATAATATATTCAATAACAAACACGTTAGATAAAGTACGAGACATATTTGAAATTAACGAGACTGATGGCAAAGTAAGATTGATCGGTTTGGTTGATTATGAACAAGATCTGCACTTTGAGATTCGCGTTCAAGCTAGTGATCATGGAGGCTTTACTGATTCTTGTAAAATCATAGTTGATGTAATTGACATCAATGATAATAAGCCAGTGATAAATATTATGTCTAAAACAAACGTGATAGCAGAAAATTCCGCGTCTGAGACGGTGGTTACGATGATAAATGTTCAGGATCTTGACTCGGGAGAAAATGGGAAAGTTCATTGTTCTATTAATGAGAATATCCCTTTCACGTTGAGGTCGACAAATGCCAATTTCTTCAATTTAGTCACAGATGGTGATTTAGACAGAGAGCGCGTGTCTGAGTATAACATCAGTGTGACGTGCGCGGATGAGGGCGTGCCTTCTCTCTCCAGCAGCGTCACTCTCTCCTTAAAGATTTCAGATGTGAATGATAACGCGCCTGTCTTTGACAAGAGCTCATATGAGTCCTCTGTTCAAGAAAACAACACACCGGGTCTTTCCATATTCACAGTCAGAGCCAGAGACGCAGATTTTAACCAGAATGCCCGTGTGTCTTATATACTGGAGGACTCGTTGGTAAACGGAGTGCCGGTGTCCTCGTTAGTGTCCGTTAGTGCTGATAGTGGAGTCATACATGCAGTACGATCTTTCGATTACGAGCAGATCAAAGATTTCCAGTTCCGCGTAAAGGCGCAGGACGGAGGCTCTCCTCCTCTCAGCAGCAACGTGAGCGTGAAAATAATGATTCAGGACCAGAATGACAACGCGCCTCAGGTTCTGTATCCGGTCCAGTCTGGCGCTTCTGTGGTGGCTGAAATAGTGCCTCGTTCGGCAGATGTGGGTTATCTGGTGACTAAAGTGGTGGCTGTTGATGTGGACTCTGGACAGAATGCCTGGCTCTCATATAAACTGCAGAAAGCCACAGACAGGGCTCTGTTTGAAGTGGGCTTACAGAATGGAGAAATAAGAACTGTACGCCAAGTGACAGATAAAGATGCTGTGAAACAAAGACTCACTGTTGTAGTGGAGGACAACGGACAGCCCTCTCGATCAGCTACAGTCAATGTTAACGTGGCGGTGGCGGACAGCTTCCCTGAAGTGCTCTCGGAGTTCACTGACTTCACGCACGACAAGGACTACAACGACAACCTGACTTTCTATCTGGTCTTGGCCTTGGCTGTAGTTTCGTTTCTCTTTATCGTGTCTATCATCGCCATACTGTCAGTCAAATGCTACAGATGGAGACGCGAGCGGATGTTTTACAAATCAGGAGCGAATCTTCCAGTTATTCCGTATTATCCGCCTCTTTACGCAGACGTAGGGGGCACAGGAACTTTACAGCACGTGTACAATTATGAGGTTTGCAGAACCACTGACTCCAGAAAGAGTGATCTGAAATACGGCAGACCTTGCAGTGAGAGCATCATTAGTCTGGACAGCAGCGGAACACAGACACTCACGCATGCGCAAAGGGAGAGACTGAACTTTGATGACTGTGACGATCAGGTGAGAAATATTTTTACAGCTAATTTATATCTCTGCTAAATAAATTGTCTCTGCAATACTTAGAAGTGTATTACGTTATTTTTATCAGAACAGAAAATGACACGAATTCATTGCTGTTGTATTTTCATCCGTTTGCTGTAATTTGGTAATATTCTGAAATACTATGGCACTATAGCCGAGTAATACTTTGTCCACTTTAACTACATTATCTCGCTAGCTTATGTGCAGTTCTTAATTTGTAGTTACATCCCTTTTCTCTGAATGGTTTTTCACTTTTTATTTTTATTTATTTATTTGTTTAATATTATTATTTATTTGTTTATTTTTCGTCAGAAAGTGAGAAACTATTTAGCATCTTGCGTCCCTGGCCATGGTCCTGAAATGCTCTCGGTAAGATTTTTCAAAATTTTATTGGGTTTATCCACCGGTTCATAATTGTTTTTTAGGTACTTATCCCTTTATCGCGTAATGATGTGCATACTTGTGAGGCCTAAACAAAAATTTGCGGACAAAATATATATATATATATATATATATATATATATATATATATATATATATATATATATATATGTATATATAAAGTCAAAACTTTATTTACACAAGTTCATAAAAACTGTTTTATTTCATACAGATATATACACTTCGGGACTTTTATTAATTCGTTTTTCTTGGACATTTCTGACAATGAGATACAGTTTTATTATTTTTTCATTTTCTGTAGTTCATCAAACTGGACTCGTAGTGCCGCTGTTGGTCAATATGTGAGTTTAATGAGCAGATCTGCTGCAGTTCCACCCCCATCATCTCCATATTATTATAGACACTGAAGCTGAGAGCAGAGTCTGAGGAGGAGAGAGAAGACAAAATCAAGAAGATACTATATTTATAATCCATTTTTCTGATACTGCAGAATTTTTCTTTCTTCACTTTGGAAATATAAATAATTTCATCTGTTTTCTAAGACTGATTTATTTGCTGGCTGCCTTAATTTTCCGTCCACGGACCTCCGCAAAATGTCGGACAGAACAATGGCGCGGCAAGTACTGCTGTTTATTTGGTTTTTCTCTCTCAGTTCAGCTCTCGGACAGGTCAGTTACTCCATTCCTGAGGAAATGGCGAAAGGCTCTTTAGTCGGGAACATAGCGCAGGATTTGGGTATAGATTTAAAGAGACTACAATCAGGTAAAGCGCGTATTTATACAGGAGACAGTGCTGAATACATCGAGCTGAATAAAGAAAGAGGAGTCCTCCTTATCAAAGAGAGAATAGACCGAGAGGCGCTGTGCGGACAGACAACGCCTTGCGCGCTACATTTTCAGATTATTTTAGACAATCCAATAGAGTTTTATTCCATTACTGTCGAAGTTACAGATGTAAATGACCATTCGCCCTCTTTTAAACGAACTGAGATGAGATTCAGAATTAGTGAGTCAGCTGCGACTGGGGCAGTTTTTGTTTTAGAGAGAGCGATGGATTTAGACGTCGAAATAAACGGCCTTCAGAATTATATATTAAAGCCCACTGATAATTTTTCATTAAAATTACAGAGTCAAACTGACGGTAGTAAGCTAGTAAAAATGGTTCTTCAAAAACCTCTCGATCGTGAAAAGCAAGAGCATTTGTCTCTGGTTCTGACAGCGATAGATGGAGGGGATCCACAGTTGTCTGGTACTGCGCAGATACATATTACTGTTTTAGATGCTAATGACAACGCGCCTGTTTTTACGCAGGAAATATATAAAGCGAGTGTCACTGAGAGTGCTCTAAAAGGCACAGTTGTGACGAAGGTGAGCGCTTCTGATTTGGATGAGGGTTCTTACGGCAAAATCACATATGCTATTACAAATACCCTAGACCATGTTCCGGAGTTGTTTGAAATTAACGAAACAAATGGTGAGGTGAGAGTAGCAGGGAATATAGATTACGAAAAAGCTGGCCACTATCAAATTCATGTACAGGCGAGCGACGATGGGGGTCTGACTGATTCTTGTAAAATCGATGTGGATGTGATTGATATAAATGACAATAAACCACAGATCAACATAATGTCTAAATTAACGACAATATCAGAAAACTCTACTTCTGGAACTGTTGTAACTGTGATAAACGCGCAAGACCCAGATGCAGGAGAAAACGGTAAAATTGATTGTTCAGTTAATGAGAACATTCCTTTTACCTTGAAGTCGACAAATGCCAATTTCTTCAGTTTAATCACAGATGGTGATTTAGACCGAGAGCGCGAGTCTGAGTATAACATCAGTGTGACGTGCGCGGATGAGGGCGTGCCCTCTCTCTCCAGCAGCGTCACTCTCTCCTTAAAGATATCAGATGTGAATGATAACGCGCCTGTCTTTGACAAGAGCTCGTATGAGGCCTCTGTTCAAGAAAACAACACACCGGGTCTTTCCATATTCACAGTCAGAGCCAGAGACGCAGATTTTAACCAGAATGCCCGTGTGTCTTATATACTGGAGGACTCGTCGGTAAACGGAGTGCCGGTCTCCTCTTTAGTGTCCGTTAGTGCTGATAGTGGAGTCATACATGCAGTACGATCTTTCGATTACGAGCAGATCAAAGATTTCCAGTTCCGCGTAAAAGCGCAAGACGGAGGCTCTCCTCCTCTCAGCAGCAACGTGAGCGTGAAAATAATGATTCAGGACCAGAATGACAACGCGCCTCAGGTTCTGTATCCGGTCCAGTCTGGCGCTTCTGTGGTGGCTGAAATAGTGCCTCGTTCGGCAGATGTGGGTTATCTGGTGACTAAAGTGGTGGCTGTTGATGTGGACTCTGGACAGAATGCCTGGCTCTCATATAAACTGCAGAAAGCCACAGACAGGGCTCTGTTTGAAGTGGGCTTACAGAATGGAGAAATAAGAACTGTTCGCCAAGTGACAGATAAAGATGCTGTGAAACAAAGACTCACTGTTGTAGTGGAGGACAACGGACAGCCCTCTCGATCAGCTACAGTCAATGTTAACGTGGCGGTGGCGGACAGCTTCCCTGAAGTGCTCTCGGAGTTCACTGACTTCACGCACGACAAGGACTACAACGAAAATCTGACTTTCTATCTGGTCTTGGCCTTGGCTGTAGTTTCATTTCTCTTTATCGTGTCTATCATCGCCATACTGTCAGTCAAATGCTACAGATGGAGACGCGAGCGGATGTTTTACAAATCAGGAGCGAATCTTCCAGTTATTCCGTATTATCCGCCTCTTTACGCAGACGTAGGGGGCACAGGAACTTTACAGCACGTGTACAATTATGAGGTTTGCAGAACCACTGACTCCAGAAAGAGTGATCTGAAATACGGCAGACCTTGCAGTGAGAGCATCATTAGTCTGGACAGCAGCGGAACACAGACACTCACGCATGCGCAAAGGGAGAGAATGAACTTTGACGATTGTGGCGATCAGGTGAGAAATATTTTTACAGATAATTTATATTTATATTTATATTTTAAAACGATGTTTCTCAAAGCGGATAATTTTGCTTTAGCTGTGGACAATTAAAGGAGTTGACAATTAAATATGGTGTATTTTGATCTTATATTATATTTTGGCCAGTTTTTATAATTATATATTTCTATTACTCAAATTATTATTCTCTATTTTTATTTGTACCTCTTTTTGTAATGCGTGAAGTTGAAGTTTTTTTTATTTATTTATTTTTGCATATATATATATATATATATGCAAAAATAATGCTGGCGATTTCACAAACGAGTGCATTTTCCCTGACCATGGTCCTGAAATGCAGCAGACGGTCATTTTCCCCTTAGTTTCCCGATGCATCTCTTTACAGCGGACCGTCTTTTTATTTATTTATTTTTTTCTGCAGGTTCTCTATCTATCCTTCTGTTCATAGTTAAACGATACAAACTTTCATTCGTTTTCAGATACTTGGTATGTCTTTAAATGTATTTTGGATATTTCTGTCTGATCTATGAACACGCGGATAGGGCTTAATCAAAACACTGCAGGAGCGAGAAATTTATTTGTTTCAGTTTTTTTTTTCTTTAAATCTAATTTACGCAAACTCATACACCCATTGTATCTCTTACATGTCTGTATTATAATGAACATTTGCTAGCTTAATACTTAAGTACTCTGTTGAGTAAATTGCTTTTCTTTGATGTGTCTGACACAGATAAAGGTTGATTAATTTTACATTTTCTGTAGTTCATCAGACTGGACTCATAGTGCCGCTGTTGGTCAATATGTGAGTTTAGAGAGCAGATCTGCTGCAGTTCCACCCCCATCATCTCCATATTATTAGAGAGAGACAGAAGCTGAGCGCACAGTCTGAGAAGAAGAGAGAAGACAAATAACGGAGATACTGTATTAAGTATCCTTTTCTTTGACATACAGGCTTTTTTGTTAGTTGTCGTCACTTTGGATTTATACATGATTTCATCCAGCTTCTTGGACTGAATTATTTGTTTTCTGCTTGAATCTTCAATCCGTGGTCTTCTGCAAAATGTCGGACAGAACAATGGCGCGGCAAGTACTGCTGTTTATTTGGTTTTTCTCTCTCAGTTCAGCTCTCGGGCAGGTCAGTTACTCCATTCCTGAAGAAATGGCGAAAGGCTCTTTAGTCGGGAACATTGCGCAGGATTTGGGTTTAGATTTAAAGAGACTACAATCAGGTAAAGCGCGTATTTATACAGGAGACAGCGCTGAATACATCGAGCTGAATAAAGAAAGAGGAGTCCTCCTTATCAAAGAGAGAATAGACCGAGAGGCGCTGTGCGGACAGACAACGCCTTGCGCGCTACATTTACAGATTATTCTTGAAAACCCAATGGAATTCTTTAGCGTTACAATTGAAATAACAGATATTAATGACAACACTCCCAGTTTTAAAAAGAGTATGATTGTTTTTAAAATAAGCGAATCAGCTGTTTTAGGATCTAAATTTATGTTAGAGCCTGCTATAGATCTTGATGTGGGAATCAACGGCCTTCAAAGCTATACGCTAAAACCTACTGATAATTTTAATCTTAAATTTAAAAATCAACCAGGAGACGAGAAAAATGTCGAAATGGTTCTAAAAAAGCCTTTAGACCGTGAAAAACAGCATGATATAAAATTAGTTCTCACAGCCATTGATGGAGGAGATCCTCAGTTGTCTGGCAGTATAGAAATACACGTTACAGTTTTAGACGCAAACGACAATGCTCCTGTTTTCTTGCAGTCAGTTTATAAAGCAACTGTAACAGAGAATGCGCCAAAAGACACTGTAGTGTCACAAGTGAGCGCAACTGACGCAGACGAAGGTATAAATAGTAAAATAGAGTATTCAATTGCAAACATGCACGATGATGACGATCAGTTATTTGACATAAATACAAATAATGGGCAAATTACTGTGGTCGGAGTAATAGACTTTGAAAATGCTCGCAATTACGAGATTCGTGTTCAAGCTAGTGATCATGGAGGCTTTACTGATTCGTGTAAAATCATAGTTGATGTAATTGACATCAATGATAATAAGCCAGTGATCAATATTATGTCAAAAACAAACGTGATAGCTGAAAATTCCGCGTCTGAGACAGTGGTTACGATGATAAATGTTCAGGATCTTGATTCGGGAGAAAATGGGAAAGTTCAGTGTTCCATTAATGAGAATATCCCTTTCACCTTAAGGTCGACAAATGCCAATTTCTTCAGTTTAGTCACAGATGGTGATTTAGACCGAGAGCGCGAGTCTGAGTATAACATCAGTGTGACGTGCGCGGATGAGGGCGTGCCCTCTCTCTCCAGCAGCGTCACTCTCTCCTTACAGATATCAGATGTGAATGATAACGCGCCTGTCTTTGACAAGAGCTCATATGAGGCCTCTGTTCAAGAAAACAACACACCGGGTCTTTCCATATTCACAGTCAGAGCCAGAGACGCAGATTTTAACCAGAATGCCCGTGTGTCTTATATACTGGAGGACTCGTCGGTAAACGGAGTGCCGGTGTCCTCGTTAGTGTCCGTTAGTGCTGATAGTGGAGTCATACATGCAGTACGATCTTTCGATTACGAGCAGATCAAAGATTTCCAGTTCCGCGTAAAGGCGCAGGACGGAGGCTCTCCTCCTCTCAGCAGCAACGTGAGCGTGAAAATAATGATTCAGGACCAGAATGACAACGCGCCTCAGGTTCTGTATCCGGTGCAGTCTGGCGCTTCTGTGGTGGCTGAAATAGTGCCTCGTTCGGCAGATGTGGGTTATCTGGTGACTAAAGTGGTGGCTGTTGATGTGGACTCTGGACAGAATGCCTGGCTCTCATATAAACTGCAGAAAGCCACAGACAGGGCTCTGTTTGAAGTGGGTTTACAGAATGGAGAAGTAAGAACTGTACGCCAAGTGACAGATAAAGATGCAGTGAAACAAAGACTCACTGTTGTAGTGGAGGACAACGGACAGCCCTCTCGATCAGCTACAGTCAATGTTAACGTGGCGGTGGCGGACAGCTTCCCTGAAGTGCTCTCGGAGTTCACTGACTTCACGCACGACAAGGACTACAACGACAATCTGACTTTCTATCTGGTCTTGGCCTTGGCTGTAGTTTCGTTTCTCTTTATCGTGTCTATCATCGCCATACTGTCAGTCAAATGCTACAGATGGAGACGCGAGCGGATGTTTTACAAATCAGGAGCGAATCTTCCAGTTATTCCGTATTATCCGCCCCTTTACGCAGATGTAGGGGGCACAGGAACTTTACAGCACGTGTACAATTATGAGGTTTGCAGAACCACTGACTCCAGAAAGAGTGATCTGAAATACGGCAGACCTTGCAGTGAGAGCATCATTAGTCTGGACAGGAGCGGGACACAGACACTCACGCATGCGCAAAGAGGACAACTGAACTTTGACGATTGTGACGATCAGGTGGGAAATATTTTTACAGCTAATTTATATTAATATTTAAAAAAGCTGTTTCTCATAATTAATCATATTTGCTTTAGCTGTTGACAGTGTCCCTGATTAGTTTTCTGAAATAAACCTTTTCTGTAATTTTAAAAAGTTAACAATTTCAAAATTGGTGTATTTTATATAATAGTTTGGCCAGTGTTTTTATATTTGTACATTTTTTGCATGTGCATTGTTAAAATTATTGTTCTCTATTTTTATTCGTGCATCCTTTTATTTTATTTTATTTTATTTTATTTTATTTTTTTAAGGTCCGAGAAAATATGACACTACCACTGATATATAGACTAGCGACTTAACATGCGGTGGCCTTTCAATTTTTAATCAACCTTAACTTTTTTTCTGCACGATTGTTATACTTGTCTTTGTAATTTAGTGTTAAACGTAAGCTTCACTGACCATGGTCCTGAAATGCAGTGAACCGGTCATTTCCCAAAATGTATTCCGTTGCATCTTATAACAGGAAAACTAGTTAAAATAAAACGTTTTTTTTTTTCTGCAGTTTGTCCATCTATCCTTCTGTTCGCAGTCAAACGATACAAACTTTCATTTGTTTTCAGATACTTGGTATGTGTTTAATTGTATTTTGGATATTCATCATTGTTTTGCTCATCAATGGCCACGTGGATAGGGCTTGATCAAAACAATGAGGGAAAGAGAAGTGTATTTGTTTCCCTTTTTTTCTTTAAAACTTATTTACACAAAACTCATACAATCATTTTATCTCTTAAATGTTTGTATTATAATGGACATTTACTAGTTTTATACTTAAGTACTTTGTTCAGTAAATTGCTTTTCATAGAAGTGTCTGGCACTAATAAATGTTGATTTATTTTAAGATTTTCTGTACTTCATCAGACTGGACTCTTAGTGCCGCTGTTGGTCAATATGTGAGTTTAGAGAGCAGATCTGCTGCAGTTCCACCCCCATCATCTCCATATTATTAGAGAGAGACAGAAGCTGAGCGCACAGTCTGAGAGGAAGAGAGAAGACAAATAACGGAGATACTGTATTTATAATACTTATTTCTGAAATCACATGTACATGTGTTTTTTCTTGTCACCTGGGATATATACATCATTTTATCCAGCTTCTTGGATTGAATTGTTTGTTTTCTGTCTGAATCTTCATTCCGTGGTCTTCTGCAAAATGTCTGACAGAACAATGGCGCGGCAAGTACTGCTGTTTATTTGGTTTTTCTCTCTCAGTTCAGCTCTCGGGCAGGTCAGTTACTCCATTCCTGAAGAAATGGCGAAAGGCTCTTTAGTCGGGAACATAGCGCAGGATTTGGGTTTAGATTTAAAGAGACTAAATTCGGGTAAAGCGCGTATTTATACAGGAGACAGCGCTGAATACATCGAGCTGAATAAAGAAAGAGGAGTCCTCCTTATCAAAGAGAGAATAGACCGAGAGTCGCTGTGCGGACAGACAACGCCTTGCGCGCTACATTTACAGATTACCTTGGAAAATCCTATGGAGTTTTATAGCGTAACAGTTGAGGTTTTAGACGTAAATGACAACGCTCCCGTTTTTGCAGTTAAAGAAATTAAATTTGATATAAGTGAATCATCTCTGACAGGAGCTAAATTTGTTTTAGAAAGAGCAGTTGATGATGACGTTGGCCTTAACGGCGTACAGAGTTATTCTTTACAACCTGTCGACCATTTTGTTTTAAAGACACAAGATATGCCAGATGGTACAAAAAATGTTGAAATGATTTTACAAAAACCTTTAGACCGAGAAAAACAAGAGCACTTTTCACTTTTACTTACTGCTGTGGACGGAGGAGACCCACAGATGTCTGGAACAATTCCGATTACAATCACAGTCGAGGACGCAAATGATAATGCACCAGTTTGCTTTCTACCTGTTTATAAGACCACCGTTGCAGAAAACTCTCCAAAGGGTACAATCTTAACTACAGTTCAAGCATCAGATGCTGACCAGGGACAGAATGGCAGAGTAGAATATTTTATTCATAAGTCCCCAGGTAGCACCATTAACCTTTTTGAAATAGACAGAAATGAGGGAGTGTTAAGGTTATCTGGCGAGGCTGACTATGAAAGAGTTAAATATTTTCAAATTGATGTTCAGGCAAGAGACCCCGGGCGTCACTCTGACACATGCAAAGTCATTGTTGATGTAACTGATGTAAATGACAACAAACCAATAATTAATATAATGTCAAAGCCAAGTGCTCTTTCTGAAGATTTAAAATCAGGCACCGTTGTGACTATGCTGAATGTCCAAGACTCAGATTCTGGTGAGAATGGAAAGGTTCAGTGTTCCATTAATGATAAAATCCCTTTTACGTTAACTTCGACCACTACGAATTTCTTCAGTTTAGTCACAGATGGTGATTTAGACCGAGAGCGCGAGTCTGAGTATAACATCAGTGTGACGTGCGCGGATGAGGGCGTGCCCTCTCTCTCCAGCAGCGTCACTCTCTCCTTAAAGATTTCAGATGTGAATGATAACGCGCCTGTCTTTGACAAGAGCTCATATGAGGCCTCTGTTCAAGAAAACAACACACCGGGTCTTTCCATATTCACAGTCAGAGCAAGAGACGCAGATTTTAACCAGAATGCCCGTGTGTCTTATATACTGGAGGACTCGTCGGTAAACGGAGTGCCGGTCTCCTCTTTAGTGTCCGTTAGTGCTGATAGTGGAGTCATACATGCAGTACGATCTTTCGATTACGAGCAGATCAAAGATTTCCAGTTCCGCGTAAAGGCGCAGGACGGAGGCTCTCCTCCTCTCAGCAGTAACGTGAGCGTGAAAATAATGATTCAGGACCAGAATGACAACGCGCCTCAGGTTCTGTATCCGGTGCAGTCTAGCGCTTCTGTGGTGGCTGAAATAGTGCCTCGTTCGGCAGATGTGGGTTATCTGGTGACTAAAGTGGTGGCTGTTGATGTGGACTCTGGACAGAATGCCTGGCTCTCATATAAACTGCAGAAAGCCACAGACAGGGCTCTGTTTGAAGTGGGTTTACAGAATGGAGAAATAAGAACTGTTCGCCAAGTGACAGATAAAGATGCTGTGAAACAAAGACTCACTGTTGTAGTGGAGGACAACGGACAGCCCTCTCGATCAGCTACAGTCAATGTTAACGTGGCGGTGGCGGACAGCTTCCCTGAAGTGCTCTCGGAGTTCACTGATTTTACGCACGACAAGGACTACAACGACAATCTGACTTTCTATCTGGTCTTGGCCTTGGCTGTAGTTTCGTTTCTCTTTATCGTGTCTATCATCGCCATACTGTCAGTCAAATGCTACAGATGGAGACGCGAGCGGATGTTTTACAAATCAGGAGCGAATCTTCCAGTTATTCCGTATTATCCGCCTCTTTACGCAGACGTAGGGGGCACAGGAACTTTACAGCACGTGTACAATTATGAGGTTTGCAGAACCACTGACTCCAGAAAGAGTGATCTGAAATACGTCAGACCTTGCAGTGAGAGCATCATTAGTCTGGACAGCAGCGGAACAAAGACACTCACGCATGCGCAGAGAGGAAAACAGAACTTTGACGATTGTGACGATCAGGTGAGAAATATTTTTTTTTGGAGCTAATTTATATCTAGATTTAAATGTTGTTTCTCACAACTGATCATTTGGGGGGGGGGGGGTTGGGGGGGGTAGCAGATAGCAGAGAATGCCGTGGATACTTTCCTGTTTTATTCTCATCGATATTCTATAGTTTGATCAATAATAGTAAATGCGTAGACGTGTAATTATTTGCCCACTTTAACCTCTTTGTCCGAATATGGTATGTGCACTTCTTTGTTTATAATTATAACCCTTTTTCCTATCCTAACTTTCACTTGTCTTTGTCATTAAGTGAGAAATTCTATTCAGCACTTCACGTCCCTGACCATGGTCCTGAAATTCACACACGGTTATTTGCGTCTTTTGTTTTGGTGTATCTCTTTGCAGCAGACCATCTTTTTGAAATTTTCAACATCTTATTTCTCTGTCGTCAGGTTAAAAAGTTAAACTATGCACTATTTAATTCTTAATCATCTGTTATGTGGATAATTGCATTTTAGGTATTTTTCCCTGTATCGCTGATTAACGTTCATACTGATAAGGCCTGGTCAAAACTTTGCGTAAACACAAATTCATTTGTTTATTTATTTATTTTGCCTTGTAAGTCTTTATTTACACAAGCTTTTTAAATTATTATTTTGTAGATATTTGCAATATGATTGGTATTTGTTGGACTTACACTTATGTAGTAAATTGTTATTCACAGACATGGCGCCAATGTTAAAGTTTATAAATTTTACATTTTCTGTAGTTCATCAGACTGGACTCTTAGTGCCGCTGTTGGTCAATATGTGAGTTTAGAGAGAAGATCTGCTGCAGTTCCACCCCCATCATCTCCATATTATTAGAGAGAGACAGAAGCTGAGCGCACAGTCTGAGAAGAAGAGGGAAGACAAATCACGGAGATACTCTATTCGGTATACTTCTGGAATTACAGACTCTCTTAGTTTTTGTCACTTTGGATTTATACATATATTTCCTCCAGCTTCTTGGATTAATTTGTTTACTGCCTTAATATTCCCTCTATGATCCTCTGCAAAATGTCGGACAGAACAATGGCGCGGCAAGTACTGCTGTTTATTTGGTTTCTCTCTCTCAGTTCAGCTCTCGGACAGGTCAGTTACTCCATTCCTGAAGAAATGGCGAAAGGCTCTTTAGTCGGGAACATAGCGCAGGATTTAGGTTTAGATTTAAAGAGACTGAAATCTGGTAAAGCGCGTATTTACACAGGAGACAGCGCTGAATACATCGAGCTGAATAAAGAAAGAGGAGTCCTCCTTATCAAAGAGAGAATAGACCGAGAGGCGCTGTGCGGACAGACAACGCCTTGCGCGCTACATTTACAGATTATTCTCGATAATCCTATGGAACTGTTTAGGATAACTGTTGAAATTACAGACATAAATGACAATTCTCCCATTTTTAAAAGAGATGAAAGACGATTTGAGATCAGCGAATCAGCAGTTGTTGGTTCAAAATTCATGCTGGAGAAAGCGATAGATGCAGACATTGGCGCAAATGACCTACAAAGCTATTTTCTGCAACCTACTGATCATTTTGATTTAAAAATCCATGGTCAGAGTGATGGAAGTAAAAAGGTTGAAATGATTCTACAAAAGCCTTTAGACAGAGAAAAACAGGAAAACATGTCTTTGATATTAACCGCAGTAGATGGCGGAGAACCACCGAAATCAGGTACAGTTCAGATTCATATTACAGTGCTTGATGCAAACGATAATGCTCCAGTTTTTACTAAGCCTATTTATAGAGCGATAATTACAGAAAACTCCCAAAGTGGCACATCACTCATCACTGTTAGCGCTTCTGATTCTGATAAAGGGACAAATGGAGAAGTCAGTTATTTAATTGCAAACAGCGATGGTGTATCTGACATTTTTCATATTGATGAAAATGGATTGGTGACGTTAGTCGGAAAAATTGATTTTGAAACATCTAAACATTACCAAATAGATATAGAAGCAGTAGATAATGGTGGACTGTCTGATTCTAGTAAATTAATGGTCGACGTGATTGATATAAATGATAACACGCCTAGCATCACAATTATGTCACAATCGAATGCAATACCCGAGGACTCGCCACAGAGTACTGTGATTGCCATGATCAGTGTTAACGATCCGGATTCTGACAGTAACGGAAAGGTTCATTGCAGTGTAAATGAAAACATCCCTTTTACAATCAAGTCAACTTCAAATGGATTTTATAGTATTGTGACAGACAATGATTTAGACCGTGAGCGCGAGTCTGAGTATAACATCAGTGTGACGTGCGCGGATGAGGGCGTGCCTTCTCTCTCCAACAGCGTCACTCTCTCCTTAAAGATATCAGATGTGAATGATAACGCGCCTGTCTTTGACAAGAGCTCATATGAGGCCTCTGTTCAAGAAAACAACACACCGGGTCTTTCCATATTCACAGTCAGAGCCAGAGACGCAGATTTCAACCAGAATGCCCGTGTGTCTTATATACTGGAGGACTCGTCGGTAAACGGAGTGCCGGTCTCCTCGTTAGTGTCCGTTAGTGCTGATAGTGGAGTCATACATGCAGTACGATCTTTCGATTACGAGCAGATCAAAGATTTCCAGTTCCGCGTAAAAGCGCAGGATGGAGGAAATCCTCCTCTCAGCAGCAACGTGAGCGTGAAAATAATGATTCAGGACCAGAATGACAACGCGCCTCAGGTTCTGTATCCGGTCCAGTCTGGCGCTTCTGTGGTGGCTGAAATAGTGCCTCGTTCGGCAGATGTGGGTTATCTGGTGACTAAAGTGGTGGCTGTTGATGTGGACTCTGGACAGAATGCCTGGCTCTCATATAAACTGCAGAAAGCCACAGACAGGGCTCTGTTTGAAGTGGGCTTACAGAATGGAGAAATAAGAACTGTTCGCCAAGTGACAGATAAAGATGCTGTGAAACAAAGACTCACTGTTGTAGTGGAGGACAACGGACAGCCCTCTCGATCAGCTACAGTCAATGTTAACGTGGCGGTGGCGGACAGCTTCCCTGAAGTGCTCTCGGAGTTCACCGACTTCACGCACGACAAGGACTACAACGACAATCTCACTTTCTATCTGGTCTTGGCCTTGGCTGTAGTTTCGTTTCTCTTTATCGTGTCTATCATCGCCATACTGTCAGTCAAATGCTACAGATGGAGACGCGAGCGGATGTTTTACAAATCAGGAGCAAATCTTCCAGTTATTCCGTATTATCCGCCTCTTTACGCAGACGTAGGGGGCACAGGAACTTTACAGCACGTGTACAATTATGAGGTTTGCAGAACCACTGACTCCAGAAAGAGTGATCTGAAATACGGCAGACCTTGCAGTGAGAGCATCATTAGTCTGGACAGCAGCGGAACACAGACACTCACGCATGCGCAAAGGGAGAGACTGAACATTGATGATTGTGAGGATCAGGTGAGATTTTTTTATAGGTAAAAATATTATTTTAAAGCCAATTTTTTAATTTTTCACTGTTTCTCCTATTTGTTGTCTTTATTTTCACTTAAAATGTTGACAGGGTCTATTCTGTGAAATCATTAAATATATTAATCGTTATTTTTTTTTCTTTCTGGTTTGCATTTAAAGGTCGTTTTCGACACTTGAATTGTTTGTGTTGGTGCGCGCTGTAAAAAAATATTACATGTATAATATGGCACCCTGTAGTTGTCAGCATAATGTGCAGCGAGTTTCCATATCAAGTCATTTTTGTTACACATTATCTTTCAGAGCTGCAAACTGCTCTATAAATTTGGACACAATTATGCGTACAAAATCTGCTAAATATTGTTCATATTTTCAACAACAGTGAAAGATGCTTTAAATTATCGCGGAGCAATATGTTCTAGCTTTGAACAGCTTTGAAGTAGTGTAACTATACAATTCTTTTTATTTTACGTAAAATTTGCCGTCCTCCAAGTGCAATTTGCACCGACTTTTTTATATAATTATCTCTAGTAACAAAGCAAAATATACATTTGCGCTCAGGAAACAGAACAGTGTTTTTTATGTTTATTATTATTTTTATTATTATTATTATAATTTTTTACATTCATAAGGTCATTTTTGGTTGGATTTACAAACATTTTGAACTGAGGTATTAGGTTACAACGTATGTTTCAGCAAAATAGCTTTATTTATATATGTATATTTATTTGCAATTGCCAGTAGTTTTGTGTTGCTTTTTAACAAAGATTTTAATGTAATATTTATCTGATGCTGTAAGTGTCGCTGTTGGTCAGTGTTTCTGTGTCACTGGCTCATTTTTAGATCCTCCTCCAATATCTGACATCATATTCTGCGGGATATCTTTCATTCAGACGATCTCGTCTTTACACTGAGCATCTAAAGATTCGCTTCCCATGTGTTTTTGGATGCATTCTGATGTTTTTCAAACTTAGGGAACTTTTGTTCTTCGACCTTTCTTCTGTGGCGAAATAGAAGATTTGGATTATGTCGGTTCTTTGTTGTTTTTACGCCCAAAGAGGCGCATCTTCGACGCGGTTTTCCTCATGGCTGATGCAGCCTCTCGTGCTGCTCTTCTTTGTCCTGTCCGTTGCGCGCGGTCAGGTCCGTTATTCTATTCCAGAAGAGATGACAAAGGGCTCGCTGGTGGGAAATATCGTTCAGGATCTCGGTTTGGATGTTAAGAGGCTGAAATCTGGTCGAGCGCGGATCTTTACGGAGGACAGTCGTGAGTACATCGGTCTGAATGTGGATAAAGGGACTCTGGTAGTGAAAGAGAGGATAGATAGAGAGGAGCTGTGCGCCCAAGTGTCTCCCTGCTCCTTACATTTTCAGATCATTCTAGAAAACCCAATGGAGCTGCATAGAATTGATGTGGAAATATTAGATGTCAATGATCATGCTCCAGTTTTCAAGAAAAAGGAGATTACTTTTCAGATAATCGAATCAGCTTTATCTGGCGCTCGATACTCTATTGATAGCGCTAATGATCCAGATGTAGGTTTAAATTCACTTCAGACATATAGATTGAATCCAAACGACCATTTTGTGCTCAAAACATTGTCTCACACTGATGGTACTAAATATGTCGAAATGGTCTTACAGACTCCACTGGACAGAGAAAAACAGGAGGAGTATAATCTAATTTTAACTGCTTTTGATGGAGGAACTCCTCAAAAAACGGGTACGGTAAAAATAAATGTTATTGTCTTAGATGCAAATGACAACGCTCCTGTTTTTAGTCCATCTGTATATACAGCTCTTGTCGCTGAAAATGCGCCAGTGGGTTCATTAGTCTTAAAGATTAGTGCAACTGACGCAGATCAAGGAACAAATAAACAAGTGTCCTATTCATTCTCGGAAAGCAGCGAAAGTCTTCTAGATACATTCAATATTGATATAACAAATGGGGATATTACAGTTACTGGCCCTCTCGACTTTGAGAAATCCAAGAAATACGAACTAAATGTGGTGGCGACAGACAATGGTGGTTTGACAGATACTGCTAAAGTGATAGTGGAAATTACAGATGTTAATGACAATGCCCCTGTAATTAATGTAATATCTTTCTCAAACCCTTTGCCAGAAAATTCAGTTCCTGAGACTGTGATAGCGATGCTGAATGTGAAAGATTTCGATTCGGGGAGAAATGGACAGGTTAGTTGTTTAATTAATCCTAGTTTACCATTCAAAATCAGACAATCGTCATCAAATTTCTACAGTCTGATCACTGATCAGCTTTTAGACCGCGAAAAAATATCTGAATATAATATTACAATAACAGCTATTGATGAAGGCTCACCTTCTTTCTCTACTAATAAAACACTGACTCTGAAAATATCTGATGTTAATGACAACGCCCCTGTGTTTCAGCGTCAGTCATACACCGCATATGTGATGGAAAATAATTCACCCGGAGTCTCTGTTTTATCTGTTAAAGCGCATGACAAAGACTCTGGCAACAACGCGCGTATTTCATATTTTCTAGAAGATATTCTTGTAAATGGTGTCTCTGCATCGACGTTTATTTCAGTGAATGCAGAGAGCGGAGAGATTCTTGCTGTTCGTTCGTTTGATTATGAGCAAACAAAAGAATTTATCATTCGCGTAAAAGCGCAGGACGGAGGCTCTCCTCCTCTCAGCAGCAACGTGAGCGTGAAAATAATGATTCAGGACCAGAATGACAACGCGCCTCAGGTTCTGTATCCGGTGCAGTCTGGCGCTTCTGTGGTGGCTGAAATAGTGCCTCGTTCGGCAGATGTGGGTTATCTGGTGACTAAAGTGGTGGCTGTTGATGTGGACTCTGGACAGAATGCCTGGCTCTCATATAAACTGCAGAAAGCTACAGACAGGGCTCTGTTTGAAGTGGGCTTACAGAATGGAGAAATAAGAACTGTTCGCCAAGTGACAGATAAAGATGCTGTGAAACAAAGACTCACTGTTGTAGTGGAGGACAACGGACAGCCCTCTCGATCAGCTACAGTCAATGTTAACGTGGCGGTGGCGGACAGCTTCCCTGAAGTGCTCTCGGAGTTCACTGACTTCACGCACGACAAGGACTACAACGACAATCTGACTTTCTATCTGGTCTTGGCCTTGGCTGTAGTTTCGTTTCTCTTTATCGTGTCTATCATCGCCATACTGTCAGTCAAATGCTACAGATGGAGACGCGAGCGGATGTTTTACAAATCAGGAGCGAATCTTCCAGTTATTCCGTATTATCCGCCTCTTTACGCAGACGTAGGGGGCACAGGAACTTTACAGCACGTGTACAATTATGAGGTTTGCAGAACCACTGACTCCAGAAAGAGTGATCTGAAATACGTCAGACCTTGCAGTGAGAGCATCATTAGTCTGGACAGCAGCGGGACACAGACACTCACGCATGCGCAGAGAGGAAAACTGAATAATGAGGATTCTTTTGATCAGGTGAGCTCGAGTGAATGGGAATGAACATGACTTGCTGATATATATATATTTTTCCTGGCTTTATTGTTTTGTATTGTGCACTGTATTTTTGTTTCATCTATCTTATTTCATTTATAAGTTTGAAAACCCAGAATCTGTAGTTGAAATTTTCTGTACCTAGCATTTTTGGTGACTATACATTTTTCACACTTTTTTTCCATATCAAAATCATAACTTTTAAATGTTTTATAGGACATGGCATGTTTCACACAAGTTGTGCTAAAAAGTTTTTATTATGCATTTGTGCTTTAGACTATTTTCCTTTCCCTCTGTGTTTAGATTTTCAGTTCAAAATATAATTTTATTAATATTTCAGCAAGATTCTGCGTTAATGTAAGTAGACTACTTTGGTCGCAATTTTTTCCATTTTCAATATTGCTCTTTAACGTTTACATTTAGTCATTTAGAATACACTTTTATACAAAGCAACTTACAAATGAGAACAATGGAAGCAATCAAAATCAACAAGAGAGCAAGGATATGCAAGTACTATAACAAGTCTCAGTTTGCT
This sequence comes from Carassius gibelio, assembly GCF_023724105.1. Taxonomy (NCBI): domain Eukaryota; kingdom Metazoa; phylum Chordata; class Actinopteri; order Cypriniformes; family Cyprinidae; genus Carassius; species Carassius gibelio. Next base: position 19,034,707 of record NC_068384.1, on the reverse strand, counting down.
TAAAGCAGTACACATAGCAATGTTTTTTTAATATTATATAATAAATAAAAAGAAAACAGAAAGAACAGAAAAATTACAGAGCAAGCCAGTGTTAGAGACCTTTTTGCTTTTGCTAATTTTATATTAAATGAAGAAAACAAATAGATATAATGCAAAAATATTAGAGGGGCTAGTGTTCTTTTTTTAAAGAAAACAAGCAATTAGTAAATGAATAGAGTACAAGTCTAAAAGGGGCAAGTTTTTTAAAGAATAGAATTAGGATAGAGAGTGCTAGAATTAGAAGGTCAAATAAAGATGGAAGAGATGTGTTTTAGCTGATTTTTGAAGATGGCTAAGGACTCAGCTACTCAGACTGAGTTGGGGAGGTCATTCCACCAGGAGGGAATAGTTAATGTTAAAGTAATGTAAGTGATTTGGTTCCTCTTTGGGATGGCACTATAATGTTGTGTTCACTTGCAGAACGGAAGCTTCTAGAGGCACATAAGTCTGAAGTAATGAATTTATGTAAAGGGTGCAGAGCTAGTGGTGGTTTTGAAGGCAAACATTAATGCCTTGAATTTTATGAGAGCAGCTATTGGTAGACAGTGAAAATTAATAAAGAGAGGTGTGATGTATTCTTTTGGACTCATCAAAAAATAATGTTGCTGCCAAGTTCTGGATTAATTGTAAAGGTTTGATAGGACTGTCTGGAAGACCTGCCAAGAGAGCATCGCAATAATCCAGCCTGGACAGAACAGGAACTTGAACAAGAAGCTGTGAAGCACATTTCAAAAGAAACAGAATTTAAGTGTAATATTTTTTTGATGCACTAAGTGCCGCTGTTGGTCAAGATTGTTCTGGCTTTAAACATTCGTGTTTAGATCCTCCTCCACTTTCTGACATCATATTCTGCAGAATCTCTTTCATTAAGACGGTCTCCTCTTTACACCAAAGCATCGATACAATCGCTGCCTGGTGTTTTCGGATAAACATTGATGTTTTTCAATCTCTAAATAATTTGTTCTTGGTATTTTCTTCTGTATTGGAATAGAAGATTTCGATTATGTTGGTTCTTTGTTTTTACACCCAAAGAGGCGCATCTTCGACGCGGTTTTCCTCATGGCTGATCAGAGGTGTCAAGTAACGAAGTACAAATACTTCGTTACTGTACTTAAGTAGAAATTTGGGGTATCTATACTTTACTTGAGTGATTATTTTTCAGCCGACTTTTTACTTCTACTCCTTACATTTTCAGGCAAATATCTGTACTTTCTACTCCTTACATTTTAAAAATAGCTTCGTTACTGCTATTTAATTTTCGGCTTGTTTTCATTCCGGCTTGTCATCATTCAAAAAAAAAAAAAAAAAGAAAAAAACCTATCCAGATAAATCGCGCCATCCGGATGTAGTGAATTTGATTGTGGTTGGATGAGAAGTATAAACATATACCATTCCGACACCCTATTGTTCTGTACGCGATCCATCGCACCTGCACGTGACACAAATCACATCACAGTCCAGCCAGGACATAGACAGTGTTTGGGTTCGTTTATCAAAAAATATATTTCTTAAAAGTAGGGTTGGGTATGGAACCGGTATCCGATCGCCTCAGAGTCAATCCCCTTAAATTTCACATGAAACCAGCGTCAGACCGGTCTCCTTCCGTCTTTCAGCGCGCTCTTCAATCCACAGAGGCGCAGACCGCGAACGGAGCAGCGCATGCGCACTTAAACAAACAGAGGACACAAGGTATGTGTTTATCGATAGATTGTTAGAATATCCGTATCTGTGCAGTTCTTTGTCATGAATACAGTTTACAAAAGGTCACGAGGTAGCAGTCGGTTTCTCATCTGTAAAGTTTTCGCTCATCACACCACAGCCGTTTTCTCCAGCGAAAATCTAATCCTTAACACATATGAACGAACACATACTTTAATTACACTTACTTAAATATACTTAATTTAATCATACGTACTTTATACATACACTACTGTGCAAAAGTCTTAGACACGTTAGTATTTTCACTTAAAAGAATGGTGTTCGGACAGTTATTTATATATTTTGCTGTAGTGTGTCAGTATAAAATATCAGTTTACATTTCCAAACATTCATTTTGCTGTTGTCAGACTGCTTGTGCATTCAAAATCGCACTAGATTATTATTAAAATTAATGGCAAATTGATATTTCCTACTGACACACTACAGCAAAAGATATAAATAACTGGCTTAAAACCCTTTTTGGGGAGAAAATACTAATTTTTCCATAAGACTTTTGCACAGTACTGTATTTTAAAAACGACATTGTTGCTACTTTATAAGGAATGACCATACAGTAATTCACAGAACTGATTTAAGACAGTGCCAGACAGCACTCATCTTAACTAAATATCAGAGTGAGTGGCAGAGATACAGTAGAAACATTATGTGTGGTTTTGTATTAAATAATGACCCAGATTGTGAAATACATTTATTAGCCTTAGATTAAGGGAAGCACAACTTGCACAACAAGCTATGGATTTATTTTAAATATTTGTAATGTTCTTTAAAGTTATCCATAGTTTTTTTGTGGTTCTTTTTTTTTAAGTATCGGTTCAGGCACCGTTCAGGAGCCGGTACCGTTTTAAAAGTATTGAAAAGGCACTGGACCCTACTTAAAACTTAAAACTTAAGTATTAAGCTACTGTAGGTAGTTCGGTAGCGAGACGTTTTAATAAATTAGCGTTTTCGATTGACGATGTGATTGACAATGTTGTGATAAGTAGGCTATACCAACTTTGTAACTCGTTCCCCCCCGAACACTGGACATAGCAGACGTATGTACCAAATACAAGAAGCTATCAATCAAGAAAGTATCAGGATTATGATTTCTTTTTCAGTTTTAGTTTTTGATTAATCACAAGTTATTGATGACAAGCCTCTGAAGTTTGACTTTTTGCACCATAACAATACTTATTGGCAGCTAGTCATCATATCTCTAGTCCTTTAATGTATTTGCATTGTACTAAAGTGCGTTCATTTTAAATGGGCATATATGCGGCTGATGAAGACCTGAAGGTCGAAACGTTGCTTGATTAAATTCCTCTGGAGCAGTAGTTTTCAGTGTTCAGACTTCACTTCTTTATTTGTCTATATCATTTAGTTGTCTTGCACCTGCGTCCTAATTGGATGTTTGGGATGTGCACACCATTTTTGTATTTTCATATATGCGGCTGAAACAGGAAGCCTAGTGCATCCCAAATTTTTCAGCATGAACATTTTAATATAACATTATAGTCATTATGGCCTATGGCCTTTAGAAAAAAGTTTTTTGAGGCGGTGGGGTAGTGCACAATAAGCCCCTGTGGTGCGGCCTAAGTTTTGTTCTTAATGGCATTTTTTTCCCCTTACATTACTTTTACTTTTATACTTTAAGTAGTTTTTTAAACCAGTACTTTTACACTTTTACTTGAGTAAAAAGCTTGAGTTGATACTTCAACTTCTACAAAAGTCTTTTTAAACCCTAGTATCTATACTTCTACTTGAGTAATGAATGCCAGTACTTTTGACACCACTGTGGCTGATGCAGCCTCTCGTGCTGCTCTTCTTTGTCCTGTCCGTTGCGCGCGGTCAGGTCCGTTATTCTATTCCAGAAGAGATGACAAAGGGCTCGCTGGTGGGAAATATCGTTCAGGATCTCGGTTTGGATGTTAAGAGGCTGAAATCAGGTCGAGCGCGGATCTTTACGGAGGACAGTCGTGAGTACATCGGTCTGAATGTGGATAAAGGGACTCTGGTAGTGAAAGAGAGGATAGATAGAGAGGAGCTGTGCGCCCAAGTGTCTCCCTGCTCCTTACATTTTCAGATCATTCTAGAAAACCCAATGGAGCTGCATAGAATTGATGTAGAAATACTAGACATCAATGATCACGCTCCCTCTTTCATGAACAAAGAGATTAGTTTTCAAATAATCGAATCAGCTTTATCTGGCGCTCGATACTCTATTGATAGCGCTAATGATCCAGATGTAGGTTTAAATTCACTTCAGACATATAGATTGAATCCAAACGACCATTTTGTGCTCAAAACATTGTCTCACACTGATGGTACTAAATATGTCGAAATGGTCTTACAGACTCCACTGGACAGAGAAAAACAGGAGGAGTATAATCTAATTTTAACTGCTTTTGATGGAGGAACTCCTCAAAAAACGGGTACGGTAAAAATAAATGTTATTGTCTTAGATGCAAATGACAACGCTCCTGTTTTTAGTCCATCTGTATATACAGCTCTTGTCGCTGAAAATGCGCCAGTGGGTTCATTAGTCTTAAAGATTAGTGCAACTGACGCAGATCAAGGAACAAATAAACAAGTGTCCTATTCATTCTCGCAAATCAGTAAAAACATATTGAATAGTTTCAGTATTGATTCCAGTAATGGGGATATTACAGTTAATGGCCCTCTCGACTTTGAGAAATCCAAGAAATACGAACTGAATGTGGTGGCGACAGACAATGGTGGTTTAACAGATACTGCTAAAGTGATGGTGGAAATTACAGATGTTAATGACAATGCCCCTGTAATTAATGTAATATCTTTCTCAAACCCTTTGCCAGAAAATTCAGTTCCTGAGACTGTGATAGCGATGCTGAATGTGAAAGATTTCGATTCGGGGAAAAATGGACAGGTTAGTTGTTTAATTAATCCTAGTTTACCATTCAAAATCAGACAATCGTCATCAAATTTCTACAGTCTGATCACTGATCAGCTTTTAGACCGCGAAAAAATATCTGAATATAATATTACAATAACAGCTATTGATGAAGGCTCACCTTCTTTCTCGACTAATAAAACACTGACTCTGAAAATATCTGATGTTAATGACAACGCCCCTGTGTTTCAGCGTCAGTCATACACCGCATATGTGATGGAAAATAATTCACCTGGAGTCTCTGTTTTATCTGTTAAAGCGCATGACAAAGACTCCGGCAATAACGCGCGTATTTCATATTTTCTAGAAGATATTATTGTGAATGGCGTCTCTGCATCGACGTTTATTTCAGTAAATGCAGAGAGCGGAGAGATTCTTGCTGTTCGATCGTTTGATTATGAGCAAACAAAAGAATTTATCATTCGCGTAAAAGCGCAGGACGGAGGAAATCCTCCTCTCAGCAGCAACGTGAGCGTGAAAATAATGATTCAGGACCAGAATGACAACGCGCCTCAGGTTCTGTATCCGGTCCAGTCTGGCGCTTCTGTGGTGGCTGAAATAGTGCCTCGTTCGGCAGATGTGGGTTATCTGGTGACTAAAGTGGTGGCTGTTGATGTGGACTCTGGACAGAATGCCTGGCTCTCATATAAACTGCAGAAAGCCACAGACAGGGCGCTGTTTGAAGTGGGCTTACAGAATGGAGAAATAAGAACTGTACGCCAAGTGACAGATAAAGATGCAGTGAAACAAAGACTTACTGTTGTAGTGGAGGACAACGGACAGCCCTCTCGATCAGCTACAGTCAATGTTAACGTGGCGGTGGCGGACAGCTTCCCTGAAGTGCTCTCGGAGTTCACCGACTTTACGCACGACAAGGACTACAACGAAAACCTGACTTTCCAGCTGGTCTTGGCCTTGGCTGTAGTTTCGTTTCTCTTTATCGTGTCTATCATCGCCATACTGTCAGTCAAATGCTACAGATGGAGACGCGAGCGGATGTTTTACAAATCAGGAGCGAATCTTCCAGTTATTCCGTATTATCCGCCTCTTTACGCAGACGTAGGGGGCACAGGAACTTTACAGCACGTGTACAATTATGAGGTTTGCAGAACCACTGACTCCAGAAAGAGTGATCTGAAATACGGCAGACCTTGCAGTGAGAGCATCATTAGTCTGGACAGCAGCGGGACACAGACACTCACGCATGCGCAAAGAGGAAAACTAAATATTGACGATTCTTTTGATCAGGTGAGCTGTTGTGAATGGGTATGACTATTATTTTCTTTTGTCCATCTATTTATTTATTTTTACCTATTTATCTGGCTTCATCAGTTTTATGGTTGTGCACTGTGCTTTTAGATTTGTAATTAAAGAAATAGCAGCTGTAGCTGATGTTTACTGATAATATTTTGTTGACTATACATTTTCACACTTTATGACAAAACCATAAGCTTTCGATGTTTTATTGAAAATTGGATACAGGCACAGTCTTCTTCTTCTTCTTCTGCTTTCTCTTCTTCTTCTTCTTCTTCTTCTTCTTTTTTGTTTTTTTGTGAAGAAGTTTTTGTGTGTGTTATTTTTTTCGCGAGCAAAGAAACACAATGAATAGTGCCTGTATTACTTAAGGGCTGATTTTTCGATCTGGGTCTCGTGAAAATCCATATCAATAGCACGATTTTCGGTTTCTATTTTGCGTGTTTATGAAACGCAGGTTTGGCGAACAAATACTACGCACATACCCCACACCATTAATCCTGACCATTGCGTATCATATGCACAACAAAGTGAGTTTCTGCGTATAAATAGTATGCTAAATAGATATAGAAATCGTGTTATTGATATATTCACATTCATGGGACGCGAGGCAGATGTTTTACAAATCAGGAGCGAATCTTTCAGTTATTCCGTATTATCCGCCTCTTTACGCAGACGTAGGGGGCACAGGAACTTTACAGCACGTGTACAATTATGAGGTTTGCAGAACCACTGACTCCAGAAAGAGTGATCTGAAATACGGTAGACCTTGCATTGAGAGCATCATTAGTCTGGACAGCAGCGGGACACAGACACTCACGCATGCGCAGAGAGGAAAACTGAATAATGAAGATTCTTTTGATCAAGTGAGCTGGTGTGAATGGGTATATGACTTTCTGGTGTATATAAATTTATTTATACTCTTTCTTGCTTCATCGGTTTTAATGTGTACTGTATTTTGTTTTGTTGTTTTTTTTTTTTTTTTTTTTTTTTTTTTTTGATTTATCATTTATAATTAAAGCAGCTGTTCTTGAAATTTACTGCACTGATAGCATTTTAAAGACGAAACATTTGTCACACTTGTCCATATGTAAACCATAACAAATATTTTATAGGAAATTGCATTCAGACACTGTCTTTTTATTTTCCTAGTTGCGCTAAGAGTTTTTATTATTATTATTATTATTATTATTTATAATATTTATTATTAGGGCTATGTTGTAGTTTATGTTTTCCTTTTGATTATTCTCCTTTACTTCTATTATTAGATATCCGTTTCAGAACACAGTTGTATTCATATTTCAGCAATGTTCTGCGTTAATGCAAAGTACACTATGGTCGCAATTCATTTAATTTTCTCTACTGCTCTTTAACAGCAGTTTCAGTGTAATATTTCTTAGATGCACTAAGTGCCGCTGTTGGTCAGTATGTTCGGCCTTTAAACATTCGATTTTAGATCCTCCTCCACTCTCTGACATCATATTCTGCAGAATATTCATTTCATTCAGACGATCTCTGTTTGACACTGACGCATCGAGAGGTTTGCTGCCTTGTGTTTTCGTATTAACTTTGATATACTTCAGTCTCCCTGAATATTTTGTGCTTGATCTTTTCTCCTGTATTAGGATAGAAGATTTGGATTATGTCGGTTCTTTGTTGTTTTTACGCCCAAAGAGGCGCATCTTCGACGCGGTTTTCATCATGGCTGATGCAGCCTCTCGTGCTGCTCCTCTTTGTCCTGTCCGTTGCGCGCGGTCAGGTCCGTTATTCTATTCCAGAAGAGATGACAAAGGGCTCGCTGGTGGGAAATATGGTTCAGGATCTCGGTTTGGATGTTAAGAGGCTGAAATCTGGTCGAGCGCGGATCTTTACGGAGGACAGTCGTGAGTACATCGGTCTGAATGTGGATAAAGGGACTCTGGTAGTGAAAGAGAGGATAGATAGAGAGGAGCTGTGCGCCCAAGTGTCTCCCTGCTCCTTACATTTTCAGATCATTCTAGAAAACCCCATGGAGCTACATAGAATTGATGTAGAAATATTAGATATTAATGACCATGCTCCTGTTTTTTCTAGAAAGGAAATAGATTTTCAGATAAGTGAATCTGCTCTTTCAGGGGCTCGATTTTCATTAGACAGCGCACAGGATCCTGACACGGGCACTAACGCACTTAAGTCTTATATGTTAAATCCAACAGACCATTTTGATATAAAGATTCTATCACGAAACGATGGCTCAAAATACGTCGAAATGGTTCTTCAAGTGCCTTTGGACAGAGAGACTCAGCAGGAACACAAATTAATACTTACCGCCTTCGATGGCGGCAGTCCTCAGAGAACTGGCACCGTTAGGATAAGTGTTAATGTCATAGACGCAAACGATAATGCCCCTGTTTTCAGTCTGCCTGTTTACCGTGTGACTTTATTTGAGAATTCACCAGTTGGTGCTGTAGTAATCAAGGTAAGCGCTACTGATAATGACCAAGGCGCAAACGGTGAGATTGCGTATTCTTTTTCACGCAGTTCAGGTAGAGCACTTGATTTATTCCATATTGACACAAATTCAGGTGAAATAACCGTAGGAGGGGATTTAGATTATGAGAGGGCGAAGCAGTTTGAGTTAAACATAGATGTTACGGACAAAGGTGGCTTAACTGATTCTAGTAAAGTGGTAATAGACATTATAGATGTAAATGACAACCCCCCTGTCATAAGCGTGATTTCATTTTCTAACCCAATACCCGAGGACTCCGCGCCAGAAACAGTTATAGCGATGCTGAATGTCAAAGATTTAGATTCAGGAAGAAACGGGCAGGTTAAATGTTCTATTGCTCCAAATCTGCCGTTCAAAGTAAAGTCATCTACGCAGAATTTCTATAGTTTGATCACTGATGAAAATTTGGACCGTGAAAAAATGTCTGAATATAATATTACAATAACAGCTATTGATGAGGGCTCGCCTTCTTTCTCGACTAATAAAACACTGACTCTGAAAATATCTGATGTTAATGACAACGCCCCTGTGTTTCAGCGTCAGTCATACACCGCATATGTGATGGAAAATAATTCACCTGGAGTCTCTATTTTATCTGTTAAAGCGCATGACAAAGACTCTGGCAATAACGCGCGTATTTCATATTTTCTAGAAGATATTATTGTGAATGGCGTCTCTGCATCGACGTTTATTTCAGTGAATGCAGAGAGCGGAGAGATTCTTGCTGTTCGTTCGTTTGATTATGAGCAAACAAAAGAATTTATCATTCGCGTAAAAGCGCAGGACGGAGGAAATCCTCCTCTCAGCAGCAACGTGAGCGTGAAAATAATGATTCAGGACCAGAATGACAACGCGCCTCAGGTTCTGTATCCGGTCCAGTCTGGCGCTTCTGTGGTGGCTGAAATAGTGCCTCGTTCGGCAGATGTGGGTTATCTGGTGACTAAAGTGGTGGCTGTTGATGTGGACTCTGGACAGAATGCCTGGCTCTCATATAAACTGCAGAAAGCCACAGACAGGGCGCTGTTTGAAGTGGGCTTACAGAATGGAGAAATAAAAACTGTTCGCCAAGTGACAGATAAAGATGCTGTGAAACAAAGACTTACTGTTGTAGTGGAGGACAACGGACAGCCCTCTCGATCAGCTACAGTCAATGTTAACGTGGCGGTGGCGGACAGCTTCCCTGAAGTGCTCTCGGAGTTCACTGACTTCACGAACGACAAGGACTACAACGACAATCTGACTTTCTATCTGGTCTTGGCCTTGGCTGTAGTTTCGTTTCTCTTTATCGTGTCTATCATCGCCATACTGTCAGTCAAATGCTACAGATGGAGACGCGAGCGGATGTTTTACAAATCAGGAGCAAATCTTCCAGTTATTCCGTATTATCCGCCTCTTTACGCAGACGTAGGGGGCACAGGAACTTTACAGCACGTGTACAATTATGAGGTTTGCAGAACCACTGACTCCAGAAAGAGTGATCTGAAATACGGCAGACCTTGCAGTGAGAGCATCATTAGTCTGGACAGCAGCGGGACACAGACACTCACGCAAAGAGGAAAACTGAATAATGAAGATTCTTTTGATCAGGTGAGCTGTTGTGAATGGTTAGGAATATGACTTTCTGGTGTTTATTTATATATTTAATCTCTCTCTGGCTTCATCAGTTTTATTATACACTGTATTTTTTATTTAATCATTTTTTTTTATTACATTTTTTTATTTATTTGTAATTTCTAATTTAAGCAACTGAGATTTAATTTTTTTTGTACCATTAGCATTTTTGAGACTTTACATTTGTCACACTTGTTCATATCAAAACCACAGCATGCAGACATTTTTTATTGTCCTAGTTGCGCTAAGAGGTTTTTATTATTTTTGCTATTATTAGAGCTATATTGTAGTTTATGTTTTCCTTTTGATAATTTTCCTTCACTTATATTATTTTATATTTGTTTCAGAACACAATTGTATTAATATTTCAGCAAAAGTCGCTGTTATTGCTAAGTACACTACTTTAGTTTGGTCGCAATTCGTGTAATTTTCTTTATTACTCTTAACAGCAGTTTCAGTGTAATATTTCTTAGATGCACTAAGTGCCGCTGTTGGTCAGTATGTTCGAGCTTTAAACATTCGATTTTAGATCCTCCTCCACTCTCTGACATCATATTCTGCAGAATATTTCTGTTTCAGACGATCTCTGTGTGACACTGACGCATCGAGAAATTCGCTGCCTTGAGTTTTCGTATTAACTTTGATATACTTCAGTCTCCCTGAATATTTTGTGCTTGGTCTTTTCTTCTGTATTGGAATAGAATATTTGGATTATGTTGGTTCTTTGTTTTTACGCCCAAAGAGGCGCATCTTCGACGCGGTTTTCCTCATGGCTGATGCAGCCTCTCGTGCTGCTCTTCTTTGTCCTGTCCGTTGCGCGCGGTCAGGTCCGTTATTCTATTCCAGAAGAGATGACAAAGGGCTCGCTGGTGGGAAATATCGTTCAGGATCTCGGTTTGGATGTTAAGAGGCTGAAATCTGGTCGAGCGCGGATCTTTACGGAGGACAGTCGTGAGTACATCGGTCTGAATGTGGATAAAGGGACTCTGGTAGTGAAAGAGAGGATAGATAGAGAGGAGCTGTGCGCCCAAGTGTCTCCCTGCTCCTTACATTTTCAGATCATTCTAGAAAACCCAATGGAGCTGCATAGAATTGATGTAGAAATATTAGATATTAATGATAATGCTCCTGTTTTCACACGCAAAGAAATACAGTTTCAAATAGGTGAATTAGCTACACCAGGAGCCAAATTTTCTTTGGATAATGCGCAAGATTCTGATGTTGGATTAAATACCCTTCAGAAATATACACTGTATCCGACTGATCATTTTTCTCTGAAAGAACAGATGGGAAATGATGGATTGAAATATGTTGAAATGATTCTACAAAAAACACTAGACAGAGAAAATCAAGAGGAGCATAAATTAACATTGACTGCGTTTGATGGCGGCAGTCCTCAGAAATCAGGAACTATTAAAATAAGTGTTCTTGTAAGCGACGCAAATGACAATGCTCCAGTGTTTAGTCTCCCTGTGTACAGTGTTTCCTTACTGGAGAATTCACCAAAGGGCACTGATGTCGTGAGCGTGACTGCAACTGATAAAGACAAAGGAACGAATGCTGAACTGACGTATTCGTTTTCACAAACTTCAGGAAAGGCTTTAGAGCTTTTCAATATAGATTCCCAAAGTGGTGACATTACTGTTAATGGTGACCTGGATTTCGAGAGGTCAAAACATTTTCAATTGCATGTTGAAGCAACAGATAAAGGCGGTTTAACAGATTCCAGTAAAGTTATTATCGAATTAATTGACGTTAATGACAATGCACCAATGATAAGCTTGATTTCATTTTCTAACCCTATACCCGAGGACGCAGCGCCGGAGACTGTGATAGCGATGCTGAATGTCAAAGATATGGATTCGGGGAGAAACGGACAGGTTAAATGTTCTATTGCTCCAAATTTGCCATTCAAAATACAGTCATCCACTTCAAATATTTATAGTGTGACAACCGATCAATTATTAGATCGTGAAAAAAATTCTGAATATAATATTACAATAACAGCTATTGATGAAGGCTCACCTTCTTTCTCTACTAATAAAACACTGACTCTGAAAATATCTGATGTTAATGACAACTCCCCTGTGTTTCAGCGTCAGTCATACACCGCATATGTGATGGAAAATAATTCACCCGGAGTCTCTGTTTTATCTGTTAAAGCGCATGACAAAGACTCTGGCAATAACGCGCGTATTTCATATTTTCTAGAGGATATTATTGTGAATGGCGTCTCTGCATCGACGTTTATTTCAGTGAATGCAGAGAGCGGAGAGATTCTTGCTGTTCGTTCGTTTGATTATGAGCAAACAAAAGAATTTATCATTCGCGTAAAAGCGCAGGACGGAGGAAATCCTCCTCTCAGCAGCAACGTGAGCGTGAAAATAATGATTCAGGACCAGAATGACAACGCGCCTCAGGTTCTGTATCCGGTCCAGTCTGGCGCTTCTGTGGTGGCTGAAATAGTGCCTCGTTCGGCAGATGTGGGTTATCTGGTGACTAAAGTGGTGGCTGTTGATGTGGACTCTGGACAGAATGCCTGGCTCTCATATAAACTGCAGAAAGCCACAGACAGGGCGCTGTTTGAAGTGGGCTTACAGAATGGAGAAATAAGAACTGTTCGCCAAGTGACAGATAAAGATGCTGTGAAACAAAGACTCACTGTTGTAGTGGAGGACAACGGACAGCCCTCTCGATCAGCTACAGTCAATGTTAACGTGGCGGTGGCGGACAGCTTCCCTGAAGTGCTCTCGGAGTTCACTGACTTCACGCACGACAAGGACTACAACGACAATCTGACTTTCTATCTGGTCTTGGCCTTGGCTGTAGTTTCATTTCTCTTTATCGTGTCTATCATCGCCATACTGTCAGTCAAATGCTACAGATGGAGACGCGAGCGGATGTTTTACAAATCAGGAGCGAATCTTCCAGTTATTCCGTATTATCCGCCTCTTTACGCAGACGTAGGGGGCACAGGAACTTTACAGCACGTGTACAATTATGAGGTTTGCAGAACCACTGACTCCAGAAAGAGTGATCTGAAATACGGCAGACCTTGCAGTGAGAGCATCATTAGTCTCGACAGCAGCGGAACACAGACACTCACGCATGCGCAAAGAGGAAAACTGAATAATGAAGATTCTTTTGATCAGGTGAGCTGTTGTGAATGGTTAGGAATATGACTTTCTGATGTTTATTTATTTATTTAATCTCTTTTGGGCTTCATCAGTTTTATTTTGCACTGTATTTTTTTATTTAATCATTTATTTATTTGATTTTTTATTATTATTTCTAATTTCTAATTTAAGCAACTGGTATTTAAATTTTTTGTACCATTAGCATTTTCGAGACTTTACATTTGTCACACTTGTTCATATCAAAACCACAGCATGCAGACATTTTTTTTATTTTCCTAGTTGCGCTAAGAGGTTTTTATTATTATTATTATTATTATTTATTAGAGCTATATTGCAGTTTATATTTTCCTTTTGATAATTTTCCTTCACTTATATTATTTTATATTTGTTTCAGAACACAATTGTAATAATATTTCAGCAAAAGTCGCTGTTATTGCTAAGTACACTACTTTCGTTTGGTCGCAATTCGTGTAATTTTCTTTATTACTCTTAACAGCAGTTTCAGTGTAATATTTCTTAGATGCACTAAGTGCCGCTGTTGGTCAGTATGTTCGAGCTTTAAACATTCGATTTTAGATCCTCCTCCACTCTCTGACATCATATTCTGCAGAATATTTCTCAGTTTCAGACGATCTCTGTGTGACACTGACGCATCGAGAAATTCGCTGCCTTGAGTTTTCGTATTAACTTTGATATACTTCAGTCTCCCTGAATATTTTGTGCTTGGTCTTTTCTTCTGTATTGGAATAGAATATTTGGATTATGTTGGTTCTTTGTTTTTACGCCCAAAGAGGCGCATCTTCGACGCGGTTTTCATCATGGCTGATGCAGCCTCTCGTGCTGCTCTTCTTTGTCCTGTCCGTTGCGCGCGGTCAGGTCCGTTATTCTATTCCAGAAGAGATGACAAAGGGCTCGCTGGTGGGAAATATCGTTCAGGATCTCGGTTTGGATGTTAAGAGGCTGAAATCTGGTCGAGCGCGGATCTTTACGGAGGACAGTCGTGAGTACATCGGTCTGAATGTGGATAAAGGGACTCTGGTAGTGAAAGAGAGGATAGATAGAGAGGAGCTGTGCGCCCAAGTGTCTCCCTGCTCCTTACATTTTCAGATCATTCTAGAAAACCCAATGGAGCTGCATAGAATTGATGTAGAAATATTAGATATTAATGATAATGCCCCTGTTTTCACACGCAAAGAAATACAGTTTCAAATAAGTGAATCAGCTACACCAGGAGCCAAATTTTCTTTAGATAAGGCTCAAGATTCTGATGTTGGATTAAATACCCTTCAGAAATATACACTGTATCCGACTGATCATTTTTCTCTGAAAGAACAGATGGGAAATGATGGATTGAAATATGCTGAAATGATTCTACAAAAAACACTAGACAGAGAAAATCAAGAGGAGCATAAATTAACATTGACTGCGTTTGATGGCGGCAGTCCTCAGAAATCAGGAACTATTAAAATAAGTGTTCTTGTAAGCGACGCAAATGACAATGCTCCAGTGTTTAGTCTCCCTGTGTACAGTGTTTCCTTACTGGAGAATTCACCAAAGGGCACTGATGTCGTGAGCGTGACTGCAACTGATAAAGACAAAGGAACGAATGCTGAACTGACATATTCGTTTTCACAAACTTCAGGAAAGGCTTTAGAGCTTTTCAATATAGATTCCCAAAGTGGTGACATTACTGTTAACGGTGACCTGGATTTCGAGAGGTCAAAACATTTTCAGTTAAATGTTGAAGCAGCTGATACAGGTGGCTTGACCGATTCCAGTAAAGTTATTATCGAATTAATTGACGTTAATGACAATGCACCAATGATAAGCTTGATTTCATTTTCTAACCCTATACCCGAGGACGCAGCGCCGGAGACTGTGATAGCGATGCTGAATGTCAAAGATATGGATTCGGGGAGAAACGGACAGGTTAAATGTTCTATTGCTCCCAATTTGCCATTCAAAATACAGTCATCCACTTCAAATTTTTATAGTGTGACAACCGATCAATTATTAGATCGTGAAAAAAATTCTGAATATAATATTACAATAACAGCTATTGATGAAGGCTCACCTTCTTTCTCTACTAATAAAACACTGACTCTGAAAATATCTGATGTTAATGACAACGCCCCTGTGTTTCAGCGTCAGTCATACACCGCATATGTGATGGAAAATAATTCACCTGGAGTCTCTATTTTATCTGTTAAAGCGCATGACAAAGACTCTGGCAATAACGCGCGTATTTCATATTTTCTAGAAGATATTCTTGTGAATGGCGTCTCTGCATCGACGTTTATTTCAGTGAATGCAGAGAGCGGAGAGATTCTTGCTGTTCGTTCGTTTGATTATGAGCAAACAAAAGAATTTATCATTCGCGTAAAAGCGCAGGATGGAGGAAATCCTCCTCTCAGCAGCAACGTGAGCGTGAAAATAATGATTCAGGACCAGAATGACAACGCGCCTCAGGTTCTGTATCCGGTCCAGTCTGGCGCTTCTGTGGTGGCTGAAATAGTGCCTCGTTCGGCAGATGTGGGTTATCTGGTGACTAAAGTGGTGGCTGTTGATGTGGACTCTGGACAGAATGCCTGGCTCTCATATAAACTGCAGAAAGCCACAGACAGGGCTCTGTTTGAAGTGGGTTTACAGAATGGAGAAATAAGAACTGTTCGCCAAGTGACAGATAAAGATGCTGTGAAACAAAGACTCACTGTTGTAGTGGAGGACAACGGACAGCCCTCTCGATCAGCTACAGTCAATGTTAACGTGGCGGTGGCGGACAGCTTCCCTGAAGTGCTCTCAGAGTTCACCGACTTTACGCACGACAAGGACTACAACGACAATCTGACTTTCTATCTAGTCTTGGCCTTGGCTGTAGTTTCGTTTCTCTTTATCGTGTCTATTATCGCCATACTGTCAGTCAAATGCTACAGATGGAGACGCGAGCGGATGTTTTACAAATCAGGAGCGAATCTTCCAGTTATTCCGTATTATCCGCCTCTTTACGCAGACGTAGGGGGCACAGGAACTTTACAGCACGTGTACAATTATGAGGTTTGCAGAACCACTGACTCCAGAAAGAGTGATCTGAAATACGGCAGACCTTGCAGTGAGAGCATCATTAGTCTTGACAGCAGCGGAACACAGACACTCACGCATGCGCAAAGAGGAAAGCTGAATAATGACCATTCTGTTGATGAGGTGAGCTCGAGTGAATCGTCATAAACATGATTTTCTATTTTCATAGAAAATATAATTGTGAATTGTTTATTTTGTTTTTATTTTTTCTCTCTGATTTCCTTAATATATTGTGTAATATTTGTATGTGTTTGAGGTGCGTTGAATCATGCCACCTTCTTTGTTCCATAACTTTTAAGTCATTCAATCTAACATTTGTGTTAAAAAGGATTTACCATTGTTGTTGTTGTTATTATAATTATATGTATTCTAATTTTTATTACGATTTGCTCTGTATCAAACCATTTTCCAATTCAATATTTCGTTTATGCTCTAAGTGCCGCTGTTGGTCAGTGTTGAGGTTTTAAACAGCCTTTCGTAAGTCCTCCTCCACTTTCTGACATCATACAGTCTGCAGAATATCCGTTTCATTTCACACGGTCGTTCCAACATTGGATGGTAGAACAACCGTTTGAATTTTCTTTTTACATTACTGTTATACTACATCTTTTATAAATCCTCGGATAGTTTTCTTCATAATTTTGTGAAAGAATATTTGGATTATGTTGGTTCTTTGTTTTTACGCCCAAAGAGGCGCATCTTCGACACGGTTTTCCTCATGGCTGATGCAGCCTCTCGTGCTGCTCTTCTTTGTCATGTCCGTCGCGCGCGGTCAGGTCCGTTATTCTATTCCAGAAGAGATGACAAAGGGTTCGCTGGTGGGAAATATCGTTCAGGATCTCGGTTTGGATGTTAAGAGGCTGAAATCAGGTCGAGCGCGGATCTTTACGGAGGACAGTCGTGAGTACATCGGTCTGAATGTGGATAAAGGGACTCTGGTAGTGAAAGAGAGGATAGATAGAGAGGAGCTGTGCGCCCAAGTGTCTCCCTGCTCCTTACATTTTCAGATCATTCTAGAAAACCCCATGGAGCTACATAGAATTGATGTAGAAATATTAGATATCAATGATCATGCTCCTGTTTTTACTAGAAAAGAGATCAACTTTCAGATAAGCGAGCTTGCCGTTCCCGGCGCTCGTTTTTCCTTAGACAGTGCACACGATCCTGATGTTGGATTAAATACGCTGCAAAAGTACACTCTGATGCCAACTGATTATTTTTCTTTGAAAGAAAAATCGCGTAGTGATGGTACAAAATACGTTGAGATGGTTTTACAATCGCCGTTGGACAGAGAACGAGATGAAGAACTGAGACTTACCCTGACTGCTTTTGATGGAGGGAACCCTCAAAAATCCGGAACAGTTAAAATAAGTGTCACGGTAATTGACGCAAACGACAATACTCCAGCTTTCAGTCAGTCAGTGTACAGAGTTTCTTTAGCAGAAAATACAGCGATAGGTACAGTGGTGCTGACCGTAAGTGCTACAGACAAAGACAAAGGATCATATGGTGAGGTGACATATGCGTTTTCTCAAAGCTCTGGAAAAGACGTAGACCTTTTTAGAATCGATGAGAATACTGGGGAAATTTGCGTAAATAGCCTTTTGGATTATGAAAAATCAAAGCAATATGAACTGGATCTTGAGGCTATGGATAAAGGAGGACTAACAGATAATAGTAAAGTGCTTATTGAATTGACCGACATTAATGACAATGCACCTGTTATAAGCGTTATCTCCTTTTCCAGTCCCATCCCAGAGGACTCCACCCCAGACACAGTTATTGCAATGCTCAACATTAAAGATATAGACTCAGGTAAAAATGGACAATTTAAATGCTTCGTTAATTCAGATTTGCCCTTTCGCATTAAATCTTCCTCCTCAAATTTCTTCACTTTAGTTACTGATCAGATTTTAGACCGTGAAAGAATGTCTGAATATAATATTACAATAACAGCTATTGATGAAGGCTCACCTTCTTTCTCTACTAATAAAACACTGACTCTGAAAATATCTGATGTTAATGACAACGCCCCTGTGTTTCAGCGTCAGTCATACACCGCATATGTGATGGAAAATAATTCACCCGGAGTCTCTGTTTTATCTGTTAAAGCGCATGACAAAGACTCTGGCAATAACGCGCGTATTTCATATTTCCTAGAGGATATTCTTGTGAATGGCGTCTCTGCATCGACGTTTATTTCAGTGAATGCAGAGAGCGGAGAGATTCTTGCTGTTCGTTCGTTTGATTATGAGCAAACAAAAGAATTTATCATTCGCGTAAAAGCGCAGGACGGAGGAAATCCTCCTCTCAGCAGCAACGTGAGCGTGAAAATAATGATTCAGGACCAGAATGACAACGCGCCTCAGGTTCTGTATCCGGTCCAGTCTGGCGCTTCTGTGGTGGCTGAAATAGTGCCTCGTTCGGCAGATGTGGGTTATCTGGTGACTAAAGTGGTGGCTGTTGATGTGGACTCTGGACAGAATGCCTGGCTCTCATATAAACTGCAGAAAGCCACAGACAGGGCGCTGTTTGAAGTGGGCTTACAGAATGGAGAAATAAGAACTGTTCGCCAAGTGACAGATAAAGATGCTGTGAAACAAAGACTCACTGTTGTAGTGGAGGACAACGGACAGCCCTCTCGATCAGCTACAGTCAATGTTAACGTGGCGGTGGCGGACAGCTTCCCTGAAGTGCTCTCGGAGTTCACTGACTTCACGCACGACAAGGACTACAACGACAATCTGACTTTCTATCTGGTCTTGGCCTTGGCTGTAGTTTCGTTTCTCTTTATCGTGTCTATCATCGCCATACTGTCAGTCAAATGCTACAGATGGAGACGCGAGCGGATGTTTTACAAATCAGGAGCGAATCTTCCAGTTATTCCGTATTATCCGCCTCTTTACGCAGACGTAGGTGGCACAGGAACTTTACAGCACGTGTACAATTATGAGGTTTGCAGAACCACTGACTCCAGAAAGAGTGATCTGAAATACGGCAGACCTTGCAGTGAGAGCATCATTAGTCTGGACAGCAGCGGAACACATACACTCACGCATGCGCAGAGAGGAAAACTGAATAATGACCATTCTGTTGATGAGGTGAGCTCAAGTGAATCGTCATAAATATGATTTTCTGCATTCCGTTTTAACTGGGATTTTTTTCTCTCTCTCTCTTTTATTTCCTTAATATAGTGTGCAATCTGTGATGTGTTTGTGGTGCGTCGAATCATGCCATCTTTGTACAATAACTTCCAGTTATTCCTTATTATCCGACTCTTAACGCAGACGGGCACAGGAACTTTAAAGCAAGTGTTTAATTATGAAACGTGTGGCACTACCGACTCAAGAAAGAGTGCTCTAAAATTAGTCCGTCCTTGTAGTCAGAGCATCATTAGTTTGGACACCGATGGAACACAGATATTCACGCAAATTCAGGAGCATATGTTTATATCCAGAGATACAGATAATCAGGTGAAGTTTGGGGAATGAGATTGTGTGTAAATCATTTGCTTAATTTAGGTTTGTTCATGCTGCATTTTGAAATATATTCTTATTTATGTGTTAAAATGTTCCCATAATAAGCACATCGTGTGGAGTTTCTTGCATTTTTCCCTTAATTTTTCCTTTACCATTCCACAAAATATATATTTTTTTCCTGTTTAAAAAGTGAAATATAAGTTTCACCTTGTTTTGAAAAGAAACCGTGTGTTTTTCTCCACTGTAGGTCATCTACAATGATGTGCGTAAAAGCTGATGTTGCCGTTTGCACCTTGCTCCAAGTTCCACCGTTTTCATAGCTCTCAATAATGCACTTGTGACAATAATTTTGCAGTTCTAGGATAGAACCCTAAGCGTCGCTGTTGGTTGATAAGGTAGACCTGTCTGATTTTATGCAACACACACGCCTTCCGTGCCACTTTCGTATGAAAGGGTTGTGCATTTAGTACAAAACCATACGCACCGCACAAACGGGACGATGCTTTAAACAGGCAGTGTTCTCGCTTTTGTTCATTTTTAGTTCTCACTTTAATATCATATTCATTTCTGCGCTATCGTGTGGATATTTTATATATTTTTGGTGAGAGATTAATCGAAGCGCCGCCATCAACATGAGAAAGAAGGATTGTCATTCTACATGGCCGCCGTGTGTTCTCCTGTTCTTTGTACACTTTCTCTGTGGCGCGTACGGACAGGTCCGTTACTCCGTGCCAGAGGAGATGGCACCCGGTTCATTCGTCGGAGACATAGTTAAAGACCTGGGTCTTGAGCTGAAAAGGCTGACAACGGGGAAAGCGCGGATCTTTACAGCAGGTGGCCGCGAATATGTCGCGCTGGACCGAGAGAAAGGGCACATCATTATTAAGGAGAGAATCGACAGGGAGCTTTTGTGCGCTGGTGCTGTATCCGCATGCAGTCTGAGCTTTGAAGTCATTTTAGAAAACCCCATCGAGCTCTATCGCATCACAATAGAAATACTGGATGTTAATGACAACAGTCCTGCGTTTCCAAGAGGTGAAATTACATTGGAAATAAGCGAGTCTGCTTCCACCGGAGCGCGTTTCACTGTGGATAGCGCAGTTGATCCAGATGTCGGCATTAACAGTATTCAGAGTTATTCAGTTCATCCTACCGATCATTTTACCCTAAAGACACAAAGTCGATCTGGCAGTGGTAAAAATGTAGAGCTTGTATTGCAAACTCATTTAGACAGAGAAAAACAAGAACATTTGTATTTGACCATAACCGCTTCAGATGAAGGTAACCCCAAGCGATCTGGCACGGTAAAAATACACATCATTGTTCTAGATATAAATGACAACGCTCCAGTTTTTCAGAAGGATAAATATAGAATATCTGTCCCAGAAAACACCGTAAAAGGAGCATTGTTGGTTACTGTTAATGCAACCGATGCGGATTCTGTCTCAAATGCACAAATTGGTTATTATTTCGAGCACACCACGCCCAAAATCCGAGACCTGTTTTCTGTCGACCCGTCCAGTGGAGAAATAAGATTGATCGGTGAGCTTGATTTCGAGGAGTCTGCTATACATGAGTTTAAAATTCAAGCTAAAGATCAGGGGGGGTTGTCAGATTCCTCTGAAGTGATTGTGGAAGTTACAGACGTAAATGATAACTCACCAAAAATGACGCTCATGTCTTTTTCAAATAGCATACCTGAAAATTCACCTCTTGGAACCGTAGTGGCCATGATAAATATACAGGACAGTGATTCTGAAGAAAATGGAAAGATTGGCTGTTTTATTGAGAAAGACCTTCCGTTTAAAATCGAATCATCTTTGACTAATTATTACAGTATCGTCACGGACTCCGAGCTGGACAGAGAAGCCATACCCGAGTATAATATTACCATCACAGCCAAGGATAGAGGCAGTCCCTCATTGTTAAGTAAAACTATTTTAAACGTAAAGATCACTGATGTAAATGATCACGCACCGCAGTTTGAGCAAGATTCATATAATGCGTATGTGATGGAGAATAATTCGCCATCTCTGTCTTTGTTCAGTGTTAAAGCGCATGATGCAGATTTGGGAGCCAACGCACGCGTGTCGTACTTCATTTCAGATAATGATTTAAACGGCACACCAATTTCGTCATTGGTTTCTATCAACTCTGATAGTGGGACTGTTTATGCAACAAAATCGTTTGATTATGAACAATTAAAGTCTTTTGCAATCACAGTAAAAGCGCAGGACGGAGGCTCTCCTCCTCTCAGCAGCAACGTGAGCGTGAAAATAATGATTCAGGACCAGAATGACAACGCGCCTCAGGTTCTGTATCCGGTCCAGTCTGGCGCTTCTGTGGTGGCTGAAATAGTGCCTCGTTCGGCAGATGTGGGTTATCTGGTGACTAAAGTGGTGGCTGTTGATGTGGACTCTGGACAGAATGCCTGGCTCTCATATAAACTGCAGAAAGCCACAGACAGGGCTCTGTTTGAAGTGGGCTTACAGAATGGAGAAATAAGAACTGTTCGCCAAGTGACAGATAAAGATGCTGTGAAACAAAGACTCACTGTTGTAGTGGAGGACAACGGGCAGCCCTCTCGATCAGCTACAGTCAATGTTAACGTGGCGGTGGCGGACAGCTTCCCTGAAGTGCTCTCGGAGTTCACTGACTTCACGCACGACAAGGACTACAACGACAACCTGACTTTCTATCTGGTCTTGGCCTTGGCTGTAGTTTCATTTCTCTTTATCGTGTCTATCATTGCCATACTGTCAGTCAAATGCTACAGATGGAGACGCGAGCGGATGTTTTACAAATCAGGAGCGAATCTTCCAGTTATTCCGTATTATCCGCCTCTTTACGCAGATGTGGGGGGCACAGGAACTTTACAGCACGTGTACAATTATGAGGTTTGTGGCACTACTGACTCCAGAAAGAGCGATCTAAAGTTTTTGCGACCCTCTAGTCAAAGTGTTTTAAACTTTGACTTGAGTGGCACCAGAACTGTGTCAAAACAAAACAGGAGTACAGAGGAACCAGATGTTAGTGCAGAGGTGAGATTTCTTCATGTGACTTGTAGTTTCCCTTAGTATTTATACAGAATCTTTTCTCCTTTCTAAAGTTGCTTTTGTTCATCATGTTTGCTCAGCTATTTCTGATTTTTAGTGGATATATGGAGTTTGTTTTCTCCAAGTTCACACAGGTGTTGTAGCAGAGCAACCACAGGTGTAGAGAATCACATTAACTGTGAACATGGTTCAATAGTGCTTCACAAACACAGTTGTCTTTTAACAGTAATGTTGCAATAACTGTTGATTTTATTGTGCCTGTTCCATTTTCTTCTTAAAATTGTATTTGTCATTTAATGTATCGACATGCATACATTTGTGTGTTCCTTTAGTGTCTAAATACTTTTGGAGCAGTTGTATGTCCATAGAAGAATTCAGTGGCATATAAATGGAATCTCTCCATTAGAATGTGTCAGCTGTTGTCAGGAGGAGAAAACAGGAAATGTTTGGGAGGGGTTGTGTGCTGAGAGGCGAGTCGAGGGCAATGCAGCAAAATCCGAGCTGAATCTTTGTTTTCATCAGATGATGAATAACTTTCCACGCAATTGAATGCAAGCGCTGATATTCTGCATTGTCAGATATATCAGATTTTGTTTAATGCAGAAGACTGTGATGGTCCAAAGGGCAGTAATGCAGAGGAGAAAGAGAGAGAGAGAGATGGAGAATGAGGACTAGTGCTCCTGAAAGAACAGGGACGCTGCATACTATTTTTTCACTCACTGACCCATTTTCTGCTTCACACACACATTATTGTCCTGATCATACAGTGGCACTAAAACAAATGCTGATACTCAGACCGTGTGAATGATTTTCAGGAGAAGAGGTACACAACCTCTTGATTACACAAACAGTAAACAAACGATAAATGACCAGAAGCTTCACCTGAATGTCTCGTTCCACTCTGAAATGCATCAATGTGGAAGTAAATTCACATCTTGGGAGACATTTCAGGTTGACTTTAACTTTATAGCTCATATATTTTGGTTTATTTTCCAGTGTACCCTACTGGCTTCTCTTTAATTGACTCATTATCAGTTGTGGAGCCTCTGTTCTCTGCAGCATATTAAAGAAGAGACATGTGGTAGTCAGATGTGCTGCTTGCTTACAGAAACTGATTCTAAAATAACCATTTTAGTGACATTTTCCTTTCATTTTTCTTAAATGATAATTTGTCTTAAATGTCTTTAGTGTCTACCTGA